>NC_083574.1:37377058-37977058 GCF_027579695.1 Neoarius graeffei | reverse complement strand
ATTGTTAATAGAGTAAAGCTGGTTGACTAGACAGAACAGAAAATTGTTTGCCCAATCATTTGGAGACTGTGAGTTCAAATCTCAGTGATGCCACAGCCATCCATGGCCAGGAACCCAAGAAAACAAACTGGCCAAGCTCTCAGGATGGGAGGGGTTACGTACTCTATCCTCTGTCAATCACTGTGACACATGAGTGTTTGTGAACGTGCATGGGGGGGCAGGGCAAATAGTGTTTTCTTTTAGTGTCTTATGCTGCCCTGTGATGCAGCGTGAACAGCACTTTGAAAAGATGCAGTTGGCTGGATTCATATGTGTCTCGGAGGAAGCATGTGATGGCCTTCATCCTCCCAGATTGGAAGCTATCATGTGATGATACGAGACCTAAATGGTGGGTGGGAATCACCGCTACTATTGATGAGTTGTGTCCACTCACCCTATACCACATTTTTATTTTTATCATGTAGGTTATATCTAGAGGTGGAAAGTAACGAATTACATTACTCGCGTTACTGTACTTGAGTAGCTTTTTTGTGTACTTATACTTTTTCAAGTAATTTTTAAAGAGTGTACTTTTACTTTTACTTAAGTATGTTTTCTTTTAAGTAGTGTACTTCGGTACATTTTACATCACAACCGTTACTGAGTAAAAAAATAAATAAATAAAAAATAAAAAAAGGCTAAAACAGAGAAGGGGAAATGCGTTCTGGAAATGAATCACGGGAAGGACAGTTGTCGCGCGCCCGAGTCTCACACAGACGATGGCGGACATGCACCGGCGCTTTAAGGGGGGGGGCTTCAGGGGGCTCAAGCCCCTGGGCCACAGCCAATCAGGGGCCTTGTAATATTAATAAAATAATAAACTGTCGGAATCGTGGGCCTACGTTAATGTACGGATAGAAATAAGGTTAGAAATAAATGAGCGCACAGTAGCCTGCTGTAAGAGACATGGTGGATGTGGTTCGCGAAACGAACACCCACAACTGTACCAGAATAAAATGTAACAAAATGTAACGTCACGCACGAAAACGCGCCAAAGACTGCAGACCACTGAGACACAAATTTAGAGGCTTTGAAAGATGAAGCGTTCACATGTTAGCAGGGCGCATAAAAGGAAAAAAGAGAGAGATGCAGGTAATGATAGAATCATTGCCTAAAGTCACAGACTTTTTTAAGGTAAGGATCACCAATCTGTTCAGAATATCAGCTACTTATCAGTTATCAGCCTACCAGCAGCTAGGCTATGTGCAGCTAGGCTAGATATGCTATGATCTGTCCAACAGTAAAATAAATCAGTTGTGATTTGAATACGTGTCGTGTGATTTGAGTTATAATCCTGTTAGTATAATAGCATATTTCGATGGGGATAATAAAATGTCTAAAACGGCATCTACTGAAGAAATTGATGAAAAGATTGTAGCCTATAATTGTCACAGTTCGGGCAGCAGACAGAGTAAGCATACTGAGGGGAATAGCAATACAAAGCTAGCGCAGATCCACATTTCTTGCTAGCTGTGTTGGGTGTGTTGTTAACCCATGTGGATTTAAGTGAAATACTTGACAAGTTCTGTGGTCAAGACAATGTTTTAAGGTAAGGACGCTTGATTATTAATGTTTGCCCGCCGTGGCTTATTGTTGACGAAAGGCCCACATGATTTTGCCTTATGCAGCTACTGCTAGCATCATGCTTTGAACTAGGTTAAGCTCATTTGCCCTAAAGGATGGGTTTATTGAAGGACTTTGATGTAGCTAGTTTCTTTTTAAAAAATCGTATGCTCAAAACAGTATGCCCGTGTTCATTATGTTTAACTTTTTTCTTGATGGAGTGCGTTAAATATTGTTGCAAGTGGTATTTCGATGCAGTCATGTCAAAAAGGCAGTTGAATGCACAGTCTTCTTCAAGGAGAAGGAAGACTTGCATGATGCTTGAACATAGATCGGTAAAATAGACCTTAGTAGGACTTGGTTTCGTGTATTTCGGTCTGTAGAGTTATGAGTTTGGCCGCTGTCCATGGTGTTTACGTTTCATGTGGCCGCCGAGCCAAGTACCTTCATCATCATCATCATCATGTTCCCCTGTCAAAAGTTAAACTCTCTAGGGGTGCTTCTGCTGTAGCAGTTGCAGCAGTTGCTCAAAGTTTGATTTGTCCATCATCATACGTCTTATCTGTTGGGTGTCTATGCCCAGCAGATTTTCCCATTTCGTCCATTTGTAACCATTTTTGTCAAACAGGAGCTGCTTTTGCACTTGGTTATTGCCCATCCTGCAAACGTGAGCAATATATTTTAGTTGTTGTACGTAGCAGGATAGTTTTATATCCTGGGTTCCTGTCAGTTTCCGGAGGTCAACATTGGACATCTTGTAGCTCCAGTCTATATCTTCATTTGTAGTGTTCTTTTGGTCAGGGGCATTCTTTCGTTTATATCCCCCTTTAATCATTTTCCTTAGAAAGCCGTGCCACACTACCTCAATTTTGTGAATTTCACTGGATGATAGTTGCCATGCCTGTGTGCTGTACAGGAGACGAGATCGAACGCATGCCACTAGGAACTTTATACGGGTTTTAGTAGTATTCGGTGGTCGGTTAGAACGTGTTTCAGTTCATTCCATTTCATGAATGCAGCACTTATCCTAGCATGCAGGAAGTGTGAGGATTCATCACAGTTGCTGACATTATAACCAAGATATTTAAAGGTGCGGAAGTTTTTAATATTAGTGCCGCCAAGGGAAATGATACTTGGTTTACATTTGATATCCTCATTGACGTTAAAAGCCATTGTTTCTGTTTTGACATATGATATTTATAAACCAAAGCGGGTGTAGGTCTTATCATACAACTGAAGAATATTCTGAAGCTCCTTGATGGATCCAGCGAGTATGGCCTGATCATCTGTGTATAGAATCTCTGTTATGCAACCCTCTCCTGATGCTCGTGCTTTCGTACGCATTTATCTTGTGGATACCTCATTTGGAATGCAATATCTGAACTTGAAGCCTGTATCTGGGTACAGTTTTGATATCTCATGCTGTGCAATCCTGACAACAAAGTCCATATAGATATTAAAAACTGATGGCAATTCTAGGGCACCTTGTCTTGCAGTGAATGTTTGTTTTCATGCCGCCGAGCTATTTTTATGTATTTTATTTTTAAAAGGACTTGTCTGTAGGTGTGTGTGTTTTATGTTTACAACACATAGGTCTACATTAGCGCACGCGCGCTTGTGTGGTTATCTCTGGCCATGCCCCTGCGTGAAAGTTACGCAGTATCACTGTCCTGTCCGTGGTAATAATCAGAACTGGCTCTGTAATGATAATGCGCGCGTTCTTCTCTCCCTCTGTGGTCGGATGTGTTGAGCGATGTGAGCGTGGGCCTTGCGCAGCTACGCTGAGCCAAACGTAACCTATCGTAGGCTTCTAGGCTAATTACGCGCTTACACTGTAAATGCTTGACACATATTGCAAATAAAATTAAAGCCGCAAGCGGCCTCGACGGGCCCTCGCGCCAGCGGCCAAGGGGGGCGGGGGCATGCGTCCCTGCGAAAAACCTTCCACAGCTTCTTCGGCAAGAGACATTACTCCCCCAATGGCGACAAAGCACAGAATTGGACACAGAGTACATGGTGCGCTGAGATGTTGTCATGGACAGAACATTTTATGCCATGGCTTCCCAACCAAATTAATGTATTTACCTCATCAGTCACCAAGCTATAGCTACATAGGATTGTCTTCTGTTAGACATCTATCAGTCTGTATGTAACGCTACAACACTTGCTCCCGACTGCCGACCCATTCCCCAAAAGTCAATGTGTGTTAAAGGCAACCAAAACAACATACTCCTGGTGCCTCATGATTGTAAACACCTGACCTGCAACTGCTACAGTGCAATGAGCGCCCCCAGTGGTGAAAGTTCACCAAATTTGGTATACATGTCAAGGGACCTATGAAGAGTTGTTGTGTCAAGTTTGATCAAGTTTGACAAATCAGAAGCCGAGATATAAATTGTTTCCTGAAAACAGCGCCCCCAGTGGCAAAAGGTCACAAAATTTGGGAGATATGTCAGGTGACCTGTTCAGAGTGTGCGTATCAAGTTTGATCAAGATTGAGAAAATAGAAGATGAGATATTGATTTTTGAAGAATAAATGTTCTGGTTTTTCCCATGTCAGTAGGTGGCGCTATGCTGTACATGAGCGATTATGAGTTGGAAAAAAAAGTGTCTACAACAGCAACGTACTATCACAAGGTAGTGGTGTGAAGGAAAAGCATTATGGAATCATTTACCAAAAACCCGTTTTGGAGCAATTGCGTCGGCCAAAAACAGCGCCCCCCATGGACGAAAATCCCCAAAATGTGGTATACATGACATGGGAGGTAGTAAGAGGGTGGCCGTGAAGTTTGACCAAATATGAGGAAAGATTGGATTTTTTGCCCAAAAATAGCGCCCCCAGTGGCGAAATATCACAGAAATTGGGTAGCATGTCAGAAGCCCAATGAGTGATTTGCGTGTGAAGTATGAGCAGTTTTGAGCAATTAGAAGATTTGTTATGAATTTTTAAGCATGTAAAATTTTGCATTGAAAATTGATTGACGTATAACTTCTGAACGGCTTATCCTACGTGAAACGTATTTAGGAACTTTTGTCACCCATGTCTGTAGATGATGTCTATCAATTTTGTTGACATTCCTATGAACGGCCTAGGAGGAGTTGCGCCGTCTTCGTGGCCATGCATTTCGCACAAAAGTGAAATTACCTCACTTCCTGTTGGGCATGGCTAATGCATTGGCATTACATTTTTGTCCGGCTTAGTGAGAAACATATGCGTACCAAATGGCATGCCACTACTACAAACTACATGGCAACCAGGCACCTTTATGCGGGAGGCCAAAATCACAACGACTTAGGGGGCGCTATAGAGGCCCTGAGGCCCGCCTGGATCTGGGCTTCTGGTTCTCAGTAGCGGTGGAAGTCTAAGAAAAAGGAGCCAAATTTCGTGCGTTGTCAACCATGGCAAGCGCCCCGAAAATGGCCCAACAGCGGAGAAAAATAAAGAAGAAGAAGAAGACGGAAGACGGAAGAAGAAGAAGAAGAAGAAGAAGAAGAAGACGGAAGAAGAAGAATAATTAAAGCCGCAAGCGGCCTCGACGGGCCCTCGCGCCAACGGCCAAGGGGGGCGGGGGCATGCATCCCCGCGAAATACCTTCCACAGCTTCTTCGGCAAGAGACATTACTCCCGCAATGGCGACAAAGCACAGAATTGGACACATGGCAACGATAGGGTCTCGCACTGAACGGTGCTCGGGCCCTAATAATAATAGCGCCCCAATAAGGGTCTTGTAAAGAGTTTGCTTGACAAGTTTGACAAATCAGAAGCTGCAATATCATTTCTGCCATAACCAGCACCCCCAGGGGCGAAAGTGCACAAAATTTGGCGTACATGTCAGGTGAGCTATGAAGAGTTTGCGTATGAAGTTTGATGACAATTGAGTAAATAGAAGATGAGATATAGATTTTTGAAGAATAAAATTTTTGGTTTTTCCCATGTCAGTAGGTGGCGCTATGCTGTACATGAGCGATTATGAGTTGGAGAAATAAGTGTCTACAACAGCAATGCACTAGCACAAGGTAGTGGTGTGAAGGAAAAGCATTATGGAATCATTTACCAAAAGCCCGTTTTGGAGCAATTGTGTCGGCCAAAAACAGCGCCCCCCCATGGACGAAAATTCCCAAAAGGTGGTGTACATGACATGGGAGGTAGTAAGAGGGTGGCCGTGAAGTTTGACCAAATTTGAGGAAAGATTGGAATTTTTGCCCAAAAATAGCGCCCCCAGTGGCGAAATATCACAGAAATTGGGTAACATGTCAGAAGCCCAATGCGTGATTTGCGTGTGAAGAATGAGCAGGTTTGAGCAATCAGAAGATTTGTTATGAATTTTTAAGCATGTAAAATTTTGCATCGAAAATTGATTGACGTATAACTTCTGAACGGTTTATCCTACGTGAAACGTATTTAGTAACTTTTGTCAGCCATGTCTGTAGATGATGTGTATCAATTTTGGTGACATTCCTATGAACGGTCTAGGAGGAGTTGCGCCGTCTTCGTGGCCATGCATTTCGCACAAAAGGGAAATTACCTCACTTCCTGTTGGGCGTGGCTAATGCATTGGCATTACATTTTTGTCCGGCTTAGTGAGAAACATATGCGTACCAAATGGCATGCCACTACTACAAACTACATGGCACCCAGGCACCTTAATGCGGGAGGCCAAAATCACAACGACTTAGGGGGCGCTATAGAGGCCCGGAGCCCCGGCCAAGTCTGGGCTTCTGGTTCTGAGTAGCGGTGGCAATTCTCGGAACTGGTGCCAAAGTTCGTGCGTTTTCGCCCATGGCAAGCGCCCCGAAAATGGCCCAACAGCGGAGAAAAATAAAGAAGAAGAAGAAGACGGAAGAAGAAGAAGAAGAAGAAGAAGAAGACGGAAGAAGAATAATAATAGTGAACTCTTACAAGAACAATAGGGCCTTCGCCCATAGGGCTCGGGCCCTAATAATAGTGAACTCTTACAAGAACAATAGGGCCTTCGCCCATAGGGCTCGGGCCCTAATAAGAGTGTTTTCCTGGCCAACGGTAAGGGTAGGGTTGACAGGTAGCCTATGAGGGGCCTAGCCCCTGGGCCACAGGTGTTGATAAAGCGCCTCTGCGGACATGGAGGAGACCGAGGAACCTGTGGTGGACGACCCTGCAGAAAACGCAATTTCTTCCAGTAATGAAGTGCACCCCTGGCCTTACATATGTGATCACTTCAGCTTCGTAGAGAAAAGGGGTGAGTTTCATTATGCAATGCAGATTATGTGTGCCCAAGAAGACAACCATTGCGGCATACAAAAATTCGACGTCTAATCTGCGCAAGCATGTTGAGGTAAGTATTGTTATTGGCATCATAATCACAGGCGCAGATAGAGGGTGGGACGGGTGGGATTCGTCCCACCCAGATTTAAATTCACCTCGTTCGGTCCCCCCCACTTATAGGGAGGAAAAAACGTCTATGCTGTCTTTCTTTGCATAAGGCAAACCTCACGGAAAAATCAAAAGACTAATTACCATTCGGTTTATTGAGGTGCACAGCAGTGTATACATAGTTGCAACAACTCACATAAAACAAAACAAAGACTGATATTTGGTTGGTTGAGCTGCACAGACTGCACAGGTTGCGAGCTCGAGCTTGGTTGCTATGGTTACCCACAACAAGTTTGACAGGCATATCGGGGTTGGGGTTGGTTTGCTGGCAGCTTTGTCCCCCCCCAGTTTTTTGTCCCCCCCAGTTCAAAAAACGTATCTGCGCCCCTGATCATAATGTTTCCTTTCCATAGTAAAACCGACAATAGGCTGGTTATATTCCAAAAATAGTGGATGGCATTGCTAATGTTGAAGTAGCAACCTGTTGGTACTGTAACATAACGGTAACTAGTCTGTTATTCGGTTGGCTAATCATGCAAGCAAGTTAGCTCGCCAACCTGACGTGATCAGTCCTCCTACCATTCTACATCCAACAGGCCAGAAAGGAATACCAAGCAAAACAAATAATGTTTGAATTGAATTGTTCAATAACACACAGTGCACACAGGCAAGCTACGAGATTTTGGTGCAACATTTCACTTTCATATTTTGTGTACAATGCTTTGTGTGTGGTCAGGGCGATGTAAACGACATGACTGTGTGTATTGACCTTTTTTGTTTGTCTCAGTTTTAATGCAGTATTATCCTAAGCATTCAATTTGATACACTTCCTTTAAATAAAACATATGGGTTGAGATGTACATATATCCTTGTTTCCTCTTCTTTTTCATTTTTGCACAACACAGTGGAGGCAGGGGCGGCACGGTGGTGTAGTGGTTAGCGCTGTCGCCTCACAGCAAGAAGGTCCTGGGTTCGAGCCCCGGGGCCGGCGAGGGCCTTTCTGTGTGGAGTTTGCATGTTCTCCCCGTGTCCGCGTGGGTTTCCTCCGGGTGCTCCGGTTTCCCCCACAGTCCAAAGACATGCAGGTTAGGTTGACTGGTGACTCTAAATTGACCGTAGGTGTGAATGGTTGTCTGTGTCTATGTGTCAGCCCTGTGATGACCTGGCGACTTGTCCAGGGTGTACCCCGCCTTTCGCCCGTAGTCAGCTGGGATAGGCTCCAGCTTGCCTGTGACCCTGTAGAAGGATAAAGCGGCTAGAGATAATGAGATGAGATGAATGAGATGAGACAATGGAGGCAGAAAACACCCATTGTTAAAAGTAACATTTTACTTTTACTCAAAGTACATTTTAAATGATCTACTTTTTACTTTTACTTGAGTAGATTTTTTGTCTGGTAACTTTACTTGTACTTAAGTAAAATTTCATCAGAGTAACAGTACTTGTACTTGAGTATAATATTTTAGTACTCTTTCCACCTCTGGTTATATCCTTCATCATTTCATGTCATAGTATGTTTTTTAGAGATTTTTTTTATCTTGTAGGTTTTAACAGCTATAAACAAAACCATTTCCGCTTACAATGTAAACAAACCAGCGAAATGATAGTAGCAATTTATGAAAAATGCTATAATAATAATCCTTGAAAAATAAAAAAGATATGTTCTTACCATCAAATACTTTCATTTCATATTTTGTTGCTTTTTTTGTATTTTGGGGGGTTTTCTTCTTCTTTAGGGTTTTTTGGCAGTTGGTGACCAATTTAAGGGTGCATTACCGTCACCGACTGGGCTGGAGTGTGGAACAGGAGATACATCCATCCATCCACTTTGGCATATCACTACAGTGATGTGGCCGCTCTGATGGCTTCAGCCATCATGACCCTTTTCCACTACCCTTTTTCAGCTCACTTCAGCTCGCTTTAGCTCGCTTCAGCTCACTTCAGCCCGACACGGCTCGCGTTTCGACTACCAAAAACCAGCACGACTCAGCTCGCTTCAGCCCTGCTTAGCCCCTAAAACTCGCACCGTTTTGGAGTAGGGCTGAAGCGAGCCAAAGCGAGCCGAGTGAGGTTGGGGGCGTGAGCAGACACTCCCCTGTGCACTGATTGGTGAGGAGGAGTGTCCTCACATGCCCACACACGCCCCGCGAGTGTAAACACCGCAAACCCGGAAGAAGAAGAATTACGAATTACGAGAATTTCTGAAGCCTTATGCGCCTCGCCTCATCTATACGCTCTTGCCAGTATCTGTCCGCGTTGTCGGTGACAACAAGCCACAGCACCAACACCAGCAACACTAACGACTCCATGTCCTCCATGTTTATTGTTTACTATTCGGGTCGTGAGACTACCGCTTAAAAGATCACTGATGTCACTGTTTGCGCTGCTTAACGACATCACCTGACGTCCACCCACTTTCGCTAACTCCACCCAATGTGTCCACCCACTTCCAGCCAGCACGGTTCAGCGCGGTTGTAGTCGAAATGCAACTCCAACAGCCCCGCTCAGCCCGACTCAGCACGGCACGGCTCAGCCCGACTCAGCCGCGTTTGTAGTGGAAAAGTGGCATAGTGTCTAGGGAACATGACAGGAGTGGTTTCCCATTACCTTCTACTGGATTATTATAGAGGTTTTCTCCTCTCAACCATTAACACACATTCACACCTATGGACAATTTAGAGCTACCAATTAACCTAACCAGCACGTCTTTGAACTGTGGAGGAAACCAGAGCACCCGGAAGAAACCCACGCAGACACAGGCACCCCTTTTCCACCAAAGCAGTTCCAGGGCTGGTTCGGGGCCAGTGCTTAGTTTGGAACCAGGTTTTCTGTTTCCACTGACAAAGAACTGGCTCTGGGGCCAGAAAAACCAGTTCCAGGCTAGCACCAACTCTCTGCTGGGCCAGAGGAAAGAACCGCTTACGTCAGCGGGGGGGGAGTTGTTAAGACCGACAACAATAGCAAGACCGCGAAAGGTCGCCATTTTTAAGCGACGAGAAGCAGCAGCTGTACAAACGCAAAGTCATCCATAATTGTTGTTGTTGTTGTTGCTGCTTCTTCTCCGTGTTGTTGTTGCTTCGATGTTTGCGCCAAGGTTTATGCAAATGCAGCAACATAACTGACGTATACAGCGACATTACTGATGTATACAGCGACGTAATGACGTGGCTCCCCTTAGCACCCCGAGCTATGGAAAAGCAGACTGGTTCTCAGCTGGCTCGCAAGTTGAACGAGTTGTGAACCAGCGCCAGTACTGGCCCCAAACCAGCCCTGGAACTGATTTGGTGGAAAAGGGGTAATGGAGAACATGCAAACTCCACACAGAAAGGCCCTCATTAGCCGCTAGGCTCAAACCCAGAACCTTTTTGCTGTGAGGTGACTCCACCATGCTGCCCAGAACAGGAGATACTGGGGATCTATCTATCTATCTATCTATCTATCTATCTATCTATCTATCTATCTATCTATCTATCTATCTTGCTATTTCTGTTTCTTTTACATACTAGGTAACTATTTTTGGGGGTTTTGTTTTTGAGTAGAGTTTTTATTTTGTCCTCGCTTGGTTCAGCAACACGCTCTGCCATTTAGTTTTTTTCTCTACTCACGGAATATGAGCTGATAGCCTAGGAGTAGAGTAGCCAATCAGAACGCATGATTGCTCATATCTAGTGAATGTGGATAGATTAAAAACAGTTATTCCTTCATCAATCTCTTTTTTTCTCCTTCTTTAAGTTAATTAGGAACTGGAAACTCCAAAATCCTCTGTGCTGTGATGGGAAACTGACCATTACAAACCATTACAAAGGGATCATACTGGAGACTCCTTCTATAAATGCTGTATAAAGTCATTGAGTTGAATTATTCAATCTACACAATTTGTCTTTTTACTTTGTCTATTATTAGTCTTAGACTTATATGGCATATCTGCTATACAATTTCCTGTCTTGTTTAGTCCTTACGATAGAAAAAAAAATGTATTAGAACAAGCAAATTGATACAATCCATGTTGAGCTTACTATAAGAGAAAAAAGAAAGAGCTG
Organism: Neoarius graeffei; assembly: GCF_027579695.1. NCBI lineage: Eukaryota > Metazoa > Chordata > Actinopteri > Siluriformes > Ariidae > Neoarius > Neoarius graeffei. The sequence goes on along the minus strand of NC_083574.1, from coordinate 37,966,066 downwards.
TGGTATTAATGCACCTTATACACTGTACTGTATGATGTATGATATCCTTATTACATTTTTAAAATATATTTTTTATATTGCCTACTTATTAAGTATCTATTATTGATAGTTATTTATTAACTGTCTGAGGAGAAGGACAGATTTTGACTTTTACACAAAGCTTACATGTACTGTGATATGAAGAGAGGTGGGCATATAGGGAAATATGGATTTTTTTTTTTTTTTTGTGTGTGTGTGTGTGTGTGTGTGTGTGTCCAGTGATGCAATTCTAGATGTGATAATCTGTGACTCTTCTCCCTGAGGACCCTTGAGAAAGAGTCAAGAAAGGATTGGATAAAATCACTCACAGGGAGGATTTGGAGAGAGTGTCTAATCGAGTGTATCTGTGCATCAAAATCGATACTATCAGGTATATAGGAAATGCTAGCGTTCATAAAAAAAGACTGAATATTGTATCCCTTCTTTAGTTTTGTTTTAGCCATCACAATTAGACTTAATTTTCTCTGTAGTGGTGCCATAATGGGAAAATAACCCCCATTTTAATATACTTGTACTTTACTGCCATTTAGCATGGATGTTAGCATAAAAAACTATTGTGATGGGAATTAACTCAATGGCACTCCAGGCTTGTTGAAGATGAAGACCATAAAACACCCATTGAGGTATTCTTGAAGAGCAGAACGAGTCTGCAAGTGGAGTAACTACGCTGATTATTAAAATACATTTTTCTTCATAAAGTCCTCAGAGGCATGAATGAGAGAGAGAGAAATGGTGGGGAAAGTGAGGGACAGAGAAATGTTATGAAAAGGATAGAGTTGTAAAACACCTGTTAAGATGACGTCAGGGGAATCACCTTTTAAACGCTCGCTGTTGTGTTCCATTATCACCTCGGCTTGGTATCACACCACCTTAATGTTTCCCTTTTTTGCTGCTCTGTGTGCATATTTGTGTTCAATTGTGTGTGTGTGTGTGTGTGTGTGTGTGTGTGTGCGTGTGTGTCTGGGTGGGTGTAATGTGGGTTGTCCTGTTGTTGATTCTCTCTGTGTGAACAGGGTTTAAAAGCATATTCTCCTTTGAGCATCTTCATTTGACTCCTCAGAGATGTGTTAAACCCCATTAGTCATTTCGATAAACCCACTATACATTACTTTGCTCAGCTTTAATGGCTTTAGGGCGAAATTTCTGAGTGAAATATGCAGTTGACATCTATGCACTCTAGGTAACCAACATGAATACAAATTACACTTGGCATCTTCAAACCGACCTGTGAAAAGTCCTCACTTTTCTGTGCCTCATGATGAAGAATTTAACTCAAAATAAACATTATGGGTGTTTTTTTTCTTCTTCTTCATGGGAGAAAGCTTCAAGCAAGGGAGTCAATTACAAAAGAAAACCGTCTCTATGGCATTCTTTGCTGTGTAAATTCTAATGTCCCTGGAATGATTAGAAAGATGTTTAATTGACACTGTGAACTGATTATATGAGGTTGTGAGAACACTGTCCAGTGTTCAGTATTGTAGAAGATTCCACAGTCATTGTGGGTTCACTAACTGTTCCCTTCCCAGCTATCTGAGAAAAATACTGAAATTTATAAATATGATCGACGTGAAAGCTGGGTTAGAGAATGAACATTCAGAGGTGTGGGAGGAGGCGCAAACCACCAGCATTTTGAACTTATCATTTTTGTATCACCTTGGAGTCTGACAAAGTGGCCTCTGTGCAGCTACTAATAATGTTTCTAGGCAAAAACCTTTAACATGGATTTATATTTGTGATGGGGTTATGGGACTCTTGGTTGCACTTTGCTTATGACTAATAGACTGCAGAGGACATTTATCATTAAAATCGCTCGACAGGCCTTGCGTAGTATGGCCTTAAACTAAGCTTCTACTGTGCTGTTGAATTCATAGCTCTCTCTCCCTCTCTCCATCTCTTTTCTTTTGTTCTCCTCTCCTGCCTCCTCTCTCAGCACTTACAGTAAATGTACACTGAGTCATGAAGTGTGTGAATCACTGGGTCATACAACACTACTGTGGGTCTTTCGTGAAGGATGCTAAAGAGGCCCAAACTGTAATTGAATTTAGGTTGAATCAAAAGGAAAAAGAGGATTGTGCAATGTTTCTACTACAGAGATTTTTTTTTTCTTCAGGACTGTAATGTGCATTTGAAGAGTTTGGTTCCAAAACGCTATATATCCAATTCCACTGTTTCGAGAAAAATCACTTTTTCTGATTACAGGAAGTGATAAAAGGAAAACCACTGTATCCTGCTTTAAAATGTATTAACTAACTCCTTAATGATAATAAACTTCAAAAATGAAATCCAGAACTAATTAACAGCTTTTAACTGAACCAAGTAATTATTATTATTATTATTATTATTATTATTATTATTATTGTCAAGTCGCTACATATCCACTCTATGGCATTTTTCCCCAAAATGCTACATACCCCTTTCTATTTAAAATGCATTTAACTGTGTTCATTCATGACAGATATATCTGAAATTGCATATATAATGTGCTTTAGTATCCTGAAAAATGGGCAGTGTCAGCCAGTGTGAGTTTATCAGCATGGCAAAACACACATGTACGTTCTTTATGTGTGCACACAACGTCTGGTATTTTCCCAGCATCCAAATGCTGCATTTTCTTAACGTGTTCTTGATTATGATTTGCTTTTGACGGCTTACATTTCTTCCCCACTGGTGAAACCATCACGGCCTCCTCCGTTCCATCAAAATTATTCATAATTCAGCGTGAAATTGTCCAATAAATGTGAGAAGTGACGAAGCGATTTCCTACTTCATGGGTGCAGCCATCTTAGAAGACTTCATGCAAATGGCAGCCTCTGATTGGCCAAATGGATATGTCTGGATTTGATAAAAATAGGTGATGGCGCTTATTGCGTTTTGGGATGAAAGGCTGTAATGCAGTGTATAAATCAATGGCAGATATTGTGTTTTGGCAAAAACTAAATATGGTACAAGTAAGATATGATAATTGCTGATGGTTTGGTGGCGGGAGTTTCTATTTTTCAAATTTGGCATTTATCGCGTTTTGGAACCAAACTCTTCATTTCTACCTAAGGTACCAGAGCTGGGGGGTGGCATGGTGGTGTAGTGGTTAGCACTGTCACCTCACAGCAAGAAGGTCAGCCCTGTGATGACCTGGCGACTTGCCCAGGGTATACCCCACCTCTCGCCCATAATCAGCTGGGATAGGCTCCAGCTTGCCTGTGCCCCTGCACAGGATAAGAGGTTATGGATAATGGATAGATGGTACCAGAGCTAATTTTACTTTCCATAAACCTTAGTTCTATAACACTTCCCACTTTCTAGAAAGAGAGTAGAAGCTTTTCTGATAGGGACTACTGAAATGGAGTTTGGTGTCATGGGCATTGTGAGGCATCATGAGGCATCATGGCATGACTGTCCAAGTGAAATATCTTCATCATCATCATCGTTACTCTTTGAGGCTTAACCTCATGAGTCCGAGGATTCTGACCACCTGTCACGGCCATGAATCCATTGCTTGAATTCAGAGTGCTCCCTCATCCATTTCTGTCATTCTTTCAATCCATGTCCATCTGGCCAGCTGTTGTCTCTTCCCTTTGCTTGCCATAGGTACCATGAACAAATCTGTTTTTGTAGTGTTGAGTTGTCCATTTGCACACAATAGCCAAACAACTCCAGATGTTGTCTTTCTTGGTACTCCTGGACTGTGGGAGTAAGCCAAGAAGCCTTTATTCATACACTCAATCACAGACTTAAGCACACAGTGAAATTTAACCTCTGTATTTAACCCATCTGAAGCAGTAAGCACACACACACAAGTGAGCAATGAGCACACACACATACCCAGAGCAGTGGGCAGCTATGCTACGGCACCCAGTGAGCAGTTATGGGTTAGGTGCCCTTGCTCAAATTACATGGGGCTCAAGTTGCCCCATGTTAACCTAACTGCATGTCATTGAACTGTGGGGGAAACCAAAGCACCCAGAGGAAACCCACACAGATATGGGGAGAATGTGCAAACTCCACACAGAAAGGCCCCCACTGGCCACTGGGCTCAACCCCAGAACCTTCTTGCTGTGAGGCGACAGTGCTAACTACTATACCACTGAGCCTGTATGTCTTCATTGGAATATACATACAAAGGCATAGTCCCAGTTCCCTGCTGCTCTCTCAGCTTCAGACATGCCTCTGAGTGGTGCGTTACATCACTCAGAGGCTCCTCATACTATTTTCCATAGCAACTGTATCCTAGTTCATTCATAATGCCAGTATTCAAATCCCACATGCCTGCATTGTACATCACCCTTGATCTGATGAAGTCAAACATGTCTTGTCTTGCGCTTCACTTGGTGGTCTGTGAGTACAATGCTTTGTTTTTATACAGGTGGTAGGTCAGAAATGGTGTTTTGTACAAACTTGTGGTGTTTTTCCAGCAAATTTAAGTGCATGCAAAAAGACATTAACAAAGCAAAAAAATGGAACAACAAATCGGAAAACACAATGACAAAACAAGCAAACAAAAAGCAAATAACTAAAATTAACATAATAAATGTCAAAATGGGGGTGGCACAGTGGTGTAGTGGTTAGCACTGTCGCCTCACAGCAAGAAGGTTCTGGGTTCAAGCCCAGCGGCCAATGGGGGCCTTTCTGTGTGGAGTTTGCATGTTCTCCCCGTGTCTGTGTGGGTTTCCACCAGGTGATCTGGTTTCCCCCACAGTCCAAAGACATGCAGGTTAGATTAATTGGTGGCTCTAAATTGACTGTAGGTGTGAATGTACGGTAAGTGTGAATGGTTGTTTGTCTCTATGTGTCAGCCCTGCGATGACCTGGTGACTTGTCCAGGGTGTACCCTGCCTCTCACCCATAGTCAACTGGGATAGGATCCTGTGACCCTGTACAGGATAAGTGGCTACAGATAATGGATGGATGGATGGATTGATGAATGTCAAAATGCAATTTCAAATTCAGAAACACATCAACATTAACTCTAAACTGAAAGGGTAGATCCTTATTGAACATCACATGCTTGTTCCTGATTGGCTACAGTATGCATCAGTGTGAGAGACCACAGACAATGGATACAGATGATGTTTACAGTAAGAAGAAATATGAGGCTAAATGAATCTACTGATGCTTTTTTCTGAAGGAAGTCAGAGATTCAGAAGAAAGCATTACTCATCCCTCTAATAACATAATTAATTTTGCATTACACTGTCAGATAACAGACTTTGTGATAATGATATTACGAGTCCAATCAGCAATGATAATGTGATGTTGAATAAGGACACACCCCTTCTGTTTTGAGTTCATGATTATAATCACAATGGTCATGATTTTGTTGCTTTTTTTTCTGATTTGGTGTTGTGTTTACTCTTTGATCTCGGATGCATTAACAAGGCAAGAAATTGCTCTAATTAACTTTTGATGAGGCACATCTGTTAATTGAAAAGCATTCCAGGTGACTACCTCATGAAGCTGGTTAAGATAATGCCAATACAAAGCGTCATCAAGGTAAAAGCTGGCTACTTTGAAGAATCTAAAATATCAAATATTTAACACTTTTTCTTATTCACCACATAATTCCATATATGTTCCATGTGTTATTTCATAGTTTTGATGTCATCAGTATTGTTCTACAATGTAGAAAATAGTCAAACAAAATGTACACACTTTTGACTGGTACTGTTTTGTTAATGGTTTCACTTACAATACCAGTCAAAAGTTTGTACATCCCTACTCATTCATAGGCTTTTCTGTATTTTGACTGTTTTCTACATTGCAGAACAATACTAAAGACATCAAAACTATGAAATAATAGAGCAGCAGCTACAATTATCGACAGTCCATAATTATCAACACCTTTTCAGTTTTACCAATAAAAAACAATTTTACAAAGGTGAGTTTGAGTTACAACAGTTATTATTGGTTAATCAATCAACTGGAAGACCCCCTTCCTTGCCCTTTGATCTTGTCATCTGATGACAGAGCTCGTTACCTGGGATGGAATTTTTTTCAGCACGATCAGCAGTTTGAGGAAAACCCGGACGTTATCATCGCAGGTAAGCATGGTGGAAAGATCATGGACATGTTTTTACTGATCAAATTCACAGATATTTCATGATATCCTTGTTGAAACCTATTTTATTTCTTACTCTTTCATTTGACAGTCACCATTTTGTATCTAAATGCGCATTTGAGAAGTCATGTGAGGTGTCAATAATAGTGAACACTTTCACTGGTGTCCACCATTATTGACACCCTGTGGAATTAAGTGACATTTACAACTGTTCTGTATTGATCTTTGTGTAACATTGTTGAAGTAGATGAAGTACTTTTAAAAAAAAAAATGCTGTGATTTATAATATATATATTTTTTCTGGGGCGGCACGGTGGTGTAGTGGTTAGCGCTGTCGCCTCACAGCAAGAAGGTCCTGGGTTCGAGCCCCGGGGCCGGCGAGGGCCTTTCTGTGTGGAGTTTGCATGTTCTCCCCGTGTCCGCGTGGGTTTCCTCCGGGTGCTCCGGTTTCCCCCACAGTCCAAAGACATGCAGGTTAGGTTAACTGGTGACTCTAAATTGACTGTAGGTATGAATGTGAGTGTGAATGGTTGTCTGTGTCTATGTGTCAGCCCTGTGATGACCTGGCGACTTGTCCAGGGTGTACCCCGCCTTTCGCCCGTAGTCAGCTGGGATAGGCTCCAGCTTGCCTGCGACCCTATAGAAGGACAAAGCGGCTAGAGATAATGAGATGAGATGAGATATTTTTTCTGATTCATAACAGAATGGAATGTTTATAGAGTATTTGGAATCCTGTTGCAATAAATAGAATTTGACCAGAAGTAAATTCCTTGCATATAAAAAATACATGCTTGAAATATTCAGATTTTTCTATTCCATTCAGAATTTTTTTTTTTTTCAGTTTGTTGTAAATATCTTCCACGTGTCCAGGGTAAACCTTGGACAAGTCGCCACACCTGGAATGCTTTTCAATTAACAGGTGCCTCATCAAAAGGTAATTAGTTCAATTTTTTGCCTTCTTAATGCATTTGAGATCAAATAGTAAATAATAATAAAACAGAAAATAGTCCTATTCCACAACTGTAGTAATCCATATTATGTCAAGAACCGCTCAATTAAGTAAAGAGAAATGACATATCATTACTTTAAGACATGATTTTTTTAAAATTAATACAAATAAAGAAATATCATTGAATTAGAAGGTGTGTACAAACTTTTGACTGGTACTGTACATGCCACTGTAGTTTAGGCTAAAATGCAGTAAAAAATATATAGTGGTATATGGCTGATTATGACATCACTGAGGGATTACATTTTTAAACTTGCTTTATTTTTTAATTAACATGTTATTCAATTACGTTTTTGGTTTTAGTAACCTTATATCATGACTTGTATTGGCAACTAATTGCAATGAAATATTATACTTATCGGCCTATTCGGTTTTTAGCCATGTTGAATTTAGTTCGTTTGGTCCACGGCAGGCGTCACTTATCTGCACGATCTTCACGAGACTTGTGCGAGACTTTGAAACATGAAGTTTCAGCCAGGTGTCAGTGCCATTTTGAAAACTGTTTTCCAAACAAAATATTGCACAAAAATGAGTTTAAATGATGATTACTGCCTACTTTTTGCCAACTTTCCTGATCGCTATCAAAACAAACAAAACTTCCGGCTTGATTACATCAGCATTCGAAAGAGGGTCTTTTGACAATGTTGGCAGATGTTGGTCACTTTGATTTCCGCTGTACATTTTACTTCTGTCCTATAATGTCTCACACAGGTCTCAACGAATCTTGTTTACGCCCATTGCTTTGGCATATGGACTGATATATTACACAGCATATTTCAAACACTCATAACTTGCTAGAGCAGTGACAAAATAGCTATCAAAAATACATTCCTATATTTAATACCATGAGATAAATAGAATTTTTATAACAAAAAAATGCCTTCAGTTCTCCTTTAAAGAGCTATAAAGAATTTCCCATTTCAGGCTTTCACTATCAGAGCTTTTGTCTGAGACACAACTTCTAGCATTACATACAGCATTAGAGGGACACTTGACACAGGAACGGCTATCAACTTTCATTATCCTGATTGCCTTAATCACTATTGTCATGTCAAACATTGGTCCAAGCCTGGCGATGATATCACTTTGTTTATTTATCAGAGAAAGAAGCAGAGGCACATCAGTCCTGTCCATGCTTGGCAGTGGCTTATCTTTTTACATCAGGAGGGCAATTAGAACAGGATGTAGAGTGACCACATGCAAGTAATTGGATCATCAAATGAGATTGGCTGTCACTCACTTTGCTGGAGAATACAAATTAAGCTTGATGCATCACTGAAGCACCAGAATAAATGCAAGGTTATACTGAATGATTAATGAGCATTGTTTATATAATCTTCACCTCATTCTTAACTCTCAGAACCCAGAAATACATATGGAAAATTACACATGCACGACTGCCTTCGGTCATTTGTCCATGCAATCACATCTTAATTGTGACTCCAACCCCTTACAACTGAGCTGTGAATAATGCATGGGCCTTCATTTGTTCTCTGCAGTTTGCTCTTGCTTGCAATCCCTTTTGATTTACCAGTGTAAATACACAACTAGGAGCCTGCTTCACATCTACATATAGTGGAGTATTTTGGAAAAGTGTTTGTAATTTGACATTTTAATTCAGGTACTTTTTATTTACCTATTTAAGTACACACAGGTTAGTTTTGGACCAAGGTTTGGATGAAAAAAACCTTGTCAAATTCAGATGTGGCTTTTCTTTCTTGGTGGTGGTGGTGGGGTAGTTTAAAGAAAATTTAACTGTGCAAATAATCAGAATTACACTCACTGGTCACTTTAATAGGAACTTGTTCTTGATTCGAAGAGCCCTGTTCTTGGCTGGCAGAAGTGGAACCCAATGAGGATCTTCTGCTGATGCATGCTGAGATGATTTTCTGCTCACTGCAATTGTAAAGAGTTTCCCTATCAGAGACAGTCATAAATAGGACCTATTTAGGAAGCTAGGACCCTTCATAGAATCCCTGAGGAAATTGTTTTGTCGAAAATATGTATCCAATAAAAGATGTTCATCCAGTAAAATATGTTCAATTGAGTTTAGAATTATATAAAATGGAGGAATTATATAATGTTGAATTCTGATGCGTTGCATTATTTATTGTAATTAATTTATTGTACTGAAGGGGTTAGGCTATTTAGCATATTGATTAATATTTTCTTGCACATCTAGACTTTATTTGATTATCCCTTAATTTTATCCTTCAGTGATTCTAAGGAAAACTTGTAGCCAAAGAAAACTAATTTACTGACATTTTAAGCTCACAAACATTTCTAACACGTGGCTTCCTTGATAGTTTGGATAACCAACAAAATATAACTGCACTCTACACTCACTGGCCACTTTAATACTGTAGGAACCTGTTCTTGAGTCTAATACCCCTTTTCCACCAAATCAGTTCCAGGGCTGGTTCGGGGCCAGTGCTGGTGCTGGTTCACAACTCGTTCAACTTGCGAGCCAGCTGAGCCAGTTTGCTTTTCCATCGCTCGCGGTGCTAAGAGAAGACACGTCATTAGGTCGCTGTATACGTCAGTTATGTCGTTGTATACGTCATTACGTCGCTGTATACGTCAGTTACGTCGCTACGTTTGCATAAACCTTGGCGCAAATATCGAAGCAAAAACAACGTGGAAGAAGCAGCAGCAACAACAACAACAATAATAATAATAATGGATGACTTTGTGTTTGTACAACTGCTGCTTCTCGTCGCTTAAAAATGGCGATCTTTCGCGGTCTTTTTATTGTTGTCGGTCTTAACAACTCCGCCCCCCCCGCTGACGTAAGCGGTTCTTTCCTCTGGCCCAGCAGAGAGTTGGTACTAGCCTGGAACCAGTTTTTCTGGCCCCAGAGCCCGTTCTTTGTCAGTGGAAACAGAAAACCCGGTTCCAAACTAAGCACTGGCCCCGAACCAGCCCTGGAACTGCTTTGGTGGAAAAGGGGCATAAGACTCCTGTTCTTGGCTGGCAGGAGTGGAACTTCTGCTGTTGCATGCTGAGATGCTTTTCTGCTCACCACGGTTGTACAGAGTTACTATGAGTTGCTATATCCTTCCTGGCAGCTCAAACCAATCTGATCATTTTCCTCTGACCTCTGTTATCAACAAGGCATTTGCACCCACATAACTGTCGCTCATTCAATGTTTTTTTTTTTTTTGCACCATTCTCTCTAACCTCTAGAGACTGTTGTGTGTGAAAACTGCAGGAGATAAGCAACAAACCAACACCCATGCCACAGTGAAAGTCACAGAGATCACAATTTATGTTTGGTTTTTTTTTCACATTCTGATGTTTGAAGTGAACATTAACTGAAGCTCTTGATTTGTATCTGCATGATTTTATGCATTGTGCTGCTGTCAAGGGATGGGCTGATGAGATAACTGCATAAAACAGCAGGTTGATGAGTGTATCTAATAAAGTGGCCAGTGAGTGTATAGCTAATTAGTTTCCACAGATGTAGGCAAGCCAAAATGTAACTGCAGACATTGCATCTACTTTGTACAATGCCATTTCTGTTAAGATATTTTTAAGAGCTCTTGCAAAAATTTCGGCAGGAAAAAGGGGATTATGTAATGGATAATTTCCATAATATATGAGTATAGAAAGCTTAATTGGAGATAATGTGTGTGCACTACAGTGACTCTATTTCCCATGCACAGACTGAGAGATGTCTTGCTTTTTCTTGAAATTTTTTGAGCTGTTTTCAGGTCTTTTTTATTCATTTTAAAGATGTAGTTGGGCTGGAAATTTGGCTGAGACATGTCAACAATGAGTATATACAATGTCTTGCAAAAGTATTCATCCCCCTTGGTGTTTGTCCTGTTTTATTGCATTGCAAGATGGAATTGAAATAAATCTTAGGGGAGTTACCACCATTTGAATAACACAACATGCCTACCACTTTAAAGGTGCAATTTCTATTTTTTTTTAATTGTGACAATAATTCAGATGAAAAACAGAAATCTGGAATGTGCAGCACTACTAAGCAAGCAACATGAAAACCAAGGAGCATCCAAACAGGTCAGAGACAAAGTTGTGAAGAAGTATAGATCAGGGTTGGGTTATAAAAAATATCCCAAACTTTGAATATCCCAGAGAGCACCATTAAATCCATTACAGCAAAATGGAAAGAATATGACACCACTACAAACCTGACAAGAGAAGGCCGCCCACCAAAACTCACAGACCGGGCAAGGAGGGCATTAATCAGAGATGAAACAAAGACACCAAAGATAACACTGAAGGAGCTGCAAAGATCCACAGCAGAGATGGGAGGATCTGTCCATAGGACCACTTTAAGCCATACACTCCACAGAGTGGGGCTTTATGGAAGAGTGGCCAGAAAAAAGCCACTGCTTAAGAAAACACATTTTGAGTTTGGCCAACAGCATGTGGCAGACTCCCCAAACACATGGAGGAAGATTCTCTGGTCAAATGAGACTAAAATTGATCTTTTTGGTCATCATGGGAAATGTCATGTGTGGCACAAACCCAACACCCTGAGAACACCATTCCTACAGTGAAGCATGGTGGTGGCAGCATCACGCTGTGGGGATGTTTTTCATCTGCAGGGACAGGAAAGCTGGTCAAGACTGAAAGAAAAATGGATGGCACTAAATACAGGGCAATCCTGGAGGAAAACCTGTTTGAGTCAGCCAGAGGTTTGAGACTGGGATGAAGGTTCACATTCCAGCAGAACAATGGCCCTAAACATACTGCTAAAGCTACACTGGAGTGGTTTAAAGGGAAACATTTAAATGTCTTGGAATGGCCTGATCAAAGCAGAGACCTCAATCCAATTGAGAATCTGTGGCATAACTTGAAGATTACTGTACACCAGCGCAATCCATCTAACTTGAAGGAGTTGGAGCAGTTTTGCCTTGAGGAATGGGCAAAAATCCCAGTGGCTAGATGTGCTAAGCTAATAGAGACATACCCCAAGAGACTTGCACCTGTAATTGCAGCAAAGAGTGGCTCTACAAAGTATTGACTTTAGGGGTGAAAACGTATGCACACTCCAGATTTCTGTTTTTTCATCTTAATTATTGTTTGTGTCACAATTTTAAAAAAAATATCACCTTTAAAGTGGTAGGCATGTTGTGTAAATCAAATGATGCTAACCCCCCGAAATCCACTTTAATTCCAGCTTGTAATGCGACAAAACAGGACAAACACCAAGGAGGATGAATACTTTTGCAACAAGCTGTAGTTGATTGTATTCAACATTGTGAACTGAGTTGTAGAGATCATAATAACGACTGGAGAATTACAACATACAGGAGATATGAGTTAACCTTATGAACCCTAAGCTATTTTCAGGGTAATTTCACTTGCTATTAATCTCTTTATCTGGTCATGATAAGGGTGAGCGATACATGCTGTAAGGTTGAAACTACCCAGATCTTCCATCATTTGATATGATACAAATTGCACATTTTCCATATTAAACTTTATATCAAGGAAAAAAAAAAGATTGTACCATATAAAATTGTTTTGCATGGATGTCACCATGAAATGCTGGCAGTAAAGATATCTTTTTCATAACTGTGTAGTGGAGATTGAACCATGATGGCGGGATCCTCTCTGACTTTGCAATTTATGTGCTTGGTGCCAAGCAGAAAAATTGTCATTGTTTTATTTGCTATAATTTAAAAACTGGATTACTCAACAATGTTTAGTTGCACAGAGAAACAACGAGAATCATCAGAAAAGGTGAACGGGACTCCATGACTTATTCAACCGAGAAACAGGAGTGTGTAACTGGGTGAAGAAATTTGCAAAGATATTACTTTGCAGAAGTTTGATCTGTTTTCATAATGTTATTTCTTCAGTATGTACAAATACTGTACAAATGTGACTGACATCATTACAAATTGCCTTTTCCACTCTTTCTTGTGATATGAGTTCCATATCTATGCAATGACAAGCGCATGAGTTATTTAAACTACAGTAATGGGTGTGGAGCTGGATGCAGATTGTCACTCTGATTAAATCTGAAGTAAATTCAAAATTATTTTTCTCACTAGCACTTTGTTGCATCGACACAAGCAACTAGCACTGTTGGAAAGGGCAAGTTGGGCCATTTCATATGATATGTGCTCCAACTAGCTGCGATGAAAACTTTGTGAGAAATTCAACTGAGAATTAAGGATGTTAATTTGGATGCAATTTGTGTCAGTTGAGATCTAAGGGTTAACATCCTCTACGTGGAATATATACCACCAATGAGGATCAGTTTGAAAGAGCAGAACACCATGACCTTTAGTTTATGTGAACAGCAAGTTGAGCTACAGTGGTGTTTGAATGTTTGTGAACCTTTTAGAATTTTCTATATTTCTGCATAAATATGACCTAAAACATCATCAGATTTTCATATAAGTCCTAAAAGTAGATAAAGAGAACCCAGTTAAAGAAATGAGACAAAAATATTATACTTGGTCATTTATTTATTGAGGAAAATGATCCAATATTACATATCTGTGAGTGGCAAAAGTATGTGAACCTCTAGGATTAGCAGTTAATTTGAAGGTGAAATTTGAGTCAGGTGTTTTCAATCAATGGGATGACAATCAGGTGTGAGTGGGCACCCTGTTTTATTTAAAGAACAGGGATCTATCAAAGTCTGATCTTCACAACACATGTTTGTGGAAGTGCATCATGGCTCGAACAAAGGAGATTTCTGAGGACCTTAGAAAAAGCATTGTTGATGCTCATCAGGCTGGAAAAGGTTACAAAACCATCTCTAAAGAGTTTGGACTCCACCAATCCACAGTCAAACAGATTGTGTACAAATGGAGGAAATTCAAGACCATTGTTACCCTCCCCAGGAGTGGTCGACCAACAAAGATCACTCCAAGAGCAAGGCATGTCATAGTCGGCGAGGTCACAAAGGACCCCAGGGTAACTTCTAAGCAACTGAAGGCCTCTCTCACATTGGCTAATGTTAATGTTCATGAGTCCACCATCAGGAGAACACTGAACAACAATGGTGTGCATGACAGGGTTGCAAGGAGAAAGCCACTGCTCTCCAAAAAGAACATTGCTGCTCATCTGCAGTTTGCTAAAGATCACATGGACAAGCCAGAAGGCTATTGGAAAAATGTTTTGTGGACAGATGAGACCAAAATAGAACTTTTTGGTTTAAATGAGTAGCATTATGTTTGGAGAAAGGAACACACTGCATTCCAGCATAAGAACCTTATCCCATCTGTGAAACATGTTGGTGGTAGTATCATGGTTTGGGCCTGTTTTTCTGCATCTGGGCCAGGACGGCTTGCCATTATTCATGGAACAATGAATTCTGAATTATACCAGCAAATTCTAAAGGAAAACGTCAGGACATCTGTCCATGAACTGAATCTCAAGAGAAGGTGGGTCACGCAGCAAGACAACAACCCTAAGCACACAAGTCGTTCTACCAAAGAATGGTTAAAGAAGAATTAAGTTAATGTTTTGGAATGGCCAAGTCAAAGTCCTGACGTTAATCCAATCGAAATGTTGTGGAAGGACCTGAAGCGAGCAGTTCATGTGAGGAAACCCGCCAACATCCCAGAGTTGAAGCTGTTCTGTATGGAGGAATGGGCTAAAATTCCTCCAAGCCGGTGTGCAGGACTGATCAACAGTTACCGGAAACGTTTAGTTGCAGTTATTGCTGCACAAGGGGGTCACACCAGATACTGAAAGCAAAGGTTCACATACTTTTGCTACTCACAGATATGTAATATTGGAGCATTTTTCTCAATAAATAAATGACCAAGTACATTATTTTTGTCTCATGTGTTTAACTGGGTTCTCTTTATCTACTTTTAGGACTTGTGTGAAAATCTGATGATGTTTTAGGTCATATTTATGCAGAAATATAGAAAATTCTAAAGGGTTCACAAACTTTCAAGCACCACTGTAGAAGCTAATCTGTGGTTCTATCATTTGACTGTAAATGCAAAGGTAAATGTAAGTTAAAGCATGATATATCGGTACTAATAATAATGATGCAAATACCAGAACTGACACACCAACTTGAAATCTAATGTCTGGCTACCCAATTGTCGTCAACCCCTTAGGATAGAAACAGATAATCTGTCCTGGTGGGAGTGGTCTCTTCCAAGATGACTCCACCCCATTCAGTCCTCCAGTATCCTTGACTTGCAAGTGAAATCAAAGCAAAATAGAAACCTGGATGTCGGACATGTTGGTGGATATACAAATGCGGAGTCAAGCGGCATTCCATACAAAACATAGTCATGAGTGCGCAACTCTCTTTGTTTTTCCACTGCTTTAAGCGTTCTTTTAGCTATGCCATACCTTTGTGCTGTATATGGTCGTGGTCACAACAGTACTTATAACTGTGGCATGTTCCAATTTTTTAGAATTCCATCCATGATTCAGAAAGAGGGTGAGAAAACTCTGAGGCTTAGTATGGCGAGGAGACAAGCACGGCTGAACAACATCGGCAGGGCTGATCAAACATAGGCTAAAACCAAAACAGCTCATGTTTGCAATAATCATTTTATCTCAGGTGAGATTCAAAAGCTTTCTCAATAATATCATGGAAAGAATTTTATTTCGTGTTTCTAGAATTTTGCTATAAAATGAACGTTCTCTTGTCGTGGTTCACTCGGATGTTGTTATAATTATAACACGTGTATTACCATTTTGCTTCTAGGAGCGCCAGCAAAATTATACGATAGAAACAATCCAGACCGGGCACCCACTCAGAAAATGGGCTATGTTTTGTCCAAGGTCAGACTTGATTCTTCAGCAGCCAAACCAGATAGAAACACGATTGTCAGGGACGTGGTAGGAGATGGATGCAAGTGCAGAAGTGATGTTTATTTACAATTGTTAAAACACACAGGCAAACAATCCAAAACAGCAGGCAATCTTAAAAACAGGAAACAAGCAAAAGGTAAGGCGAGGCACAAACAGACTATCACAGGCAGTGAGAAAAACAGGAACTAGGAACAGGCATGAAAACTGAAAACCAGGAAATCAAACACGGAAACTAAGGCTAGGTAATGTGCACCAAGTGTGCATTTTCTGAGTCTCTATATAGGTGCACTGATGAGCCTTAATCCTGTGCAGGTGAGCCTCATTAACAGCGCATGTGCAAGCGTCTGCTCGGGAAGCGCTCCCAAGAGTCCTTTAGGTGTGTGCGTGCCAAAGCACACAGGACTGACAGCAATATCTGGGTACTCAATGGTTGGTAGAAGCAGCTTATCTTCAGAAAAGTCTGACTTTTTTAAATAATATGGGTCAAAACCACACATACGGTATCTATCTTCTCTTTGTATCAAATCTTTGCTCAACCGTTTAAATCGTGGTAATACTGAGAAAATTCAGCATTGTTTACAAACATGCTTTCAGAGGTTGCCATCCTAGTGGCTTTGTAGATCAACCATCATGGCGGATGCTCATGATGTAGCACATTTTGATCACGTGGTTGCAAGTCATCTATAGTTTCAGAGACTTGTAGAATCTATGCTCATTGACTCATGGTGGCACAACACATTACTATGACCCTTTGTTGTTGTTGTTCTTTCCCTTTAATTTGTTACCCATTTCTCAGTGGCTCTGTTCACACATTTTGGTGCCAACTGAAGAAAGAGTTCTCATTAAAGTAGTAGAGTTCTCAATTAAAGAATTCATGCTCCCAATTAACCCCCACCCCAACCCCATGGTTGCTGGTGAAATACAGTACTGTGCAAAAGTCTTATGCACCCTGTTTTGTTTTGTTTTATACAAATTTTGTTATAGATTTCTATTTTATGACTTCTGCATTATCAAGTCAGTACAAAAAAAAATAAATTAGGATCCAAACGTTCATTTTAGGACTGCAGTTGTCATGAACAGTTTTGCACTCAAGTTTCCATCAATGAAGAGTTACAACATCAACGAAACTGTCTTCATGTTAAAACTGCTAATATTATAGTCATGCTGTCTGTTGTTGCCCAAATGAGGATGGGTTCCCTTTTGAGTCTGGTTCCTCTCGAGGTTTCTTCCTCATGTCGTCTGAGGGAGTTTTTCCTTGCCATCATCGCCACAGGCTTGCTCATTGGGGATAGATTAGGGATAAAATTAGCTCATGATTTAAGTCGTTCAAATTCTGTAAAGCTGCTTTGCGACAGTGTTTATTGTTTAAAATGCTATACAAATAAACTTGACTTGAGTTGAATTTTCCAGCACAAAATTAAATATTACAGAAAAAAAATTTTTGTATCTGAGCAGCATGTTACATAAGAGAGCACTTCTCAGCTTAAAAAAGAAAACATAATGAAGGCTGCTGGGTTTTGGTGCAAAATTTAGAAGCAAGTGTGACAGTCAAAGTGTCCAGAAGAACTTTGGCTGGTTCTGTAAGATGCTCAGTAAAACCTACAGATCATTTCCTTATAAAACTGCACTCATTGTACCTGAGATGACTTTTTTTTTCAGCAAAGGGTTGTCTCACACCAAATATTGACTTTGTTTCATTTATTATGGCTTGCTGCTGTTTATAGTTTTTTTTTTTTTTTTTAATGTTGAAACATTTCATATCATTATTTTTTAGCCATTTTTGGTCTCCAGCATTTCTTTACACGTGCCTAAGACTTTTGCACAGTACTATATAATGTATTATACACAATCTATTCAAGTTAGTGATATACAAGTACATGCTGTTGCATTCACTTTGGTGAAGTTTATGATGAGTTTCTTCGGTGATGAGTGATGCTACATGTGCTTGATGAGTCATAGATATTATTTATGTCTTATTTCTTCAAATTGTCAAAGTGGATGTGTCAACGCAGTTCTTGTAGAATTAGCAGGAAATTGACATTATAAAAACTTTCACCACCAATTTATAATAAACGTATCTGATATCATTTTGCCTTCAGTTTAAGTGCTGATATTTATGTAATAAATAGCCCGCTTGTACTTTCTGAAGTGAAATTATTTGACACCTTTGGCAGTGTTCACAGATTTACTACCTACCTACATAGATGCTTCTTAACAACTGACACAAATATGCATAAACATGTCGAAAAGCTTAACCCAAAAGGCACTAGTTGTTGAAAATGTGACAATGAAACCTCTTGTCAGCTTGACACCAAACCAGATTGATTATTTATTTATTTGACAGATGATGCTTGTTGGAATATGTCTTTATAATATTAATGTTCTGTACATTTATCAGTTGTCATGAATGGCATATGTTGGATTCACAGAACCCTATAAATATTTCAACATTTTATGTGAACATTTTTATATAATCACTTTTTCATTATGCAAATCAGTTCATTACAAAAATTTATTTCCTGGTTTCTCTACTGCACAGTTACAGTATACAACCAGCATCAAATCTTTGTAAATGGGGGATAAAAATGTAGCTGTGTTTGTGTTTTCTTTCGTTTTCATGATACATTGTGTTGGCATTCAGTGCTTGTCAGGAGAGATCAGCAGTTTTCTAAGTTTGTTGCATGCCGTTCCAAGTTGTACCAGTGCCAAGAAGGACATTAGCCTAAGAGTGTCCACCAAAATGTGCATTAATATACCTCACATTTCTCCTCTCTCGCTGGCTGTCTCAAGGGAAGGCAGACCACAGGAAGTGAATGAATGATCTCTCTGCTTGGCACGGGCAGAGTGCCAGCCATCTCCATGGTATCCAAAAACCAATGGCCTCCCTGTGGCACTAAATGCTACTTTTTTTAGCAAAGGCAGTGAGGCTGAACTGACACATTTAAGAGCGTATACCACGACTGCACTGTCTTTACAGCTCTTGTCTAGGACTCAGGGTTTTTAGCCTTATAAGTCAAGTCAAGTCAAGTTTATTTGTATAGCGCTTTTAACAATAAACATTGTCGCAAAGCAGCTTTACAGAATTTGAATGACTTAAAATATGAGCTAATTTTATCCCCAATCTATCCCCAACGAGCACGCCTGTGGCAAGGAAAAACTCCCTCAGACGACATGAGGAAGAAACCTCGAGAGGAACCAGACTCAAAAGGGAACCCATCCCCATCCGGGCAACAACAGACAACATGACTATAACATTAACAGTCCTAACAAAAGTCAGCTTCATTGATGCTATAAACCCCCCACCAACGGAAACCCGAGTGCAAAACTGTTCACGACAACCGCAGTCCCAAAGCCAGCAAGTCAACTGCAGTCCTAAAGTCAGCAAATCAACTGCAGTCCCCAGCCACAAAAACACCACTGCAAGAGTCCAGAGCATCCTCCAGGCACGACCCCCAACTGTCCACATGGGGCCGCTCTCCACAGGAGCAATGCGATGAGACTCCAACCAGACACAGGGCACTGGGATGGACCAGGCAGGTCCGAGGAGCAGAAAAGGCCAGCATCTCGATCCCAGGACCGACATGTAACTCAGAGGGACAGATTTGGGGGGGAGGGGAGAGAGAAAGCACAGGTTGTTAGGTACAGTGGTGCTTGAAAGTTTGTGAACCCTTTAGAATTTTCTATATTTCGGCATAAATATGACCTAAAACATCATCAGATTTTCACACAAGTCCTAAAAGTCGATAAAGAGAACCCAGTTAAACAAATGAGACAAAAATATTATACTTGGTCATTTATTTATTAAGGAAAATGATCCAATATTACATATATGTGAGTGGCAAAAGTATGTGAACCTTTGCTTTCAGTATCTGGTGTGACTCCCTTGTGCAGCAATAACTGCAACTAAACGTTTCCGGTAACTGTTGATCAGTCCTGCACACCGGCTTGGAGGAATTTTAGCCCATTCCTCTGTACAGAACAGCTTCAACTCTGGGATGTTGGTGGGTTTCCTCACATGAACTGCTCGCTTCAGGTCCTTCCACAACATTTCAATTGGGTTAAGGTCAGGACTTCGACTTGGCCATTCCAAAACATTAACTTTATTCTTCTTTAACCATTCTTTGGTAGAACAACTTGTGTGCTTAGGGTCGTTGTCTTGCTGCATGACCCACCTTCTCTTGAGATTCAGTTCATGGACAGATGTTGTGACATTTTCCTTTAGAATTCGCTGGTATAATTCAGAATTCATTGTTCCATCAATGATGGCAAGCCGTCCTGGCCCAGATGCAGCAAAACAGGCCCAAACCATGATACTACCACCACCATGTTTCACAGATGGGATAAGGTTCTTATGCTGAAATGCAGTGTCTTCCTTTCCCCAAACATAACACTTCTCATTTAAACCAAAAAGTTCTATTTTGGTCTCATCCGTCCACAACACATTTTTCCAATAGCCTTCTGGCTTGTCCACGTGATCTTTAGCAAACTGCAGATGAGCAGCAATGTTCTTTTGAGGAGCAGTGGCTTTCTCCTTGCAACCCTGCCATGCAAACCATTGTTGTTCAGTGTTCTCCTGATGGTGGACTCATGAACATTAACATTAGCCAATGTGAGAGAGGCCTTCAGTTGCTTAGAAGTTACCCTGGGGTCCTTTGTGACCTTGCCGACTATTACACGCCTTGCTCTTGGAGTGATCTTTGTTGGTCGACCACTCCTGGGGAGGATAACAATGGTCTTGAATTTCCTCCATTTGTACACAATCTGCCTGACTGTGGATTGGTGGAGTCCAAACTCTTTAGAGATGGTTTTGTAACCTTTTCCAGCCTGATGAGCATCAACAATGCTTTTTCTGAGGTCCTCAGAAATCTCCTTTGTTCGTGCCATGATACACTTCCACAAACATGTGTTGTGAAGATCAGACTTTGATAGATCCCTGTTCTTTAAATAAAACAGGGTGCCCACTCACACCTGATTGTCATCCCATTGATTGAAAACACCTGACTCGAATTTCACCTTCAAATGAACTGCTAATCCTAGAGGTTCACATACTTTTGCCGCTCACAGATATGTAATATTGGATCATTTTCCTCAATAAATAAATGACCAAGTATAATATTTTTGTCTCATTTGTTTAACTGGGTTCTCTTTATCTACTTTTAGGACTTGTGTGAAAATGTGATGATGTTTTAGGTCATATTTATGCAGAAATATAGAAAATTCTAAAGGGTTCACAAACTTTCAAGCACCACTGTATGCCCAATGTCACCTGAATAAGTAGGAACAGTATACCGTACATATTGCACTGAGTACAAGCATGGACTCCGGCAATTAACTATGACAGCATAACTAAAAGGGGAGAGCCAGAAGGTAACACAGGCATGAGGGAGCCCCAGGACATAAAGCAGCCAGACACTACAGCGTCAACAAACTCGAGTGAGCAAGCGAGTGGGGACTGACAGCATCCATACATCCCAGTTTACCAAAACACTCTATGTCTGAGGACTCTCCAGATCTACACCTTTACCTCATAAACACCATTAATAAAAGGCTTGACTAAACAGATATGTTTTCAGCCTAGACTTAAACACTGAGACTGTGTCTGATTCCCAAACACTACTTGGAAGGCTGTTCCATAACTGTGGGGCTTTGTAAGAAAAGGCTCTGCCCCCTGATGTAGCCTTCACTATATGAGGTACCAGCAGATAGCCTGCACCTTTTGATCTAAGTAGGCATGGCGGGTCATAGAGGACCAGAAGTTCACTCAGGTACTGTGGTGCGAGACCATTCAGTACTTTAAAGGTCAATAGTAGTATTTTATAATCAATACGAAATTTGATTGGGAGCCAATGCAGTATGGATAAGACAGGGGTGATGTGGTCATACCATATTTTCTAGTTCTAGTAAGGACACTTGCTGCTGCATTTTGAACTAACTGGAGCTTATTTATGCACTTATTGGAACATCCAGACAGTAAGGCATTACAATAATCCAACCTGGAGGTAACGAAAGCATGAACTAGTTTTTCCATGTCATGTAGTGACATTAAATTTCTTATCTTAGCAGTATTTCTGAGATGAAAGAAAGCTATCCAGGTAACGTTATCAATGTGAGTATTGAATGAAAGACTGGGGTCAATAATCACTCCGAGGACTTTTACTGCTGCACACGAAAAAACAGAAAGGCCATCCAGTTACTATGTAATCAGAAAACTTACTTCTAGCTGCATGTGTTCCTAGTACAAGTACTTCAGTCTTGTCAGAGTTAAGCAGAAAGAAGTTAATAAGCATCCAGTGTCTAATGTCCTTTACACATTCCTCAATTCTATTAAGCTGGTGTCTCTCATCTGGTTTTGCAGAAACATACAACTGTGTGTCATCAGCATAACAGTGGAAACTAATACAATGTTTACGAATAATATCACCCAGAGGTAACATATATAAAGAAAAAAGCAGTGGACCCAAGACAGGATCTTGTGGAACACCAAACTTTACCTCAGTATGTCTAGAAATATCACCATTTATATCAACATACTGATAGCGATCAGTTAAATAAGAGCTGAGCCAGGAGAGGGCCATTCCCTTAACTCCCACAACATTTTCTAGTCTATCCAGAAGAATGGAATGATCAATGGTATCAAATGCTGCACTAAGGTCAAGCAACACAAGCAGCAAGACACAGCCCTGATCAGATGCCAACAGTAGGTCATTTACTACTTTAACCAAAGCTGTCTCTGTGCTATGATGAGGTCTAAATCCTGACTGATACAGTTCATGGATGTTATTCCTATGTAAATAGGAGCATAACTGCTGTGCCACAGCTTTTTCAAGGATCTTGGAGATAAAGGGGAAGTTTGATATACGGTAACTGCAGAAATTAGCTTTATTTAGGCTGGTGATATGCAATGCTTGTTTTGGTGAGGTTTTTTTACCATGAATTATAACAATAATATACAGTCACACTTCTGTAACTAATGTTATTTATTGCTTTAGTGCTGTGCCACAGCTTTTTCAAGGATCTTGGAGATAAAGGGGAGGTTTGATATACGGTAACTGCAGAAATTAGCTTTATTTTGGCTGGTGATATGCAATGCTTGTTTTGGTGAGGTTTTTTTTTACCATGAATTATAACAATAATATACAGTCACACTTCTGTAACTAATGTTATTTATTGCTTTAGTTAAAGGTAGATTTTTCAAGTGTAGGTCATAAAAAGAATTTTCCCTGACACCCAATTATTTTCATACATATCAAGTTATACGGTTTCCCAGTATTTTGTATGGGAAAATGCAATTTTTTGGCTAATACGGCATACACTGATTTTCAGACAGGAAAATTACATTTTATCTCATCTCATCTCATTATCTGTAGCCACTTTATCCTGTTCTATAGGGTTGCAGGCAAGCTGGAGCCTATCCCAGCTGACTACGGGCGAAAGGCAGGGTACACCCTGGACAAGTCGCCAGGTCATCACAGGGCCGACACATAGACACAGACAACCATTCCCACCTATAGTCAATTTAAAGTCACCAGTTAACCTAACCTGCATGTCTTTGGACTGTGGGGGAAACCGGAGCACCTGGAGGAAACCCACGCGGACACGGGGAGAACATGCAAACTCCGCACAGAAAGGCCCTCGCCGGCCACGGGGCTCGGACCTGGACCTTCTTGCTGTGAGGTGACAGCGCTAACCACTACACCACCGTGCCGCCCGCTTCCTCCATTATGATGATAATTTAGGGAGGCGATACTGGGAGTCGCCGTTTATACAACAGCAACTGTAGTTACCCAGCGATTTCGGGTTTCGCTTCCCTAAACATTTAAATTGCTGATAGACATTATATGTAGACACAGATGACCAACACTTGTTACTACCATCAGTTGTCAGTAAACTGGAAAAGTATTGAATGAAGAGTAATGGTGGTAACAACCATTGGTATCCTGTCTCTAAAATGTGTAGTAAGGGATGGAAGCAATTTAACACCATCTACATGTTTGCCGTGCTCTGATTTTCTTTTATTGACCAGGAAAATAATAGATGTATATTGGGGAAAGGTCTTCGATGTACAAACTGCTCTGGGTGTTGCCAGGTTTCCAATGCTGAAACAACTTTTTACTGCTTTGCTGTGCCTCGCACATAGCAATGCAGATAGTGAGAGGGCTTTTTCATTGGTTAGGAAAATTCATACTGAGTACAGAAAAACTATGGCTGCAGACACATTAACTGCATATCTGCAAATTAAAATGAACTGTGATGAGGAGTGCTACAACTGCTACCCAAGCAATGATATTATAGCTAGTGCCAAATCTGCAACATCTTTGTACAACAAAGAACACTCCAAAAAGGAATAAGATTTAAATTCTTCTTATAAATTACTGGGAAGATTTTCAATTTAACGTCATAATTTATTAGTATTTTCACTTATCCTTGTTTACATAATATACTTGATGTGGTTCAGTCATCTTTGGATCTAACGCTGCTTGTAGTGTCAACACTTTTTTCTCAAATGGAACTTTTACTAACCTTCATTTACTGTTTGACATGATTATATATAATTTATTACATGTAACCTACTATTTTAATTAACATACCTACTTAGTACTGCTGTTATACAGTATTTCAAGTAATTTTCTTTGGTGGAATGTAATATTGTAGGTGATGTCAACACTTGTCAAACAGAACTTTGTGTAATTTTTATGAACAATTTAATATTAATAGATTTTATTTGCAAAATTTACATCAATAATTCTGGTATTACTGATACAATGTATATTAAATAATTAAGTTTATAGTTCAGTCATTCTCTTTAGTAGATAATTGTTTACTTGACTGTACATATAGTCCTTTTTAATTCAGTTGTTTTCTCTGGGATCTAAAATTTATTTTTATTCAGTACATGCTTATTTGATCCCTTTAACTTGATGCAGTGTGATAAATATGCCTATTACAAAAGGAGTGTATAATGTGGAATAAAACAATCGGTGCTTTGGATTATATATTGGAATTTTTTTCTCGTGTATAAGGGCTCATGGGTGTGTGGAAGGGAAAAGTACAGATTTTGTAAGGGCATGGGTAACTAAAGGTTGACATGTATGTATTTTTGTTTAGTGGACTGAAAGCTACTGAATTTGAATCACAGACTTCCAATTTTATTGTTTTTTTTTAATAGAACAATTAATGAATTTGGGGCCATGTGGCCCTAAATTCTCTGCTATATTTTCCTGCTTCACCATGACCCAATTCAAGATACTACGTTATGCATCATGTGGTGGGCTTCCCCCATTCGCACAAGGCATTGTGGGATACAAATCTGAAACAGGAGAGAAAAATGGAGGACAGGAGTGTGCAAATTAAACATGAAAGACCGACTACAGTCATGGAGAGCAAGACAAAAAGATGTTATGTTGCGAAGGAAAGGAAATGCAGGACCAAACTAATAAATATCGGCGGTCAGTGAGCACCTCGGTGTGATCAGCTGTTCGTTTAGTGACAGAATGATGTGACTGTCAGTGTATGGTCAAGGTAAATCTGTGCATGCACACATGGACTTCCTCTGTCTGCTTGACTGCATGAAGTGGGTGATTTCATGCACATTATTTGCTCAGGGAATCCCCTCAAATTAAATAACTTCCCACCCACAGAATGGCCTGTTTTTTTTTTTTTTTTTGTGAGATATGTTTATTTCTGTAATACAACCCCGATTCCAAAAAACTTGGGACAAAGTAAAAATTGTAAATAAAAACGGAATGCAATAATTTACAAATCTCAAAAACTGATATTGTATTCACAATAGAACATAGGCAACATATCAAATGTCGAAAGTGAGACATTTTGAAATTTCATGCCAAATATTGGCTCATTTGAAATTTCATGACAGCAACACATCTCAAAAAAGTTGGGACAGGGGCAATAAGAGGCTGGAAAAGTTAAAGGTACAAAAAAGGAACAGCTGGAGAACCAAATTGCAACTCATTAGGTCAATTGGCAATAGGTCATTAACATGACTGGGTATAAAAAGAGCATCTTGGAGTGGCAGCCGCTCTCAGAATTAAAGATGGGAAGAGGATCACCAATCCCCCTAATTCTGCGCCGACAAATAGTGGGGCAATATCAGAAAGGAGTTCGACAGTGTAAAATTGCAAAGAGTTTGAACATATCATCATCTACAGTGCATAATATCATCAAAAGATTCAGAGAATCTGGAAGAATCTCTGTGCGTAAGGGTCAAGGCCGGAAAACCATACTGGGTGCCCGTGATCTTCGGGCCCTTAGATCGCACTGCATCACATACAAGCATGCGTCTGTCTTGGAAATCACAAAATGGGCTCAGGAATATTTCCAGAGAACATTATCTGTGAACACAATTCACCGTGCCATCCGCCGTTGCCAGCTAAAACTCTATAGTTCAAATAAGAAGCCGTATCTAAACATGATCCAGAAGCGCAAACGTCTTCTCTGGGCCAAGGCTCATTTAAAATGGACTGTGGCAAGGTGGAAAACTGTTCTGTGGTCAGACGAATCAAAATTTAAAGTTCTTTATGGAAATCAGGGACGCCGTGTCATTTGGACTAAAGAGGAGAAGGACGACCCAAGTTGTTATCAGCGCTCAGTTCAGAAGCCTGCATCTCTGATGGTATGGGGTTGCATTAGTGCGTGTGGCATGGGCAGCTTACACATCTGGAAAGACACCATCAATGCTGAAAGGTATATCCAGGTTCTAGAGCAACATATGCTCCCATCCAGACGACGTCTCTTTCAGGGAAGACCTTGCATTTTCCAGCATGACAATGCCAAACCACATACTGCATCAATTACAGCATCATGGCTGCGTAGAAGAAGGGTCCGGGTACTGAACTGGCCAGCCTGCAGTCCAGATCTTTCACACATAGAAAACATTTGGCGCATCATAAAACGGAAGGTATGACAAAAAAGACCTAAAACAGTTGAGCAACTAGGATTCTACATTAGACAAGAATGGGTTAACATTCCTATCCCTAAACTTGAGCAACTTGTCTCCTCAGTCGCCAGATGTTTACAGACCGTTGTAAAGAGAAAAGGGAATGTCTCATAGTGGTAAACATGGCCTTGTCCCAACTTTTTTGAGATGTGTTGTTGTCATGAAATTTAAAATCACCTAATTTTTCTCTTTAAATGATACATTTTCTCAGTTTAAACATTTTGATATGTCATCTATGTTCTATTCTGAATGAAATATGGAATTTTGAAACTTCCACATCATTGCATTCCGTTTTTATTTACAATTTGTACTTTGTCCCAACTTTTTTGGAATCGGGGTTGTATCACAATTACCAAATTTCAGAGAGAACTAAATTTCTTAAGTTTTATGAAATCGAAAGGCCGTCTAGCTTTAACATTAATGAACCATGCACTTCAACATTAATTCAAAAAAAAAGTAATGCTAAAAAACTAACCATATATTAATTGATTTTAAATGTTAACAAAATTCATTTGCATTGACATTTTTATTCATTCCATTATGAAAAAATATCTATATAAATGGGGCGGCACAGTGGTGTAGTGGTCAGCAGTGTCGCCTCACAGCAAAAAGGTCCTGGATTCAAGCCCAGCAGCCGACGAGGGCCTTTCTGTGTAGAGTTTGCATGTTTTCCCCGTGTCTGCGTGGGTTTCCTCCGGGTGCTCCGGTTTCCCCCACAGTCCAAAGACATGCAGGTTAGGCTAATTGGTGGCTTTAAATTGACCGTAGGTGTGAATGTGAGGCCCTGTCCATACGGCAACGGATTCAGGTGACTCCGATACAATTGCTTATCGTTTAGGCCTGGCGTCCACACGGCACCGGCGTTTTGGGTGCCCAAAATGCAATCTTTTTGAGAACGGGTTCCAGAGTGGAAAGATCTGGCAACGTTGCCGTTGTGAAGTCATCTGGATGAGTAGAACGGATTTGTTTACGATGACGTCACAACCACATGTGCTTCACGCCGGGTAGAAGTGTAACGAACTTGATGCGAGTTGTCAACAAATCCTATAACTTGGTTCATGAAACGCACTTACATAATATTTTCACTGTGAATATTTATTGTGTAATGGTGCAAAGTGAGAGAGAGAGAGAGAGAGAGAGAGAGAGAGAGACTCTGCCCTTAGGGCAGAGTCAATCCCGCCAGCAAAAATAGGGAAAAAAAGGAGCGATCTCACCTCTTCAGATGTTGATTTAAGTCCGACAATACATTCCTCAAAAAGGGCATAGAGGAGCAAATTAATCCATCAACATTTATTCCGGACCATTAAAGATGCCGCCTTCCGCATAGAATCATACGTCATCCTCGCCGCCATATTGGATAGGTCAAAGCGGAGAATAAAGATTCATGTGCTGCGTTTAACTGTACCAACAGGTTTACCGTCCAAACGAGATCACATGGGATTACCTTTCACAGGTGAGAAACAACAAATTAATCCATCAACATGTAGCATTCAATTTATTCCGGACCATTAAAGACGCCGCCTTCCGCGTAGAATCATACGTCATCCTCGCCGCCATATTGGAAAGGTCAAAGCGGAGAATAAAGATTAGCTGCGTTTAACTGTACCAACAGGTTTACCGTCCAAACGAGATCACATGGGATTACCTTTCACAGGTGAGACTGGAAAAATATTTTTCATTGTATTTGGTCATTATAATGTAATTTTACGAACAGATTTTCCTGACTTTGTGGCTAATATGAAGTCTCGCGCATAATAGTTTATGCGCATGTGTCCTTACTTCTTCTATTGTTCTGGTGTCTCCGAAGGGACCGTCTTACAGCGCCCCTAGAGGTGTGGCATGTGTATTGCATCGTTTTCAGCAAGCGTATGCCATATGGACCTGATATTTTACTGATTGTTGCCCATTTGGACGTGATATATTTTTAAATAACATCTCGTTGCCGTTGTCGTGTGGATGTAGCCTGAGTGTGAATGGTTGTTTGTCTCTATGTATCAGCCCTGCGATGACCTGGCAACTTGTACAGTGTGTACCCCGCCTCTCACCCGTAGTCAGCTGGGATAGGCTCCAGTTTGCCCGTGACCCTGTACAGGATAAAGGGTTACGGATAATGGATGGATCTATATAAATGAGCAAAAAAATTTAAATTACAGCTTACTGAACTCTGGTCTCCATGTACCCAATTTTCCTCTTTTAGGTCTGAACTTTGACAGATAATAACCAAATATTTTAATGAAGGTTTTGGTTTATGTAAGTCATTGTGGGCTTAATTTAACTCAATAACAATGAATTGTTGATTATTTGGTGTATTTGAGTTTTTTAAACTCAAATTAATACAAGTTTTCATTGTTTGCATTATTAGTTATTTGTTTAGTTATTTATTTTTTGTGTCAGTTAAGCTGCATGTTCTAAGATTGCAATCACTAGAGACAGTGAAAGTTTGTTGTTTATTTCTCTTGAAATTAGTGCCTTTTTCATATACAGTACTGTGCAAAAGTCAGAGGCCACATTTTTGTTTTCAATCATTGTTAATTAGTTGATGGAAAACATAAGGATGAATAAATGCATGATTTATAAACAATAACAATGATGCACCAATGATTGGAAAATGGGCTTCATGGTGGTGCAGTGGTTAGCACTTTTGCCTCACAGCAAGAATGTTCTGGGTTCAAACCTTGTGGCTGACTGGTATACAGTGGTGCTTGAAAGTTAGTGAACCCTTTAGAATTTTCTATATTTCTGCATAAGTATGACCTAAAACATCATCAGATTTTCACACAGGTCCTAAAAGTAGATAAAGAGAACCCAGTTAAACAAATGAGACAAAATATTATACTTGGTCATTTATTTATTGAGGAAAATGACCCAATATTACATAACTGTGAGTGGCAAAAGTATATGAACCTTTGCTTTCAGTATCTGGTGTGACCCCCTTGTGCAGCAATAACTGCAACTAAATGTTTCCGGTAATTGTTGATCAGTCCTGCACACTGGCTTGGAGGAACTTTAGCCCGTTCCTCCGTACAGAACAGCTTCAACTCTGGGATGTTGGTGGGTTTCCTCACATGAACTGCTCGCTTCAGGTCCTTCCACAACATTTCCATTGGATTAAGGTCAGGACTTTGACTTGGCCATTCCAAAAGATTAACTTTATTCTTCTTTAACCATTCTTTGGTAGAACGACTTGTGTGCTGAGGGTCGTTGTCTTGCTGCATGACCCACCTTCTCCTGAGATTCAGTTCATGGACAGATGTCCTGACATTTTCTTTTAGAATTCACTGGTATAATTCAGAATTCATTGTTCCATCAATGATGGCAAGCTGTCCTGGCCCAGATGCAGCAAAACAGGCCCAAACCATGATGCTACCACCACTATGTTTCACAGATGGGATAAGGTTCTTATGCTGAAATGCAGTGTTTTCCTTTCTCCAAACATAGCGCTTATCATTTAAGCCAAAAAGTTCTATTTTGGTCTCATCCATCCACAAAACATTTCTCCAATAGGCTTCTGGCTTGTCCACATGATCTTTAGCAAACTGCAGATGAGCAGCAATGTTCTTTTTGGAGAGCAGTGGCTTTCTCCTTGCAACCCTGCCATGCACACCATTGTTGTTCAGTGTTCTCCTGATGGTGGACTCATGAACATCAACATTAGCCAATGTCAGAGAGGCCTTCACTTGCTTAGAAGTTACCCTGGGGTTCTTTGTGACCTCGCTGACTATTCCATGCCTTGCTCTTGAAGTGATCTTTGTTGGTCAACCACTCCTGGGGAGGATAACAATGGTCTTGAATTTCCTCCATTTGTACACAATCTGCCTGACTGTGGATTGGTGGAGTCCAAACTCTTTAGAGATGGTTTTATAACCTTTTCCAGCCTGATGAGCATCAACAATGCTTTTTCTGAGGTCCTCAGAAATCTCCTTTGTTCTTGCCATGATACACTTCCACAAACATGTGTTGTGAAGATCAGACTTTGATAGATCCCTGTTCTTTAAATAAAACAGGGTGCCCACTCACACCTGATTGTCATCCCATTGACTGAAAACACCTGACTCTAATTTCACCTTCAAATTAACTGCTAATCCTAGAGGTTCACATACTTTTGCCACTCAGAGATATGTAATATTGGATCATTTTCCTCAATAAATAAATGACCAAGTATAATATTTTTGTCTCATTTCTTTAACTGGGTTCTCTTTATCTACTTTTAGGACTTGTGTGAAAATCTGATGCTGTTTTAGGTCATATTTATGCAGAAATATAGAAAATTCTAAAGGGTTCACAAACTTTCAAGCACCACTGTACTATGTGGAGTTTGCATGTTCTCCTCATGCTTGCACGTGTTTCTTCCCACAGTCCTAAGACATGCAGATCAGGTCAACTGGCTACTCTAAATTGCCTGTAGGTGTGGATGTGAGTGTGAATGTCTTTGTGTTAGCCCTGTGATAGATTGGCGACCTGCCCAGGGTGTACCCTGCCTTTCACCCAAAGTCAGCTGGGATTGGCTCCAGCTTCCCCATGAGTCTGATGGATAAGTGGTATACATCATGAATGGATTGATGGATGATTGGAAAATCCATTTATCAGAAAACCACACAAAAAGCTTTGACATTAAAAACCATCTGACCTCTATAAATATATAATTTGTTATATGATATTCCACAGTACTATACATCAAAAATCAGAGATATCCTTTTAGAAATGTTCAGAGGGGATTCTCTGTGATCTAGAAATACAGTCAGTTTATAAATGGGATATTCTATAACTTAGTACTGAGAAAGAACATATAATTAGTGTCACATTGAAATATTCTTCATTCTTCTTCTTCTATAATCAAAGTTTTTTGATTGCCTTGTAATTTTTTTTTTATTATTATTATTTTTACTCAGGGCCAATTAAAAACTAGTTGTAGAATTTTAATTTAATTTTGAGTGACATGGGGATTTATTGTCCTATGTTTAAAATACACAAAATCAATTCAAATTGAGTCTGAGTTGTTTCATGTGTTCAGTGGGAAATTTTTCATTTTGGTGGCATAATTCAAGTAACTCAATGTAATTTGTAATATTAAAGGGTGGATGATTTTCCTGGATATACCATGAACTGAGGTCACGATTTTAAGCTATACTTAAAAAAAAAAGACTTGAGTCTTTTTTTTTCAGTAAAGACAGACAAAAATTGAAGTCATTAATACTATCCAAACAAAATCATTAACATTTCAGCCAGGGGGAGTTTCAACTTAACACATTAAAATAACCACACAAATCTTGCCTGGCAAGCCAGACTAAATGTGAATATTTAGTCTGGCCTCGATCCGTAGACATTTCCGAAGCGGGTAGGAGGAACAAACCGCTGTCTTTCAAACTGTCTCTGTGCGTATAGGCCAACGCTCTGACCAATCAGCACAACAGTGACTGTGACGTAGTCAGAGCAACAGAAAGCAGTGGGGGAGGCCTTGAAATAAATAATTTTTCAAAATGCGTATTAATTAATAAACAGGTTCTAGATATTAAGAAGTTTGGAGATAATGACCACAAGTTTGGAGTCTGTATCACATACACATTTTTTTCCAAGTGTTTTTCAAAGGTTTGCTTAAACTGTTTTTGAGAGTTTTTATTTAGTGGTGTTTGGTGAAATAATTTCCCTTAAATTTAAAATAATGGGAAAATAAGAAACAATCAAAAAGTAGTGTTTGTATATTGTGTCTCTTTGTGTTTTCGTAACAGTTTGTATCAGACGTACTGTAAATGGCACAGAACAATTTTCCGAAAGGACAAATATCCTATCCTATCCTAAAGCTGTTTATTAATTCTTCGTACTGCACAAACTAGCCCCATCCTTTTGGCTACCAGCGGAGCCAGCTGGTAGATCAGACTTTTGCCATAGCCGGTCGGCAAAACAGCGAAAACGTCCTTCTTGAAAAGGAATGAGCGGAGAGCCTCTTCCTGCTCATGTTTCAACGAAAACTCCAAGTCTAATTCTTCTAAAACTGATTCCAAAGCGGAGTCAAACGCGCGCTGTTCACTAGCCGTAGCCATTTTTCCTGTTGTGCTTTCTCCAGCGTCGCGCAGCTTTGTCGTCACTCCTGCAAAAGCCCGCCCAAAGAATCCAAACAAAAACCTTGCGTTGTGATTGGCGGGCACGATTTGATGCCTGGGGTGTTTTTGTTTATATGGTGCGAGGCTAGACCCACTCGCTAGGCAAAAATATTTTTGGCCGCTAGGTGGGTGGGTCTTGTTTACTAGGCTAACACAAATCAATAGTTTTAACAACTTTCTGATTTTGTTTATATCCCTTATTATTATTATTATTATTATTATTATTATTATTATTATTATTATTATTATTATCTTTGTTTATATCCCTCATAAAAAAAAAAAATCCCATGCAGGATTGGCCAAGAATGGCTCATGTGACATAAAATAGTTCCACCATTGATGAAGTAATGTATCTTGTAACGTCAAAAAAAAAAGGATATCGTGTAAGTTAGTCATGGTATATCCTGGATATACCATGAACTGATGTTGCAATTTCAAGCTATACAACTGACTTGAGGTGGGTTTTTTTTGTTTTGTTTTTTTTAAATAAAGACAGACAATAATCGAAGTCATTAGTACTATCTAAGCAAAAACATTAACAATTCAGCCAGGGGGATTTTCAACTGAACACATTAAAATGACCACACAAATCAATAGTTTTAACAGCTATCTGATTTTGTGAGTCAGTAATTGTTTTTATGTACTGCTTGGTCTCTTTCTCAAATACCAAAAATAATTGGCTTTGTGAGCATTTCTGTATGTGTAGATCTATATATCATGAGCATTCCTAGCAAGGCAGGTGATAGCATGGTACATTACACATGTGAAGTTTGAAGGTTGCGTCAACATAAACAACAAACATGGCTGCCTCCAGTGAGTTTATGCCATGATTCCATCTTAACACTTTTAGTTTGGAATTTTTTTTTTATGAAGGGATATAAATCAAATAGACCATACACTGAGAGGCACTGGTAATTATGGATTCTCTTTGGTGACTAGCGTAGTATTATTTTCTTTAGGGCTGCGACTCTCAGAAAATAGTACTATGCCAGTCACCTCAGAGAATCCCTAATTTCAACTGGAGCCTTTCAGTGCATGGTATAGTTGATTAATATAGAGTATAAAACTGGTAGTGCACACATATCATGCTTTGCAGTTGTGGATATGTTGGATGAAAACACAGAATTCTGAAATGCATGTTAAGCATATGCAGACAAACTTCTTGCCTTATGTAGCAAGGAAACTGAAAAACAAAATTATTTGTATCTGCACCACTAATATAATTATTGAGTGTTTCACCGGATAGTCCAGCACATACAAGAATTAGTACATTGTATGCTTGGGGGAAGAAAAAAAAAAACCTCTCCAGGGATCTGGATAAGTATTGATGATTCATATGATTAATTAATTCACATCATTCATTCATTCGACTGCCATCGAGATAGACGACACAATGCTCTGCCATAGGGGCCTATCAGACATTGCCTGAGCTAATTCCTCAAAGACTAAGCTGGAGTCTTTGGATAAAGTTAAATGTTAAAGGTCTATTTCCCCTTTTTGGGTACGGTAATCTCCATAGAATGACATCGGAGATGATTTGATCTTTTGCTTGGAAACAATGGCCAGAGAACCTAGCTCTCCTTTGTGACACTGTTCTAGAGATGGATGGGATTTCACCATAGATTAGGATTTTGATTGGGTGGTCTTTCCAGGATAGGTTTTGGACCAGCATTAGCAGTCTTGTGTATGTGCCATCAAGGCGTTTTTCAAGCTCTTTACTAATGGTCGGTGTTTCAGGACCATAAAGTGGTATGCTTTCAATAAAGACCCAAAAGAAGCTAACCTTAGTAGATTTGGCGATGTCCAACTGCCATATGATTTAATCTGTTGCATGCAGCCCATGATTGACCCTTTCTTGATATAAAGTCCTTTTTACAGTCAGAAACAAAAGATCCAAACCATCATCAAGATCCATCCATTATCCGTAACTGCTTATCCTGTGGAGGGTCACGGGCAAGCTGGAGCCTATCCCAGCTGACTATGGGTGAGAGGCGGGGTACACCCTGGACAAGTCACCAGGTCATCGCAGGGCTGACACATAGAGACAAACAACAATTCACATTCGCATTCACACCTTCGGTCAATTTAGAGCCACCAATTAACCTAACCTGCATGTCTTTGGACTGTGGGGGAAACTGGAGCACCCGGAGGAAACCCACACAGACACAGGGAGAACATGCAAACTCCACACAGAAAGGCCCTCGCCGGCCACTGGGCTTGAACGCAGAATCTTCTTGCTGTGCAGCAACAGTGCTAACCACTACACCATCATGCCGACCCATCAAGATCATGAATTAATTCACAATGTTTTGTGTATTGCCCTTCATTAGTTTTGAACGTATTTACATTGTTCAGAGCATGTATTTCAGGACAAAAAAATGTGGTTACAACCACAGGTAGCCCAGCAGTGGAGCTGGACTTATCAGGGTGGATACTGTGCAAGAAAAAAGTTCAACATTGGAACTATGAATAATTAAACATATCTGTTAGATCCACAGTTAATTCTGAATAACAATGTGTGCAATTTCCATATTAATGCCTCACTGTGTGCTGGTAACAGTCAGTGTTCTGAGTCGATGGATACAACACCCAAGCAGCATGCCATGAGGTAAGAAATCTGGGGAACAAATACTCACCGCACAACATTATTCACGTTATCTCTGACTCTGGCTGTTTCCCTTTAAATAGGGACTTATGAGCCTGTTAAAAAGAGAAACAGTCAGAATCAGGGCTGATGTGCATAATGTGCATTTACTAGAGATTTCTTACCTCATGGCGAGCTGCTTTATAATTCTGACTGGTTGATTGCCACTGAGAATTACTCAGTGACTTTCTTAAAAATAACAAACAGTAATCACTTCTGTAGCTTTTGTTTCATTAATCTACTGTAAATGCACAGTGAGTCAGCAACAAGAAAACATGCATTTAATGGTGTGGCAAGATGCATGTTGGGAAATGATTCATTGTACCTTTTAAAAATACGGTATTTTCTGTGATTTTAAAAACAACAAAGTTGTGACCTTGTCTTTTTTTATTTACTTTGAAGCCTGAAGGAGATGGGTAAAGGTGGTTCTTGCTCAGTGATGTGTCACAGGCAGCACTATGGATGAAAGAAATAGTAGTATCCTCAGGAAATAGGTTTTGGGGCTCTGTTTGCTTCATTGAGTTCTCAGCACATAGAAAAGGAGTTGTCTTCTGGAATAACTACAAGAACACTGTGATGAGATTGTCGTCATACTGTGCAGTTCGTAGCATTTAAGCTCCTGGGGAGGTGTCATGATGAATGGGAAAATGTACTACACATCTCTGAGTTTTCTAGTTTCCTTATTGATACTCGTCGTCTGCTGTCCATCGCTAGTGATGATGACTGCTTTATTTGGATGCGCAGAAATGTAGATGGGCCACGAGGCCTGCACTAGAGTGCACCAGACTTATTCTCCTTCCCTAATGAAGCCCCTTGCACAGTAAGGTAAGACAAATGATGTCATGTTCCCACTGTGTTGTCTCTCTGGACGTC
This sequence comes from Neoarius graeffei, assembly GCF_027579695.1. Classification (NCBI taxonomy): domain Eukaryota; kingdom Metazoa; phylum Chordata; class Actinopteri; order Siluriformes; family Ariidae; genus Neoarius; species Neoarius graeffei. The sequence goes on along the minus strand of NC_083574.1, from coordinate 37,929,622 downwards.
CAGACTTGATGCCAAGTGGTGCACAAAAGTGCCACAGACCTGACAGGTATTGAAGTTGCCCCGCAGTGACAACTAACTTGCTGAGTGATGTCATCCATTGGCCATTTGAGTGGCTCTTCTGCATGCCATCAGGTGGTGTGCCATTGACCCTCTGCCACATTCCACCGAAAAGTGCCCTGCTGCCAGCACCTCATTGGTGATGTACTATTTAACCCATAGCTGGAACCCAGGCAGGTGCTACCACTCCAGGTCAGAGCGGACCTGGGAGCAATGGTGATAAAGTGGTAACTCCACTTTTCCCAATACTCAAGTCCTCCCAGACCTGAGACTCATCACAGGTTGCAGTTTAAAGTCATACCCAGGACTATTATTGATACTAATGTTAATCAAAATCAATCTGAAGATGTAATATGCAAAGACTGAAGGCAGTAAACAAGTGCATACAATCAGCGTGATTTATTTGAGGGGACCCAAGAATGATTATGTTCATAGTATAGATCAAGGAACAGACAGATGCCATTAATTAAACAGGGATCATCCATATTCACAACATGAGACAAAATCATAACAAGTAAACACAAAAACAAGAAAAAAGTTAATACAACTGTGGCAGCGGGGGTGTGGTCAAGCCTTGATTTGCGAATGGAGGGCGGAGCCAGGGAAGGTGATTGGCAAAGTGATCACACCTGTTGTCAAATGATGGTGTGTGTGTGTGTGTGTGTGTTTCAGTGATGACAAAACAGTGAAAAGGAGGGGGGGAGCAAAGAATTGGCTGTCTCCCGACCAGCATGTGTGCGTGTGTGTATGTGTGTGTGCATGTGTGTATGTGTGTGACGAAAAGCCTTATCGTGAAAGCTGAAAAGCCAGAAGTGAGAATAAAGACTGTGTCTAACATCATTACTTGCCTGTCTGCACTTCAGTGTTCCACCCACCCTCAGGGACATAGAACACTGGTGCCGAAACCCGGGACCATGAACAGAACCGCTCATGGAGTCCTCCTTCAAAGACCTCATCCATGCCCTCGCTGCCACCCAGCAAAGTCAACACCAAGTGCTGATCACCCTGCACAAGGAACAGAAACACACACACACCACATCAATTGACAACAGGTGTGATCACTTAGCCACACACCTTCCCTGGTCCCGCCCTCCATTCACAAACCGAGGCTTGACCATGCCCCCGCTGCCACAACAATGAATTACATGAATGACATGCATAAAAGACTGAAACAGTGAGGTGTACATAGACAAACTAATGAATGAATTAACACAACATAAAGAAACAATTCAACAGTATCATAAAACAATGACATGATAGGAGCAGAGACTGAACAGAAACCAAAACTTTGTGCTTTGGGCCTTTCTTATGCTGGAAGGTGACAATTTTCTTCATCGTCAACTGTGTAACAGAGGACTGAATGTTTTGTATACATACATACATACATACACACACACACACACACATATATATATATATATATATATATATATATATATATATATATATATATATTTTTTTTTTTATGATAAATTATTTGGAGCCCTCTATGATTCCCTCTATCTTATATAGAACCCCAGTCCCAGCTGAAGAGAAGCAGCCCCATAGCATGATGCTGCCACCACCATGCTTCACCATGTGTATGGTGTTCTTTGGATAAGCTTTCTTGTTTTGGTGCCAAATATCCATCCATTCATTATCCATAACTGATTATCCTGTGCAGGGTTGTGGGCAAGCTGGAGCCTATCCCAGCTGACTATGGGTGAGAGGCAGGGTACACCCTGGACAAGTCGCCAGGTTATCACAGGGCTGACACATAGAGACAAACAACCATTCACACTCACATTCACACCTACGGTCAACTTAGAGCCACCAGTTAGCCTAACCTGCATGTCTTTGGACTGTGGGGGAAACTGGAGCACCCAGAGGAAACCCACACAAACACGGGGAGAACATGCAATCTCCACACAGAAAGGCCCCCATTGGCCACTGGGCTCAAACCAAGATCCTTCTTGCTGCAAGGTGACAGTGCTAACCACTACACCACCATGCCACCCACGGTGCCAAATATATCTTTTAAAATTATGTCCAAAATGTTTTACCTTGGTCTCATCAGACCATGACTCATGTTTTGTTTTTTTTGTTTGTTTGTTTGTTTTTTTGAATGGGCTTCCATATAGCCACCCTACTGCCTAGTCCAGATATGTGTCGAATAAAAGACATAATTGTCACATACAGGGAGTGACCAGCACTTGATAGATATTCCAGCAGCTCATTTAATGTTGCTGTAGGTCGCTTGGCAGCTTCCCAGGTCAGATTTTGCTTGTCCTTGCATCAATTTTGGAATTGCAATTTTTTTGGTAATGTTACTTGTTGATGATGGTTTTCATGGTGTTCTATGTTACATCTATCTATCTATCTATCTATCTATCTATCTATCTATCTATCTATCTATCTATCTATCTATCTATTTTTTGGGAGGAAGGGGGGATTCCTTTGTATGCGTCTCTCCTGATCAATACCTTTTGACAGTGAGAGCCTGTGTATGCTTTATACACAGCCTGTGTACTGCTATATCGACTTGAACACTGGGTTGGGTTGACTGGTAAAGTTATCAATTGGTTAAAATCATACTTAAAAGATAGAAGCTTCTTTGTTACCATGGGAAATTGTACCTCAACATCAATGTCCTTGACCTGTGGTGTCCCCCAGGGGTCGATCCTTGGACCATTACTATTTAACCTTTATATGCTCCCACTTGGACAAATTATCAAGAACAACTCAATTTTGTATCACTGCTATGCAGATGACACCCAAATTTATTTTGCTCTATCACCTAATGATTATGCCCCCCTTGAATGTCTCTACCAGTGTATCGACCAAATCAACAACTGGATGTCACAAAATTTTCTTCAGCTGAACACAGATAAAACAGAAGTAATTCTATTTGGGAAAAAAGATGAAAGACTCAGGATTACCACTATTCTTGGCACAAAGGGGATTAAAACAAAAGATATGGTTAAACATCTTGGTGTTTTCATTGACAGCAAGCTAAACTTTGACAGTCACATGAAAGCAATTACTAAATCGGCATTTTATCACCTAAAAAACATTTCCAAACTAAGAGGACTTATGTCAAAAAATGATCTGGAAAAACTTATACATGCCTTCATCTCTAGTAGGGCTGACTACTGCAATGGCCTTTTCACAGGCCTGCCAAAAAAGACCATCAAACGACTTCAGCTGGTTCAAAATGCAGCGGCTAGGGTTCTCACACGAACAAAAAGAACAGAGCACATTACTCCAATTCTAAGGTCCCTTCACTGGCTTCCAGTAAGCTACAGAATTGACTTTAAAGCATTGCTGCTGGTGTACAAATCTCTAAATGGTACAGGGCCCAATTACCTTTCTGATATGTTGCAGCGGCCTAACCCAATCAGATCTACCAGATCGCAGCAGCAAAATTTACTGGTAAAACCTGTTGTTAAAACAAAGTGTGGTGAAGCAGCTTTTAGCTGCTATGCAGTACAGCTATGGAACCAACTCCCAGAGGACATCAAAAATGCTCCTGCTGTAGGCAGCTTCAAATCTAGACTAAAGACCAGGCTGTTTTCAGATGCTTTCTGCTAACTGATAAATATCATCATCTTTACATGTTTTAAACTTTACTTAACTTTTACAGTCTCTGCATGTTTTAAACTTTACTTAACTTTTATTCTATTTAATTCTGCTGTTTTTTACTGAACTTTTACTTCATTTTATTATTTTATTTCTTCTATTGTTTAATTCTTATTATTTTTTCTCTCTTCTTCCCCCTTTATTTTATGTAATTTTATTTTCTATTGTTTACTGTTTTGCCTTTACCTCTGTAAAGCACATTGAACTGCCACTGTGTATGAAATGCGCTATATAAATAAACTTGCCTTGCCTTGCCTTATAAGCTCTTTGGAGACCATGGCTTCAGCAGTTGGTTAAAACCAAGAAGACGTCCAAAAAATCCTACGAAACAGCTGATATTTATTTGGAGTTAATCAGAATCACTTTGTTGATGATCAAGGTATAATAATTACTTATCAACACAAATTTGAATGTGATTTGGTTAATTCTGAGCACTGTTACATACCCCATTCTAAAAGGGTATGCAAACCTATGCATACAGGTTATTCTGTTTTTTCCCCTGAAAATGTTTCTTTTTTTTTTACTGTAAATTCTTGGCTGTTGTATCACATTAAAGTGTAAAAAAGATTTGACATGATTTAGCTTTCTTTCTTTCTTTCTTTCTTTCTTTCTTTCTTTCTTTCTTTCTTTCTTTCGCATCACTAAAATCTACAATTTTAACAGGGTTGTTCAGGCTTTTTTTCCCCCACTGTATATGTTAAAGGTACAAAATATCAGGATAATGGTGGATCCGGAGCCTATCCCAAGACCACTGGGCATGAAGCTTAGAACACACTCTATGATGCCAGTCCATTACAGGGCACTACACACACACACACACACACACATACACTTTCTCTCATTTACACGTTGGGGAAATTTAGTGTAGTCAATCCACCTATCAGCCTGTTTTGGGGAGATGTAAGGAAACAAACAGAGAACCTGGAGAAAATCCACAGAGACAGTGAAATTGGTTCAGATCACATGTAGAATCAGTTTCATACAGTAAATCATAACAATAATGAAAACAGACATTACATTTTTTTGGCCATTGAACAGCTGAGATAATTAAAACAGTAATGCAAATGCCTAAATTATGACTTTGTCCAGTCAGAAATAAAAACAAATGATTTCTCTGAACAAAATATTGATTTGTTTTATGTCTTGAATCTTATCCTATTCTACCAAGCTGATTTAATGGCATCTACAAAACACCTCATCACATATAGAGAGCTGAAAATGACAAAAATGATGACTAACCTGTGAAAGTGGGCCTCTTAAGCATGGTGTGAGTGATGTAACATGCTAAATAGGTCGTTTGCAAGCAAGCACATGACTATTATGACATGCAAAATTCAGATGGAGGGCAGGAAGTGAAGAATCTATATATTATGCAAATTGGAAATAGAGGAATGTGAGTGGACTAGAGGGTTGGATGAACCTGTATACAACACGGATTGTCAGAAAATTGAAACGCATACTGGATTTGATCCATACAAAATGAAGAAAAGTGATTTTTTTTTCACACAACTTGACTGATTTGCTTGATGTGGAGGCAATTGACATTACAAATGACCTCACCTCCAAACCTCCTCTAATACAGCTAGCCAGATGTAGATGTACAAGAGTTGAGAGGCTTACAACTATTTCATGTGGGTCCACAAACACGGAGCCAAAGTGGCATTGAACAACTCCTATCTTGCTTTTTCCCAGGTGAGTAAATGTGCTTGAGAATTAGTGTCGTTTTATACTGATATTCCAACTCGGGCTGCCTATAAATAGCAAAGTGATAGCTTGTTAATCAATATTGAAAGACTACAGAAAAATTCACCCAAGAGTGACAGCAAAGAGGGTTAATCGTAGCTTCATTTTGTTTAGCTAGCTAGAATCACTACACACATGGTGGTACACACTGTCACCTCACAGCAAGAAGGTTCTGGGTTCGAGCCTTTCTGTGTGAAGTTTGCATGTTCTCCCCTTATGCTCTGGTTTCCCCCACAGTCCAAAGACATGCGGTTAGGTTAACATGGGGCAGCCATGGCCTAAGGTTGGGCTGAAGTGCCCTTAAAGTGCTGATGACACGTTTTTGACATCTTTGGCGATGTTTTATACTGTAACATAAAAAGTAATTCCCGATGATCCATATATTAATTCACGAAGGCACCTATTTTACAAGTTATGATAAAAAATGCGGCTATTTGGGCAAATTTGACGGGGCTGCAGCACCCAGGAGACGAAAGAGGAGGAGGAGCTATATGATGTCAGCGAAAGAACCTTCCTCCTCACTTACCAGTTTGTTGTTGATGCGGCAGGTGTTCAGTTTATCATTATTAGTATTTTTATTAGACATTATATATAAAAATAATCTCCTTCTCACCCCCGGCGGGGGGGTGGTATCCATGTCATCCTCAAGCTCGGGTCCTCTACCAGAGGCCTGGGAGTTTGAGGGTTCTGCGCAGTATCTTCGATGTTCCTAGGACTGCGCTCTTCTGGACTGAGGCTTCAGATGTTGTTCCTGGGATTTGCTGGAGCCACTCTCCCAGTTTGGGGGTTACTGCCCCAAGTGCCCCCACTACCACGGGGACCACGCAACCCTTGACCTTCCACATCCGTTCCAGCTGCTCTTTCAACCCTTGATACTTCTCAAGTTTCTCATGTTCCTTCTTCCTGATGTTGGCGTCAGCTGGGATCGCCACATCTATCACCACCACCCTCTTCTGCTCTTTGTCCACCACCACTATGTCCGGTTGGTTAGCCAGGATCTGTTTGTCAGTCTGGAAGCTGAAGTCCCACAGAATCTTGGCCCTGTTGTTCTCAGCCACCTTCTGTGGTATGGCCCATTGGGACTTGGGTACTTCTATTCCATACGGGTTGCAGATGTTCCTGTATACTATCCCAGCCACTTGGTTGTGCCTCTCCATGTACGCTGATCCAGCTAGCATCTTACACCCTGCTACTATGTGCTGGACTGTTTCAGGGGCTTCTTTGCACAGTCTGCATCTTGGGTCTGATCTACTCTGGTAGATCCTGGCCTCTATGGCTCTTGTGCTTATGGCCTGTTCTTGCGCTGCCATGATTAGTGCCTCTGTGCTGTCTGTCAGTCCTGCATTATCCAGCCACTGGTAGGATTTCTTGATATCAGCCACTTCCTCTATCTGACGGTGGTACATGCCATGTAGGGGTTTGTCTCTCCAGGTTGTCTGTTCCTCCTCCTCCTCTGCACTCTCATCAGGGTTCTGCTGCCTGAGACATTCACTTAGCAGTTCATCCTTTGGGGCCATCTTTCTGATGTATTCTCGGATTTTCGATGTTTCATCCTGGACCGTGGTCTTGACGCTCACTAGCCCTCGGCCTCCCTCTTTCCGCTTAGTGTATAGTCTCAGGGTGCTGGACTTGGGGTGGAACCCTCCATGCATGGTGAGGAGCTTTCTAGTCTTGATATCTGTGGCTTCTATCTCCTCCTTTGGCCAGTTTATGATACCAGCAGGGTATCTGATGACTGGTAGTGCGTACATGTTGATGGCTCGGACCTTGTTTTTACCATTCAGCTGACTTTTCAGGACCTGCCTTACTCTCTGGAGGTATTTGGCTGTGGTTGACTTCCTTGTGGCCTCTTCATGGTTTCCATTAGCCTGTGGGATGCCAAGGTACTTGTAGCTGTCTTGGATATCACCTATGTTGCCCTCTGGTAGGTCAATCCCTTCAGTCTGGATCATCTTGCCTCTCTTTGAGACCATCCGGCCACACTTGTCCAATCCGAATGACATCCCTATGTCATCGCTGTAGATCCGGGTGGTGTGGATCAGCGAGTCTATTTCTCGCTCGTTCCTGGCATACAGCTTGATGTCATCCATGTAGAGCAGCTGGCTGATTGTTGCCCCACTACGGAATCGGTACCCGTAGCCGCTCTTCGTGATGATCTGACTGAGGGGGTTCAGGCCTATGCAGAACAGCAGTGGTGATAGCGCATCTCCTTGGTATATGCCGCACTTGATGTTGACTTGGGCAATGGGTTTTGAGTTGGCCTCTAGGGTTGTCTTCCACATTTCCATTGAGTTCTGTATGAAGGTCCTTAGGTTCCTGTTGATCTTATACAGTTCCAGACATTCCAGTATCCATGTGTGTGGCATTGAGTCGTAGGCTTTCTTGTAGTCAATCCAGGCAGTGCACAGGTTGGTCTGTCTCTTCTTACAGTCTCGGGCGACTGTTCTATCGGCCAGTAGCTGGTGCTTGGCTCCTCTGGTGTTACTGCCAATTCCTTTCTGTGCCTCGCTCATGTATTGAGCCACATGCTTACTCATTTTTGCCGCAATGATGCCTGACAGGGCCTTCCATGTTGTGCAGAGACAGGTAATTGGCCGGTAGTTGGATGGGATGGGTCCCTTCTGGGGGTCCTTCATGATTAGGACTGTCCTGCCTTGGGTTAGCCATTCTGGGTGGGTTCCATCCCTCAGCAGCTGGTTCATCTGTGCTGCTAGGCGTTCATGGAGTGCAGTTAGCTTCTTCAGCCAGTACGTATGGATCATATCGGGGCCTGGTGCTGTCCAGCTCTTCATCTTTGACACTCTTTCTTGGACGTCTGCCATTGAGATGGTTACTGGTTCTTGTTCTGGGAGGTTGCTGTGGTCAGCTCTTAGGTCCACTAACCATTGGGCATCGGTGTTGTGTGATGCCTTTCTTTCCCATATGTCTTTCCAGTATTTTTCCACCTCAGCTCTTGGTGGGTCTGACCGGTTGTTGTTCCCCTGCCATTGAGAGTACACCTTGGCTGGTTCAGTGGAGAACAGCTTGTTTATTCTCCTGGCCTCTCCTTCCGTGGTGTATCTCCTCAACCGGGTGGCCAGAGCTGTTAGTCGCTGTTTGGCAGTTTCGAGTGCCTCTGGTATGGAGAGTGAGTTGTACTTCCTTTATTCACCATGTTCCCTTTCTGTAGTTCAGCTAGCTGGCTAACTTCTCTCCTTGCTGCCTTTATCTTGGCCTCTAATCGTCTCTTCCATGGTGGATACTGTTTGTTATGTCCCGAGCCCACCTTGTGTCCAAGCATCTCCATGATTACTGTTGCTGTACTGTGTATCAGCTTGTTGGTCTCAGTGATGGTTCTTGTGGAGATTGTCTTCAGAGCAGCATTCACATCTACTAGTAGATCTTCTGAAGGTACTTGGCAACTCAGCTTCGGTATTCGTCGGGGGCTCCAGGTTTCCAGTTGGGTCACGATCTTCCTTCTCAGGTCAGCAGCTCTTGTGTTGAGGCTGTTAGCTGTTGGGGCTTGGTACCCAATCTCTGGTTGTGGGGATGATGACATCTCCCCGCTGACCTGTCTTCCTGGCTCCCCCTTGCCGTAGCATCGTTGTTGTATTTCATTAATCTCTAGTTGTGATAGCAGATTTCGATTATGGATGTTGGAACACTGGGCTAATAGCTGTTTCTTTGTTAGCCTTGATTGTGGGTTTCGAAGTATCCAATGGTCCCACATTCTCTGCATGTATCCCCTCTCTCTGGGATTGCTTGTATAGTAGCATTCCAGCAAATCCGTATTTTCTGTCCTCGTCCATCGATGTCTTGTTCCAGTAGCCCATTTCTCATCAGTTTGCCCTGGTTCCCTAGCAACTGACGCAGACCTTGTTGACCCGGGCGACGTCTGAGCCGGTATGACTCTTTCAGTTATGTTTTCACTCATTCCTGAGGTAGGCTGATATATCATGAGGGGTTTTTGCCTAAGGACCCTTACTGGATGATGTTTTGCCCCGACCGGGATTCGAAACCCGGATCTCCTGCGTCGTAGTCAGTGAGCATTACCACTGTACTATCCAGCTTATATATATATATAGTTATTATGCCTTCGCGTTGTGTTGCCGGCTTTTGCTCCAAAACCTACAAGGATGGGGTAAGTTTATTCAAGTTTCCCAGAGATCCCGAGCTGCATGCGAAGTGGGTGAAGCAAGTCAGGCGCACTCGTGACAAGTGGGAGTCCTCACCAACATCCGTCCTGTGCTCTGAACACTTTGATTTGGATTGTTTTGACACCCTTCCCAGCTTAAAAGAATCTCTTGGGTGTTCAGTTCAGCACAAACGTGTGTTACTGCCATCAGCAGTGCCTACAGTATTCCGGAGGGGGTCTACTAGTAGCTATGCCGGATCCAGCAGTCGCCTGGGACAAGGCGACTCCTCCAAAGACAGTCCTCCTGTCAGAACATGTGTTGAGAAACGACATAAGATAAAGGTACGTAGAGCTATAGAGTGCTCCGACATGATGCTAAAAATAGTAACCATGCGGTCTGCGCGGCCATCTTGGAAGTGACTCGCTCCAGAGCGCTCATAGAGTACACATCATAGAGTACACATTCATGATAATCATAAATGTAATCATAAAGTCGGCGTGATATCAGTCATGTATTTGCTTGTGAAAGCTTGCGGCTTTCATGTAACTGCCGCCTAGCAACGAGAGGCAAAGGGTAAAGAGGGTAGGCTATCATAGATTCTATTCGGAAGAGATCAATACATGATTGCTTAAAATTTAGGTATTTTAACAATTTGCATCTGTTTTGTGATTATCGTGACACTTGTGTGTTATATAGAACTGTATGTCTTATCAGCACATCGAGGATCTTCCACCGGAGGCTTTAGCAAGTACTCGTAGCAACACTACACTTTACCCTTTGCCATGCGTTGTTAGGGAACGGTAGCAAGTACCCCGATGACCGACTTCAAGAATATGTAGAAAAAATTTAGAAATTATACTTTCCAAAAGTCATTTGAGCTTAGTGTATTGCATTTCCATTTATATTGTAGGTTCTTGCTGATGTTTTTGCGGAGTATGACGCAGCTGCTGAATCAGAAGCTGCAGAGTTTGTATGTACTAGTTGTGAACATTCACATTATTATCAATCTCATTTATTTAAAATCAGATAAAATCATGCCATCATGATCACTGCTTAAAGTACCAGTATTTGGTTGTTGAAGAGCTAGCACTAGAGAGTTCACCGGCATTTTTATGCGCCATTTCCATTGAGTAGAACAGCCAGTGAACCGCAGCGTGTTCTTCCGCTGACGTCACAACATGGCCGCGAGCCACGGACCCAGTTTTCTTGCGCTGTGCAATTAAAAGTTGGATATTCACGTAAAAACAGCTTCTTTTCACGTAATTATAACAGAAATCTAACATGTTTGCCATGTTGTATAGTTTATTTAAGAAATTGCATAGAGTCATGTTCGTGTCATCAGCACTTTAAGCAAGGCACCTAACCCTCAACTGCTCCCCAGGTGCTGTAGCATAGCTGCCCACTGCTCTGGGCATGTGTGTACCAGTGACATGCGGTGAGGTTTGTGGCTAGTGAGGCACCGACTTTTTCAAAATCAGATTTTCAAATATGCACCAAAATATTTGCCAAATACCAATTAGTTTCATATCTCATAGCAGCATTCTTTACATAAGGTACATTTGAAGGTATATATTTGGCCAAGGAATAATAAAAAATGAATGGCAGTTCAGTAGCCTACCTCCAAAAAACACCACGGCGGACCACACAGCGGGTACCATACACAGAACAAAACACACGAACCACGGTGCTACAGACAGAACAGGCCACACAGCACCACGGCCGGTGCCACGTACAGTACATCCATCGCAAGGCACAGCATCACGGCAGATGCTCTTTCTCACACACACATACACACACACACAAACACACAGGATTCGAACACTGGTCTTACCTTTACTGTTTGGCTAAGAAGCAGGTTGCATGAATGAGATATTTTAAGATCTCTCGGTTTTCCTTCACCTTAGCGTTGTGCATGCTAATGTTTAGCCGGTGCTGTTCATTCAAAGCCACATCTATTCGAGAAGTCCCAAAAGTTTTTAAAGCAATTTGGCTTTGAATGTGAGTAGCTGAGCATTCATGTTTCAGGAGGCTTCTTGGTAGGTTTTTTAAGTCACAAAATCCCATGTTAGTCCAGACATTGTCACTGGTTGAGAACAAGAGACAGGGATAACAGAAAAGGCGGTTTCTTGTAGCACAGCCACACAGCCAATCTTTTCGGTTGCACCACTCACTTTGAAATGATCGGGTTATCTTCTGCCCAGTCCTTTGAAGTAATTCCTTTAGCTCCGGCGTTGGCCGTCCATTCTTTATCACATCCCGTTTTCCTTGAAAGTCCAACTTTGAGAGTTGAGCTATTACATCCTCCATTGTTGCAGTCAATCGGAACAAGCCAACAACAGTCCAAATTAAACTTTACATGACCACCAAACAAGCAACCACCAAACAAGAAACCACCAAACAAGAATAACTGAGCTCACGTATGCCCTCTGCGCTGCGGCAGAGCTACTGCCTGCCTCACCTCATGTCTTTTCAGTGCGGCTTTATGTCAAATTGTTAACACTAAATAAGTGATACACATACGTAGAAAACATTACATATTATAAGGAAAGTGAGGACATATTATATACATGTCTACAATGTATAAAAAACATTTTAATACAGCATTATGTTGGTAGCATACACAGAGTAAGCAAAAGGCACGCGCTCAACCCAGTTAACAAGGGATTGCGCAATCTGACGTGAGGCACGGCTTGGTGCTGCCTCACGTCGCTGCATATTTGCTGCAATTGAATAGGGAATAGGCAAATACGGCGATTTTGATCGCAAAAATGATTGAAATTATTTGAATCATACAGAAATGGCATATATAGCACAGATGATTGGACAAATCTTTATTGTTATCATTATTTACATTCATTACATCTCATGATGGCTGGATGATGACCGGTGAGGCCCTGCCTCACCTGCCGCCCCTGACCGCACGTCAGTGGTGTGTACTCATTACTCACTTTTGTGTGCATGTGTGTGTTCACTGCTTCAGATGGGTTAAATGTAGAGGTTAAATTTCACTGTGCTTGAGTGTACATATAACAAATTAAGGCTTCTTGGCTTATCACTAAAACAAATCTCCTGGTAGCTAACAAGCTAGCTAAGGAACAATCACCACAGGGTGATAATATGACAGATGGCGCTAACTATGTGTCCTGTGATATCACTGCCCTGGTATTTTTGTTCTTTCTTTTTTCATTTGGAACAGCCATGAACAACACAAACCAATTTTGCATTGCTGTGTGTTGGTGGTCGCTGCCAACTTGCCTGCCCTCCGTCTGGAAAGCATGCAGGATATGGGATCATATATGCAAAGATATACTATGCAAATATAATTTGTTTTTTCAAAACATTTCCATTCAATTTGTGCCTGTAATTGAAATAAATAAGGTATTTAAACAAAACACGATCTGCATATATTCGCAGTAACTCATGCTAATTATTTGATCTGAAGCTGAGAAATTGAGGTTTGCATTACTGAGTCTCCTTACGCATAAATTTACACAAACTCAGGAGCTCTTGCACTATACAAGGTTTTTTTTTCAAAAACTAACTGTATTTTCATGAATAAAACATTTTTTTGTGAAAATGCTCCTGCAAATGATTTACAAATACATTTGTTTGTATCCAATTTGATAAATGAGCCCATGCATGTAAATCCAACACAATTTCAGGATGTATGAAGTAAGATTGGGAGAAGAAGTAAAAGAGTTGCCACCCAGAATTTGCACTGATGTGAATCAAATGTCTCGGGTTGATGTAATTAAACTGGCTGCAGTTGCTGTGGAGATTGGATGGGCATGTGTGTGATCGGTACTCATTACTGGGGTCTGAAGGGTGGCCTGTATCCCAAAGAGGTCACCTTTTGGTCCCACTGATCCCTTTCATACAGTCTTCTTTCTTCACCAGACCCTGGGATAATCACTCCATCCCCCTTTTAAAATGGGATTAGTTCATTACGCCTGAGAAAAGCCTGTGTCCTGGCCACGCTCCACTCTCTCTCGGGTTACGTGTGCCAGCTTCCATTTTGGACTGGAAAAGAGGAGCTGTCTGAGGCCTGTCTTCTCTTCTCCCCCTGTCCCTCCCTCTCTCTCTCCTCTTCCGCTACCCCTTGCTACGCTCTTCCTCTCTCTGTCCATTCTAATCTCAGCAGGCTGTGATGGGCCAGTGCCACTTTGGAGCTTAAATAGACAGATATCAAAGGCCAAACAGTCTTTCACAGTAACTAGCTTCATAATCGTTCTTAATAAAAAGGGTGTATTTGAGCATTTTTTAAAGCTTCGATGAAAACAGTGGCACAATGACAGCAAGGATGCAATAGCATTGATTTGATTTGTAATGTGTCTATAGGACAGCCACTTAGTGGCCCATTATCCTAAAATAATAATTATTTTTATAAAGTAATCATAATGGAAATTAGTCACATGCATTCTGGAGAAAAAAAATCAAACAATACTGTTTGCATGTGAAAACAAGACCGTCAGTGACGGCGTAGCTCACTCCGGCCTCGTCTAATCCAGAAGGAATGATCTAAAGTGGGCCACCTTGCACAATAAATGTTGCAAGCTATATAAACTATATATAAACTATATATAGAAGATATATACACCCGAGGAATACCAACCTATTTGCCAGAAAGAATCCAAAACAGTGAGGAATTGACTGAGAAGAAGCAATTTTTGTTGAACTGCTTATTAAGGTTTAATTAGCAAATAACTTCATTAATAATTGTAATTAAGCTAATCTGGGTAGAAGTTATATGCACCCTGGGTACCCCTACCTTCATGCCAGAAAGAATCAAAATCGGTAAAGAATTGAGTGAGAAGAAGTGATTTGTGTGGAAACTGCTCATCAGGGCTTAATTACTCCATATCTTCATTAATTGCAATTGTGCAAATTTAGGTAGAAGCCACATGCACCCCAGGCAGACCTACCTTCCTGCCAAAGAGAATAAAAATCAGTGAAGAATTGAGAGAGAAGAAGCGATTTTCGTGAAATGTGGACAACGCTGGCCAGACGCTGGGAAACACATGATGGCATAAACTCACCACCTGTCAGCTGGATGAGCTAACAAGCAGGTGCAAACAGGATAAAAAAAAAAAAAAAACATGCAAAATGATAGACTAACATTCTATGCAGGTGACTGCTGTGTCATGAGCAAAATAGTATATGTTCTCCATTTTAATGGACTTTTTTTAAATTAATGGATATACAATCTGGAGAGTTTCTTCCTCAAGCTGCAAAATATACAGTGATGTTTAATTGTGTACCATCAATGGTGTTTATTATGCCTGACAGTCACTTCAGGTATAGAGATACAAATTAGTGTGACTGAAGGGCAAGTATTATATTTTTTAGCAGCTTTTTTCTGTCAAGTGAAAATGGAAGTATGCCATTTACTCACCCTGAATAATGTGTGTGTTCATATCAATTCTGTTTTAGTATCTCGAAAATGATCAGGGATGTGTTTCCTGAAAACACTGAATCTTAGTGAAGAACAAACAATCCTGAAATTCACTTTGGCTGTAGAGATTGCATATGCAAATGAGTATGACTGGAGGGCAAGTATATATTTATATTTTGTCATAGCCAGTTTCCATCAGTTCAAAACAAAAATTTGAGAATCTCTCTGATATTCAAACAATTAATATGGAAATTAAGCTTTTGCATGTGTTATGTTCTCACTTTGCTGACTGAGTGCAGTTTGTCTGATTGCATATGAATTACTCTTTATTTGGGATCTTAGAAAGTCCGATGACAATATGTACATTCTCTAATCACACACACACATACACATACACATTTTATATATATTAGACTCAGGCACATGACTTGATTTCTGATCAGAATATTCACTGATCATGTATTGGAATGAATTTCAAAGGATATAACTCGTGTTGTAGTCAAGACCAGAGTTTCTCAACCACTGCACACTCTAGTAGGCCACAATTATTATTATTATTTTTTTGCAACTTGAAGCTAATTTTTACTCGTAGTAGGGTACAATTGCTGGGTTGCATCCAATGTCACATCCGCCTCATTAAGCTATGGTCACACTACAGCTCACAATGCTTTATGATGGGTTATCGATGAAAATGAGGCATTTTAGTGGCGATGCATGGCGATATACACGTGAGATAAAAGTTGTGGTCACACAGCAGATGAACACTTGACTGTCACGCCTTTACGTGCTTGAGTCTGACGCAGCTCAAGAGGCTATGCACTCACGGAGCATGTTGTGCGTGCTTTTGGGACCCAGTCGTTACGGGAAACACCTGATACTGATTTGAGCACAATCAGCATGCGCAAATACGGACGCTGTTTACACGGAGGTTTTGCAAAGTATGATCATTATCACTGTCATGTTTGTTTCTAGGCATGTTTATAATGCTGTTTAAATGATCTGCTTTATGATTATGCTTTTTATTTTGCTTTTATTTTTGTAAATATCAAGCCTGCTAATAAACACTCTTCCTGCACTTAGATCCATCTACTGCTGTCTATCTTGTAGTGTCCTGATCCCCAGATCTTTAACCCACCCACATATAAAAAAATGTTCACCTCCATGCTCCTCCAGGTTTTCATCTGTGTGTCCATGTAGAACGATGTCTGCAGCGCCAGGTAGTTTGAGCTGTTGAGGAACTCAACAGATAGATAATTTTCCAACTCATAGGAAAAATCCTTCTTTGTTAGCATGTAAGGATCTAGTACCATTGAGTGGTTTCCATATCCACTTCTTTTGATTGTACTTATTGGTTTTAATAACTTGCTTGTTTGCTGAACACAAACATGGCAATAAGTTCTTGTGTTAATGGACCAGACTCCACCTTTGGATCATTAATCCCTTTTGACTGAGAATGTCCTGCATGCATGGTCTTATGTTGACTTCTGGCACATCTGAACAGTTTTAAATAAATTACCTACAATTGAAAACAGTTTGTTTTTTATTGCATTTATTTAATTCCTGGGCTCCCATCTGTAACAGGGAGTGATGTTGCATCCTATTAATACACTTTACAATAGATTGTTAGATTCTAATAGAATAGATGAGCCAAAATAATTGGTGATCTTTTTTAATGTGCCCTGACTCGTTACAAGTATGAATAGGTGGGCCTCAAAGTAGAAAAGGTTGAGAACCCCTGGTCAAGACCACTTAAACTGGGACCAAGTCATGACCAAGACCAGTGTGTATGAAGACTGAGACAAGGCCAAGATTTTCAGGGATTGAGACCAAGTCAAGACCAAAACAAAGGCAGGGCAAGACCGAGTCAAGACCAGGACCAGACTAGTATGTGTGAAGGAGGATGGGGAGGGGTGATGGCTGTCAACAGTAATGAAAATTTAAAATTCACAATGAATCATGTTATTGGTTGTATTTGAAGCAGGAAATTTTGCATCCAATCACAGTAACGATGTTAACAAATAAATCAGACAATGCACAGGCAATGTAGTGATCTCCTTACAGTTGTGATCTTGACTGGTCTTAAAATAAAATCTCAAGTGTCTCTGTCCAAGACTGAGACAAGACCGAGTATGTGTTCAATTCCGAGACAAGACCAGGACCTTCAAAAAGTGGTCTTGAGATCAAAATCAGTCTCAAGTACTACAACACTAGTGATAACTAAAGCGTAAACAATCGAGTCATTGACCGTAATACTCTTGTGCCTTGTCGATGACTGTTGATCAAATAAGTGCTAACCTGTAGAACAGCAACACTCTTGTCCCTCTTGCATTCTAGCTTATCTACACATTGATCTGTCATTCTGACAGTTTCAATGTTTGTGTCACAGAGACACAGTGAGGGCCAGATCTCAGGGTCATCAAATGACATTTCTAAAACACAAACACACCCCTTCTCCCATTGACCAAAACAAGCTGATCTGATGAGGCACCTAACATTTTTCCACACTCAGGCTTTGAGATGTTGTTACTTGGTTACGAGGGGAAGTGTGGCCTGTTGATTGGAGGCCTGAGAATGTCTCCTCTGACTGTGCTATTGATCATTCCTCACACCAAATCAATCAGGCCCTTTGATATAGTATTGTAACAGTCTTAAGTCCATCAGTTTTACCTCATTCTGTCTGGATTACATCAGACACTTTGAACTGCCCTTTTGTCAGTCTCTAGTGCCCTCAACTTTCAGTATCTCTCACTTTCAGACCTGATACCAAGAGACATCTGTTCTGAGTCATTGTCCAAGTTAGCCTGTCTTTCTGGTCTGATATAAAGTGAAAATATTTACCTGTAGGCAATCCTGAGGAAATTTATAGTAATAAATCATAAAAATTAGTTAAATACACAGACAATATCAGAATGCACATAATGGCTTAAAAGATGTGTGTGTGTGTGTGTGTGTGTGTGTGTGTGTGTGTGTTTCACAGATTTGATTTTGAAATGTACAGTTAGGGAAAGAGAGCATCAAGCTGAGGGACATCACAGGCTGTTGGCTCCATCAAACTGACAGGTAGATGTTAATGTGCAATTAAGTGCTGCCGAGGTGGAGAATAAAAGAATGTTAGACAGATATATAAAGTTTGCCTCAAATTACATATCTTTATTATAAATTTATACATTTATATACAGTCACGCTGGAAAGTCTGCACACACCTTTCACCTTCTCCGCATTTTATTACGTTACAGACATATTCTACAATAGATTGACTTCATTTTTGTCACAAAATTATACACAAAATAGCCCATAATGACAAAGTGAAAGCAGGTTTTTAGACATTTGTGCTAATTTATTAAAAATCAAAATGTAAAATAGCATATGTACACAAGTGTGCACACCTTTTGAGATGACACCCAAAAGTGAGCTGAGGTGCATTTTGTTTTCACTGATAATGCTTGAGATGTTTCTACAACTTAATTGGAGTCCACCTGTGGTAAACTCAATTGATTGGACATGATTAGGGCTTACCAACACCTGCCTATATAAAAGGTTCCACAGTTGACAGTGCACGTCAGAGCAAACTCCAAGCCATGGGGTCAAAGGAATTATCTGCAGACCTCAGAAACAGGATTGTGGTCAAGGCATAGATCTGGAAAAGGGTACAGAAAAATTGCTGCAGCTTTACAGGTCCCAAAGAGCACAGTGGCCACCATCATTCATAAATGGAAGAAGTTTGGAACCACCAAGAATCTTCCTAGATCTGGCTGCCCAGCCAAACTGAGTGATCAGGGAAGACAGGCCTTGGCCAAGGAGGTAAGCAGGAACCCAAGAGTCACTCTGACAGAGCTCCAGCGTATCCTTGTGGAGATGGGAGAACCTTTCAGAAGATCAACCATCCAGGCAGCACTTCAAAATCAGGCCTTTATGGTAGAGTGGCCAGATGGAAGCCACTCCTTATTAAAAGGCACATGACAGCCTGCTTGACGTTTGCCAAAAGGCACCTAGAGGACTCTCAAACCATGAGAAACAAGATTCTCTGGTCTGATGAAACCAAAATTGAACTTTTTGGTCTGAATACCAAGCGTCACATCTGGAGGAAACCAGGCACTGCTCATCACCTGGCTAATGCCATCCCAACAATGAAGCATGGTGGTAGCAGCATCATGATGTGGGGATGTTTTTCAGCAGCGGGAACAGAGCAACTAGTCCTGATAAAGGGAAAGATGAATGCAGCTAAGTATACCAAGATCCTTGAAGAAAACCTGCTCCAGAGTGCTCTGGACCTCAGACTGGGGCGAAGGTTTACCTTCCAACATGACAATGACCTGAAGCACACAGACAAGAGAACAAAGGAGTGGCTTCGGAGAAAGTCTGTAAATGTCCTTGAGTGGCCCAGTCAGAGCCCAGACCTGAATCCAATTGAACATCTGTGGAAGGAGCTGAAAATGGCTGTGTAGGTGCAATTGGTAATTGAGTGATCAATCTTGTTAAATTAGTCTTATTAAATAATGCCATTAATTTTGGTGCTTAATAATAAATTACCAAACAGCTAAATTATGGTATATTCCAAATTATTATGATCACTGACCGTATTACATAACTCATATGCACCTTGGAATTCTCTGAGGTTGGGTACTTCAAAAATATCGGAACAACAAATAAACACACACAATTTCAATAATTAATTGAATTTATTATAACAAAGATAAAATTGGATAATAGCAGTTGGAATTATTATATACAAATATGATATATACTTGATGAGTGTGTGTGTGTGTGTGTGTGTGTGTGTGTGTGTGCGCATGCATGTGTGTGTGTGTGTGTAGGCCTCGTGGTAAACAAAAGGTTAGCCTAGCTTGCTAACGAGACAAAAGAATTAGCCGTGTGGCTAGCTAAGATGTGTGTGTGTGTGTGTGTGTGTGTGTGTGTGTGTGTAAACAAAAGAATTAGCTCTGGTAGCTAACTCCACGTGTGTTTGTGGGGGGAGGATGACGACCTCGTGGTCCCTTGAGACAATACAATTAGCCCTGGATGCTAATGAAACAAAAGAATTAGCCATGTGTTTAGCTAAGGTGTGTTTGTGAGGCCTGTGGCCACGTGTTTCTAAGTAACAAATGACTAGCCGGTAGCTAACCCACTAGCTCATAACACTACTAAATCCACTGAAATCTTGATGAGGTCAAAATGTGCAATAAGGAAACTGAGGATGTTAGTGAGGAATAGAGAAGCATGCACAGCCTATCTATTAAACAATTGAGAGATTAAAACAAAATAGAACAATCATCAATTTAACACGTGTAAACAATTAAACCGTTCCTGAGTTTAAATTCACACTACTTCAATAAAGTTAATTCCTAAGACCAGTCTTTATGCCCAAATGCCAGTCTTACTTCAGTATCTCGTCTCTACGCGAGATTATGAGAAGATGTTCCGAGACTTTTGGAGTTTCACCGTTGTGGAGCACGTGAGTCGCTTCCGTGGAAAACAGAGGATTTCTTGGTCCGACGCGTGGTCGCTCATGATGAGAAGAGAGTCTCTGATCAGACAATGTGCACAGTGCTTTAATTAGAAGGATCCGGTCGCTTCTAAACTTTAAATGAACTGTTCCGGGCTGCAGTTTGTAACGTTACTATAATAGACAAACAAAACCGGCTGTAGCTCAATCTGAGTTTAAAATCGCGTGATTCCAGAATCTACCGTGGCCAAAGGTGAAAGAAAAGTGCAAAACTCTGATTCTTGAGGAAAAGAAAAGACATCTTTATCTGGTTTTCTGGTGCAGGGTATCTCTTTGTGTCTGGACGGCTTGGGATCCAAGACGAGAGAGAGAGAGACGGAAGCGTTGTTCCGTTACTTATGCCTTCATGGAGGATGTGACGTTGGTGATCCCGCCCCGGCGTGACGCAGGTCAACGCGAAAGCTGGTGATGGGAGTTGTAGTCCTAAAAGACAATATAGGCAGTACCTACATTTCCCCCTTTTGGTCTCGGGGGTATGATGGAGCCGTAGCACTGAGAGCACAGTACTGTACAGTTCACGTGTCCATAGTCCTTGAGGTAGCCTTGCTCTGTACAGTCCATGGTGTCCTGTGAAAACTGTGTAAACTTGTGAGTTCCAGTAAGACAGTTGGAGGCAGAGGCATTTGGGCATATAATCAGACTATAGGCATTTGGGGCATATAATCACTCTAGCTAACTAGGTCACAATCACATCTATAAAAAAAAATTAAACATTAAACATGAAACATGTAGTGTTTAATTTCCAGAAAAGAGAAGAAATGAAGGAAGAAAAGAAGTATTAGTGTTTGGGTTGGTAAACCTAATCTTCTGGAAATCTTCTGTGTTGGGTTGCTGAATGTGACTGGGAGTGTCAGTGTACGCTTATGGATGAGTGAGGCGTACAAGCTAGGTGGACAGGATGGGCCTAACTATCGCCCCCCTTTGGAGTGAGGACTGTTCAAAAGGCTTGATTTGATTGTTACGGAAATCAATATAAGGGCGTTTGACTGGGCCTGGATGTCCTAATGCGATACACGGCGGGGGACAGTTTCCCACGATCGAAAGGTCCTGACCAGTGTGGTAGGAACTTTTTGAGACTTCTACTGGTTTGGTGAAGTTGAAATATAGGACTCTGTCGCCTATTTGATATTTGTGATGGGAGGCTTTTCGGTCGTAGTAGGCCTTTTGTCCTTTTACGCTCACTTCTATTTATCTATTGAGGGGTCTGACCTCTTTTGTAACAGTTCTTTAATCTCAGCCAACTGGGCTTTCAAAGAGTCCAGCTCTGAGTGGAACTCACCAGGTTGGTCTGAGTCACTGTGTCGGTCGTCTCTACCCCTACGTTTAGAGTTACGGTCGGAGCGCTCCTGCCGTCTCTGGCCAGAGCAGGGATGATGGTCTTGCTGCCAACCGCCTTGTTCCCTATGACCCTTTCCATATGATGGGTGGTTGCCATAGTCACTGTGGACTTGCCTTCGATCCCTCCTGGCCTTACCTTGCCGATTCTTTTGCTCACTCTGGTGATGGCTCGGCAAGGGACGGTTCGGACTGGGATTTCTCCAGGGGGGTCCCCCTTTTGGAGCTTCACCTCCTTCTAAGGTTAGCGGGAGCCCGTCTGCACTCTGGAGACTAAGGACTCTGGGTTCATCATCGTTTCCATTTGCGGTTTTGACGATGGTCTCCCAGGTCATTTGGGCTAGTTGCCTAATTTCCCTCATCGAGTGAAAACCCTGTCGACACGCCAGTGCGACTTGAGTCCGCACGCTTGGGTGGAGGTTATGTAAGAAGAGGGATTTGAAGCCTCTATCTTCTTCCAAGCCTGGTGCGCTACTACCCTGGAAATAGGCAGTGTGTAGCCGTCTATAATATTCACGAGGCGCCTCAGACCGTTTTTGTTTGATTTGTATAGTACACAATGTCGCGGAGGTTTCATCCGTGTACGGCGCATATTCTTCCCTCATGTACTGTAGTTGTGAAGTTTCGAATAACTATCATGAACGTTTGGGGGTAGCATCTCTAAAAGGGCACGAATGCTGCTACTGGAGGTCTTCCAGATCAGTTTGAGTTTCTCTCGCATTGTGGCTTTTGGTAGGTCCATCAGGCATCGGTCAATTTCTCGTAAATAATCATTCACGTTAGTTCTTTTATTCTCAGCATTGAATCGCTCAATATCTTTGGCAAGTAGGTCAATTTGCCGTAAGCGAAGAGTTTGGTGCACGTCCTTGTGTGGCCTTCTTGGCTCTCCTGAGTACTCACTATCTAAGCTACTCTGGTGTTGCTCCCGTTTCACACTAGATTCATAGCCTGATTCACCCGAAGATTGATCAGGGATACTGTAGCACACTGACCTGGGTGTGCTATGGTCCTGGGCTCGGGATGAGCACAGTACGGCTCCACCCTGGCTAAACGACGAAATCGTGTTGATGGAGTTTGGTGGGGTGTCTGGTCCTCGACCAGGTAATCTACGGTGTCCGGTTCAGACGCCTCTTCCCGCTCTGAGCTTTGGCACATTGTTGGGGGTCTTTCGTGCCCCTCACACTCTTCTTGGGGGGTCTGCTCCTCAGCAGCCCTCTTGGCAGCCTTTTCGGCTTTCTCTAGCCTTTCGGCGCAATCATCAAGGGAGGTTTGCAAGAGCTCATGCTCCCTATGTAAATCATTATTATCAGCTGCCAGCTTGGCATTGCTGGTGGTCAGCCTTTCAACCTCTCCGTGGAGGCATCTGATTTCTGAATCAGTATCCCGGAATTTTGACAGGAATAGCTTACCTAGTGCCACTTGGACACTAATAGTTGTTCCTTTTGGATCTCTCATATGTTTGTTCAAGTTATCTATGTCATTTTGGCATTCACCCTTACTCGTGTACCTAATGTTTGCCTTTTCAGAGGCAGAGCAGTGAATGAGGTCTGCGATGACCTCAAGGAGAGACACATCTTGAGCGTTGTCTTCAATTTCTGAGACACGAGGGGATGCCATTTTGCTTAGGTTGGATATTGGATAATTAATTAATCAATCAATGAGTTAATTTTTATTAATTAATATTAACTACGTAATTAATTAATCAATCAATCAATAAAGTTTGTTTTGTTTGGAAATGCTATCTCTTATCCTAAGTTATGAATAGGTTATTAGTATTTTGTGATATGGTTATCACGCTACTGTTAACCGTCTAACACACCTGGGGATATACCTTAGCAACTGCTGAATCAAACTGATAGTTTCTGTTGTTGCAACAGTATTCAAGAAGTCAACACCAATCTCCTCACACGAAGCACCAATTTAATTGTGGGTGCAACTGGTAATTGAGTGATCAATCTCGTTAAATCAGTCTCATTAAATAATACTATTAATTTTGGTGCTTAATAATAAATTACCAAACAGCTAAATTATGGTATATTCCAAATTATTATGATCACTTACCATATTACATAACTCATATGCACCTTGGAATTCTTTGAGGTTGGGTACTTCAAAAATATCGGAACAACAAATAAACACACACAATTTCAATAATTAATTGAATTTATTATAAAGATAAAATTGGATAATAGCAGTTGGAATCATTATATACAAATATGATATATACTTGATGAGCATGCGTGTGTGTGTAGGCCTCGTGGTAAACAAAAGGTTAGCCTAGCTTGCGAACGAGACAAAAGAATTAGCTGTGTGGCTAGCTAAGATGTGTTTGCGTGTGTGTGTGTAAACAAAAGAATTAGCTCTGGTAGCTAACTCCACGTGTGTTTGTGGGGGGAGGATGATGACCTCGTGGTCCCTTGAGACAATACAATTAGCCCTGGATGCTAATGAAACAAAAGAATTAGCCGTGTGTTTAGCTAAGATGTGTTTGTGAGGCCTGTGGCCACGTGTTTCTAAGTAACAAATGACTAGCCGGTAGCTAACCCACTAGCTCATAACACTACTAAATCCACTGAAATCTTGATGAGGTCAAAATGTGTAATAAGGAAATTGAGGATGTTAGTGAGGAATAGAGAAGCATGCACAGCCTATCTATTAAACAATTGAGAGATTAAAACAAAATAGAACAATCATCAATTCAACATGCTGCGTGTCTACAGTGTAAACAATTAAACCATTCCTGAGTTTAAATTCACACTACTTCAATAAAGCTAATTCCTAAGACTAGTCTTTATGCCCAAATGCCAGTCTTACTTCGGTATCTCGTCTCTACGCGAGATTATGAGAAGATGTTCCGAGACTTTTGGAGTTTCACCGTTGTGGAGCACGTGAGTCGCTTCCGTGGAAAACAGAGGATTTCTTGGTCCGACGCGTGGTCGCTCATGATGAGAAGAGAGTCTCTGATCAGACAATGTGCACAGCGCTTTAATTAGAAGGATCCGGTCGCTTCTAAACTTTAAATGAACTGTTCCGGGCTGCAGTTTGTAACGTTACTATAATAGACAAACAAAACTGGCTGTAGCTCAATCTGAGTTTAAAATTGCGCGATTCCAGAATCTACCGTGGCCAAAGGTGAAAGAAAAGTGCAAAACTCTGATTCTTGAGGAAAAGAAAAGATAAGATGTCTTTATCTGGTTTTCTGGTGCAGGGTATCTCTTTGTGTCTGGACGGCTTGGGATCCAAGACGAGAGAGAGAGAGTCGGAAGCGTTGTTCCGTTACTTATGCCTTCATGGAGGATGTGACGTTGGTGATCCCGCCCCGGCGTGACGCAGGTCAACGCGGAAGCTGGTGATGGGAGTTGTAGTCCTAAAAGACAATATAGGCGGTACCTACAGCTGTGTACCGATGCTCCCCATTCAACCTGACAGAGCTTGCAAGGATATGCCAAGAGGAATGGGCAAAAATGTCCAGAAAGAAGTGTGCCAAGCTTGGAGCTTCTTTCCCAAGATGCCTTAAAGCTGTAATTGCTGCCAAAGGTGCATCAACCAAGTATTAGTCTAAGGGTGTGTACAGATATGTAACCCCTAAATAACCTGTTTTTGTCAGTAAAATAAAATTGCGTATTTTCTAAAAACCTGCTTTCAGTTTGTCATTATGGGCTATTTTGTGTAGAATTTTGTGAGAAAAAATGAAGTTAGTCTATTGTAGAATAAGTCTGTAACATAATAAAACATGGAGAAGGTGAAAGGGGTGTGCAGACTTTCCGGCTTGACTGTATCTCTTTTCTATTTCCCTGTCATGCTACTTTGAGACAGAATTTTTACAGAATTACAGAAAATTCTTTATTACATTTTGGAAGGAAGAGAATCTTTAATTCCGAACCTTACATAGTAAAAATACATATGCTCCACATCCATTTCATTATGTCAGTGAGTTGTGGTTTGTTTCGTTTTCCAAAAGGTGCAACATCCACACAACTCATTTATCGACAGTACCAGGCAAACGTTTGGACACACCTACTCATTCATAGTTTTTTGGCTACTGCCTCATAAAGGGTGTAGCCACTATGTCATCATGTTGTAAGAATGTAAGAATGAGTGTAACAATCGTGCAATGCGCATGCGCATACAGGTGCTCCTATTAAAATGACCGGTGAGTGTGTACAATTCGGTTCACCATTCGAAATAAATGGACTAGACTAAAGAAATTGCTTTCAGACATGTTTAAGCTTATTACCGAGGGAAAGTGCATTCCTATTTTAAAATATACTCCAGGTCATCCCCCTTTTAATTTAATTTAATTTAATTTAATTTATCTAGAAGTTTTCTCTATTTTCTAGTCTCTGTTTATCCTGTAATGATGCTGCTGGAATTTTAATTTCCCTGAGGGAACCCTCACAAAGGGATCAATAAAGTTCTATCTAATCTTTTCCTCACCTTCTTCGACCAGTGGTCCCATGTGTGATGTAGATGTGACGCACTTCCGAGTTGTTACAGGGAGTTGTTGAAAAGAGTACTGAGACCACTGAGCTCTAGCACTGGGCCTTTTCTAGGAAATAAGAGTTTGGGTCATGGCAACAGCATGTGTATGTCAGCCTCGGTTCAGAGGTTTCAGTTTCGAAAACTGTAAGAGGTAAGAGTAGAATAATATAAAGTACAGACACTTGGTATATTTTACTTCTGTGATTTTTAAATTGTTCATTTTTGGATTACGTTTCATTTTTGTGGCTACTGCCTCATAGAGTAAATATATATGCTATATTTACTGTATGGACATGGTATCGGAAAACAATTTTTTTATAAGCAGTAGCTACATGTACAGTGGTGCTTGAAAGTTTGTGAGCCCTTTAGAATTTTCTCTATTTCTGCATAAATATGACCTAAAACATCATCAGATTTTCACACAAGTCCTAAAAGTAGATAAAGAGAACCCAGTTAAACAAATGAGACAAAAATATTATACTTGGTCATTTTATTTATTGAGGGAAATGATCCAATATTACACATCTGTGAGTGGCAAAAGTATGTGAACCTTTGCATTCAGTATCTGGTGTGACCCCCTTGTGCAGCAATAACTGCAACTAAACGTTTGCGGTAACTGTTGATAAGTCCTGCACACCGGCTTGGAGGAATTTTAGCCCATTCCTCTGTACAGAACAGCTTCAACTCTGGGATGTTGGTGGGTTTCCTCACATGAACTGCTCGCTTCAGGTCCTTCCACAACATTTCCATTGGATTAAGGTCAGGACTTTGACTTGGCCATTCCAAAAGATTAACTTCATTCTTCTTTAACCATTCTTTGATAGAACGACTTGTGTGCTTTGGGTCATTGTCTTGCTGCATGACCCACCTTCTCTTGAGATTCAGTTCATGGACAGATGTCCTGACATTTTCCTTTAGAATTCACTGGTATAATTCAGAATTCATTGTTCCATCAATGATGACAAGCTGTTCTGGCCCAGATGCAGCAAAACAGGCCCAAACCATGATACTACCACCACCATGTTTCACAGATGGGATAAGGTTCTTATGCTGGAATGCAATGTTTTCCTTTCTCCAAACATAATGCTTCTCATTTAAACCAAAAATTTCTATTTTGGTCTCATCCATCCACAAAGCATTTTTCCAATAGCCTTCTGGCTTGTCCACGTGATCTTTAGCAAACTGCAGACGAGCAGCAATGTTCTTTTTGGAGAGCAGTGGCTTTCTCCTTGCAACCCTGCCATGCACACCATTGTTGTTCAGTGTTCTCCTGATGGTGGACTCATAAACATTAATATTAGCCAATGTGAGAGAGGCCTTCAGTTGCTTAGGAGTTACCCTGGGGTCCTTTGTCACCTCATCGACTATTACACACCTTGCTCTTGGAGTGATCTTTGTTGGTCGACCACTCCTGGGGAGGATAACAATGGTCTTGAATTTCCTCCATTTGTACACAATCTGTCTGACTGTGGATTGGTGGAGTCCAAACTCTTTAGAGATGGTTTTGTAACCTTTTCCAGCCTGATGAGCATCAACAACGTTTTTTCCGAGGTCCTCAGAAATCTCCTTTGTTCGTGCCATGATACACTTCCACAAACATGTGTTGTGAAGATCAGACTTTGATAGATCCCTGTTCTTTAAATAAAACAGGGTGCCCACTCACACCTGATTGTCATCCCATTGATTGAAAACACCTGACTCTAATTTCACCTTCAAATGAACTGCTAATCCTAGAGGTTCACATACTTTTGCCACTCACAGATATGTAATATTGGATCATTTTCCCCAATAAATAAATGACCAAGTATAATATTTTTGTCTCATTTGTTTAACTGGGTTCTCTTTATCTACTTTTAGGACTTGTGTGAAAATCTGATAAGGTTTTCGGTCATATTTATGCAGAAATATAGAAAAATCTAAAGGGTTCACAAACTTTCAAGCACCACTGTACCCATAGGGTACCTATTTTTTTAATTATTATTATTATTATTATTTTACTATTGTAATTTGACTAATTTCTTCAATGTAGAATAACACTACAGACATCAAAACTATGAAATGGGAAAGGTCTAGGGAAAAATAGAAGAACATTTAACCCATCCAAAGCAGTGAACACACACATACACAGAGCAGCCATGCTACAGCGCCCAGGGAGCAGTTGGGGGTTTGGTGTCTCACTCAAGGGCACCTCAGCCCAAAACCACCCCATGCAAAATTAAGAAGCAAGTGTGACAGTCAAAGTGTCCAGAAGAACTGTGGCAGTTTCTGCAAGATGCTCAGTAAAACCTACAGCTCATTTCCTTATAAAACTGCAATTGTTGTACCTGAGACTGATATATATATATATATTGCCAAAAGTATTTGCTCACCCATCCAAATTATCGGAATCAGGTGTTCCAATCACTTCCATGGCCACAGTGTGCAGTATAAAATCAAGCACTTAGGCATGCAGACTGTTTTTACAGTTTGGAGCTGGCCCCTTCCTCTTCCAACATGACTGTGCACCAGTGCACAAAGCAAGGTCCATAAAGACATGGATGACAGAGTCTGGTGTGGATGAACTTGACTGGCCTGGACAGAGTCCTGACCTCAACCCGATAGAACACCTTTGGGATGAATTAGAGCGGATACTGAGAGCCAGGCCTTCTCGTCCAACATCAGTGTGTGACCTCACAAATGCGCTTCCAGAAGAATGGTCAGAAATTCCCATAAACACACTCCTAAACCTTGTGGACAGCCTTCCCAGAAGAGTTGAAGCTGTTCTAGCTGCAAAGGGTGGACCGACGTCATATTGAACCCTATGGATTAGGACTGGGATGTCACTTAAGCTCATATGTGAGTCAAGGCAGGTGAGTGAATATTTTTGGCAATATAGTGTATATAAGCAAAAGGTCGTCTCACACTAAATATTGACTTTTTTACATTTATTATGGCTGACTGCTGTTTATAGTTGTTTTTTAAATTTTATTTTATTTTATTTTTTTTAATGCTGAAACATTTTTTTTCGTTATTTTTGAAGCAAGCCATTTTTGGTCTAGAGCATTTATTTACATGTGCATCAGACTTTAGTACACTCAAAAAAAACCCAACATAGGTGTCTGTTACATGAACCTAAGTCTAACATGTAACGGTTGATATTTAGGTCACTCAACAAAATTGTTTCTGGCTAAGTTAATGCATTTTACTTGGGTGGAAATACTTTCCATAATTTTATTATGTTCACTGAGCAAGTTATTTTTTGAGTGTACAGTACTGTATCTTCTTGTAAATCATATGAAGAGCAAATGCAGAAAACTGTTTGGCTCTCTAGGTTCTGTGTTGTATCTGGGTACTGAAGAGACATGAGGTTAGTCTGGTGTTGAGTATGAAGGGTGATACATGATATGTGTCTAGACACATCAACCAATCCATATTCACTGTAAAAATGCAAAACAAAGAGTAACATAAAGTCAATAAAATATAGTGCGAAGAGGAAAAAAAAGTTCCTTTTTCCCCTCTTGCCTTGGCTTTTTTTTTTTCATGTTGAAGATTCAGGTTTTTTTTCCCATCTCTTTTTTTTCCCTATGTCTCTTTCACACTGCGTTAAATGTGCATAGAAGAGAAGTCTACTCACCTACTCATTTTTCTTGTCAATTGAAAACATTCCTTGAGGTTTGAAAGGATAATAAAATGTCTTTCAATATCAAACCTGACTCTTCAAATTATATAATGCATTAAAGGTGTGGAATCTTTCACACGGCCTTGAGCATCTCTTTCATTCTGAATTTTTCTTGGATGTCGCTGACTCTGACTCAGCACTGCTATATTATGTGATCTTTTATGTTCAACTAACATCACTTTAAAATATCTTAAGCTATGATTAGGAATTTCTGTAATGCTTTACCAAAAGACAGGATTTGTAGATTTGCATCACACCTACATTTCATGATAACTGCCAGAAATATTCATGAACACACACATATAATGATGGGAAAGGTCATGAAAATTATATATATATATATATATATATATATATATATATATATATATATATATATATATATATATATATATACCACTTATCCTGTGCAGGGTGACAGGCAAGCTGGAGCCTATCCCAGCTGACTATGGGCGAGAGGCAAGGTACACCCTGGACAAGTTGCCAGATCATCACAGGGCTGACACAGAGACAAACAACCATTCACACCTACAGTCAATTTAGAGACACCAATTAACCTAACCTGCATGTCTTTGGGGGAAACCGGAGCACCCGGAGGAAACCCATGCAGACATGGGGAGAACATGCAAATTCCACACAGAAAGGCCCCCACTGGCCACTGGGCTCGAACCCAGAACCTTCTTGCTGTGAGCCTACAATACTAACCACTACACTACTGTGCAAGCCTCTCTCTCTCATATATATATATATATCAGGGCTTTACATTAACTTTTTGCTCACCGGCCACTGTGGCTAGTGGGAGTCACTATCCATTCAGACTTTTCACTAGCCACAATTTTGTTGCCAGGAAATCGAAGTTTTTTATTCACCATGATACATTAAAGTTCGGAAGATCTAGATTTAATTATGAATGGCAGCGTACAATGTATCTCTACAGTAGCACTCAAATATTCAGTGCTGTTAAGGTCATTCCCTATATGAAAACAAGCAACCAATTTAGACAAAAATATAAACAGAGTATTCTGTTTATTGAACTCAAATTCAAGCCCCTTACAATATGAATGTAGCAGTTCGTAGGAGGGGGAGGAGCACAGAAAGACGGCAGGCCAGAATAAAGTTCAATAACTCCTTTTATTTTGCTCTTTTCAGATGCAAAATACGCTCTTCCATACATACATACACACACACACACACACACACGCATATAAGTCATCTGGCTCTGGAGAGAGCTCTCTTCCTCTGCTCTCTCTCTCTCTCCTTATATAGGGCGCGGTCACTGGGAAGACACGCAAATACAGGTTAATTGACATCAGGTGTAGTGATTCTGCCACTTACCTTCCCTGACTCCGCCCTCCGGTCACAAACCGGCACTTGACCACGCCCCCGCTGCGACATACCCCCACCGCCCGACTCAGGCCGGGCAGCCGTCCGGCCTGCAGCCGACTCCCCCCCCAGACGGGAGAGGAAGTCCGCCACAACCATCTGCGCCCCTGGCCTGTGGATCACCTTGAAGTTAAAGGGTTGGAGTACCAGATACCAACGGGTATCTGGCGTTGGCATCCTTCATGCGGTGGAGCCACTGGAGGGGTGCATGGTCCGAACAGAAGGTGAAAGGGCATCCCAGCAGGTAGTAACGGAGGGCGAGGACCGCCCACTTGATTGCAAGGCACGCTTTTTCGATGGTGCTGTAGCGCCCCTCACGTACTGACAGCTTTCTGCTGATGTACAGCACTGGACGGTCCTCCCCCTCCACCTCCTGGGACAAAACGGCCCCCAGCCCTCTGTCCAACACATCCGTCTGTAACATAAAAGGGAGAGAAAAGTCAGGGGAGTGTAACAGTGCCACCCCCCAGAGTGCAGCCTTCACCTCAGAGAAAGCCCACTGGCATTGCTCTGTTCACTGGACCGGATCTGGTGCCCCCTTTTTAGTGAGATCAGTCAGCGGGCTGGTAACGTCCAAATAATTAGGTATAAACCTACGATAGTAGCCAGCCAGCCCCAGGAACTGTCTCACCCCCTTTTTGGTCTTGGGCCTCGGGCAGGCTGCAATTGCTGCTGTCTTGTAAATTTGGGGACGCACCTGCCCATTGCCTAAGTGGAAGCCCAGATACCGTACTTCCACCCGCCCAATCGCACATTTCTTCGGGTTGGCTGTGAGACCCGCCCGCCTCAGCAACCTAAGGATGGCCCTCAGGTGTTATAGGTGCTGCGGCCAGTCATTACTATAAATAATGATGTTGTCGAGGTACGCGGCCGCATAGGTGGCGTGGGGGCGGAGGACCCTATCCATCAGCCGCTGGAATGTAGCGGGCACCCCAAACAGCCCAAAAGCAAGTGTGACAAACTGGTGTAAGCCAAACGGTGTGGAAAAGGCCATTTTTTCTTGGGATAATGGAGTCAAGGAGATCTGCCAATAACCCTTTGTCAAATCCAGTGTTGAGTAAAAGCGAGCCGTGCCGAGTCGATCGAGCAACTCATTAATACGAGGCATTGGGTACACGTCGAATTTAGACACCGCGTTGACTTTTCTATAGTCTACACAGAACCGGACTGACCTGTCGGCCTTGGGTACCAAGACCACCGGGCTGCTCCAGTCACTGTGGGACTCCTCGACGATGCCCATTTCGAGCATGGCCTCGAGTTCTTCCCGAACCACTTTTTTCTTGTGTTTGGGTAGCAGGTAAGGGCAGCTGCGCACTACCACCCCCGGGGGCGTCTCAATGTGGTGCTCTAGGAGGTCGGTGCGGATGGGCAGGGGCGAGAACCTGTCTGAAAACTCGGTCTGCAACTGGGCAACCTCCATGAGTTGGGTCGGGGAGAGGTGGTCTCCACAGGGGACCGGAGAGGTACGCGATGCCAATGCTCCCTTTTGAACCTCCGGCCCCAGCTCTGCCTTCTCCGGAACCACCAACACCAATGCCACGGGGACCTCCTCATTCCAGAGTTTGAGCAGATTGAGGTGGTAAATCTGTAACGCCCCACCCCTGTCCATCCGCCTCACCTCGTAGTCGACATCCCCGACTTGCCGTGTGACCTCAAAGGGTCCTTGCCACTTGGCAATCAATTTGGAGCTCGATGTGGGCAACAGTATGAGTACTTTATCTCCCGGTGCGAACTCCCTAAGGCACGTACCCTTGTTGTACAGGCGGGCTTGCCGTTCTTGGGCCTGCTGCAAATTCTCCAGGGTTAGGTGTGTGAGGGTGTGGAGTTTTGCGCGCTGGTCAATAACGTATTGAATTTCATTTTTACTTGGTGAAGGTCCCTCCTCCCAATTTTCTCGCAGCACGTCTAGAATGCCGCGTGGCTTACGCCCATATAACAATTCAAATGGGGAGAATCCCGTGGAGGCTTGGGGGACCTCTCGCACTGCAAACAACAAGGGTTCGAGCCATTTATCCCAATTACGTGTGTCCTCACTTACGAATTTTTAAATTATATGCTTGACGGTGCGATTGAACCGTTCAACTAAACCGTCCATTTGTGGGTGATACACGCTTGTGCGGATCGGCTTTATACCTAATAACCCATACAGTTCGTTCAGTGTATGTGACATAAACGAGGTGCCTTGGTCAGTCAGAATCTCTTTCGGGATTCCAACTCAGGAGATGACGCGGAAGAGCGCTTCCGCAATACTGCGTGCTGAGATATTGCGAAGAGGCACTGCTTCCGGGTATCGCGTTGCATAGTCCACCAAAACTAAAATAAAGCGGTACCCTTGTGTTGACCGATCTAATGGCCCGACGAGATCCATCCCAATTCTTTCGAATGGGGTCTCGATTAATGGTAAAGGGCGCAAAGGCGCTTTTGGAATGGCCACTGGATTTACTAACTGGCATTCGTGGCACGCCGTACACCACCTACGGACATTACCGCAAATCCCTGGCCAATAGAACCGGGCTATTAGTCAGGCTAGTGTTTTATCCTGCCCTAAGTGTCCAGCCATGGGATTAAAGTGAGCTGCCTGGAATAGCAATTCCCGGCGGCTCTTCGGAATCAAAAGCTGTGTGACTTGCTCTTTAGTCTCAGTGTCCTGTGTCACTCGGTATAACCTATCCTTCATAATAGAAAAATAGGCGAAGGACGGGGTGGCGTTTGGCTGGAGTGTTTGACCATCGATTACTCTCACTTGGTCAAACGCATGTTGCAGAGTCTCGTCTCGCAATTGCTCTAACAGAAAATCCGCAAGGGATTCCCCGAGAGAGAGAGGAGGAGCCTGCGGCTCCTCACTCTGATGCGGAGATGACGTAGACGGCTCTGTGACAGCTGCTCCCATCAATGCGACAGCAGGACCTCCTACTGCCGAACTACGGCAGGACCCACTCTTCACTAAATGACTCATTAACTCCCCGAATCCCGGCCAATCAGTCCCCAAAATTATCGAGTGGGTGAGGCGAGGATTAACCGCCGCCTTTACTCTAAATTTTTCCCCTCGGAAAAAAATGTGGACCGACACTAAAGGGTAGCTGTGAACATCCCCGTGCATACACAACACCTTCACCCCCTCTGCTCCCCCCAATGCCTCGTCTTGCACCAGGCTTTGGTGAACTGAGGTCTGATTACAGCCAGAGTCCACCAACGCCTGATATGTATCCCCTCGGATACTCACCGGTATGCGATATGCTCCGGCCCGATCGAGGGTGGCTCCTGGCGTGTTGGGGATCCGAACCACCATGCACACTTCCATTGCTGAGCACTGCTGTTGGAGGTGGCCCGGCTCCCCGCAGCACCAGCAAACTGGCCCGGGCTTGCTCTCTGCACCGGTGCTCTGGGGCTCACTCACCTGGGGGGGGGGGGGGGGGGGGGGAAGAGACAGACACAGAAGGGAAAAACGGGAGGGCACCACGGGTGCGATGGGCCGGCTGGGGTGGGGCTGGCCCCCGCCTCTGGGGTGGGGAAACGGGGCGAGGGCGAGACACAGGAGGAGAGAGGGGGAGAGAGAGAGAGGAGAGGAAAGAGGATGTCCACTGTCCTGCCGTCGGAACAGCCACCAAATGGTCCTCTGCCAACTTGATGGCCTGACCCAGCGACGTCGGGCGGTGGCACTGGACCCACTCCGTGGTTTCCTCTGGTAGGCAGGTGATGAACTGCTCCAGCACCACCTGATCGATGATTCCCTCGGCGTCACGGTTGTCGGCCCTCAACCACTGCCAGCAGGCTTCCCAGAGCTGCTGGCCAAACGCGAATGGCCAGCTGACTTTCTCCAGACGCAGAGCGCGGAAGCGCTGTCGCTGCTGTTCGGGGGTGTGCCCCACCTGCTGGAGGATGGCCCAGCGAAGGTCCGTGTAGGCCAGCCGGTGGTCGGCGGGGAGCTGTAGCGCAGCCAGCTGCGCCTCGCCCGTTAGCAGGGGGAGGAGGCGCGCCTGCTGCCTGCTCGAAGAGCGTGAGGAAGGCCTCGGGGTCGTCATGCGGGCCCATCTTAGTTAGGGTGAGGGAAGAAGGGCCTGCGGTGGTGGAGATGGTGGACCCCGCCGACGCGAGGAGGTGCCGGAACGCCTGTTGATCTTCCTGCTGTGCCAACACCAGGGCCTTGAACCGATGCTCTTGCTCCTTCCGGAGGGTGACTAGCACCTGGTGCTGGCTCTGCTGGGCCGTGGCGAGGGCGTGGACCAGGTCTGCGAAGGGGGAGGACTCCATGGGGCTATTCTTCCTGTGCTCAGTCCCGGGTTTCGGCACCACTGTAGCAGTTCGTAGGAGGGGGAGGAGCACAGAAAGACAGCAGGCCAGAATAAAGTTCAATAACTCCTTTTATTTTGCTCTTTTAAGATGCAAAATACGCTCTTACACACACACACACACACACACAAGTCATCTGGTTCCGGAGAGAGCTCTCTTCCTCTGCTCTCTCTCTCTCTCTCCTTATATAGGGCGCGGTCACTGGGAAGACACACAAACACAGGTTAATTGACATCAGGTGTAGTGATTCTGCCACTTACCTTCCCTGACTCCTCCCTCCGGTCACAGACCGGCGCTTGACCACGCCCCCGCTGCCACAATGAAATATCGTATAATATGAAAAATAACATTCAGTACAAACGAACTGATTCTAATATTAAAAGTCCAATTCAAAGCATTTATCATTGAAAAACATTTGATGTTTTGATATGCAAGTATTATGTGTATTATCAAGTATTATTATGTATATTATGTATTATCTATTAACAGTGTGTGTGTGTGTGTGTGTGTGTGTGTGTGTGTGTGTGTGTGTGTGTGTGAACATGTGTAGAGAAAGACATTAAATGTCCTCATTACATTCATCATCAGATGAGTCTGAATGGTCCATGAAAAATGGTCTTCATGATCTGAGGCTTCCAGCAGGCCATAAGTTGATAGCTGGGGCGGGATCAACTTCTTTCCAATCGCGTGAACATTTCTAAACAGCAGCTCCATCCTCTCCAGCTCAGCCGACTTCATGACAGCCAGGGACTGAAAGCAATGCTGTCTTGTAGTGACCAGCTATCTTCACCTGTTTTGATGTTATAGTACCAATGTGTGCATTTGACTTTTCATGGTCCTTTATAGTTCGAGTTTAAAATTACTGGTGCCTCTCTTTGCCAGACTTTCTACAGTCTTCACAGTACATGGTATTTTCGGTTTTGCTATGAACTAGCCAATCTCACCCGAACTTCCATTTGTCATTGAACTGTCTTATCTTCCTTTTAGCTTCTTGTTCATCTCCATGGCTGCAGCCAGCTTTGAGGCCCCCGCGGTCTGGACCTCGGTCATTTTTAAGAGCTGAAAATACATTTGTATGCTAAATATTCAACTGGATAAAAAAAATAAAGAATAGCATTAAAACATCAAGTCAAGTCAACTTTATTGTCAAATATGCTATACATGCTCGACATACAGCACAGATGAAATTTCAGTCCTCTCTGACCCACGGTGCAAACAGGCAATGCAATACGGTAAATAAAAATAGAATAATTGAAAAAACAAACAAACAATATCAACAGTATAAACACTCAAGAACTAGACATAGACTAAACACTCAGACAATATAAACAGTGTAAACACCAGATAAGAACTAGCCAAAGACTAAACACTCATAAACAGACAATATAAACAGTATAAACACTAAATAAGAACTAGACAGACTAAACACTCAAACAATATAAACAGTAAACACTCTAGATAAGAACTAGATGTAGACTAAACACTCATATATACATACATATATATATACACACACACACGTAAATTGGTGCAAATAAACAAACAGTCAAGGGCACTTGAGGTATAGCAGGTAAACATGAAATAAGCAGTATAAACAAACTAGCAGCTGTTAAGGTGAGGTAGTGCAGAATAGTGCAAATGAGCGAGGTAAAGTGAGATGTGCGGTCCCTGAGTTCAGTGTGTTAATGAACGATGAGATGTATGTGTGTGTGTGTGTGTGTGTGTGTGTGTGTGTGTGTTTGGGGGGGGGAAACTGTGAGGATGACATGTCAGATGCTGAAGGGGGGGCAGGGGGGTGTGCGAGCAGAATCTGTGGCAGGGGGCAGAGGGGGGAGGAGGGGCAGAACAGGGAGGGAGTTGAGCCTCCTGACCGCCTGGTGAAAGAAACTGTTCTTGAGCCTGCTGGTTTTGGCCCAGAGACTCCACAGTCTCCTCCCCGATGGCAGCAGACTGAAGAGGGTGTGAGATGGGTGGGTGGGGTCACCTGCAATCCTGATGGCTTTGCGGGTGAGGCGGGAGTTATAAATATCCATTAGAGAAGGGAGAGAGACACCAATGATCCTCTCAGCTGCTCTCACAATGCACTGCAGAGACTTGCAGCAGGACATGGTGCAGGCACCGTACCACACGGTGATGCAGCTGGTCAGGATGTTCTTGATGGTGCCTCTGTAGAAAGTGTGCATGATGGGGGCCGGGGCTCTTGCTCTCCTCAGTTTGCGGAGGAAGTACAGATGCTGTTGGGCTTTTTTGGCCAGTGATGCGGTGTTGTTGCTCCAGGACAGGTCTTCAGAGATGTGTACACCCAGAAACTTGGTGCTGCTCACCCTCTCCACTGCAGCACTGTCGATAGATAGTGGAGCATGCTGGGTGTGCTCTCTCCTGAAGTCCACAACAATCTCCTTCGTCTTCTCCACGTTCAGACGGAGATTGTTGTCCTTGCACCACATGGCCAAGCGGCTCACCTCACTCCTGTAAATTGTCTCATCGCCATTGTTAATGAGACCCACCACAGTCGTGTCATCCGCAAACTTAATGAAGAGATTAGAGTTGGATGTTGGTGTGCAGTCGTGGGTCAGCAGAGTGAAGAGGAGGGGGCTTAGCACACATCCTTGGGGGGCCCCCGTGTTCAATGTGATGGTGCTGGAGGAGTTGTTGCCGACCCGTACAGTCTGTGGTCTCCCCATCAGGAAGTCCAGCAGCCAGTTGCACAGGGAGGTGTTGAGTCCCAGCTGGTCCAGTTTATGAATGAGCTGCTGAGGAATGATTGTGTTGAATGCTGAGCTAAAGTCTATGAACAGCATTCTGACATACGAGTCTTTTGTCTCCAGGTGGGTGAGGGCTGAGTGGAGGGCAGTGGAGATGGCATCATCGGTTGAAGAAGTCATTCAACTGATTCAGCAGAGACGTGGAGTTGTCACAGGTCTGCGGCGAGGGCTTGTAGTCTGTGATGGTCTGAATCCCCCGCCACAGGTTCCTGGTGTCTCTGCTGTCATTGAAATGGTCAGCAATGTACCTGGAATACTGTCTCTTGGCCACCCTGATGCCTCATGACAGATTGGCCCTAGCTGTCCTCAGGCCCACCTCGTCCCCAGCTCTGAAGGCGGCGTTCTGAGCCCACAGGAGCCTGTGGACTTCCCTTGTCAGCCATGGCTTCTGATTGGCCCGAATGGAGATGGTTCTGGTGACCGTAACGTCATCCATGCACTTCCTCATGTAGGCAGTGATGGTCTCCATGTACTCCTGGAGATCTGTGATGTTGCTGTAGGTGGCCGCCTGTCTGAACATGCTCCAGTCAGTGGTGGAAAAACAGTCCTGGACTGCCTCTGAGGACCCCTCTGGCCACATACGTATGTTTTGTAGCTGGTTTGGTGACTTTAACCAGCGGCCTGTATGCTGGCATTAGCATAACAGTGGAGTGATCTGAGGCCCCAAGGTGGGGGAGGGGTAGGGCTTTGTAGGCGCCTTTATGCATGGTGTAAACATTGTCCAGAGTATTGTTTCCATGTGTGGGAAAGTTGATATGACCGTAGAGTTTTGGAAACACGCTCTTGGGGTTTGCATGATTGAAATCCCCAGCCAAGATGAGGAAAGCATCTGGGTGGGCTGTCTGCTGCTCACTGATGTGCTGATAGAGTTCATTCAGTGCTTCACTCTTGTTGTTATTGGAGCCGGGAGGGATGTATATTGCTACTAGCAATATGGCTGTAAATTCCCTCGGCAGGTAGAATGGCCGGCACTTAATAATCATAAACTCCACCAGTGGTGAGCAGTGTTTGCAGACCAGAACAGCATCACGGCACCAGGCATCACTGATGTAAACACAGAGTCCTCCGCCGCGAGTCTTCCCCCCCTCGACTAGCGCTCTGTCTGTTAGCCGGGCTAGCTGAATGGCACAGTCCGGGACGCTGTTGTTAAGCCATGTTTCCACAAACACAAGGACACAGCACTCACTCACAGACTTAAAAGATGAACGGAGCAGGCGGACATAATCCAGCTTGTTGTCCAGCAAGCGTACGTTGGCCAGAGTGATGGTAGGGATAGCCGGCCGGTGAGGGCTAGCTGCTAGCCTAGCTCGGATACCTCCGCGCTTGCCTCTCTTCTGCTTCCGCATGTTCCGCCTGTGGCGCTTCCACTGCGGGCTGGATGCAGGAGTGGGGGTCGTTGATTGAGCAGGCCTCCAGAGCAAACCGTAGCCGCATAGCACTTCCACGTCCACTATATTTATATCCATGAATATAGTTCTGCGGATGTCGAGCAGAAACTCATGGGAGTATGTGCACCTTGAGACTGATAGACGCGACAAAGATGAACAGATACACGCTGTTTTAAAACACAAAAAACACGAAAACACCATTCTGTTGGGACAGAGAGGAGCCGCTGTGTGTGTGCGCGCCACCATCTTGGAACTATTCACTACTGTAAAAAATGCATTGTTAATGATGTTAAACGTTGATTCTGTCTCTGTTTGGTGCGTGCGGCTCTGAGACCAAGAACACAAAAGCGAATGAGCGCACGCACGACTCAGGGGAGGAACGCAGTGCAGAAGACACGGGGTTTCCATGGTAACCATCAGCGCACTTTCATGAAGCTGTTAAATTTACATTTTCGAATTTCGTAGTCAGCTGGGATAGGTTTCAGCTTACCTGCAACCCTGTAGAACAGGATAAAGTGGCTAGAGATAATGAGATAAGATGAAATGAAAAAATAAATATATTACTTCCCAGCTTAAGGTCGGTCTGTATCATGAAATACAGTGACCTCGGCCCAGAGGCCTCGGTCAGTATTTTCAAGACCTCAGTCATGGTATTTCACTATATGGACCCCCCCAGCTGGCAAATAACACACACACACACACACACACACACACGACGGTACTGTTCCGTCCCGGGTTATGAGAGATGCGTTACGCTGATTCTGACAACATGATGACATCGTGGCTACAGCCTACAAAAAAAAAAAAAAACCTTATGAATGAGTAGGTACACCTTTTCGAACAACAGGGAACAGGATCTTGAACCAATTCCATTCAGGATTCTTTGAACAAGAACAGAATCCATTCTCTGTGGGTCGAAAAGGGGTAACGTCCCAGTTCGGTTATACTAAACATAGGCACTAATGGAACGCTGCTCAGCCAGTCAAATTAGTGAGTCTGTATATTACTGAACTGTTGTATAATTAGTTAATTAGCTGATTATAGCTGAACCAGGGGAAAATGGTGCATTCCAGGACCACATTCAGGAACCTGTGGTGTAATGTGAACGTGGCCATGTCTTGCCTCTAGTGGCTTTCCATATAGGATGCGCCATCAAAACCCTATATTCAATATCTTGAAAGAGGCTAAAGAGGAGCTCAAGAGGAGCTCATATGACTATCTGAGCAGATCGGGTTTACTTTTCAGGTTTACTCCATACTACATGTGCAGCAGCGCAGTTGTAGCCTGCCTTGTTTGTGATTTTAAAAATAAATAATTCGATAAGCCAAAGCAATAGAGTGGAAAGTTTCAACTTATGTTTGCCTTGGAAAACTTTGCCTAAAACATGGTGGTGTATACTGATTTGTTTCCCAGAATTTTTTGGTGCTGTGTGTAGGTGTAACGGATGCCAGATTGTTAATGCATCTCAGTTCCACAGGCTACATGGTTAGGGGATCTTTTGTCCTCATTGCTTGGGCCAGATCAAACCATTAAACAAGCTTAAATTATTCTTACTCTTGCCACATACATCTCATCTCATTATCTCTAGCTGCTTTATCCTGTTCTACAGGGTATCCCAGCTGACTACGGGCGAAAGGCGGGGTACACCCTGGACAAGTCGCCAGGTCATCACAGGGCTGACACACAGACACAGACAACCATTCACACTCACATTCACAGCTACAGTCAACCTAACCTGCATGTCTTTGGACTGTGGGGGAAACTGGAGCACCCGGAGGAAACCCACACGGACAGCATGCAAAATCTGCACAGAAAGGCCCTCGCCGGCCACTGGGCTCAAGCCCGGACCTTCTTGCTGTGAGGCGACAGCGCTAACCACTACACCACCGTGCTGCCCTTGCCACATACATGATTTTTTTTTCAAAACTGATGATATTCAGTTCAAACGCCATTAAAAGTAATTTCAGGAATAGAGCTCTTGTGTGGCGGCACGGTGGTGTAGTGGTTAGCGCTGTCGCCTCACAGCAAGAAGGTCCTGGGTTCGAGCCCCGGGGCCGGCGAGGGCCTTTCTGTGTGGAGTTTGCATGTTCTCCCCGTGTCCGCGTGGGTTTCCTCCGGGTGCTCCGGTTTCCCCCACAGTCCAAAGACATGCAGGTTAGGTTAACTGGTGACTCTAAATTGACCGTAGGTGTGAATGTGAGTGTGAATGGTTGTCTGTGTCTATGTGTCAGCCCTGTGATGACCTGGCGACTTGTCCAGGGTGTACCCCGCCTTTCGCCCGTAGTCAGCTGGGATAGGCTCCAGCTTGCCTGCGACCCTGTAGAAGGATAAAGCGGCTAGAGATAATGAGATGAGATGAGATGAGAGCTCTTGTGTGATGTGTAATTCACCCTCTCATTTAAATATGTCGAACAATTTTTGGTGCGAGGCGGCACGGTGGTGTAGTGGTTAGCACTGTCGCCTCGCAGCAAGAAGGTCCAGGTTCGAGCCCCGTGGCCGACAAGGGCCTTTCTGTGCGGAGTTTGCATGTTCTCCCCGTGTCTGCATGGGTTTCCTCCGGGTGCTCCGGTTTCCCCCACAGTCCAAAGACATGCAGGTTAGGTTAACTGGTGACTCTAAATTGACCGTAGGTGTGAATGTGAGTGTGAATGGTTGTCTGTGTCTATGTGTCAGCCCTGTGATGACCTGGTGACTTGTCCAGGGTGTACCCCGCCTTTCGCCCATAGTCAGCTGGGATAGGCTCCAGCTCGCCTGTGACCCTGTAGAACAGGATAAAGCGGCTAGAGAGAATGAGATGAGATGAGATTTTTTGGCACTCGCTTTGCGCATCACGGACCTCGGTGATTTTAAAATGCTGCTCCGGCCCTGATCATCTCTGCCCCTTTTTCCCTGAGCAGCAGGGTTTGAAACTCCAGCTATATGCCGCCACATAGTGCGCTTGTCAGTTGTCAGCAACTTTGTTGCTTCATTCATTAACCGCAGGTTACCGCATCACTGATTTTATCTGAGCCGTGAACGAATGTTCTAAACAATTCTAACATGTTGTCAGAATGTTTATGCAGATGCTCATGGGAGTTGTAGGCGCGTAATATTACATGGCAATGTGTTTATTATATCAGACGCCTTCAGAGAAAACTATAATTAAAATATATTGTTATACCACAGAATAAACCACCCGCCAAAGTGGCTAGTGAGACTAAAGTAATTACCCGCCAAAGCCGAATTTTACCCGCATTTGGCAGGTGGGCGGGTGCTAATGTAAAGCCCTGATATATTGCTCAGCATAAATGAGTACACCCCCTTTGAAAATAACATTTTAAACAATATCTCAGTGAACACAAACAATTTCCAAAATTTTGACAAGACAAAGTTTAATATAACATCTGTTTAACTTATAACAGGAAAGTAAGGTTAATAATATAACTTAGATTACACATTTTTTCAGTTTTACTCAAATTAGGGTGGTGCAAAAATGAGTACACCCATACAT
Source organism: Neoarius graeffei (assembly GCF_027579695.1). Lineage (NCBI taxonomy): Eukaryota > Metazoa > Chordata > Actinopteri > Siluriformes > Ariidae > Neoarius > Neoarius graeffei. The sequence goes on along the minus strand of NC_083574.1, from coordinate 37,886,403 downwards.
GTCAACCTATACGGAATGTCTGTATTTTATACGGATTTGATTCAATAAACGTAGTATACGGGCGTATAAATAAAGTTATACGGATTTGTGGCAGCAGGGGCGTGGTCAAGCGCCGGTCTGTGACAGGAGGGTGGAGTCAGGGAAGGTAAGTGGCAGAATCACTACACCTGACATCAATTAACCTGTGTTTGTGTGTGTCTTCCCTGTGACCGCGCCCTATTTAAAGAGGGAGAGCAGAGGAGAGCTCATCCCCAAACAGGACGCCAGTCGTGTGTGTGTCTATTTGAAAAGATTGTTAAACTGAAAACTATAGCAATAAATGCGATTGTAGAACCTGATCTCTGTCCTGCCGTCCTCTGTGCTCCACCCACCAACACTGAACCGCTACAGTGGTGCCGAAACCCGGGACGTGGAGCACCAATGCCGAACCGCCCCATGGAGTCTTCCCCGTTTGCCGACCTGGTCCACGCCCTTGCCACAGCCCAACAACACCAGCACCAGGCGTTAGTCACGCTCCATAAGGAGCAGGAGCAGCGCTTCGAGGCCCTGGTGTTGGCCCAGCAAGAGGACTGACAGGCGTTCCGGCACCTCCTCGCATCCGCGGGGACAACCAACGCCTCCACCGCGGGCCCGTCCTCCCTCACCCTGACAAAGATGGGCCCGCAGGATGACCCTGAGGCTTTCATCACGCTCTTTGAGCAAGTCGCGGAGACCTCGGGGTGGCCAATGGATCAGCGCGCGGCGCGCCTCCTCCCCCTGCTAATGAGAGAGGCACAGCTGGCCGCGCTACAGCTCCCCGCCGACCGCTGGCTGGCCTACGCGGACCTTCGCCGGGCCATCTTCCAGCATGTGGGGCGCACTCCCGAACAGCAGCGCCAGCGCTTCCGCGCTCTGTGCTTGGAGGAAGTCGGCCGGCCGTTCGCGTTCGGCCAGCAACTCTGGGATGCCTGCTGGCGGTGGCTGAGGGCCAGCAACCGCAACGCCGAGGAGATCGTTGATCAGGTGGTGCTGGAACAGTTCATCACGCGCTTGCCGACAGGAACCGCGGAGTGGGTCCAGTGCCACCGCCCGGCGTCGCTGGATCAGGCCATTGAGCTGGCGGAGGACCATTTGGCGGCTGTTCCAGTGGCAGGACAGCAGACTGCCTCTTCTCTTCTCTCCTCTTCTCTCTCTCTCTCTCTCCCCCTCCTCCTGTGTCCCGTCCTTGCCCCATTCCCCCACTGCGGAGGTGGGGGCCGGCACCACCCCAGCTGGCCCACCACACCCACGGTGCCCTCCCGTTTCTCCCTTCTGTGTCTCACTCTCCCCCCCTCAGGTGAGTGACACCGGGGCAGAGAGGAAGCCCAGGCCAGTTTGCTGGCGCTGCGGGGAACCGGGCTACCTCCAACAGCAGTGCACGGCAATGGAGGTGGGCACGGTGGTTTGGATCCCCGACATGCCAGAAGCCGCCCTCAATTGGGCCGGAGCGTATCGCATACCGGTGAGTATCCAAGGGGATACATATCAGGCGTTGGTGGATTCTGGTTGTAATCAGACCTCAATTCACCAAAGCCTGGTGCAACACGAGGCATTGGGGGGAGCACAGGGGGTGAAGGTGTTGTGTGTGCACGGGGATGTTCACGGCTACCCTTTGGTGTCAGTCCACATTTTGTTCCGAGGGGAAAAATTTATAGTGAAGGCGGCGGTTAATCCTCGCCTTATCCACTCTTTAATTTTGGGGACTGATTGGCCGGGTTTTCGGGGTTTAATGACACGCTTAGTAGAGAGTGGGTCCTGCCATTTAACAGGGGGAGGTCCCGGTGTCGCTTTGGCGGGAGCAGCTGTCACAGAGCCGTCTACGTCATCTCTGCGTCAGAGTGAGGCGCCACCGGCCCCTCCTCTCTCTATTGGGGAATCCCTCGCAGATTTCCCATTAGAGCAGTTGCGAGACGAGACTCTGCGACATGCATTTGACCAAGTGAGAGTAATTGATGGTCAAATGCTCCAGCCGAACGCCACCCCATCCTTCCCCTACTTCGCGATTATGAAGGATAGGTTATACCGAGTGACGCAGGACACTCAAACTAAAGAGCGAGTCACGCAACTTTTAATTCCAAAGAGCTGCCGGGAATTGGTATTCCAGGTGGCTCACTTTAATCCCATGGCTGGACACTTAGGGCAAGATAAGACACTAGCCCAAATAATGGCCCGATTCTATTGGCCAGGGATTCGCGGCGATGTCCGTAGGTGGTGTACGGCGTGCCGCGAATGCCAGTTAGTAAATCCAGAGGCCATTCCAAAAGTGCCTTTGCGCCCTCTACCATTAATCGAGACCCCGTTCGAAAGGATTGGGATGGATCTCAGCAGGCCATTAGATCGGCCAGCACGAGGGTACCGCTTTATATTAGTTCTGGTGGACTATGCAATGCGATACCCGGAAGCAGTGCCTCTGCGCAATATCTCAGCACGCAGTATTGCGGAGGCGCTCTTCCGCGTTATCTCCCGAGTTGGAATCCCGAAAGAGATTCTGACTGATCAAGGCACCACATTTATGTCACGGACACTGCGTGAACTGTATGGGTTATTGGGGATTAAGCCGATCTGCACCAGCGTGTATCACCCACAAATGGACGGTTTAGTGGAACGATTCAATCGCACCCTCAAGAACATCATTAAAAAATTCGCAAGTGAGGACGCACGTAATTGGGATAATTGGCTCGAGCCCTTGTTGTTTTCAGTGCGAGAGGTCCCCCAAGCCTCCACGAGGTTCTCTCCATTCGAATTATTATATGGGCGTAAGCCGCGCGGCATTCTAGACGTGCTGCGGGAAAATTGGGAGGAGGGACCTTCACAAAGTAAGAACGAAATTCAATACATTATGGACCTGCGCGCAAAACTCCACACACTCACCCACCTAACTCAGGAGAATTTGCGGCAGGCCCAAGAACGGCAAGCCTGCCTGTACAACAAGGGTACGCGCCTTAGGGAGTTCACACCGGGAGATAAGGTACTTGTACTGTTGCCCACATCGAGCTCCAAATTGATCGACAAGTGGCAAGGACCCTTTGAGGTCACACAGCGAGTCAGGGACGTCGACTACGAGGTGAGGCAAATGGACAGGGGTGGGGCACTACAGATTTACCACCTCAATCTGCTTAAACTCTGGAACGAGGAGGTCCCCGTGGCATTGGTGTCGGTGGTTCCAGAGAAGGCGGAGCTGGGGCCAGAGGTTCAAAAAGGGGCATTGGCATCACGTACTTCTCCGGTCCCCTGTGGAGACCACCTCTCCCCGACCCAACTCACGGAGGTCGCCCAGTTGCACACCGAGTTTTCGGATGTGTTCTCGCCCCTGCCCGGTTGCACTAACCTCATAGAGCACCACATAGAGACGCCCCCGGGGGTGGTAGTGCATAGCCGCCCTTACAGGCTACCCGAACACAAAAAAAAGGTGGTTCGGGAAGAACTTGAGACCATGCTCAAAATGGGCATCATCGAGGAGTCCCACAGTGACTGGAGCAGCACGGTGGTCTTGGTACCCAAGGCTGACGGGTCGGTCCGGTTCTGTGTGGACTATAGAAAAGTCAACACGGTGTCTAAATTCGACGCGTACCCAATGCCTTGTATTGATGAGTTGCTCGATCGACTCGGCACTACTCGCTTTTATTCGACACTGGATTTGACGAAGGGATATTGGCAGATCCCCTTGAATCCACTATCCCGAGAGAAAACAGCCTTTTCCATACCGTTTGGTTTACACCAATTCGTCACACTTCCGTTTGGGGCACCCGCTACGTTTCAGCGACTGATGGACAGAGTCCTCCGCCGCCTATGCGGCCGCTTATCTCAACAACATCATCGTCTATAGCAATGACTGGCCGAGGCACCTCGAACATCTAAGGGCCGTCCTTAGGTCGCTGAGACGATCGGGTCTCACAGCCAACCCGAAGAAGTGTGCGATTGGGCGGGTGGAAGTACAGTATCTGGGCTTCCACTTGGGCAATGGGCAGGTGCATCCCCAAATTAACAAGACCACAGCAATTGCGGCCTGCCCGAGGCCCAAGACCAAAAAGGGGGTGAGACAGTTCCTGGGGCTGGCTGGCTATTATCGTAGGTTTATACCTAATTATTCGGACGTCACCAGCCCGCTGACTGATCTCACTAAAAAGGGGGCACCAGATCCGGTCCAGTGGACGGAGCAATGCCAGCGGGCTTTTTCTGAGGTAAAGGCTGCACTGTGTGGAGGGCCACTTCTACACTCCCCTGACTTTTCTTTCCCCTTTATGTTGCAGACCGATGCATTGGACAGAGGGCTGGGGGCGGTGTTGTCCCAGGAGGTGGAGGGGGAGGACCGCACCGTCCTGTACATCAGCAGGAAGCTGTCAGTGTGTGAGGGTCGCTACAGCACCATAGAGAAAGAGTGTCTGGCCATCAAGTGGGTGGTCCTCGCCCTCCAGTACTACCTGCTGGGGCGCCCTTTCACCCTCTGTTCAGACCACGCACCCCTCCAGTGGCTCCACCGCATGAAGGATGCCAACGCGTGGATCACCCGTTGGTATCTGGCACTCCAACCCTTTAATTTCAAGGTGGTCCACAGGCCGGGGGCGCAGATGGTTGTGGCGGACTTCCTCTCCCGTCGGGGGGGGGAGTCAGCTGCAGGCCAGACGGCCGCCCGGCCTGAGTCGGGCGGTGGGGGTATGTGGCAGCGGGGGCGTGGTATGTATGTACACCCCACAACAAAAACTACTACATCTAGTACTTTGTATGGCCTCCATGATTTTTAATGACAGCACCAAGTCTTCTAGGCATGGAATGAACAAGTTGGCGACATTTTGCAACATCAATCTTTTTCCATTCTTCAACAATGACCTCTTTTAGTGACTGGATGCTGGATGGAGAGTGATTCTCAACTTGTCTCTTCAGAATTCCCCAAAGAATTCTGAAGAGACAGGAGCATCTTCTGATGAGAAGGGTTGAAGAAAATCAGCATGCAAGTTCACTGCAGTTATCTAAAGAAGTAGAAAGCCAAACTGGGGTGACTATTTCCCATGACACAATACGGCGTACACTGCAGAGGAATGGCATGCATGGATGCCGTCCACGAAAGAAGCCTCTCCTAAAGCCCAGGCACAAAAAAGCCCACCTAGAGTTTGCCAGGGCCCATGCTGACAAAGATGAAGACTACTGGGACTCTATACTCTGGAGTGATGAGACCAAGATAATGTTTTTGGAACTGATGGCTTCCAAACTGTATGGCATCGCAAAGGTGAGGAATACAAAGAAAAATGCATGGTGCCTCCAGTGAAACATGGTGGTGGCAGTGTCCTTATGTAGGGCTGCATGAGTGCTGCTGGTGTCAGCGAGCTGCATTTCATTGATGGCATCATTAATTCACAGATGTATTGCTCTATACTGAAAGAGAAGATGCTACCATCACTCCATGCACACACTTGGTCGTCGTGTGCTTTTCCAACATGACTAAACACACATCTAAGGCCACTGTTGGATTTCTGAAGAAGAACAGGGTGAAAATGATTCAGTGGCCAAGTATGTCTTCTGATCTGAACCCAATCGAACACCTATGGGGAATTCTGAAGAGACAAGTTGAGCATCACTCTCCATCCAGCATCCAGTCACTAAAAGAGGTCATTGTTGAAGAATGGAAAAAGATTGATGTTGCAAAATGTTGCCAACTTGTTCATTCCATGCCTAGAAGACTTGGTGCTGTCATTAAAAATCATGGAGGCCATACAAAGTACTAGATGTAGTAGTTTTTGTTGTGGGGTTAACTCATTTTTGCACCACCCTAATTTGAGTAAAACTGAAAAAATGTGTAATCTAAGTTATATTACTAACCTTACTTTCACATTATAAGTTAAACAGATGTTATATTAAACTTTGTCTTGTTAACATTTTGGAAATTGTTTGTGTTCATTGAGATATTGTTTAAAATGTTACTTTTCAAAGGGGGTGTACTCATTTACGCTGAGCACTGTATAGATAGATAGATAGATAGATAGATAGATAGATAGATAGATAGATAGATAGATAGATAGATAGATAGATAGATAGGCTTTTTTCACATGATATGAACAGTTGTGCACTCTGATTGGCTACTCTATTACTAGGACATCAGCTCATATACCATGAGTAGAGAAAAACAAAATGGTGGAGTGCATCATTTCAGATATATCACGTTGTGATCAAGTATTTAAAAGAAACAGAAATAGCTAAATAAAAAATATGCTTTTTTTCCCCTTCCAATATTTCCTGCTCCACACTCCAGTCCAATCAGTGGTGGTAACGCACCTTTAAGTTGGCTTGCTACCCGCCAAAAGAAGAAGCAAAGAAAATGGCGGGCTGGGTTACTGAACCACCCAAGGATGAAATAAAAACTCTACTTGAAAACAAAAACCCCCAAAATACAAAAAAGCAACAAAATATGGAATAAAAGTATTTGATGCTAAGAACGTATCTTTTTTTTCAAGAATTATTATTATAGCATTTTTTCACAAATTGCTACAATTATTTTGCTGGTTTGTTTACATTCCAAGTGGAAAAGATTTTGTCAGATGTTTTGTATAAAGTTTATATTCAGTGTTAGTATTGTGTTATTTCGAAAAAAAAAAATGAAGCATGAAAATAAATGCACATTTGACAATATAGGAAGATCGTATAATTTAATTTATCAAAAGGAAACTGTTGTAGGCATAGAAGATTTCCCCAAACTCATGAAAATGTTTTGATCGATCAATGTGATGATAGCAGACCAAAAATAACAGTCATGAACAGACTCCACAAACAAGTAATAAATGCTGTTTAATCTCCTAAAAAATGCCATGATTGACATATCATGCCTCAGTGGAGATAGATCTAACCCTAAAAAAAACCAACATGAACAGAAAATCATAAATGTGCTATCATTTTATTATGGACTGTGCTTTGTTCATTCATTCATGTCATACCTTTGAAGCTCAAGGCGTTTCCACAAAGCCAGTAAATGCTTTGCCTGTTGCATCAGAGAGATGAAGCTAGGGGCTTTCACTGATAACAATAGAATCACTGAGTGAGTCAAAGTAGTGAAGCTGAAAGAGCTGTTCTACATGTCTGACTATCTGTCTGTACTTCAGAGTTTGATGTGTTGGGAGTGAGGATGGGTTGACTGATACAAATTCATCAGATTCACAATAATTCACAACATGCTGTTCCTGTAGAGTCTCGGTAGTGTCAAGTGACTTCTGTAGTTTATCACTTTAAGAGCGAAAACATCATAAGAGTTGAACAGCTCACTACTATTGCAATGTTCCATATTCAGAATTGGACTTTTAGTTATTATAAGAAGCTACAAAGGGCGGCACGATGGTGTAGTGGTTAGCGCTGTCGCCTCACAGCAAGAAGGTCCGGGTTCGAGCCCCGTGGCCGGCGAGGGCCTTTCTGTGCGGAGATTGCATGTTCTCCCCATGTCCGCGTGGGTTTCCTCCGGGTGCTCTGGTTTCCCCCACAGTCCAAAGACATGCAGATTAGGTTAACTGGTGACTCTAATGGCCCTTTTCCACTACCCTTTTTCAGCTCACTTCAGCTCGCTTCAGCTCACTTCGGCCCGACACGGCTCGCGTTTCGACTACCAAAAACCAGCACGACTCAGCTCGTTTCAGCCCTGCTTAGCCCCTAAAACTCGCACCGTTTTGGAGTGGGGCTGAAGCGAGCCAAACCGTGCCGACTGAGGTTGGGGGCGTGAGCAGACACTCCCCTGTGCACTGATTGGTGAGGAGGAGTGTCCTCACATGCCCACACACGCCCCGCGAGCGCGCTGGGATCTGTAAACACCGCAAACCCGGAAGAAGAATAATTACGAATTACGAGAATTTCTGAAGCCTTATGCGCCTCGCCTCATCTATACGCTCTTGCCAGTATCTGTTGGCGTTGTCAAGCCACAGCACCAAGACCAGCAACACTAACGACTCCATGTCCTCCATGTTTATTGTTTACTATTCGGGTTGTGAGACTACCGCTTAAAAGCTCACTGAATCAGTGACATACAGAGCATCGTGGACGAGTTCGCGGAGCGCAAGGCTCGCCGTATGCCCTTCAAATAATGCGCGCAGTAGGCTATTGATGTTTTATTATGAGCCATGTACAGTATGTCGCCGAATGTTTTTTTGTTTCTGAGTTACATGCTCGTTTGAAGGACTTAATGTACAAAATAACATAGTTGCACCCCGTAGTGTTGAAATTGGTAAACACAGTGCATTCAGTGAGGTTTGCACCGCCCTCCTTTTATTTCTGACTCTTCCTGTCACCACTCTGAGCGCTCATTCGTATGCCCTTCAAATAATGTGCGCAGTATAGGCTATTGATGTTTTATTATGAGCCATGTACAGTATCCTAATGTTTTTTGTTTCTGAGTTACATGTTCGTTTGAAGGACTTGATGTACTAAATAACATAGTTGCACCCGGTAGTGTTGAAATTGGTAAACACCGCAGTTGCGGACATTTTGTAGCCTAAAATGATGTTATGATAAGCTTTAATAAAGGGCCCGGTCATTTGCCCCGCCCCCAGCCCGGCTCTGACTTGTTCCGCCACTGTCACTGATGTCACTGTTTGCGCTGCTTAACGACATCACATGACGTCCACCCACTTTCGCTAACTCCACCCAATGTGTCCACCCACTTCCAGCCAGCACGGTTCAGCGCGGTTGTAGTCGAAATGCAACTCCAACAGCCCCGCTCAGCTCGACTCAGCTCGACTCGGCACGGCACGACTCAGCCGCGTTTGTAGTGGAAAAGCGGCATAAATTGACCGTAGGTGTGAGTGTGAATGGCTGTCTGTGTCTATGTGTCAGCCCTGTGATGACCTGGCGACTTGTCCAGGGTGTACCCCCACCTTTCGCCTGTAGTCAGCTGGGATAGGCTCCAGCTTGCCTGCGACCCTGTAGAACAGGATAAAGCAGCTAGAGATGATGAGATAAGAAGCTACAAAGCACTAAATTATTTTTAAAATATATTTTTTAAGCTGAAATTGATGTTAATGTTTGTTGTTGTTGTTGTTGTTTCCAAAATATACAGTACTGTGCAAAAGTCTTTGGCACCCTATTTTTTTTCATACAAACTTTGTCATAGATTTCTATTTTATAACTTCTACATTATCGAGTCAGTACAAAAACATTTTAGAGTTCCAAATGTTAAGTTTCCAGCACAAAATTAAATGTTACAGGGAAAAAAAATGTTTGTATCTGAGCAGCATATTACATAAGATCTCATTTTTCAGATGAAAAAAGAAAATTTAATGAAGGCTGCTGGGTTTTCGTGCAAAATGAAGAAGCGAGTGTGACAGTCAAAGTGTCCAGAAGAACTGTGGCTGGTTCTGTCAGATGCTCAGTAAAACCTACAGCTCATTTCCTTATAAAACTGCTTTCATTGTATCTGAGACTACTATTTATTTATTTTTTTAAAGCAAAGGGTCATCTCACACCAAATATTGACTTTGTTTCATTTATTATGGCTTAGTGCTGTTTAAAGTGTTTTTTAATGTTGAAGCATTTAATTTCATTATTTTTAAGCCATTTTTGATCTACAGCATTTCTTTACATGTGCCTAAGACTTTTGTACAGTACTGTATATATATTTAACAGTTATTCCACGAAATTGAGTCGTACATGAGCTGATAGCCAATGAGACATGTAGTGCCGAGTAGGCTATAAGCCATGTACGATGAGATTGAGTGGAATAACTGTTTTATTCTATCCACATTCACTGGATTTTGAGAAAGAGAGCATTTTTATTTTTATTTATTGCAAATTCAATCAATAAAGACTTTATACAAAATGTCTGACAAAATAATTTCCACTTAGAATGTAAACAAACCTGCAAAATGACAGTCACAATTTGTGAAAAATGAAATAATAAAAATTCTTGAAAATTAAAAAAGGATACATTCTTACCATCAAGTACTTTTATTCCATATTTTGTTGCTTTTTTATTTTTGGGGGGATTTGTTTTCGAGTAGAGTTTTTATTTCTTCTTTGTTTGGTTCAGTAACATAGTCCGCCATTTTGTTTTCTTCTTTTTTTTTTGTTGGCAAACCAACTTAAAGGTGCATTACTGCCACTGACTGGGCTGGAGTGTGGAACAGGCGATGGGGGCCATATTATTTTATTTACTTATTTCTGTTTCTTTTAAATACTTGATTACAAAGTGATGTATCTGACTTGATGCACTCTGCCATTTTGTTTTTCTCTACTGATGGTATCTCATCTCATCTCATTATCTCTAGCCGCTTTATCCTTCTACAGGGTCGCAGGCAAGCTGGAGCCTATCCCAGCTGACTATGGGCGAAAGGCGGGGTACACCCTGGACAAGTCGCCAGGTCATCACAGGGCTGACACATAGACACAGACAACCATTCACACCTACGGTCAATTTAGAGTCACCAGTTAACCTAACCTGCATGTCTTTGGACTGTGGGGGAAACCGGAGCACCCGGAGGAAACCCACGCAGACACGGGGAGAACATGCAAACTCCGCACAGAAAGGCCCTCGCCGGCCCCGGGGCTCAAACCCAGGACCTTCTTGCTGTGAGGCGACAGCGCTAACCACTACACCACCGTGCCGCCTACTGATGGTATATGAGCTGATATTCTAGTAGCAGAGTAGCCAATCAGAGCATGCGACTGTTCATATCCAGTGAATGTGGATAGAATCACTAACGAGATAGATAGATAGATAGATAGATAGATAGATAGATAGATAGATAGATAGATAGATAATATGGCATATGGGTCATGAACACTATTCTTCTGAAACATACCGTAATTCTCTCAGTTGATGTGTTAATGTTGGTAAGGGACAGCTTTGTCTCACATTTGTCCAAAATCTTGAGTTGAGAGCTGGTGAAGGTGAAGGCCATAGCATATGATTTGTATCATTTTCAACCTTATTAAACCATTCAGTCATCCTGGGCAAGTCCAACTCCATCAGGATAGAAATTATTTATCTTATGTTATAGGTGATCACTCAGTAAAATTGTGTATTGATTTGCAGTGATTCTTCCATCTAAATGGACTCAAACCATGCCAGCATTTCCAGAGTTACTGAACCTCCTCACTGTAGGGGTCAAACATTTAATCCTGTACCCTCTCTTGGTGCTCTCCAGACATGCTCTTGCCTACTTGTCGAGAATATAGTGAAGGATGACTCATCTGACCACATCACTTATTTCCACCTCCCTGTAGACCAGTGCCTGTGGTTTTTGCACCACTGAGCTCACAATTGCACATTAGTCTTTGTAATGAAGGGCTCATACACTGCAACTGTATTATTCTTCTCTGTGTAGTTTTTGACTGATTTCCTGCTGACAGTCTGATGATATCCTGCTGTCACATTCTTGGTCACCTGTAGAACAGTTGGGCTTCTGATCCCCCCCCCCCCCCCCCCCCCATATTGTACATGTGCAAGAGCATTACTCTCATGAATATGAATACTGAACCATATTTCCAAACATATCTGCTGTCACTTCAGCCAATTTAGTGATCTTTGTGATTTAAGACAAAAGTTCCAATAATGAACGCTTGTTCACAGTCACTGAGATCTTTTCTTCTTTCCTCTTGCCATCTGATCCAAAATTTGAGGCCAACTTAATTTCGTTATTGCTATTTCATTGTTAAAAACTAAAATCAACTAAACTGACTTTTTATGATTTGTTGTCACTTGCATTTGAATGCCTACTTTCCTCCAAAAATCCAGTAGGCATTAGGTTTACATGAAAAAATACCTATACATTGTGAATCATTTAATATTACTTACTATTTTAATTTCAGCCAGTTGTGACATTTGATTGCACACTAGTCATAGTTCTTGCTTTGTTAGACCAGTCTTTCTCTTTAACTGGTCATAAAGTATGATAGGAATGGTCTAAATGCAAAATGAGTTGAATTCTGTATGACATGATGTACAAATATATTTTTCATTCTAGCAACCTACAAAAGTAACACACTGAATGAGAACAGCCAGTCTGATTCCTTATTTAGTTTTGCTACATATGCAGTAGCCCTGTGACAGATTGGCGACCTACCCAAGGTGTACCCTGTCTTTTGCACAAAGTCAGCTGGGATTGGCTCCAGCTTCCCCCATGATCCTGATGGATAAGCAGTATACATAATGGATGGATGGAAATATAGAGTATGTGATTTAAAAAAAGTCTTGGGACAGAAACTGACTGACTGAAAATTGTACTGCTTCTCAGCTTCTTATTAGTGATAACTAAAGCTGTATACAATCCAAATTACCATTCATTTCATTATCCATAACCGATTGTCCTGTGCAGGGTCACGGGTGAGCTGGAGCCTATCCCAACTGACTATGGGCGAGAGGCGGGTACCAGTACACCCTGGACAAGTTGCCAGGTTATCACAGGGGTCCAGTATAACCAAGATTGAAAATAACAATACAGAGAAAGATGTAAACATCTCCTGATAACCCCTGATCAGATATGACTTTTCTAGCTGAACAACTTTACAAAACTGAGTAACAGTACAAATTCTACAACTATCATTCACAATCTGGACACCAAATTAAAGAACAAATACCTACAGTAACTATTCAAAAATAATAATAAAAACAACAACAACAACAACTTTTTTTTTCCACTTACAGTATATTATCGGACACTTTCAATATTTCAATCATGTTTGCTTTTTTCTCTGACTCTCTCATGTCCCTGGTTGGTTTCTGGCTCTTATCTGTCACCGTATAGTCTGACTTTTTTTACGTCTAAAGCTGAGGGTGATAATGTTTGATTCATCTGAGCTGCTGTGTGATGTACAGTATATGTTCAAATTTCCAATTCTGACCCAACACTACTGACACAAAGCAGTGAATTACTTTTACAGGATTGTCAGAACAACTCACAGCAGTTCAGTAATGTCATGGTATGAAGGGTTTTTTTAGCTCAGGAATACAGAATACTAATGACAATGTCGTGATACTGGAATGACAGGGTTATGTATATTTGTGAGTTTGCATCTGATGCTTGACGTGATCACCATGATACGATTTTGACATACTAAAAATGTCCTACCTACAAAGTCAGTTAGTTTTCTAAAGTAAGTCACAGCCTGGAAAATGTCACAACACTCAAAAGAGGTCTTTATGACAGCTGGTGCATGTTGGAATATCAACATTTATAAATATTTATGCAGGTTTATATCAGTTGTCAGGAAACACTGTATGTAGGTGCCTATAAACACTGGCCTAATGTAAAGTGTTGCACCATTTTTAAAATGAGAATAGTGATTTACTGTTTCTTTCAGAACCAGTGGTGGTAAAAGATAAAAAATTCCTTACTCAAGCATTTACAAAAGTGGTCTGGTATAAGTCAAAGTACATCTCACATCTCTTTATTGGAGCTGAATTGCAAACTTGCAAACTCCTGGAGCTGTTGTTAGTGCTCCTTTGCCATGGAACCAGGGAGCATCAATTGAAAAAAAATCTCAAATGTTAGTTATCATCTCATCTCATCTCATTATCTCTAGCCGCTTTATCCTGTTCTACAGGGTCGCAGGCAAGCTGGAGCCTATCCCAGCTGACTACGGGCGAAAGGCGGGGTACACCCTGGACAAGTCGCCAGGTCATCACAGGGCTGACACATAGACACAGACAACCATTCACACTCACATTCACACCTACGGTCAATTTAGAGTCACCAGTTAACCTAACCTGCATGTCTTTGGACTGTGGGGGAAACCGGAGCACCCGGAGGAAACCCACACGGACACGGGGAGAACATGCAAACTCCACACAGAAAGGCCCTCGCCGGCCACGGGGCTCGAACCCGGACCTTCTTGCTGTGAGGCGACAGCACTAACCACTACACCACCGTGCCGCCCGTTAGTTATCATAATAACTGAAAATATAAACTGGCTATTATTATTATTATTACACAATGCTAATTGTATACTGCATGTTCATGTCTGTGCAAAAACATCCCACTGAACATATAATGTAAAAACTTACAAATAAATACAATAAAGAATAATTTTCTTCTCGTTATGACAAATTATGAAGGAAAACTTCAAATACGCATCCCAAGTACTCTGCTGCAAAAATTCACCTTATGACTTAAAAAAAATGTAGCTTACAGAGTAACTGACCTATTTTGAACTGTAAAGAATATAAAATATATATTTTATATTTTGTAAGGAAGTGAATAAAAGTCAAGTCAAGTTAAAAGCAAAGTCAATTGAAATCAATTTTTATATAGTAGCAGAAAGGGTGGCATGGTGGTGCCGTGGTCTCACAGCAAAAAGGTTCTGGGTTCGAGCCCAGTGGCTGACAGGGGCCTTTCTGTGTGGAGTTTGCATGTCCTCCCCATGTCTGCATGGGTTTCCTGCGAGTGCTCCAGTTTCCCGAATAGTCTAAAGACATGCAGGTGGGTTAGCTGGCTACTCTAAATTGCCTGTAGGTGTGTGTGAGTGAGTGTGCAGAAAGGAACTAGTCACCCTACTGCTGCAATTCTGGCCAAGTCAACCAAACATGGTTCGCTTCAAGCCCGGTTTGGGTTCGGCAGTGATGACGATGGCGATGATGTTTTGTAAGGTAGTGAATAAAAGTCATGTTAAAAGCATAGTTACTTGAAATCAATTTTTATATAGTAACACAAAGGGTGGCACAGTGGTGCATTGGTTAGCACTGTCCTCTCACAGCAAGAAGGTTCTGGGTTCAAGCCTCGTGGCTGACGGGGGCCTTTCCGTGTGGAGTTTGCATGTCCTCCCCATATCTTTGTGGATTTCCTCCAGGTGCTCCGGTTTCCACCACAGTCCAAAGACATGCAGTTAAGTTAACAGGCTATTCTAAATTGTGTGTGAATGGTTGTTTGTCTGGCGGCACGGTGGTGTAGTGGTTAGCGCTGTCGCCTCACAGCAAGAAGATCCGGGTTCGAGCCCCATGGCCGACGAGGGCCTTTCTGTGCGGCGTTTGCATGTTCTGTCTGTGTGGGTTTCCTCCGGGTGCTCCGGTTTCCCCCACAGTCCAAAGACATGCAGGTTAGGTTAACTGGTGACTCTAAATTGACCGTAGGTGTGAATGTGAGTGTGAATGGTTGTCTGTGTCTATGTGTCAGCCCTGTGATGACCTGGAGACTTGTCCAGGGTGTACCCCGCCTTTCGCCCGTAGTCAGCTGGGATAGGCTCCAGCTTGCCTACGACCCTGTAGAACAGGATAAAGCGGCTAGAGATAATGAGATGAGATGAGATGGGTTGTTTGTCTGGGGAAGCTGTGACAGGCCTGGCAAGCTGTGGTGGTAGATGAAGTGTGCTCATGATAGACGCAGACAGTGTCATAAGAGGCTGGCAACTGACAAGCCTACAGGGTGCCAGAAAAATAAATTAAATATAGTAACAAAGTAATTATACTTCCCACTTTTGCTTATATCACATACGGTACAGCATGTATCTATACTTTGATGAAATATATCTACATGTCCTCTACATACACTTCGTGTTGCTATTAGATCAATTACTTCATTGATCTGCATCAAAAGCTATAAATTCACTCATACAGTATTTCATTATGATATAAGAGAGAGAATGAGAGAAAAGACCGAAAGTGCACTCCAGTTGCCAACCCCCTGCAGCAAAAGTACTCTATATTTACCATGTTTATGGAGGTGAACTGATCATTATGGACTGTTAGGTTTTCACTGTGGTCCACTCATAACAGTCTAGCCACCCAGTAATCTCTTCAAGCTTCAGAATGCTCAGCTTGGACTTAGAGTACTCCTGTCCTCTATGCTGCTTTCTCTGCAAGATAAACAAGGCTGATTTAATGTTGTTTGTTTGTTTGTTTGTTTGTTTGTTTGTTTGTTTTTCCATGAGGCTTTATCTACCAAGCAAGTACATAAGAAATAAAAAAGTCACTGGATCAGTGGTTTAAACTATAAAATGTCACAGGTATCCCTAATGCTTTAAAAGTCAAAGTGTGGAATAAAACATGGTAGGGCATGGTATTATAGGACAAGACCGTCAATGGTGGCATAGCTCACTCATCTAGTCCAGAAGGAACGATCTAAAGTGGGCCACCTTGTGCAATAAATGTTACACACTATATAATAAAGCTATATCCACCCTAGGAATACCGACCTATTTGCCAGAAAGAATCCAAAACGGTGAGGAATTGACCAAGAAGACACGATTTTTGTTGAACAGCTCATTAAGGCTTAATTAGTCCATAACTTCATTAATAATTGCAATTAAGCAAGTCTGGGTAGAAGTTATATGCACCCTAGGTACTCCTACCTTTGTACCAGAAAGAATCAAAATCGGTGAAGAACTGAGGGAGTGGAATTTGTGCAATTTGTGTGGAAACTGCTTGTTAGGGCTTAATTACTCCATATCTTAATTATTAATTGCAATTATGCAAATTTGGGTAGAAGCTATATGCACCCCAGGCAGACCTACTTTCCTGCCAAAATGAATAAAAATCGCTGAAGAATTGAGAGAGAAGAAGCGATTTTCATGAAATGTGGACGACGCCAGACAGATAACAGATGACGGACAATGGACAACACATGATGGCATAAGCTCATCACCTGTTGGCCGGATGAGCTAAAAATAACCAAGAGTGGGCTGGTGTGATGTGGCTCAAGGCAAAGCATTACTGCTACCAAGCTGAAGTTGATTATTTTCCAATTAAAGCATGTTCATTAGACTTTTATTCCCTTACACCACAATCATTTGCCAATTAGTACAATTTTATTTCTTAAAAACATCTATGTTTATTCATTTATGCTGCAGATATAGGCCAGAGGAAAGAAATGGCCAGATGGTTAGAGAAGCAGCTTTGGGACCAAAAGGTCACAGGTTCAATTCCCTGGACCACCAGGAATGGTTGAAGTGCCCTTGAGCAAGGCACTTAACCTCCATCTGCTCCCCAGGCTGCTCTGGGTATGTTGTATGTTGCTCTGGATTAGACAGTTCATGGGCAGAGCCAAGGGGTGGCCAATGCTATCCTAGTATAAAACATGACCACTGAAAACTAAACAACCTGCTAAGTCTCATTATGATAGGTTAATTTTAATAATAATGAAATGTCCACAATAACATTTCTGGGAAATTTGTAAGTTCACTTCATCATTTGAAAATTGAGTGAAAGAGGAAGCAAGTTTATCTAACTAACAAGGATGTGAACACGCTCCACTGAACACAAACAAGTAATCAAACATTTGAAAGAATATACTTTGATTTGATCAGTTTGTTTTTAGCTATATGAGTGTTACAAAGTAACACTGGAGACTCCTTTTCGTCTCCATATCACCAATCTCATGTTTTGTATTGATTTGTTTTGTTTTTATGTGGACCATGCCTTACAAGTCCCTTGTGTGTTGCTACCAATGATGGCGTTCATATAAACCTGTTGTCATAGCTGTTATATAAAATTAATCACCTTCTGACCAAACAGAATCAACAGGCCTGTGCTATAAATGTTTATAATACACATCCAATGGTGAGGATTAACAAAAGGTCTGATAGACGAGAACTCTTTGGCAGCTGGATGTGTGTCTCTCTGCGTGTGACACTGAGCAAGCTGCCATCACTGCATGTGTCTGACTTGTTTTAGAGATCACGATATAAGCACATGTGTGATTATGATAAATAAACACATTGGAGTGTGGTGAGAACATGAACACCACACCAGCATGGGGTCAGGTTAAGTGGATAGGGATTGGACTTGACCTTTAAAGTCTCTCACTCGCTCTTCTTCCAGCCTTCAGCCTTTTACCTTTAGCTCATTAAAGATCCAAAATAACAATCTTAGGCAACACTTTAGGGTATTAAACATTGTGGAATACCAAACAAATCAGCAACACTGATATCTTTTTTCAGGATAGCATTAACATTAACAGCTTATTGTGTTATTTATTTTCTTACCTCATATTTGTAATTATACTTAACTCCTTCCACTACTAAGACCTTCAGTTAATGTTTACATCAAACAAATGTGGCTAAAATGTCATCTGCACTGTGTCAACAGTTCAGGCTGGTGGTGGTGGTGTAATGATGTGGGGAATGTTTTCTTGGTACAAAATAGGCTCCTTATGACAATATGTTCATTGTTCCTCATTGGTCTCCTTGGCCATCCAATAGAGCATCCTGTATGTGGTAGAACAGGAGCTTTTCAGCATGAATGTTCAGCTAACATCTGCACCAGCTGTCATGCAATCATATCAACATGGTCCAGAATCCCAAAAGGAATTGTTCTAATACCTTGTGGAATCTGTGCCACGAATCATTGAAGCTGTTCATAGAGTGAAGGGGGGGTGGGTGGGGGTCAGTATTAGTATGGTGTTCCTAATAGAGTGGCTCTTGAGGGTATATGGGAATATCCTGTTTCCAGAATAATGCCTTATTTAATACCTAAAACCTCTCAGACATTTTAATTGACTGTGATTTGTCTTGGAACTTACCATTTTCTTATGTGAGCTACTTTAGTGTTTGCAGTGTTAATTAGAGCTCTGTTTAAAACAAATACAGCTAAGAGCAGTCATCTATGAGCAAAATAGTAAGCAGGTATCACTTGCTTTACTTTACTGATTTTAGAGCACAGAAGAAAAATCTGAACCATCCAAGAAAAAATAGGAGAAAAAAAAGAACAATGCAAACAAAAGGTACCAATGGGAGCCTGGACACAGGAATCTCATCTCATCTCAATATCTCTAACCGCTTTATCCTTCTCCAGGGTCGCAGGCAAGCTGGAGCCTATCCCAGCTGACTACGGGCGAAAGGCGGGGTACACCCTGGACAAGTCGCCAGGTCATCACAGGGCTGGACACAGGAATGAACTTCCAAAAATGAAATAGACAAACAAATAATCAACTATATTATTAAACAATAAATAAAAGGAGATAAGGAAATATAACAAACTGAATAAGGAAATAAAGAAGTTGTCAATATATAAACATTTAAAATATGAAATGTTTGCATGAAACATGCAACAAACATGGTCTACAACAGAAATGCTGAGGGGACAAAAACAAACAAACAAAAAACCCAAAACTTATATACAAATATGTCTGTGACGATTCTCAGTCATCCAGGTCATGGTAAATTGTGGGTGGTAAAAGAGAGCAACTGGACTTGCTTGAAGATTCTTGAAGACGTTTCACCTCTCATCCGAAAGGCTTCTTCAGTTCTGTCTGACTGGTAGGGAGCATCAGGTATTTATCCTCTCATGGATGAAAAGCTCATCTAAGAGCTGAAATAATCCTCCAGAAAGCCCAGAAGCAGCTTCTCAACAAGAGAGTGAGACAAGTACATTTCACCATCGATGCTCTCCAGAACAAGACTGAACTGATGTTTGAAGAGTTGACAGTACTTCTTCCCAGTGAAGTTTTGGAACGAGTCTCTGAGTTCACTGAGAAGGCACAGATTTCACAACATACCAAAGGCAAGGAACGACAGATGCGCAAATTTCAAACTTTGCTGTCTAAAACCACCTCCTCCAGCAAGACAGAAGTGCTGACTTGGAGGAAGAAATCTGACCAGGCTACACAACCAGACATAGAAGAGATATGGGTGAAGAACTTATCTGACAGGGTACTCACCCAACCAGAGAAAGATGTTCTATCCAAGGGACTTAACTTTGCAGTTTCACCAGAGCGGATACCAGTGGTAGACCTCATCACAGCCACAGAGTCAGCCATCAGAAACAACAATCTGACCAACACAGAGGCAGAACAACTTAGACTGAAGATATCAGCTGCTCTGTCCAGTGCGAAAGCATCCCCCTCCAACCTCACCATCCAAGAAAGGAGGGCTCTTACATTGCTTCAAAGAGATCGGAACATCACCATCCTTCCTGCTGACAAAGGGAGATGCACAGTATTGCTAAACACAGTGGACTACCACTCCAGGATGACCAGTCTCCTCAGCGACACTACCACCTATGAAACCTTGAGGCGGGACCCCACAAGTTGTTACAAAAAGAAAGTTGTTAGCTGCCTGCAACAACTAGAAAAGGACCAAGCCATCAACCGATCTCTGTACTACAGATTGTACCCTGGGGAAGCCGTTCCTCTCATATATGGACTCCCCAAGATTCATAAGGAAGGAGCTCCACTCAGACCTATCATCAGCAGTATAAACTCTGTTACTTACAACATTGCCAAACACCTAGCCACCATCCTGGCTCCTCTCGTTGGGAATACGCCACATCATGTCAAAAACTCCCAAGATTTTGCTACTAAAGCTGCAGACCTCAAACTAGACTCAGATGAAACCATGGTTTCCTACGACATCATTTCTCTGTTCACCTGCATTCCCACCACAGAAGCAGTTGAATCTGTTAGAAAACGACTCCTTCGAGACAACACCTTATTGGATAGAACGAACCTCACCACAGACCAGATTTGCACCCTGCTTGACCTCTGCCTGACTACCACTTATTTCCAGTTTAATGAAAGTTTCTACAGACAGAAGCATGGATGCGCCATGGGCTCACCGGTATCCCCTATTGTGGCCAATCTTTACATGGAGGAAGTGGAACATAAAGCTTTGACCACTTTTTCAGGAGTTGCTCCCAGCCACTGGTTCAGATATGTGGATGACACCTGAGTTAAAATCAAAACCCATGAGGTGGAAGCCTTCTCTAAGCACATCAATGCAGTGGTTATTAACATCAACTTCACTTGGAAGGACGTCAGTGGGAATAATCTAGCCTTCTTGGATTGTGACATACACATTAGACAAGACAGAAGCCTGAGCATCGAGGTCTACCGGAAACCCACACATACAGACCAGTACCTACTCTTTGACTCTCACCACCCACTGGAACACAAATTGGGGGTCATTAGGACCTTGCAACACAGGGCTCAGAATATCCCTACAACGATAGAGGGAAAAGAGAAGGAGCAGAATCACATCAAGAAAGCACTTCAGAACTGCGGGTATCCCAACTGGTCTTTCCTCAAGAGCAGAAAAAGGAACAGAACAGACAAGGAAGATAACAGGAACAAACGCAAGAACATTGTCATTCCCTACATTTCTGGTCTATCTGAGAAACTCAGGAGGATCTTCTACAAACACAACATTCCGGTACATTTCAGACCCAGTAACACTCTGAAGCAGAAACTGGTCTACCCTAAGGACAGAATACCCAGACACAAACAGGACAATGTAATGTATGCCATTCAGTGCAGTGAGGAATGCATGGAGTCGTATATTGGGGAGACAAAACAACCACTTCACAGGCGCATGGCTCAACACAGGAGAGCCAGTTCCTCAGGCCAGGACTATGCGGTCTACCTTCATCTTAACAACAAAGGACACTCCTTTCAGGATTGCAACGTACACATTTTAGCCAGAGAGGATCGTTGGTATGAGCGAGGAGTTAAAGAAGCCATTTTTGTCAACCTGGAATGGCCATCACTGAACAGAGGTGGGGGTCTAAGACATCATTTATCAGCCACCTACAATGCAGTCCTTGGCACACTTCCCAGACAACTGAATGCACACCAAAACCCAGCTGTTTTCAGTGACTCATAGGAGGACAGAGAGAATCAGCATTCCATTGATCACCCTAACGGGCAATCCACTGATCATCCTAACGACTCTCGAGGCCATTCACAACCAGCCCCCAGTGACCCACACCAACAGGATGACTCAATGACACCTTAGATGAGCTTTTCATCCATGAGAGTATAAATACCTGATGCTCCCTACCAGTCAGACAGAACTGAAGAAGCCTTTTGGATGAGAGGTGAAACGTCTTCAAGAATCTTCAAGCAAGTCCAGTTGCTCTCTTTTACCACCCACAGTATATACAAATAAAGATACAGCAATCACCACCCTCCACACACTGACACACCAACCACACCCAAAGCACCCAAATGAGGCAAAAAACACATGAAACTACCCTAAAGCCATGCCCGAACACCCC
The DNA here is from genome assembly GCF_027579695.1 of Neoarius graeffei. Classification (NCBI taxonomy): domain Eukaryota; kingdom Metazoa; phylum Chordata; class Actinopteri; order Siluriformes; family Ariidae; genus Neoarius; species Neoarius graeffei. Next base: position 37,864,499 of record NC_083574.1, on the reverse strand, counting down.
GCATCTGGCCAGTGAACCAACATTCACTGGAAAGCAGTGAATACAATAAAATAGAAAATTTACAGTAGATAGAAATTAAATATTATCAACAAAAAGAGATGATCTCCGAAAAGGCTGATTACATAAAAGATAAATTCAGTTCAGTCCTGTTGATCAATCTCAAGACAATGTGATATTAGCTTGCTTTTGAAGATAGAACCTAGTTCACTTTTCCTTATTAATAAAGGAAGGTTATTACAGAGACGAGCAACTCTTGGGGAAAATGAAAATTTAAAGGTGTTAGTTCCAGCATAGGTAGTCCATCTTTATGATTAAAATATAGTAAAGATGACTATCCATCCATCCATTATCTGTAACCGCTTATCCTGTACAGGGTCGCAGGCAAGCTGGAGCCTATCCCAGCTGACTATGGGCAAGAGGTGGTGTACACCCTGGACAAGTCGCCAGATTATCGCATGGCTGACACATAGAGACAAACAACAATTCACATTCACACCTACGGTCAATTTAGAGTCACCAATTAGCCTAACCTGCATGTCTTTGGACTGTGGGGGAAACTGGAGCACCCGGAGGAAACTCATGCAGACCCGGGGAGAACATGCAAACTCCACACAGAAAGACCCCATCGGCAACTGGGCTCGAACTCAGAACCTTCTTGCTTTGAGGCGACAGTGCTAACTACTACACCACCATGCCGCCGGCATAGGTAGTCTTAAAGATTAATTCAGTGTCTCTGAAATTGGAAGGTTCATGTTCAGAGTCATGATATATTCATGTTCGGAATATGAAGTAGGAATGTGAGAACTTCCATATAAGGGAAATAAAAAGCTACTAATGCACCAAAATAACTATTGTATTCATTCCTACATATCTACATGGACACATTTTAGCTATGAATAGCAATGACAGCCCATTTTTTAAAAGTAGTTGTCATAGTGTTGTGCAATGTATCAAATTAAAGAGCATGAAGATCTGAATTGAAAACTTGTTTAATTTTGCAAATGTGTCTTAAAAAACCAAAGATATGAACATTTGAAAATTCAGTGTTTTATAAAATTTTCATTTGAGTCCATTGCCCTGGTCACAAACCAGCAATCATTTTCCACTGGTTTAATTCTCCATTCATGAGAAAAAAAAAAAAACCTCAATCAGAAATTAACAGACCAAAAAGCCAAAAATAAAGAGATTTTGAATTTTGAGTATCGGGGTAAGAATTACAGATAAAGGCTTCTTCTTGTAGATCACAATTCTGCACCTAGAAGGATTAAAAGTAATTGATCAATGAAATTGGTCCATCCTTTGTGTTTAAACATCTCATCTCATCTCATTATCTCTAGCTGCTTTATCCTGTTCTACAGGGTCACAGGCAAGCTGGAGCCTATCCCAGCTGACTATGGGCGAGAGGCAGGGTACACCCTGGACAAGTCACCAGGTCATCACAGGGCTGACACATAGACACAGACAACCATTCACACTCACACCTACGGTTAATTTAGAGTCACCAGTTAATCTAACCTGCATGTCTTTGGACTGTGGGGGAAACCGGAGCACCCGGAGGAAATCCATGCGGACACGGGGAGAACATGCAAACTCCGCACAGAAAGGCCCTCGCCGGCCACGGGGCTCGAACCCAGACCTTCTTGCTGTGAGGCGACAGTGCTAACCACTACACCACCGTGCCGCAATTTTGTAAATATGTTATTTATTCTTGAATTGACACTAGTTTATGTAGATTAACCACTTTTAACTGTCTTTAAAGGCCAAATGAAAACATGATGTTCTCTCACATAAACATATGGGAGGTTCATCAGAGCAGCGGCGCACTGTCAAGCCTACTGTGAACTAACAAACAAATGTTATTTCCAGGTGATTATATCTCATCTCATCTCATCTCATTATCTCTAGCCGCTTTATCCTTCTACAGGGTCGCAGGCCAGCTGGAGCCTATCCCAGCTGACTACGGGCGAAAGGCGGGGTACACCCTGGACAAGTCGCCAGGTCATCACAGGGCTGACACATAGACACAGACAACCATTCACACTCACATTCACACCTACGGTCAATTTAGAGTCACCAGTTAACCTAACCTGCATGTCTTTGGACTGTGGGGGAAACCGGAGCACCCGGAGGAAACCCACGCGGACACGGGGAGAACATGCAAACTCCACACAGAAAGGCCCTCGCCGGCCCCGGGGCTCGAACCCAGGACCTTCTTGCTGTGAGGCGACAGCGCTAACCACTACACCACCGTGCCGCCCCCAGGTGATTATATGAGATACAAAATCATAACCTAAAATCTGATCATTTCTGACTGTACACAAAAGTAATGTTTGAGCATATTTGACAATGCATATGTATTTGAGGGTTTATCTTCGATGTGAATCAAAGACCATGGTGTTAGGGGTTTGTTTGTTTGTTTGTTTGTTTGTTTGTTTCAGGGAGTGGGGCATATTTAATTTCCACACAGTCAAGACAAAAACATGCTCATCTACCCACACTGGATTAAGATCACTGAAAAATTTAGTTTTAGAGGCCAGGTGTTGGTGGGAGGTTTACCAGTACCCTATAATGAGAAAAAGTTTGAAAACAGTGGATATTTTTAAATCCTGTTTCTACCACTTTTGTGAAAAATTACAAAGGCAACTGAATGATTTGTCTTAAAACATATCTTCTTGGAAAGCTGCTCTGAACGTGGCTGTGGTTTCTGAATCCTTAGGCTTGTTATATTTTTTTCTTACTCTTTCATAGTTTTCTATCGAGTTATTTTCATTTTCCTGAATCCAGCATGCAAAACCGAGAAGTTTTCTTCATCACTAAGTATCAAGCAAAGCTCCTTCCAAGACAATTATCATGAAGCAACATACAGAACCAAACAACGAACATTAAGAAATGGGGCTGTAATCTTTCATTATTGTGTAGATCAAGCAGCAGTTCTCAATCCACACTGTGACTCATTCATTTCACATTGCCTGTGACTCATTTGGGATGTCATTCAATCACTGGAGCTCAAAGAACGAGACAGCACAGCCTATGTTAAAGAAGAGCCAGAGACTTTCTGCCATAAAGTTTTGCTGTGGGTGCAAACACAGCATGCTTCATAATCAGATCCTTGGAAAGCAACAAAAATACACACCTCTATATAGCTTCTACCTGCAAGTAAATTACATAGCATTGATGTCTGTGGGTTGGTGACGCCCCGCTCACACAGTGATTACATCACGTCAGCCAGAGGCTGCCGATGCAGATATTGTTTGACCACAGGAGCGTAACGACAGACAAAAAGGCTTCTGGAGTCTCTTTAATGCTTAGTGGCACTGAATAGTCCTTTTATTATTCATGTTGACCATCATAGAAATCTTCAGAAACTTGTTTTATCGTAAGAAACTGTGCACTTGAGTGACATTGGAAAAGTTACAAGGTGTATTTGCCTTACTCAAGATATAATGGATAGGCCAAGATTTGGAATAACAGAGATTTGCCATTCGGGCATTTAATTATTTTTATGCTTGGGTAAAAAGTATTGCTTGCTCTCTCCATCACTGGGTATCACTTGAGAGGAGGAACCTGGTGGTGAGCAGGTATTGCTGATATTTTACAGGATGCCAAATGAGCTCAGTCATTGTGTTTTACTGTAGGAGAAAGTCCAAGCACAAAGAGGATTTCAAGCTGCGAGAATCAGTTTATGCTTCACTGAGCTTCCCATTAGTCCAGTCACATGCCAGTGCCTTCTCTCTGTACCCCAGAAACACATACCCTTTCCATTTTTTCCCCTCCTCACCTCTCTCTCTCTCTCTCTCTCTCTCTCTCAGTCTCTTGGTCTGTAGAGGCTTATGAACAGGGATGGGCTTTTGGAATGTCATATTTGATCATATAATGGCATTCGATAATGGGAACTAATAACCCTCTTTTATGGTCAGTTCTCAGGCATCCATCCTACAGTACTTCATACTGGACATACGTTCATGTCTCTGAAATGCATTTTTATATTCTTCTGATATAGAACCTTGCTTGACAAGGAAGAGGATTGATGATGTCATTGTCACAAGGCATCACCAAAATACAGGGTTTTTCAAAAAATATGATATTATTTGAGATGTAAATATCACAGAAACTACAGAGTCTAGGCAAATGAAACTGAACAGTCTTAATGTTGAACAATATAAGATTCATTCCTCAAAATTTGAAAGAGAAATTCAAAGGTATGTGGATTCCATGAACGATTTCCCGCTCGACCGTCTCTTCTGATGCTGGTGGTCATCCAGATCCTTTTGTCCTGCACAGACAGCCTTCCTCTTTGAACTTTTTGTGCCATGTCCAAATCTGCATTGCATCTGGTGCATTTTTAGAGAATTCTCTCATAAATGCACGCTGCACAGTCTTGTTCAACTGTGTTCGAGCGTACTCTAACACACAAAATGCCTTTTCTTTTCCAGCGAATGGCATTTCTATACCTAAAAAGATAAAAACAAAAAACATTCAACATAAAATTTTGACATGTTTTCACACATGCTGTTAAAATTTGAGTTCAATTGAATGAGAATTGGCAAAGTTATTAGATTGTGAAATGATATCAAAATTTTTGAAACACCCTGTATAACTGGGGTGGTGCCAGTAATTCTAAAACTGATATGTTGGAGAAAACAAACACAGTACATCTACCTACTGGTATGTTTTTCAGTGGTAGAAGGATTAGAGAGAGAGAGATTTGTTAAAGTAAAACTATTCATAAGCTTACCCCCAAAATATCACTCATTTCAAGTGGAATTCATTTTATATCATCATTTTTATGGCTACTGCCTCATAGAGGCTGTAGCCACTATGTCATCATGTTGTAAGAATGAGTGTAACGATTGCACACTGTGCATGAGCATACAGGTGTTCCTATTAAAATGGCTGGTGAGTGTATACAATTCGGTTCACCATTCAAAATAAGTCGACTAGACTAAAAAAATCGCTTTCAGACATGTTTAAGCTTATTACCGAGGGAAAGTCAAATCAAATCAAATCAAATCAAGTTTATTTGTACAGCGCTTTTAACAATAAACATTGTCGCAAAGCAGCTTTACAGAATTTGAACGACTTAAAACATGAGCTAATTTTATCCCTAATCTATCCCCAATGAGCAAGCCTGTGGCGACGGTGGCAAGGAAAAACTCCCTCAGACGACATGAGGAAGAAACCTCGAGAGGAACCAGACTCAAAAGGGAACCCATCCTCATTTGGGCAACAACAGACAGCCTGACTATAATATTAACAGTTTTAACAGGTATAACCCTCAACTGTCCTCATGGGGCCGTCCTTCACAGGAGTGGGGCGATAAAACTCCGACCAGACACAGGGCACCAGGATGGATCAAGCAGGTCCGAGGGGCAGAAGAGGCCAGCATCTCAATCCCAGGATCAACATGTAACTCAGAGGGACAGATGGGGGGGGGAGGGGGGAGGGGGAGAGAGAGAGAAAGAAAACACGTTGTTAGGTATGCCCTAAAATGACAAGTATAAAAAAGTGCGTTACTATTTTAAAATATACTCCAGGTTGTCCCCTTTTCCTCGTCTTCTTTGGCCAGTGGTCCCATGTGTGATGTAGATGTGACGCACTTCCGAGTTGTTACAGGAAGTTGTTGAAAAGAGTATTGAGACCACTGAGCTCTAGCGCCGGGCCATTTCTAGGAAATAAGAGTTTCAGTCATGGTGACAGCGTGTGTATGTCAGCCTCGGTTCGGAGGTTTCAGTTTCAAAAACTGTAAGAGGTAAGAGTAGAATAATATAAAGTACAGACACTTGGTATATTTTACTTCTGTGATTTTTAAATTGTTCATTTTTGGATTACGTTTCATTTTTGTGGCTACTGCCTCATAGAGTAAATATATATGCTATATTTACTGTATGGACATGATATCAGAAAACAATTTTATTTATAAGCAGTAGCCACATGTACCCATAGTGTACCTATTTTCGTTATTGATGCCAATATAGAATGGAGTTAACTGTGTATGAAATGGTGTTATCTATTTACCCAGATTTGTCTCTGAAGTGCCTCCTTTCTCTTTATTGTTCAAATATAGAAGACTACAAGGTTAAAGCCCTCTTAAGGAAAGCATATAAACAATAACACAAACACTAATAAAAATTTAAGACCCTCATGTAACACACAAACCCTGGACTCCTAGTAAAGGTATATTTGTGGAGATATGAGAGTTCTGCGACACACCAATATGTATTGCTTTCTACTGGTTTTACTCCAGAGAGCTTTTTAGCCCCAAAGTACCATATAGATTCTATATGACTGGTTTATCTTGCTGACATGACCTACTGGAATGTAATCTATATTTGAGGTTGTAAGCATTTCAAAAACTTCCACAATTTAGCCAGATATTGTGTTTTAGCATGCAGATGTGGGTCCTGCTTTTGCATCTGCAAAGAGGAAGCTTGGCTTGTATAGCAGCAGCAGCAGCAGCAGCACATTTAATCAAATGTTCTCTGTCATGATTTTTAAGCTGTCTCTTTTATGCTTTCATTGTTTATGAAATTGCAAATAAGGAGTCATCTTTTGATCGTGCATTTTGCCAAACTGCACATTTAGTGGGTGTCTTTTGGACGAGTTGCATAGAATAACTGAGCAAGTGACAATTTGCACTGAAAAGTGATGAAAACGCTTTTTTTTTGCACATTCTTTATTGACGTTATCAGTTCCCACAGCACATGTCTCAGAAAAAAAAAAAAACAATCTTTATAAAAGTCCACAGATAGTCCACCTTGTGTGGCCTAGACATGTGTACAGAATAACAAGGGGTGCTATTACAGAAAAATACACAATGTGGTGTAATGCAACCTGACCTCAGTTGCTGTTACCACCCTGAAGTTGATTATTTTTCAATAACAGCACATCCTTAAGGGTATTACACAGCTTATACTACAGTTGTCGGAGTTCAAGCCCCAGTTTTGCCAAGCTCCCACTGTTGGGCCCTTGAGCAAGGCCCTTAGCCCTCTCTGCTCCAGGGATGCTGTCTCATGGCTGACCCTGTGTTCTGACTCAAGTTTTCTATCAAGCTGGGATCTGCGAATAAAATAATTTCACTGTGCTATAGCATATATGTGACAAATAAAGGTTGCTGCTGTTTGCCACTTCATATTTTTGGCCTTTCATGTTGTGGAACGTCCATGAAACCATGAACCCATGAGTTATTTCCTTTTTTCACTTAAATTATAGCAGCTATAAACAGCCGCTCCCTGATTCCCTGATAAGTCTGTCCTTTTTCACTCTCTTGAAGTTAATAGAACATAACTCGTTGTGTTACAGAGAAAAAGTGCCACTATCCTGAAAACACTCCCATGTCAGAAAGCATAGTGACTTTAAGAAGCTTTACTATTTTGAGAAACTTCTCAAAAGACATTTCTCTTTAAGAAGACTTGTAAATTGTGTTATTTTGTCTTCAAATGGAGGAAATTGGCTTCCTCAGATTAATACCTGCTCTTCAGTTGGATTAATTTATCTCATCTCATCTCATCTCATCTCATTATCTCTAGCCGCTTTATCCTGTTCTACAGGGTCACAGGCAAGCTGGAGCCTATCCCAGCTGACTACAGGCGAGAGGCGGGGTACACCCTGGACAAGTCGCCAGGTCATCACAGGGCTGACACATAGACACAGACAACCATTCACACTCACATTCACACCTACGCTCAATTTAGGCTACGTTTACACTAGACCGTATCTGTCTCGTTTTCTTCGCGGATGCACTGTCCGTTTACATTAAACCGCCTGGAAACGCCTGGAAACGGGAATCTGCCAGCGTCCACGTATTCAATCCAGATCGTGTCTGGTCCGGTGCTGTGTAAACATTCAAAATACGCGGATATGCTGTGCTGAACTCTAGCTGGCGTCTCATTGGACAACGTCACTGTGACATCCACCTTCCTGATTCGCTGGCGTTGGTCATGTGACGCGACTGCTGAAAAACGGCGCGGACTTCTGCCTTGTATCACCTTTCATTAAAGAGTATAAAAGTATGAAAATACTGCAAATACTGATGCAAATACTGCCCATTGTGTAGTTATGATTGTCTTTAGGCTTGCCATCCTTCCACTTGCAAGTAGTAAGTGATATGCGCTGGGATCACACACACAGCGGCTCAGTCCCGAATCGTGGCTTGTGCACTTCACTCGCGCGCTGTGTGAGCTGCGCAGGGCCGGAGTGCGCACCCTCCAGAGGGCACTCGCTGTTCAGGGCGGAGTGATTTGGAGCGCAGGATGCCTGCAGAGCCGAGCGTATCCGCGTATTGGCGTTGCTGTGTGCACGGCTAACGGTTTTAGTGTAAACGCGAATCGTTTTAAGAACGTTAATCTGATGATCCGCTGATTCGACGTAATGTAAACGTAGCCTTAGAGTCACCAGTTAACCTAACCTGCATGTCTTTGGACTGTGGGGGAAACCGGAGCACCCGGAGGAAACCCATGCAGACACGGGGAGAACATGCAAACTCCGCACAGAAAGGCCCTCGCCAGCCACAGGGCTCGAACCTGGACCTTCTTGCTGTGAGAGGACAGTGCTAACCACTACACCACCGTGCCACCCCCGGATTAATTTATACTTTTTTTTTTTAATTACTTAATACAACATTAATTTCAGGTTTGATAAATCACCCTGAAGGTAGTAAATTTATCTGCTTGAATTTACACCACAACATGTATTTTGCACTAATGGGTGCAAAACTGCATAAATATTAAGATGTTTATTTAATTTGCTCATTTCAGTGCTTGATTCAGTCTTCTGTAGATTCTGTTAGCAAATTGGTTTCACACAACACTTTAGTAAATCAGAGCTTTAGGGCCCGGTCCCACAACACTGATAACTATATCTACCGTATACCCATAACTACAGCTATGACTATCCCTCTGCCTGAATTTAGTTCCAGTCTAGAGCAGTCACACCACAACTATAATCCGACTATAATATCGCTTGTTCCTGACACTCAGGGAAATAAATGCATGTAACTTAGGAATAGTCATGGAAGTTTTTTCCAAGTAGTAGCACATTATTCTGGGTCATACTGTACAGCTTGGACTTCAAAACAACCCATGCACCTACTGCGGTGGTTGATATAACATGGATAGGTCACGGACTATGGAAATATAATAAAAAGGATACAAAATACGGAGTGGTTATGGATTTAAATATGGCTGCATCATGGATGCTAATAATTTACGGATTGGTCACAGACATTTCAGTGTATTACACATTTGTTACCGGTTTCGTACAGATGATGCATCACGGATAAAAAATTAAGAAGTCTAAAACAGTTAAATGGTTGGACTGCCAAGTTCATAATTAAAATATCTTACCTGCATTTATATGTTTACTTTATTAATTTACTATTCATATTTCACAGAAAATCATATATCCATGAATAAATGATCCATGCTTTGTATTATATATTTTTTTTAAATTTTCCGTGAATCTACCGTATGTTCCGTGACTTCATGATGCAACGAGAATGTACAAAGATGCCCAGGAAAAATAGCATGTGCTCAGACAATGTCACGTGTAAACAATTACCTAATTGGTCAGATGTTTTATCGGATCACACTGTAAAAAAAAAAAAAAAAGTTTGAAAAAAATTCAAGGCAACTTACTGCACAGGATTTTTGAGTTTATGTGACAACTAAGATTTTTAAGTTTTGAAGAAAGTTGTGCCAACTTATACTTTTGGTCTCAGATAACTTAGCCTTCATATTCACACAAACTTAATTTTTTTTTCAGTTTTACATGATAAGAATTCAACTTTAAGGCCACTAATCTTTCATCCAAGTAAAAACTAATTTGACAAAATGTGCAAACAATTCAGTATACTGAATTGTTTGCACATTTCGTTTGTCAAATTAGCTTCAGGCTTAAAATAAGTGAATGTGTGACTTAACAAAAAAGCACTGCCACTACAGTTTTATACCAGTTTTGCTACCATCATGTTAAAATAAACATGCTATTTGAACTGGATTGTTATTTGTTTTATTGTGGGATAAAAAGAAAATTGAACTCAAATTTTGAAGTTTTTACTTGAATGAAAGATTAGTGGCCTTAAAGTTGAATTCTTATCATGTAAAACTGAAAAAAAAAAGTTTGTGTGAATATGAAGGCTAAGTTATCTGAGACCAAAAGTATAAGTTGGCACAACTTTCTTCAAAACTTAAAAATCTTAGTTGTCACATAAACTCAAAAATCCTGTGCAGTAAGTTGCCTTGAATTTTTAAGTTGGCGTAACTTTTTTTTTTTTACAGTGCAGGTCCAGGCCTGGAAAAATCACTCCAGAAGCAATCTCACCGATATGGATAAACCCAGGCCTGGGCTATAGGGATCATTATCGGTCTGGTGTGACCACCAACCATATAAACTACAGGGGACCAATTTATTTATAGTTATCATTATAGTTATCAGTATTGTGGGACCAGGCCTTTAGTCTTGTGAAATAGCATATGTGGCTTTTATATTTATTTTTAGAAAGCTGTTCAGTATACCTTTTATGCGTCTTTTGTTCCTGGGTTTATATGAATATGGATTTGGGTGAATACAGATTACTACATTATGCATTTGAATTGGATCAGTATGCATAAGCCTATATAACAACAACAACGAAAACTTGTCTTGTATTCTTGGTTGTAATTGTTTTCAGTGATGTACTTTCCAAGTTTCTGGAAGCATTCCAGATTGAACTCAGGTTTGCCACGGATCAGGTTGAAAGTTAGATTGAAATTGTGTGTCCTACCAACTTGACCTCAGGAATCCAAAATGATGGCACCATTTCTTAGTCCAATCATCCTGAGTCCCCAGGCTCGAGTTAATATCAATGTAGCCTTGGAGCTAAAAGTTCAATTCCAATCTGAAGCTAATTTGCACCTGCTCAAAGTAAAGCCCACCATAATTGTCATAGTAGTGCAGAAGATGGAGTGCTGCTCTCCTCCCATTCGTCTGTGAAGGGACATTGTGACTGGCATCTGAATTACCTGCAATCAGTTTATAACCACTGCCTGCCAATACTGATGGTGCCTGAGCATGTCACCAATGCTACCTGCGCTGCTTCACAGGTTCAACTGCCATCTCCTTCTCCCACTCTCTCTCTCTCTCTCTCTCTCTTTCTCTCTCAAACATGAATATCAAGACATTTGAAGGTTTGCTTGCGTTCTTTAATTTTGTTATGAAATCTCTCTATGTACACACAAGCATTTGGCCATCACTTGTTCCAGATTGTTGCTCTCACTGTACTCAAGTGCATGTTTATTTTAAGTCTTGCTAGGGGCCAAAAACACACACTCAAGCAGATATACTCCATAGACATTGGTTAAAAAAAATAAAAATAAAAAATAACCTATATACTATACACATGACGGTCTCAAAATTTTTCAATTGTTTAATTGTTAAAAACTTATTAAAATTATTCAAATATTAGGCACACTATTTAAAATTGTACACCCATATATATATAATGCATTTGAGCCATAGAACCTTTTATTCCTGGCATTTCTATTAACAAGCTTTTATTAAAAAAAAAAAGGCACTAGAGTCAAGTCCCTCCTGTGCCATGATCTGGTCTTCCCAGGCAGTCTCCTGTCCCAGTACTAACCAGCTCTTGAGGCACATGGGTGCAGCACTGATCTTTGTTTCTATAGCCCTCGGCATCTTGCCTATTACATAGCTAGGGTTACAGTAGGGGAGCTAGTCCTCTGGTAACCACAAGAGTTTGAGTTTGACTCCATACTCACATCTGTATTGCAGTGTGCCTTGCCAGATGGCTGTAGGTACCATTTTTATGATGGTCTTTGGTATGACCTGACTGTGAGTAGAACTCGCGATTTCCTGATCGAGAGGCAGACACGCTAATCACTAGGCCAGCTCATGGTCCACTAGAGTCAGGTGGACATTATTTATAGGCCGAGTTGCTTTTGAGATATTCACCTGACCTGAGATATTCATTCTAATAACTGTAGAACCTCAATAATAAATATAACAATACAATAATTCTGACAATGATGCTTTGTGATTTCCACCACTGTAAATAAATAAATAAATAAATAAATAAATGGCATCCTGACAGATGTTTGTTTGTTTTTTATCCCACTGAGAATGATGGTCATAAGAATATACAGTAACATGTTCTATGAAGACTGTAGGTATAATGACCAAAGTGCATATCCATAACATGTTATAATCCATTTATGAGGCATTATACATGATTTTATAATTATGAAATGCTATTACAGTTTGCAGTCGTCAATCCATATTTCCTTTCTGAGTATAGATTATTAATAGATATTATGTCCTATGTCACGGCCCCTCTAGCATGGTGCTTGTGTTACTGTTCCCCTGTGGGCTGCAGTGTTCCACCGGGGCACTAGGTGTCCCTGTCTTTGTCTGGAGTGCGTGTTGCAGGGTTGTGCAGACTGGCCAGCCATCAGCTAATTGAGCTACACCTGGGCCCGGTGTATCCTGTCTTTAAACCTCAGTCTGCTGCAGTTGGTCTCTCACTCCACTCACCCGCCTGCGTGATCAGTCTGGGGGAGGTTTGCATTGCCAGCAGACCATATGACAGCAGAGCCATTTTTGATTTTAGATTGATTTACCTTTATTTTTGTAGATCTACATTTTTTTTGTAAATAAATTATCCTTTTCTATATTCTACCTCTCGTGTTGTCTCCCATTTTTGCCGCAGTCTTGAGCGGCATATATATAACAACTTATAAGCTGTGCTTGTGAAGTATACTGAGACAATGCTGATGAACACTGCTTATAATTCAACATGTTAACATTTCATAATGCACAACATGCAACAAATTTTCTTCAATATATATATATGTGTATAATCTGTATACACACATTTTTATAAAGCGATTAGGAATGCATCACAGCATGCAATCATAGCAATCATCTTCATGGAAAGTGTTACCAGATATCACCTTATAAATGCATTAGAACATGTTCATAGTTTATTATAGATATGACCTTTAACAGAAAGTGTTACCGAATATTGTTTTATGAATGCTTTATAACATGTATTTAAAGTTTATTACAGTCATGACATTCAATAGAAAATGTTATCCACTATGGCCTTATGAATGCATTATAACATTTGTGCTCTTAGCTGATTATAGATGTGAGCTTCATCAAAAGCATGACTGAACATTGCTTTATGGATGTATAAAAACACAACTTCATAGTTTCCTATAGCTGTGCCCTTCATTGAAAGCATTTAAATAATACTGACTGTCTTTGAGTGGTATATCAGAATGAGTCAACGACGAGTAGCTGAATGGAATATATCTGATATACCACGAAAAAAGCCAGACAATATTATTATTCTTATTATTATTATACATACATATTCGATGGAACAATTATAGATTTTACAAAAAGTTAAGAACAGGGGGGTAACTTACCAATATTGAATGCTGATTCTGATTGAATGTAATTCAATGTTCTGTCAATCCAATGTACTGTACAAAATCAAAGTTCTAACAATAAAAATGGTACAAGTCCAAAAAGCCTGAACAACAACCCAACTTATATACAAGCTATATCCAGGTTGACAGTTCAAGTTCAAAGTTACTTTTGGTCGTAGTTAATTGTTACATTGCAGTTGTTCAAAACAAAAGGGCTTTGCTGAGTGAAGTCCACGAGTGAAGTTCTCTTGTAAAAGTCTCCGTCACTTTTCCTCGCCTCCAAGTAGAACTTTGACAATATTTCTGCCATTGCTCTCTTTTCCATTTTTTTGATGTCTGTTGGTATGTTTTTCTCTTGTAAATATGCATGAAGAATATCCAGTGATATTTTGGTAGCCTATCGGGTGTTCAGCGCATCTTTCTCTTTAAATCTTCTGCTTATAATGAAGCAAACCTCGCCGCCATATTTGTGTACAAACTGTCAGTCACTCGCTAGCATGGAAGTTTTCGTCTCCAACGTGTCTCTTTTCCAGTTTTTGATGTCTGTTGATATGTTTTTCTCTTGTAAATATGCGTGAAGAACATATAATGAAGTTTTGGTAGCCTTTTGGTGTTCAGCACGCCTTTAGTTTCAGTTTTCAGTTTATTTATTTACTGCTTAATCCGAGCACTGAATTAACCCCGTCTTTTCTCTCTCTGCCGGCTGACAAAGAAATGATTGTGCACATGCACAGCAGAAACGTTTTGTCATTGGATCTTCACATGAGCTCCGAAGTGTGATGTCGTGTTGTCTTGACAATGTGCAATATTATAACAATATTGCATGCTCATTCTCCATTGGGGAGAGCGGCGTAATACAGGAGGATAAGTGATATGATAACAATATTGCATGCCATTAATAAACCCACTAGAAGGGAATAGAATAAATGTTTCCCATGGAAAAAGTGGCCCATATATAATAATAATAAATAATATCAAATTATTAATAAAAATGTTACTTAATATACTATGTAAATTACTGATTATTTATGTTCAGCTTGTATATACATGTACACATCCGCGCGCGTTTGTGTGTGTGTGTATGAGTATTTGCTGATGCATCAAAGATTCAGTGATGTCTAGCAAAATGATTCAGGGCTGAGATGGAGCTCACAGTGAATAATGTTTCATCAATTTACTTTCTAGCATTCTCCATTGCATGCCACCACCAAAGGTCGGTATTTTAAAATCTGCCCTTCACTGACACTGTAAATCTTAGCTGCTCATGTTTGCTTGGTCTTTTTCAAACTTTTTATCCATTTTTTCCCTACCATACACCTTTCATCATTTCTTTGTTTCAGGATCTGTATCAGTTTCTCCAACAGCCAAGGAAGTGTGAGCCCCATGACTGTCTTCAGAAGTAGCATAACTCTTCTCAGTGCATGCTTTCACGTTTCCAACAGCTTGGACAAACGATGCTACACAGCTTTCTCCTGGTGCATCTGTCAGGGTTAATGATTCTTTGTCCTTGAAGGTTAGTATGGGTTGTTCAACAAAGAGTTTCCACTGATGAACAGAAAGCAACCAATAGCTCAAAGACTAATGACTATTAACAGCTTGCCTGTTTCTTTCATTTGTCTGAAGGATCTCAGTGTGGTATGACACATACAGGAAATCTCTTTTGCCAACATACTGATACAGGCATTAACCTTATCCATAGTGGCTGCTTTCTCTCTTTCTTACAATTATAATTTCAGAAAGAGCATCACCCAATTCATGGAAGCCTCATGATGTTCTCCAATGATAAAAGATTTGAGGGGAAAAATAAACTCACATACAGTACCAGTCTAAGATTTGGACACACCTACTCAATCGCTCACTCGTTTTCTCACTTCTGAGAAAAAAAAATATGGGTAACACATGAATATTGTAATCATCATGCATTATAAAAGCACATTTAGATGTATTATAGAGCATACACAATGCTTCATAATGCCTAAGATATTTAGCAGTTATTCCACGAAATCGAGTCGTACATGAGCTGATAGCCAACGAGCCGTGTAGCGCCAAGTTGGCTATAAGCCATGTACGATGAGATTGAGTGTAATAACTGTTTTATTCTATCCACATTCACTGGATTTTGAGAAACAGAGCATTTTTATTTTTATGTTTTGCAAATTCAATAAATAAAAAACTTTATACAAAACGTCCAACAAAATCATTTCTGCTTAGAATGTAAACAAACCGGAGAAATGACAGTAGCAATTTGTGAAAAATGCTATAATAATATTTCTCAAAAAAAAGATATGTTTTTACCATAAAAAACTTTTATTCCATGTTTTGATGCTTTTTTTAATTTATTTGGGTTTTGTTTTCAAGTAGAGTTTTTACTTCATCCTAAGTTGATTCAGCAACATGCTCTGCCAATTTTCTTTTTCTCTACTCACGGTATATGAGCTGATATCATAGTAGTAGAGTAGCCAATCAGAGTGCACGACTGTTCATATCCAGTGAATGTGGATAGAATAAATAAGATTGTAAATGACTATAAGTAAATATAGTTGCTTGCATTACACTTTATAATACATGAATATGACATACAGTACCAGTCAAAAGTTTGTACACACCTTCTAATTCAATCATTTTTCTTTATTTTATTAATTAAAAGACACTTCATGTCTTAAAGTAATGATGGATGTCGTTTCTCTTTACTAAGTTGAGTGGTTTTTGACATACAGTCGAAGCCGGAAAGTCTGCACACCCCTTTCACCTTCTCCACGTTTTATTATGTTACAGACTTATTCTACAATAGCCTGACTTCATTTTTTGTCACAAAATTCTACACAAAATAGCCCATAATGACAAAGTGAAAGCAGGTTTTCAGAAAATATGCAATTTTATTTTACTGACAAAAACAGGTTATTTAGGGGTTACATATCTGTACACACCCTTAGCCTAATACTTGGTTGATGCACCTTTGGCAGCAATTACAGTTTCAAGGCATCTTGGGAAAGGAGCCTGGCACACTTCTTTCTGGACATTTTTGCCCATTCCTTTTGGCATATCCTTGCAAGCTCCATCAGGTTGGATGGGGAGCATCGGTACACAGCCATTTTCAGCTCCTTCCACAGATGTTCAATTGGATTCAGGTCTGGGCTCTGACTGGGCCACTCAAGGACATTCACAGACTTTCGCCAAAGCCACTCCTTTGTTCTCTTGGCTGTGTGCTTCAGGTCATTGTTATGTTGGAAGGTAAACCTTCACCCCAGTCTGAGGTTCAGAGCACTCTGGAGCAGGTTTTCTTCATGGATCTCGGTATACTTAGCTGCATTCATCTTTCCCTTTATCAGGACTAATTGCCCTGTTCCCGCTACTGAAAAACATCCCCACATCATGATGCTGCCACTGCCATGCTTCACTGTCGGGATGGCATTATCCAGGTGATGAGCATTGCCTGGTTTCCTCCAGATGTGACGCTTGGTATTCAGGCCAAAAAGTTCAATTTTGGTTTCATCAGACCAGAGAATCTTGATTCTCATGGTTTGAGAATCCTCTAGGTGCCTTTTGGCAAACTTCAAGCAGGCTGTCATGTGCCTTTTACTAAGGAGTGGCTTCTGTCTGGCCACTCTACCATAAAGGCCTGATTTGTGGAGTGCTGCCTGGATGGTTGATCTTCTGAAAGGTTCTCCCATCTCTAAAAGGATACGCTGGAGCTCTGTCAGAGTGACCCTTGGGTTCCTGCTCACCTCCCTGGCCAAGGCCCGTCTTCCCTGATCACTCAATTTGGCTGGGCAGACAGATCTAGGAAGATTCTTGGTGGTTCCAAGCTTCTTCCATTTATGAATGATGGTGGCCACTGTACTCTTTGGGACCTGTAAAGCTGCAGCAATTTTTCTGTACCCTTTTCCAAATCTATACCTTGACACAATCCTGTTTCTGAGGTCTGCGGATAATTCCTTTGACCCCATGGCGTGGAGTTTGCTCTGACATGCACTGTCAACTGTGGGACCTTTTATATAGGCAGGTGTTGGCAATCCCCAATCATGTCCAATCAACTGAATTTACCACAGGTGGACTCCAATTAAGTTGTAGAAACATCTCAGGCAGTATCAGTGAAAACAAAATGCACCTCAGCTCACTTTTGGGTGTCTTCTCAAAAGGTGTGCACACTTGTATACATATGATATTTTACATTTTGATTTTTAATAAATTAGCACAAATGTCTAAAAACCTGCTTTCACTTTGTCATTATGGGCTATTTTGTGTATAATTTTGTGACAAAAATGAAGTCAGTCTATTGTAGAATAAGTCTGTAATGTAATAAAATGTGGAGAAGGTGAAAGGGGTGTGCAGACTTTCTGGCTTGACTGTAATATGGATTACTACAGTTGTGGAATAGGGCTATTTACTGTTTTATTATTATTTACTATGTACTGTTTGATCTCAAATGCATTAAGAAGGCAAGAAATTGCACTAATTAACTTTTGATGAGGCACCTGTTAATTGAAAAGCATTCCAGGTGACTACTTCATGAAGCTGGTTAAGATAATGCCTATAGTGTGCAAAGTGTCATCAAGGTAAACGCTGGCAACTTTGAAGAATCTAAAATATGAAATATTGAATACGTTTTTTTTTTACCGCAAAATTCCATGTGTTATTTCATAGTTGTGATGTCTTCAGTATTGTTTTACAGTGTAGAAAATAGTCAAAATACAGAAGAAAAAGAAAAACTATAAATGAGTAGGCATGTCCAAACTTTTGACTGGTACTGTATATGTGAGAAATATGTGATTTACTTGGCAGTAGAAGATGAAAATAAAATGGAATAAAATAGTGATAATGTTTTAGGCTGTCAGAACTAAAGATACCAAACTGTACTTCTCCTTGTTGCTGGAGTTATATCTTCAAGGGTTGAGCTTTAGTGTGAATCTTTTACTTCAGAGGTTGCACATTGTTTACATTGAATTAGCTTTTCGAGTAAAGCTTTAAATGTACATTGTTAGTCCTTAGGTCCCTAAAATGTTTTTAAAGGTGAAAGATACATATTTGGTGCTTGGTGGTACCGTCCCAGTGACAAGAAAAGGTACAGTTTAGCACCTTTATTTCGAAGAGTGTGTTTTCTATTTTCCCATTTTTTTCTGCTTGAATGGTTGAGCAGACTGTGAGTCCCAGAGAATATGAGGCCATGCCCCGACAATATTCAGATCAGTTCAGCTAGCTTTCGGGCAGTGTTCTGTCTTGATTCTATTTTAAAAAAAAGCATTGTATTGAACAAAAAGACTGAAATTCGATATCATACTATACTTCCCAGGAACCAGGAAGTCCTAGTGATGTGCCATTTTACCTTTTTTAACTATTAAAAATAAGGTTGTATTAATTTGTTATATTATTATGACTATTTCATTGTTATTTTCAACATCCAGTCTAAGAACAATGCATTTTACCATTTCAAGCAACATTTCCCTCTCTCTTGCTCTCTCTCTTTTTCTTTTGTACAAGGTGTACTAGCTGCTAATACCACAAGCTGGCCTAGTGGTTAGCGTGTCCACCTCTTGACCAGGAGATTGCAAGTTCTACTTGTGGTCAGGTCATACCAAAGCCCATAATAAAAATGGTATCTACTGCCATCTGGTAAGGCACACTGCAATAGAGATGCGAGTGGGGAGGCAAACTCTTGCGGTTACCAGAGGATTAGTCCCCCACTGTAACCCTAGCTATATAACAGGTGAGAGGCTGAGGGCTACTGAAACAGAGCTGGGTGCCACACCCATGCGCCTCAATGAGTTGGGTAGGACTGAAACAGGAGACTGCCTGGGAAGACCAGATCCTGGCGGGAGAGGGACTTTGACTAGCTGCCAATAAATGCATTTTGATCTTAAATGAGTTAGAGGATTTTGCAAAAAAATCACAAATACACAAAATGTGGTTAGCTAGCATTCATGATGTGTGCATAAAGGACATTCTAAACCTTGCTTAAAATCTACAGTGGTGCTTGAAAGTTTATGAACCCTTTAGAATGTTCTATATTTCTGCATAAATATGACCTAAAACATCATCAGATTTTCACGAGTCCTAAAAGTAGATAAAGAGAACCCAGTTAAACAAATGAGACAAAAATAGTATACTTGGTAATTTATTTACTGAGGAAAATGATCCAATATTACATATCTGTGAGTAGCAAAAGTATGTGAACCTTTGCTTTCAGTATCTGGTGTGACCCCCCCCTTATGCAGCAATAACTGCAACTAAACGTTTCCGGTAACTGTTTATCAGTCCTGCACACCAGCTTGGAGGAATTTTTGCCCATTCCTCCATACAGAACAGCTTCAACTCTGGGATGTTGGTGGGTTTCCTCACATGAACTGCTCGCTATCTGTGAGTGGCAAAAGTATGTGAACCTTTGCTTTCAGTATCTGGTGCAACCCCCTTGTCACATTTTTCCAATAGCCTTCTGGCTTGTCCACGTGATCTTTAGCAAACTGCAGACAAGCAGCAATGTTCTTTTTGGAGAGCAGTGGCTTTCTCCTTGCAACCCTGCCATGCACACCATTGTTGTTCAGTGTTCTCCTGATGGTGGACTCATGAACATTAACATTAGCCAATGTGAGAGAGGCCTTCAGTTGCTTAGTAGTTACCCTGGGATCCTTTGTGACCTCGCCGACTATTACACGCCTTGCTCTTGGAGTGATCTTTGTTGGTCGACCACTCCTGGGGAGGGTAACAAGGGTCTTGATTTCCTTCATTTGTACACAATATGTCTGACTGTGGATTGGTGGAGTCCAAACTCTTTAGAGATGGTTTTGTAACCTTTTCCACCCTGATAAGCATCAACAACGCTTTTTTTGAGGTCCTCAGAAATCTTTGTTCGTGCCATGATACACTTCCACAAACATGTGTTGTGAAGATCAGACTTTAATAGATCCCTGTTCTTTAAATAAAACAGGGTGCCCACTCACACCTGATTGTCATCCCATTGACTGAAAACACCTGACTCTAATTTCACTTTCAAATTAACTGCTAATACTAGAGGTTCACATATTTTTGCCACTCACAGATATGTAATATTGGATCATTTTCCTCAATAAATAAATGACCAAGTATAATATTTTTGTCTCATTTGTTTAACTGGGTTCTCATTATCTCCTTTTAGGACTTGTGTGAAAATCTGATGATGTTTTAGGTCATATTTATGCAGAAATATAGAAAATTATAAAGCATTCACAAACTTTCAAGCACCACTGTACTTTCTACCCAAATTTGCACAATTGCAATTAATAATGAAGATATGGAATATTTAAGCCTTAATGAGCAGTTTCCACACAAATCACTTCTTCTCCCGCAATTCTTCACCGATTTTGATTCTTTCTGGCATGAAGGTAGGGGTACTTAGGGTGCATATAACTTCTACCCAGATTTGCTTAATTACAATTATTAATGGAATTATGGACTAATTAATCCTTAATGAGTAGTTCAACAAAAATTGCTTCTTCTCAGTCAATTCCTCACCATTTTGGATTCTTTCTGGCAAATAGGTCGGTATTTCTAGGGTGTATATAGGTTCTGTTTTTCGCTTGTATATAGTCTATATAGCTTGCAACATTTATTGTGCAAGGTGGCTCACTTTAGATCATTCCTTCTGGACTAGACAGGCCTGGAGTGAGCTATGCCGTCCTTGACGGTCTCATTGACTCTTGTTCTGGTTATCTGTTTTTTGATTATTATCCTGCCTTTTGTGTCCCGTCTGCTGATCGCCCGACCCTGTGCCTGTTTCTGATTCTGAAATTCGATCACTGATTTTAATCTGCTTGCCTGATTGTCTTCTCAGTAAGGAATCTGAAACATACCTGCATCCCCTTCTGTGTGTAACAATTTCACTGGAGCTTATGTGTTCAGGTAACAGACTTGAGTCAGTGTTATGGAATGAAATAAAATGCATTTTTCATAACAGATACTGAATTAATCAGGGAAACATGTTTTGAGTACGAGATATCAAAAAGATATTTAAAAATCATGTGATTTTTGAAGTATTTAAAGTATTTTAAGGTAAAATGTTGAATGTTTGCACAGGCCAAAATGCTGTTTTTAAGTGGTGTAGATGATGCACTAAAGTTTGAAGTTGGTTATCTGAAACCTTCAGAAATGCATGTTGTTTTGAAGGAGAAAATATTTCACATATCTTTTAACTTTAGATATATCCATCCATTATCCATAACTGCTTATCCTGTGCAGGGTTGCGGGCAAGCTGGAGCATATCCCAGCTGACTATGGGCGAGAGACAGGGTACACCCTGGACAAGTCACCAGATCATCGCAGGGCTGACACACAGAGACAAACAACCATTCACATTCCTGGTCAATTTAGAGCCACCAATTCATCTAACCTACATGTCTTTGGACTGTGGGGGAAACTGGAACACCCAGAAGGAACCCCCGCAGACATGGGGAGAACATACAAACTCCACACATAAAGGCCCCTGTTGGCTGCTGGGTTTGAACCCATAACCTTCTTGCTGTGAGGCAACAGTGCTAACCACTACATCACCGTGCCGCCACTTTAGATACATACAAGCAGTTATTGCCTGTGGGAGAGAGGAGACATAGTAGTTATTGCCCTTCACTGAAGAGATGTAGACTCTGCCCTAGCAGAAGTCTCCAGTGTGAGGAGTACTGATTGCGAGGTCCTGTACAGTCAAAACTCCCAGGCAAGTGGGGGAGGGGTTCCCTGCCAAGGTTTCACACAGTGAGTTAGCATGAGCATGTAGCCTATAGGAAATGAATAGTATGTTGGATTAGCACTAATCCCATGTTTTGGAAAATTGAAAATGTTGTCTTGGGCCCCTCTGGGGTGTCATCAATCCATGTGCAAAGTATGGAGTATGTGTGTCCAGCCATGTCAATTTGCATAGGTGGAGAGACAGACAGGCAGCCTTCCTTTAGTAGTATAGATTTGTAAATGTAATCATAAATTTGTAAATCATGGAATCTTACTTTCACATGTAAATGTGACTTTGTCAACTTTGACTTGACGATATTATTTTCCCTTCATTTTCAGTTGCATGTGATCCAGCATATGTTTCAAAGCGAGTCAGCAGAGCCATTCTTTTAACCTTGTTGTCTGTCACCATATCGAAAACCTAGCAGAGCAGTGAGACATATCGAACCTCAGTTCTCTTCATAAATTGAAAAAATTCAAATGTAGACCATGACAGACATGAGACACCCTTCTCCTGTCTAAATCCCTAGACGTGTGTGGATCACCTCAATTTCTATAGCTCTGAAACTCTAATGGAGTAAGTCCTCAGTCCTCTGCCTGTCTGGCGCCCTCTTAAATCCCCGTGTTGTCCCTGTCAGCGTTTACACCATAGATCATGACAGACTGCAGACTACAGCTAGTATTAAAAATGCAAATGCAGATTGCTGGCTCTCCTCACTCACACATTAAATATTGAGTTTTGCTGCCCTTTCAGAGTGACACACAGAATTACTATGAGGACAGAGGTGGACATCATGTCCATGCGCTGTGCCAAAATTCAAGCTGTTGGAACTTTAATGGGCTCTTTCTTTTGTGTTTGGTGCTTGTCATTAATAGGGTTATAGTGCAGATGCTCACACATATGAGAAGCATTTCCCAGGTGGTCAGGGTACATTATGCGCACTGTGATGTATGCATATGATATACTGTGTGCTCATGCGTCGGTGTGGTGCAGCCAGCTGGTCCATTAGCTCCTCTGCATCATACCTCAGTATGAACAGAGTCATGGCTCTCTGCACCATGGTGCGTCACAGCTAGGTATGAATAAAGATATCATCCTATAGATGCTTGTTGAATTCTAGCTGGCGCTGTTTAGATGTGGCCTTCAGAATATTCTGCAACACTTGACTGAAGAGCAATGCTTATATGGCTGTTTGACACCTGAAAAAGCCTTTTCATCAAATGTACTTGAACATATACTGTGTGAAGGCTAATTCAAACACAGTAAACACATGTCAGATTTGACATCAAGTTCGACATCAAGATCGAATCAAATTTAAGACATTAGTGCAAGCTTACCACAGGGACGGATCCAGCCTAAGAAATCAACAGATGCAAATTTGCAGAAATATTTTCACTAATTTTTACCAGATCGCTATGGATTTTCACAGGGCACACTAGAGCATGCCGAGCTCTTTCTGAAAAGGGCAGCCATGACCATGGCCCGGCCCGCTATTCACTCCCGAAGCCCCATGCAAGCACGGCTTGCCAAAAACTTTAATACGAGCCCTGGCTCCAGCCACACATGCATGCCAGGATTTAAAAATTCATAACTCACCCAATGAAAGTCCAAGCCCAGTCAAACTTTACAGGCACCTCCATCTCTCTGAGACCTTTCAAAAGAGCCCAGGCTCAACCCACTATGACCACGTCTCAGCCCATTATTCACGGTGAATTTCAAATTTCAACCTCTTTCTGAAGCATTGGTGTGACCTAAGGTACAAAGCATGATACAAAGCATCATGAGAATACAGACAATTAGGTCAGGTAAGCATCACCGCTTACCACAGGTGGTCAGATCCTGAACCATTGGTCTGTTGATTGAGCGTAGCTATAGCTTATGTAGCTGGCTAGCGGTAAACAAATGCCCCGTGACTGATGCCAAGTGGTGCACATATATTTCTGACCGATGCAAATGCATCGATTGCATCGGTCTGGATCCATCCCTGCTTACCAGGTAGTCAAGGGGTTAGGTCCAGCATACCTCCAGAGTCCGATCCACCCCTACATGCCATCCAGATCCCTATGCTCTGCTACTACTGGTCATCTGGCTCCTCCTCCTCTCTGCTCCTGCCCAGCCCACTCAAGACTGCTGCCTGTCCTGGCTCCCCGTTGGTGAAATGACCTTCCCATTGAGGTCAGAACTGCTGACTCCCTGACCACCTTCAAGGGCAGACTGAAGCCTCACCTCTTCAGGCTGCATCTCCCCCTTTCTTCCCTGTCCACGGTGTAATTGCATAGCGGTCTTGATCAACCCAGGCTGTGTTCTGTCTAGCCTGGGGTTAGCCAATGGAGTTTTATTTTTCTCTATTTAATTATACTTTACCACCTCATTTATATGGTTGAATCATTTTGCTTTCCTTGGCTGGCTGCTAATTTGTTGGTACTTCAACAGAATATTACACTTTGTT
This sequence comes from Neoarius graeffei, assembly GCF_027579695.1. Lineage (NCBI taxonomy): Eukaryota > Metazoa > Chordata > Actinopteri > Siluriformes > Ariidae > Neoarius > Neoarius graeffei. The sequence goes on along the minus strand of NC_083574.1, from coordinate 37,839,931 downwards.
GGGGTGGCGAGATGAGGTGTGAGATTAGGATCCAGAAGCAGAACACAGACAGTAATCCAATAAATAAGGTGATTTAATCCAGGGAAAAGGACATGGCAAAAAGGTAAATAAACAGGATGAAAAAACAAATAGCAAAATAGTCCAGGTACAAAAAGACAAAAAAACTTTGACAAAACAATGAGTCAGGCAAGGACAAAAATGCTGGTGTAAAAAACCATGAAGAAGAAAAAATGCTAGTGCAAAAAAAAAAAAAAACATGAACAAGAAAAAACGCTATAGAGAAAAACCATGTGAAGAATAAGAGGCACAGAAACGGCTAGAGTAACAAGCGAGACGTGCTGGCAAGGTCCCTGGCCCTGTACTACGAACGGAGATTAACCTACCCAGAAGTAACCCAGGGTTCCCCCGCTAAACCGGAGTTGACAAAACCTGGTTATCTTGTTTGAGGTTAAACGGTACTACGACGCCAGTTATGAAGTTGATTTGTTGAACCTGGTTTAACCTAATCAGGGTTAATGCGCGTTCACGTTAAAGGGGAGGTTATCAGCGCAAATCCCCACTGTTCACAATGGCACGGTCGCCGTACTTCACGGAGGAAGAATGCGCTGTCATAATGCAAAGATACGAGGAGTTCAAAACAACATTAAGAGCAAAATCTAACACAGCGGCTGCCAATAAGGAGCAGCAAGCATGTTGGCAACGAAATGCCGATCGGGTAAATGCGCAAGTACATTCTCCCTTCTACATGTTCCAGAACAGAAGTATAGGATGAGAGAAGCTTCATGATCAATCACAAGTCACAGAAAATGGTCCTTCGACGTGGCCCCAGTCATATATAGCTTGTTTAATGTCCGAAAAATCCTGAATAAAATTTGGTATAGTAAATTCATGGAGTAGCCTACTTAAGCTGATCTGTTCACAGAGTCACATGAATTAGGATGACTGACTGTTCAGTCCCTTTGACTAAGTTGGTGTCGGTCCTGTGAACATTTCAGAGGCAACAGCAGTGCCAAACGCACCTGGCAACAGGTGAAAATGAAATATAAAAACATCATTCATAATGGGGTGTGTGCGCGCGTGCAGGCAAGCATTCATTTGCCTTTTATTTATTCAAGTTTTATCTTTTTGCCTAATGGTTCAAATTGTTTTGTATATAGTTTATGTTGTGTGATATTAATGATAATATTGTTCATTTAATTTATTCTTTCGTCATTTTGTTTGTTCTATTTTTGTGTATTTTATTTATTTATCTGTTTGTCTAGTTGTATCTATTTTTCTAATATATTTTTTGCATTAATAGTTTGTTTTTTCCTATTAAAATAATCTTGTGTTCTTCTTATAACTTTATCTATTTATCTGACTGTTTAGTTGTATCTATTTTTGTTAGAATTTCAATATTTTTAATATAAGTTTTTTTTCTATTAAAATGCTCTTGTGTTATATTTATTGTAGTTGTATCTATTTTGTATCTCAGACTTAAATATTTTTGTAAAACAAGTGTTTTTCTATAAAATATTCTTGCGTTCTTGATAACTATGTTCTTGAGTGGGTTCTTTTTTTTTTTACAGAAAAGCCGTTCTGCATGGACATTCATTGAAGCCCTCATTGTTTTTTAATGGTTATTTATGAGCGTTTAGGGGTTACAATAATGTAAGTCTAGGTTGCTTTATATAAAAGGTATGTCCAGAAATATTGATGTCACTGTCTAAGCAGAGGGATCTGGCTTCTTTAGACGCTGTCTTCTTAAAACTGAATAAATATTTAAAAAGAGCCAAATGAGCCAGTCTTTTGAACGGCTCTTTTCAAAGAACGGATCACAAAGATGCGGATCCCATCAAAGAGCCATAAATCCCATCTCTAATCTGCGCTCCGATATCGCACGGGTCATCCAGGTACGCTGGCATTGTCTCTAGAGGAAATGTCGGTGGAGAGGTGGTGTTTAAAAAGGGTGTGGTTAATCGGAAACCTCGGGTTAACCAAGAACATAACCTGAGACGAGCAGGTTTGAGATGCAGCGTAAGTTGCCATGGCAGCATACCTCGGTTTGAACATAGCCAACTTTCGTAGTATGGGTTAATCGGGAAGTTACGCTGCACGTGATCAAGTTACTCTCGAAGTTACCCTGGTAAGCCAGAAAACCCGCTTCGTAGTACAGGGCCCCTGTCTGAGAACGGCGTTTATATACACAGCAGAAAAAAACAGGAAATGAATGCAGGCAAGATGGAATTTCCGTCCCAGATCCGGAGTAGCGCTGACCTGGGAGATAAGTAATCTCCGGAGTGGAAGTCCAGGGTGGAGCATGACACACTTAGTGTTATTCTGTCACTTGTTCCATTGACACTAGAATGTTCTTGTCTAGAAGTTCGACACTTCTTGTACCTGACTTTTGCACTTGCTGTACGTCACTCTGGAGAAGAGCATCTGTTAAATGCCATATAATGTAATGTAATGTGACACTTATATTAGGATGTCATGACAGCTGACTTTGTAGCTAAGTGTATTTCTGCTATGCCATGATTACAGTACTGTATGTGATGTTCAAACCCACTCCAGTACACATAACTGCCAAATAACCTTCCTGAAAATCGTATAAATAGTAAAATGGCATACAGTTTACTGTATAAATGTATGCAACTCAGTGTATTGAATGTTAATGTCAATAATTTCACCATGTATTGCAGTAATGCAGAAGGTTTTTAATGCTTTCGAAGCATCACTTTTATTTAATTTTCCAGTGAACCTTACTTAGTCATCTATGTCACATTATCAACATGGCCTCAAGAACACCACCCTTTGCAATTGCACCATACTTGCTATTGTGTGCCATTGCTTATGAAAAAAAAAAACATTTAGATGTGTTATATAGCAGACATAATGTTTCATAATGCCGAAGATCTCATCTCATCTCATCTCATTATCTCTAGCCGCTTTATCCTTCTACAGGGTCGCAGGCAAGCTGGAGCCTATCCCAGCTGACTACGGGCGAAAGGCGGGGTACACCCTGGACAAGTCGCCAGGTCATCACAGGGCTGACACATAGACACAGACAACCATTCACACTCACATTCACAAATGCCGAAGATATATAAGATTATAAATTACCATAAGTAGATATAGTTGCATGTAATATACTTTATAATGCATGAATATGACTCATGTTTTATGCATATAAAAGTATATAATGCATAGTAGAGCATTATGGTATGTCATCACAGGCTAATGAAGCAGATATTAAGAAATAAGTGATCTATACAAGAACTTGACATTTTGAATTTTGAAGTTGTATACACATGAATCTAAGATTATGAATCTGTCATTAATAAGCCATGTGTGTATATATGATTGAGTCATTATAATCCTGACATTATGAAGTCATATAAGCACGAAAAACACTTTATGAATTAGACATTACAAACCTGACATAAAGAAGTTATTACCTCGCCTGTGACGGAGTAAGCGGGGTGAGGTATTATAATCAGTGTGATTTGTTTGTTTGTTTGTGTGTCTGTCTGTCTGTTAACAATCTAGCGTCTAGACGGTTGCACTGATTGACTTCAAATTTTCAGGGTAAGTGGGCAATGGTCTCTAGATTACCTGATTAAATTTTGGGGCTAATCGGGTCAAGTTGAAGGTCAAGGTCACCAGAAAGGTCAACCTTTTGGTCAAAATAACATATTTTCCATTATAACTCAAAAAAGATTGTCGATAAACAGATGTTTACTATCATGAGCATATAGGAACTCCCATATGGCCTTTCATTTGGCACCATGATCTTTGACCTTGAGTGACCTTGAAAGGTAAAACTCAAGGTCACAGATTTTCAGAGGGCTGTAACTTGAAAACGGTTGATGGTAGACAAATATTTACCATTATCAACTTATAGGAAGTGCCATATGCATTTTCATTTGGCACCATGATCTTTGCCCTTGAGTGACCTTGAAAGGTCAAACTCAAGGTCATGGCTTTTCAAAGGGCTATAACTTTAAAATGGTTAATGATAGTCAGATGTTTACCATTATCAACATATAAGAAGTCCCATATGGGCTTTCAGTTGCCACCATGATTTTTGACCTTGAATGACTCTGTATTGTCAAATTCAAGGTCATGGATTTTCATAGGACTATAACCTGACAGCTGATGATATTACCATTATCAACATATAGGCATAAAATAAGTGCTGCCAGGCGAGGTTTGTTTTGCCTGGCAACACTTCTATAAACATGAACTAGATATTATGCACACAAATATACATGAACCTAACATTATGAACCTGACATAATATATTTATATCAACATGAACCTGGCATTATGATGCCTTAAAACTGGACACACTCACAGAAAATAAAGTGCATTATTGTAACTTTAGGGGTACAGCAGCATATCACTGGGGCAATATCCTCTGAGGTACTTATTTGTACCATTTATATACTGCTTGGGAACATGTTTGTCCCTAAAATGTACACAAAATTATCTTGAGGTCTACTAATGAGCCCTAGGGTAATCTAGAATAATGTAGATTACTGTAGATTGTATCTTGGGTGACAGAAATGGACTTCTGCTTTACCCCTATTTCTGATGGTGCACATGGCTTCTAATGTATTATGCATGCAACTATATGCCACTTATAAGTGTTTAAACAGCCTTATGGCAGGCATTATGAAAAATGTATACATTATATTATTTATGTTATAAAAGTATTTAGAATGCATTATGAATACATGATTGATTGAAAGTGTTGCCAAAATATGTTTACCCAAGATCACGCCATTTCTATACTGACAAATCAATGTAGCTATCACCGCCAATAGCAAAGAAAGCCTTTACACTATCTGCAATAACTAGATGTTGTTTTTTTTCATTTCAAAATTCAAGATTCCTTTATTGTCACTGCCCTGTACAGTACAGTGAAATTGAAGCAAGCAATCCTGTCAGTGTATTAATACAAACACTTAGTATTAAGGAAAAAAATAGATAAATGTAATTCTGTGTATCTAGGGTGTGACCTATGACACAGCATGACGATTAGTCAGTGGATTATTGCACAGTGATAAGTGAATGTATTGCACAATTAGGCATGATAATTGCACATTTGCCCATGTTGATAGAGTGCAGTTGAGCAGGAGCAATATAAATAAATAAATATATGTGATCGGTGCAAAGACCCACTGCATCTGTGAGCACCGCCATCTTTCCAAAGTTTCTAGTATTTCTAGGCAGTGGCACAGTGGTGTAGTGGTTAGCACTGTCGCCTCACAGCAAGAAGGTTCTGGGTTTGAGCCCAGTGGCTGATGGGGGCCTTTCTGTGTGGAGTTCGTATGTTCTCCCCGTGTCTGTGTGGGTTTCCTCCGGGTGCTCCGGTTTCCCCCACAGTCCAAAGGCATGCAGGTTAGGTTAATCAGTGGCTCTAAATTGATGGTACATGTGAATGTGAGTGTGAATGATTGTTTGTCTCTATGCGTCAGCCCTACAATGATCTGGCAACTTGTCCAGGGTACGGGGTAGCCTCTTGCCCATAGTCAGCTGGGATAGGCTCAAGTTTGCCCATGACCCTGCACAGGATAAGCAGTTACAGATAGTGGATGGATAGTATTTCTAGGATTGTAGAAAAGCAATCGTTAAGAACTGACATTTATCAGAATAAGCTGCAAATGTTTACATAGGTTTCTCAGTTGTCATGATGGGCTTATACAAGGGATATAAGGGATATATAAATATTTGAAAAACCTTTGTCAAGCCATTTGCAAAGAGAGACATGGCAAAGCTGATCTATGCCCAGTGTATTGACTCTGATGATTAGGTTTGTTGTCAGCATATCTAGAATTGTGCATCCTCATTACATTCTGTTGCAGTGTTTATTTCAAGCAGAACATTTTCAGGGTCATCATCATCTAACTGATAGCTGAAGAACTAGTGCATCATTAAAGGGAGCAGCTGCTGTGTCATCTCACCACGTCATTCTTGAAACTCTTGTGTTCAGCATAAATGCTTTAAAAGCTGTGTGATTGAGTAGGCTGAGCTTTTTTTTTTTTTTGCCGAGGCTCCCTGCCATTTAAGACAAAGCTGGGAGACAAATGTCGAGCATGAGAAACATCTGTTGGCAGTGGGAGTCGACTACAACACTGCAGAAATTCCCAGCTGCTTCTTCTCATCCATTTCGCCACCTGTGCTGTTTTAATGCATAATGCAATGCTAAAGAGTGTGTCCTACTGCCCTCACAGTCTCATTATCAGCTTCTTTACTCATCTTTCATAACTGGTTATTGTCCTAGTGGCCCTGTAGCACAGATTGAGCAGCCCGCTCAGTGCTCTGAACCTTCTAAAGCCTTTATGTTAGAAAACACTTTATGCATGTATGTTGCACAACTGTTGTAATATTATATTGTCATAGTCCAGTCAAAAAGGTGCAAATTGTACTGTATAATCAATATGGTATGTCCATTCACCCAGTTGTGCATCTTTGCATTACCAACCATTACCACTGTTTCAAAACAGAATCTATTGGGCAACCAAATAGTGTATTATCGACTTTGAACATGTGTGGTGTTTTAGTGAATGCAAAGGTCTGTGAGTGCCATGTGTCAGAGCAGAGGGTTTGTATCTAGCGGCATTCTGCCATCAATCTCTATGGTTTAATTGCTTGGTCAATACTGGCAAGGCCAAATCAGATGCATGCAGATGCAACATTCACTATGAAGAGAATTTCAAGCTTCCTTTCAATTGCCAATGAGCCCAGATTCTCTAAATGTCAATACCTTCCCCCTCAAGATTTCTTCAAACTCCAGAATGACATTGCTGGATTACTATAGTGAGGCATGAAATGGCTGCAGACAGCTAATACCAGGCTGCCCTGCTTTATGTTCTTTAAGAGGGATCAGCCTTGAATATTTGAATAGATGCAGCAGTGTTTATAGGGATGATCTAAGCAATTGCTGTCAGATGAATGCCAACCTATTATTTGCCATGATCTTGTTAACTGGACACTTGAAATAGCTGAAAATGTCACTCCTGCAGTTATTTTAGATCTCTATAGGTTTGATTTTGTTCCTTTTTTTATGGTGATTTAAACACACAGTGTTTAGCGACTTTCTCCCTGGCTTTGTTGACTTTTTAAACCCCTTTGGAATGGTATCTAAGGCTACGTTTACATTAGACCGTATCTGTCTCGTTTTCTTCGCGGATGCACTGTCCGTTTACATTAAACCGCCCGGAAACGCCGGGAAACGGGAATCCGCCAGTGTCCACATATTCAATCCAGATCGTGTCAGCTCCGGTGCTGTGTAAACATTCAGAATACGCGGATACGCTGTGCTGAGCTCTAGCTGGCGTCTCATTGGACAACGTCACTGTGACATCCATCTTCCTGATTCGCTGGTGTTGGTCATGTGACGCGACTGCTGAAAAACGGCGCGGACTTCCGCCTTGTATCACCTTTCATTAAAGAGTATAAAAGTATGAAAATACTGCAAATACTGATGCAAATACTGCCCATTGTGTAGTTATGATTGTCTTTAGGCTTGCCATCCTTCCACTTGCAAGTAATAAGTGATATGCGCTGGGATCACACACACAGCGGCTCAGTCCCGAATCACAGCTTGTTCACTTCACTCGCGTGCTCTGTGAGCTGCGCAAGGCCGGAGTGCGCACCCTCCAGAGGGCACTCGCTGTTCAGGGCGGAGTGATTTGGAGCGCAGGATGCCTGCGGAGCCGAGCGTATCCGTGTATTGGTGTTGCTGTGTGCACACAAATCGTGTCTTGGTGTTGCTGTGTGCACACTAATCGTTTTAAAAACGTTAATCTGATGATCTGCTGATACGGTCTAATGTAAACATGGGCTAAGGCTACATCCACACAACAATGGCAACGAGATTTTTTTTTTTTTAATATCACGTCCACATGGGCAACGGATCAGTAAAATATCAGGTACATATGGCAACGCAACGCTTGCTGAAAACGATGCAATACACATGCCACACCTCTACATGCGCTGTAAGATGGTCCCATCGGAAACACCAGAACAATAGAAGAAGTAGACGCATGTACATAAACCCCTTCTTCTGTAGCATCAGCCACATAAAGTTTTGATTATTAATCAGTAGCGTAAAACGAAAGACGTAGAAAGAGGAATGAATGGGGGTAGATGGAAGCCGGTACGCCAACATTCTGATATCCTCCAGAATTCTTTAATGGTCCGGAATAAATTGAATGCTACACGTTGATGGATTACTTTGTTCTTCTACGCCCTTTTTGAGGAATGTATTGTCAGACTTAAACCAACATCTGAAGAGGTGAGATCGCTCCTTTTTTCCCCCTATTTTTGCTGGCGGGATTGTTTTTGTTTTTGGAAAGCAGTGAAAATATTTTGTAAGCGCGTTTCATGAACCAAGTTATAGGATTTGTTGACAACTCACATCGAGTTCGTTACACTTCTACCCGGCGTGAAGCACTGACAGTCATGTGGTTGTGACGTCATCATAAACAAATCCGTTCTACTCATCCAGACGACCTCGCAACGGCGCCATTGCCAGATTTTTCCACTCTGGAACCCATTCTCAAAAGATTTCGTTTTGGGGCACCCAGAATGCCGGTGCCGTGTGGACGCCAGGCCGAAACGATAAACAATTTTATCAGATTCACCTGAATCCATTGTCGTGTGGACAGGGCCTAAAAGAAAAACAAGCCTAGATACAAAGCTAGTCATGTTTTGAGCAAATGTTTGTGACTGCTGTCTGCTTGTACAAGCCAGTGACAAATCACAGTGGACATTGTCCTAACAACCAATCATAGATTACCCTTTTTCCCAATGATGAATCAATGATCAACACTGGTTCTAACAACCAGTCATGGATTACCATTGTTTCCTAATGACCAATCACTGATCACCATTGTTCACAAAGACCAAACATTGGTCACTATCGTTCCCCGATGATCAATCACTAATCACCATTGTTCTCAACAACCAAACACTGATCACCACTGTTTGTCCCAGTCACACCCCAGCAAACACACAACGTATATACAACGTAGTGGTTAGGTAGTGGTTTGGTAATGTCAGGGAAATATAATGTCGTTACGTAGTAGGCATGTCCTAATACAATGTTGTGCCAATACGTAATGACAACGTAGTGGTAATACGTAATGACAACGTAGTGGTAATACTAATGACAACGTAGTGGTAATACGTAATGACAACATACTGGTAATACCTAACGACAACGTAGTGGTAATACGTAACGACAACTTAGTGGTAATACGTAACGACAATGTAGTGGTAATACCTAACGACAATGTAGTGGTAATACGTAATGGACATGTTATCTGGCGACCATCCAGTGATGTATGTCCTAAACTATGTGGTCTACATGTTGTGTGTATTTTCTATTTGATGATCGATGCATTAATAATTTGCTTTCGTACATTTTTGTTGTAAGTCTCTATGAATAACATTAACAATGTGATCTTGGTCTACTGATGAATCGATCGTATTTTAACTTTAAAATAGCGCTGAATGAGGGCATTTCAATGAAATAAAAGTTCGCAGATTCATGATTTTGCAGTTAGGCTTGTCTTATCAGTTTATCTGCATTGTAACCCTCTAATATAACTATTAGTGGTATTTTTTTTTAATCCAAAATCATGTTTGGTACACGCAAAACTTTAACTGAAGGGGAGGACTTTCACATGATCCGTGATTGCCAACAAATTATTTCCGTGACCAGTGATTTGAGCCTGTTTCTCTTCCTGTGATGTGTGATTGAGAACGTTTATGTTTGTGGCCCCCAGGGGCAGATCCGGGGGAGGGGTTTAACCCCCCTTCAGTGACCGGGGGGGGGGTATAAAAGAGTAAACACAACAGAAAGCTTGAAGCAAGCAAAATTATTCAAAATATGCTCAAATTCACTGAATAAACATGTACAGTTTCATTTCCCAGCGCGCCTTCGGGCCGCTCGCCGACGCTTTTCGTAGAAATTATCAATACAATCCAGTCCCCATCCCTCTCCCTGACCCCCTCCACCCTGTTAACTTGGCAGGAAAAGGACATATGCTGGCTGACCGCTATCCCATCATGCTTTGCGGCTCCGGATCGCGTCGGTCTTTCAAAACCCGTTGGAGTGACTTCTGGCTTCCCAGTTGTTTTTATTGGTGTGAAGGGAAGGTGTTTGGTTATAATTGGAGAGCTTTGATCGACAGAATCTTTCAAGGTAAGAATGTTACCCTTGCTATTGTTGTCACTATGTGAATGTAAGGTGATTAAGTCTGACGATATATTATATGCAAATGTTATCGTTAAATGTTTATTTTAATGAATGCTAGCGTCTGAGTCTCCACCGCAGGAAAGCGCGCGCAGAGCCATGTTGTTTGTGGGGGATGATGCGCACGTGGTGGAGATCATTTTATGAAAAGATAGAAACACTACTTGAATAAATGACTTACATTTGTGATCTGTCAGTCTGAATATCTGTGTAGTGACATCCAGTACTAATAATATTACTTATGTGTGGTGTTTTACTGTATCATAAAATCCAACCATTTTTTAAATGTATGTCTTTAATTCATAAATGCATAATGCTCACTCATTTTTATGTGTCCCATGACACTAACCATTTCCTTTTTATGTGTTTTTATAGATTATCAGAGAAAGGTTCTGATGCGCCTAGATGAAATTGTGCAGAATTATCTGTAGGTACTTACCTCTTGCAAATATTTCATTTGTACATACATCACTTAATCTGACCATATAATGGTAAACAAGGATTTCCCAATTTATCATTGATTATAATTATATTTGCAGGCTCGCGCTGCTGTGGCTGCAACAACTAAGGAGACAACTACTGTACCAACCCATCTGATTCAGAAACCAGAGACAGCTGTTAGCTCTTTCACTGCTAGAATTTCTATTATTGAATACCAGAACAAAAATAATGGTTGGCATGTGTGTAAATATTGCAGTCAGTCTCTGTAGGTTTTTATGCCATTTTAGTGTAATGTAATATCTGACCAGCAGCCATCATAAAAGTGCAGAATAGTACCTTTAAGTTCCTTTGCATATTCATGATCACATTTGATTCAGGTAATGCATGTATTAAGCTTCTATTTCATCCTGTGAAACTACAACACATGACCTGTTATGTTTGTCAATTGTACTAGTACACGCAGTATATTGTTCACATTTACTCTGTAAAAAATAAGGTTCTAAATATAGCGATCTCGAAGAACCGGAAATTGAACTTATTTCAGACTGTCAACCATTCAAGAATCATCTGGGATCCAAAATTAAAACCAAGGGGCATTTTAGGAGGACACTTAAATATCTCATCATCTCTAGCCGCTTTATCCTGTTCTACAGGGTCGCAGGCAAGCTGGAGCCTATCCCAGCTGACTACGGGCGAAAGGCGGGGTACACCCTGGACAAGTCGCCAGGTCATCACAGGGCTGACACATAAAACCATTCACACTCACGGTCAATTTAGAGTCACCAGTTAACCTAACCTGCATGTCTTTGGACTGTGGGGGAAACCGGAGCACCCAGAGGAAACCCACGCGGACACGGGGAGAACATGCAAACTCCGCACAGAAAGGCCCTCGCCGGCCACGGGGCTCGAACCTGGACCTTCTTGCTGTGAGGCGACAGCGCTAACCACTACACCACCGTGCTGCCTACACTTAAATATAAGAAGTTTTAAATCTAAAAGTGATCAAATTCATCAGCTATTGTTGGACTCTAATCTAGATTTTCTGTGTTTATCGGACACATGGCTTAATGAAAATTCACCGTCATCAACATTACATGTTTCTGGGTATAATATTTATAGAAAAGACAGAGTAGGCTCAAAGGGTGGTGGAGTTGTACTGTAATTTTTGTGAAAGAGCATTTTCAATGTCATGAAATACAGTAGTCTTGCAATGAACTTGAGTGTATTGGTCTTAATGTGACTTTATCCACATCTATGTCTTTTTTGCTTATTGTATTATATCGCCCCCCTTCTTCCAATAATAGCTTCTATGAACATTTTGAAAATATGTTAAAGGAGTGTAATTTTAATAAGGAGATGATTGTCATGGGTGATTTTAATGTCAATTGGGAAATGAAATCTTCAAGGAAATCCTTAAAACAGATCACAGATTGTTTTGATCTTACACAGCTGGTAAATGGTCCCACAAGAATTACAAAAACTACTAGCACAAAAATTGATCTTATTTTTAGCAATAGGCCAAAACGAATTAATAAATCCTTTAACATGCTGACTGGACTATCGGATCACAACTTGATTCTGATAGCTAGGAAGCTAACTAAAAGCGTTTTACTGCATTTGTCCAAGAAGGGGAATCTTTGGTCATTCCTAAAAATATGCAGGATAGATTTTAAAAGTGCTGTTCAGAACATTGATTGGGAGGCCGTACTGGTGGGAAATTATTTGGAAAACAATAGTCAAACATTAATGCAAAAACTACAGAGTAAAATTAGTGATTTTACATGTAAACAAATATGTAGGAAAAGAAATAACATAATTCCTTGGATGAACACAACTATCTTAAATTTAATGAAAAGACGTGACATGGCTCTAAAGATGGCTCTTAAGTCCAAGTTAAGCAGTGACAGATATATTTTTAATATGCTTCGCAATAAGGTTGTCAAAGAGCTTAGGACATCAAAGGCAAACTATTTTCTAAACATAATAGAAAAAGCAGGAGGTAATACAAAAAATATTTGGAACCAACTAAGAAAACTAATGGGGCAAAATTTTAATAATACCAACTCAATTGCAATTTATGCTAATGGAACACTTTTGAGCAACCCAGCTGAAGTAGTAGCAGCTCTTAATCACCATTTCATTGATTCAGTAGCTGAAATTATTAAGTGTTTTTCCCCTGTGCATATTGTACCCAGCCAAAGTAGACATATTGAAGCAGCTTTCAATTTAGAAACTATTATAGATTCAGATGTTCAGAGAGTAATTGGATCTCTTCGGTCTTCCAAAGCTATTGAGGTATTTCACCTGATGTCACAGGGTCACGTGATGCCCCGGTGTCCACCATTTTGGATGGCAAGCTAGCTAATGTCAACAACAGTAGCTGGTATGTTACTGTAGCAATGTTTACGTTCAGTCATTTGGATGACTGTTAAAACCTTTCAGTCTCAAGTTTTTCCTTTACTGGATTTACTAGTTTACTGAGCTAGCACGTGATGGCTCCCGGCTTGGCCGGCTAGCGCGCGATGGCTCCCGGCTTGGCCGGCTAGCGCGCGATGGCTCCCGGCTTGGCCGGCTAGCGCGCGATGGCTCCCGGCTTGCCCGAGCGCGCTAGCTCAGTAAACTAGTAAATCCAGTAAAGGAAAAACTTGAGACTGAAAGGTTTTAACAGTCATCCAAATGACTGAACGTAAACATTGCTACAGTAACATACCAGCTATGATGTTGTTGACATTAGCTAGTGCCAACAGCTAGTTGCTAATACACTACTACAACTACACCGACCCTAATAATACAGTTCTTAGTCATTGCCTGGTAACAGCAAATTTATAACGGGCCATGTCTCAACAGACTAAGAAGTTATTTCAATGACATTTAATAACATTTTGTTTCTCCTGAGGACCGAAAGTAAATGAAAATGTGAACAAACCTTAGCTGTAATCAGATGGCGACCACCGGCTCCAGGGACGACCCACTGATGTAGGCATGTTACCCAGCCTGACACAAAATATTTGTAGGTATCCAAACTTGTATACGCTTTCAGATCAATACCTGTGTATGGCGATGGGTTTTTAACGACATAGGTATACAGATCATGTGGGCCGGAGTCAGGTAAAGACGAGGGCTTCGTGTACTTCTGTACGTCAGTGAACAATCCTGGTGGAAGCAGGTAAACGTTGTTCTCTAAGCCTGCTAACCTCAATTTTTGCAAATACCTCTCCCTCTGCTCGCCCTGTAAATGCCCTACGTCACTGGATAGTGAAGGTGTTTTCTGCATCTCGCTCCTTTTTCTTTTATGTTTTTCGTTTGTCGCCTTCCTCGCATTCAAACTGATTCGAGCTGTGCCGTCCAAAATGGCAGCATCACATGACTTGGTCACGTGAGTGAAATACCTCAATAGATGTTATTGGTATGAACACAGTTATGCTTAAGGAGCTCTCTGCATCCTTAGTATGCCCTATTACAAAAATTGTAAATCTTTCAATAGCTCAGGAAACTTTCCCAGATGTGTGGAAATTAGCTGCTGTTTCACCCATATTTAAAAGGGGTGATCAACAGTCCATCAGCAACTATAGACCTATTAGTGTTTTGCCTGTGGTTTCCAAAGTGGCTGAAAAACTTGTTGCTGAACAAATTACAAATTATTTAAACACTAGCTCTTACTCTTTGCATCCAAACCAATTTGGTTTTCGCACTAATCATTCCACTGAAACTGCCAATTGCTATTTCACTGAAAAAATTAAGTTAATGCTAGATAAAGGTGGTGTGGTTGGTGCTGTATTTCTAGATCTGAAGAAGGCCTTTGATACTATCAATCATGGCGTACTTCTTGGTAAACTTTCCACGTTTAACTTTTCATTAGGCACCATTAACTGGATACAGTCATATTTAACAAATAGGTTTCAGTTTGTTCGCATAAAGAATCATCAGTCCAATGCTATTTCTTTAGCTGCAGGTGTTCTGCAGGGATCCATTTTGGGTCCACTTTTATTTTCTTTATATGTGAATGATTTGCCAATTGTATGCCCTAATTCAAACACTATAATGTATGCAGACGACACTGTAATTTTTATGCATGGTAGCAGCACAACCCAAGTAGCTGATCAGTTAACTAACTCAATGCAACGCATCACAGAATGGTTAAAGCAAAACTGTCTTCAACTGAATGTCTCTAAAACAGTGTGTATGTTTTTTAGTAAAACTAAAACACACTCACTAGAGCCTGATGTGGTTGTAGATGGGGAGCGACTACGTGTCGTCTCAGATTTTAAATATCTTGGGGTGGTCATTGATAATAACCTCACCTTTAAAGAGCATATCAAAAAGGTTTCTAAGTGCATCACATTTAATTTGGCAAACTTTAGACATGTTCGCAGTTGCATGTCAACTAAGGCTGCACTAATGTATATGCATTCAATGATCTTCTCCCATATAACATATTGTTTGACAACCTGGTCTCAAGCTAGCAATACTGCACTCAAACCACTACTTTCTTTATATATATAAAAAAAAAAAAACATTAAGGTATTGGATAAGAAATCCAATGACTATCATCATTGCCATATTTTAATGAAATACAAATTGCTACATCTGGAAAATCTTATTAAATATTCACACTAATGTTTAATGTATAAACATGAAATTATTCATGGACTTGCTCCTCCTGTACTGATCCAGTTTATAAAGGTGGTATCAACATCTACAAGGAGTGCAGCTAGAGGAGATTGTGTGGTCCAGTTTGGAAAAAGTGCTTTTAGCCAGTCTGCATTTTCAATCAGGGCTGCTCGTGAGTGGAATTCCATTCCAATTGACATTGGAAATCAATCAAATTATGCTTCTTTTAATTTTTTTTAAGAAAGTGGTTAATTAGTGGTCAAGGCTGTCAACATTAAATTTTAGTGCTTAATTTTTCTCCATGTTTGCTGCCCTGCCTGTCGAAGTTTTTCTGATGCCATCTGTCATGTTGTCTTGTCAGTTTGTCTAATATTACTGTTGTTTTTTTGTGTATGGTTTTTATTATGTGTTTGGTGTCTATGTCCTGCTTGTTTATGGTTTGTTAGTTTCTTATTGTGTCTTGTATTATAAATGTTGTTGATGTTTGTTGTTGTTGCTTAATGTTGTTCTTGGTTTTGTTTGTAGTAATTGTTTGGTGTTGAGTTTATGTTAGCTTGTGTGTAAATGTATTTTAGTTCAGTTTTTATTTTTATTTAGATTTAGTTTTTTATTTGGAAATGTTTTATTTGATTATATTTTAATTTTTGTTCTTTTAGGGTGACTATTTTAACATCAGTCCAGGGACAGCAGATGCAAAATAGCCTTCTGGCTAATTCTGGCATATTTACATTTGTTTAAATGTTTTATTAATGTGCATTGTCCCTGATAACTAAACCTTTAAATAAATAAAATAAATAAAAATGTCTAACCTAACCTGGCTGATGCAGATTTTTTTTTTGTTGTTGTTGAAATAAATGCACCGACTATGCAAAATATTGTTGCTTCTTCCATGTTTTCTACCTAATATTACTCGGGTTTTGTAAGGTAGAAGAAAGGATGTGAAAATGTAAGGTGGTGAGAACGTGCCCATATGAGTGTGAAAGTATCCATAGTATAGTGGGAAGGTCCCCATAGGGTAGTGGGAAGGTGCCCATAAGGTAGTGGGAAGGTGGTAGATACGTAATTTCTCTACGTAACATTACGACGTAGTAAAAACGTTGCTGGTAGTCCAGAATTTTACGTAGTAACTATGTAAAAACACTATGTAACATCTCCCAAACCACTACGTTGTAAGTACGTAGTTACTAGCTGGGACACTTCATTGTTCTTCATTTTAAATTCTCTTCTTGGTCAGTAATACAATCAAGTTTTTCCACTCACAGTCATTCCTTCGTGATCATAACTATTCTGTTAATATGAAAAGTAATGTCAGGCAAATTGTAGCAAGTTTTCTGAGTATGCATGACCTACTTTCTACTGAAAGGAGTTGGCAACACTGAACATACATAGCATACCATAAAATTGGTTATATATACTCTTCATGCTCACACTGAACTATTTGTGTCACTACCATATCTGGAAAATTAGTTTCCCACAGTTTTGGACATTGCTTTGGTCAGGATTAGAATTGACACTCAATCACATTTAGTTAGTTTAGATGGCATCATTCTTACTGTGTTTAGGACAGTGTGTGGGGTGTGTGTGACAAGGCGGAGGATGGAAAGTGTGGACAAATTGCTTCCTGTATTGCTAAAAAAAGTTGTTGTAAAAAAGATTGCACAATGAAACTACTTCCTGTGACATGATTTAACTTCAGTTGTAAATAAATTCCGTGTCCTCTGAAATTTGACTGCTCAGATACATTTGGTCTATAAAGTCAAAACACAAAGCAGGTTTTGATGATGAATAAAAGTGTCATTGCTAGCGAGCATTTGTTTTGGTTTTTTTATTTATATGCAGCACCAGTCAAAACTTTGGACAAAATTATTCAGTACAATGAATGAGTAAAGTGTATCCAAATGTTTGACTGGTACTGTATGTACAGTGGTGCTTGAAAGTTTGTGAACCCTTTAGAATTTTCCATATTTCTGCATAAATATGACCTAAAACATCATCAGATTTTCACACAAGTCCTAAAAGTAGATAAAGAGAACCCAGTTAAACAAAGGAGACAAAAATATTATACTTGGTCATTTATTTATTGAGGAAAATTATCCAATATTACATATCTGTGAGTAGCAAAAGTATGTGAACCTCTAGGATTAGCAATTAATTTGAAGGTGAAATTAGAGTCAGGTGTTTTCAATCAATGGGATGACAATCAGGTGTGAGTGGGCACCCAGTTTTATTTAAAGAACAGGGATCTATCAAAGTCTTATCTTCACAACACATGTTTGTGGAAGTGTATCATGCATGAACAAATGAGATTTCTGAGGACTTCAGAAAAAGCGTTGTTGATGCTTATCAGGCTGGAAAAGGTTACAAAACCATCTCTAAAGAGTTTGGACTCCACCAATCCACAGTCAGACAAATTGTGTACAAATGGAGGAAATTCAAGACCATTGTTACCCTCCCCAGGAGTGGTCGACCAACAAAGATCACTCCAAGAGCAAGGTGCGTAAAAGTCGGCGAGGCCACAAAAGACCCCAGGGTAAGTTCTAAGCAACTGAAGGCCTCTCTCACATTGGCTAATGTTAATGTTCATGAGTCCACCATCAGGAGAACACTGAACAACAATGGTGTGCATGGCAGGGTTGCAAGGAGAAAGCCACTGCTCTCCAAAAAGATCATTGCTGCTTGTCTGCAATTTGCTAAAGATCACGTGGACAAGCCAGAAGGCTATTGGAAAAATGTTTTGTGGATGGATGAGACCAAAATAGAACTTTTTGCTTTAAATGAGAAGCGTTATGTTTGGAGAAAGGAAAACACTGCATTCTAACATAAGAACCTTATCCCATCTGTGAAACATGGTGATGGTAGTATCATGGTTTGGGCCTGTTTTGCTGCATCTTGGCCAGGACGGCTTGCCATAATTGATGGAACAATGAATTCTGAATTATACCAGTGAATTCTAAAGGAAAATGTCAGGACATCTGTCCATGAACTGAATTTCAAGAGAAGGTGGGTCATGCAGCAAGACAACGACCCTAAGCACACAAGTCATTCTACCAAAGAATGGTTAAAGAAGAATAAAGTTAATGCTTTGGAATGGCCAAGTCAATGTCCTGACAATCTAATCGAAATGTTGTGGAAGGACCTGAAGCGAGCAGTTCACATGAGGAAACCCACCAACATCCCAGAGTTGAAGCTGTTCTGTACAGAGGAATGGGCTAAAATTCCTCCAAGCCGGTGTGCAGGACTGATCAACAGTTACCGGAAACATTTATTTGCAGTTATTGCTGCACAAGGGGGTCACACCAGATACTGAAAGCAAAGGTTCACATACTTTTGCCACTCACAGATATGTAATATTGGATCATTTTCCTCAATAAATAAATGACCAAGTATAATATTTTTGTCTCATTTGTTTAACTGGGTTCTGTTTATCTACTTTTAGGACTTGTGTGAAAATCTGATGAAGTTTTAGGTCATATTTATGCAGAAATATAGAAAATTCTAAAGGGTTCACAAACTTTCAAGTACCACTGTATCTAGTGTTTAATATATGTTAATTACATTTCTGTAGCATACTTTTCATGTTTAATTTAAGTCAGACACTCCCACAGAGCAAAATTTCAGATAACCATGTAGCTACTTTTACAAACATGCTTGATCTTTCTTTGTTCTCTCGGATCTTTAATCAGATTATGTTCATTAGTACAGCTGGTTCAGCAGCACAGCAGCACGAGCAAGTCTTTGTATTCCACAAGCTGACAAGTTGGATTGGTGGTTTAAAAAGTAGATTTTAAAGAAAGATTTTACCTTTACCTACACTGTAAAAAATGTCCGTAGAATTATGTAAAATCATGACATAAAAAAACTGTAAATACAAAAACAATGAAGCAGTGTGTAATTTACATCAATATACTGTAAAACTCCTCACCAAATACCACTGTTAATTTAACAGTAAGAATATGTTGAATTGATCATTTTTTTTGTAGAATTTACAAATTGTTGTAGTTTAAACACAGACAAACTGTAATACTAAAACAGAATGTGATAGTTAAAATTACATAATTGCCCTGTTAAAAAAAATACAAAAACGGCCACTGTCGTGGCTCAGTCGACTAAGGCGCCATACTGTGAATCTGGGGACCCGGGTTCGATTCTGACCCAAGGTCATTTCCCAGTCTCTCTCTAGCTCATTTCCTGTCTCTACACTGTCCTATTCAATAAAGGTGAAAAAAGCCCCCCCAAAAAAATATCTGTCTAGTAGTTCATTGAAACCAGCATACAAAAATCCCGTTGTTCTTACGGAAAAAAACTGGCAGCTGGAGTCACCAGAAAAAATCCGTAAAATATACAGCAAAACGGTAATTGCTTTTACGGTACAGCTTGTACATTTTACAGTTAAATCCAGCATATAAAACACTGGACTTCTGTTATATTTGCTACTTTAAACTGTAAAATGTACATGCTGTGCTGTAAAAGCAATTACTGTTTTGCTGTATATTTTACGGATTTTTTCTGGTGACTCCAGCTGCCAGTTTTTTTCCGTAAAAACAACGGGATTTTTTTTACAGTGTAGCTCATTTACTTTCTTATTGTTCCAAGCAAAACTCAGTTTAATACTCTGTCAGGCACTGGGGAAAAACAAACAAACAAACAAACAAACAAACAAACAAACAAACAAACCATCTGAGGCTGGAGAAAGTGCAGTGTTTAGACACAGGTGAGAAGTCACTATAATTTAGTATTACATTTTGTGATTCAGACCATTATTTATGATCCCATATTGAGGCAATTATATGTGCAAACAAACAAACAAACAAACAAACAAACAAACAAACAAATGGAGCTGGGGGGATGATAATAATCTAAAAAAAAATCTCCATAATTTTTAAACCCTATTTTTCTTGTAAATTTACAACTTTAATCTCAGACACTGAGTTTTTATCACAAAT
The DNA here is from genome assembly GCF_027579695.1 of Neoarius graeffei. NCBI lineage: Eukaryota > Metazoa > Chordata > Actinopteri > Siluriformes > Ariidae > Neoarius > Neoarius graeffei. The sequence goes on along the minus strand of NC_083574.1, from coordinate 37,819,687 downwards.
TTATGACTTTATAGGCCCAGAGAACATCCACATTTTTCTTGTAAATTTATGACTTTAATCTCAGAAAGTCTGAGTTTTTTTCTTAAAATATTGCCCCTCAGAAAACTCTCTTTTTCCTTTTTTTTTATTTTATTTGTTTGTATGTATGTACAGTGCCTTGCAAAAGTATTCATACCCCTTGAATTTTTTCACATTTTTCCACCTTACAACCATGAACTTAGAAGTTTTTTATTAAGATTTTATGTGATAGACAACACAGAGTAGCACATAATTGTGAAGTGAAACGAAAATGATAAATGGTCTTCAAAATTTTAAACAAATAAAAATCTGAAAAATGTGATGTGCATTAGTATTCAGCCCCCCTGCGTCAATCCTTTGTAGAGCCACCTTTTGCTGCAATTACAGCTGCAAGTCTTTTGTGGTATGTCTCTACCAGCTTTGCACATCTAGACACTGAAATTTTTGTCCCTTCTTCTTTGCAAAATAGCTCAAGCTCAGCCAGATTGGATGGAGAGCCTCTGTGAACAGCAATTTTCAAGTCTTGCCACAGACGCTCAATGGGATTTAGGTCTGGACTTTGACTGGACCATTCTAACACATGAATATTCTTTGATCTAAACCTTTCCATTGTAGCTCTGGCTATATGTTTAGGATCATTGTCTTGCTGGAAGGTGAATCTCCTTCCCAGTCTCAAGTCTTTTGCAGCCTCCAACAGGTTTTCTTCCAGGATTGCCCTGTATTTAGCTCCATCCATCTTCCCATCAACTCTGACCAGCTTCCCTGTCCCTGCTGAATAAAAGCATCCCCATAGCATGATGCTGCCACCACCATGTTTCACAGTGGGGATGGTGTGTGCAGGGTGATGAGCAGTGTTAGTTTCCACCACACATAGCGCTTTGCATTTTGGCCAAAAAGTTCAACTTTGGTCTCATCTGATCAAAGCACCTTCTTCCACATGTTTGCTGTGTCCCCTACATGGCTTCTTATACCTGTCTTTCAACGATGGCTTTCTTCTTGCCACTCTTCCAAAAAGGCCAGATTTGTGGAGTGTACGACTTATAGTTGTCCTGTGCACAGATTCTCCCACCTGAGCTATGGATTTCTGCAGCTCCTCCAGAGTGATCATGGGCCTCTTGGCTGCTTCTCTGACCAGTGCTCTCCTTGCTCGCTCTGTCAGTTTAGGTGGATGGCCATGTCTTGGTAGGTTTGCAGTTGTGCCATACTTTTTCCATTTTTGAATGATGGATTGAACAGTGCTTTTTGAGATGTTCAGAGCTTGGGATATTTTTTTATAACCTAACCCTGCTTTAAACTTCTCCAGAACTTTATCCCTGACCTGTCTGGGGAGTTCTTTGGTCTTCATGATGCTGTTTGTTCTTCAGTGTTCTCTAACAAACCACTGAGGCCTTCACAGAACAAGTGTATTTATGCTGAGGGTAAATTACACACAGTAGGACTCTATTAACTAATTAGATGACTTCTGAAGGCAATTGATTGCACTGGATTGTATTTAGAGGTATCAGAGGACAGGGGGCTGAATACTAATGCACACCACATTTTTCAGATTTTTATTTGTTTAAAATTTTGAAGACCATTTACCATTTTCGTTTCACTTCACAATTATGTGCTACTCTGTGTTGGTCTATCACATAAAATCTCAATAAAAAACTTTTAAGTTTGTGGTTGTAAGGTGGAAAAATGTGAAAAAGTTCAAGGGGTATGAATACTTTTGCAAGGCACTGTATGTATGTATGTATGTATGTATGTATGTATGTATGTATGTATGTATGTATGTATGTATGTATGTTTGTTTATTTTCTCATAAATTTACAACTTTAATTGTGGAAGTTCTGAGTTTTTCTTGGGATATTTTAATCACTCCCAAGCTCCTTACTTGTTTGTTTGTTTGTTTGTTTGTTTGTTTGTTTGTTTGTTTGTTTTACCAACAAATGCCCTAATAATTAATTAATTGGGTTGTTACAATTAATTTACAAGTCAGAACAGAAACTCTCACAGGCTGTGGCTAACATTAAAAGTCCGATACGTCAGCGAATAGTTCAGCTGCTAAATCCCATGACTAGTGATAGAAGGGATGGCTATAACCAACATCATGAAATTAGCAATATGGCATTCTGACCCACAAGATGAGTCAAGTCAAGTCAAGTCAAGTTTATTTGTATAGCGCTTTTAACAATAAACATTGTCGCAAAGCAGCTTTACAGAATTTAAATGACTTAAAACATGAGCTAATTTTATCCCTAATCTATCCCCAATAAGCAAGCCTGTGGCAATGGTGGCAAGGAAAAATTCCCTTAGACGGCATGAGGAAGAAACCTCGAGAGGGACCAGACTCAAAAGGGAACCCATCCTCATTTGGGAAACAATAGACAACATGACTATAACATTAATAGTTTTAACATGAAGTCAGTTTTGTTGATGTTATAAACTCTTCACCGATGGAAACCTGAGTGCAAAACTGCCCATGACAACTGCAGCTCCAAAGCCAGCAAGTCAACTGTAGTCCTCAGCCATAAAAGCATTACTGTAAGTGTCCAGAGCGTCCTCCAAGTGCGACCCCCAACCACCCACATGGGGCCACCCTCCACAGGAGCAACACAACAAGACTCCAACCAGACACAGGGCACCAGAATGGACCAGGCAGGTCCGAGGAGCAGAAGAGGCCAGCATCTCGATCCCAGGACCGACATGTAACTCAGAGGGACAGATGGGGGGGGGAGAAGAGAGAGAAAACACAGGTTGTTAGGTATGCCCAATGTCACCTGAATAAGTAGGAACAGTATACATATTGCACTGAGTACAAGCAGGGACTCCAGCAAAACTAACTATGACAGCATAACTAAAAGGGGAGAGCCAGAAGGTAACACAGGCATGAAAGAGCCCCAGGACATAAAGCAGCAGCCACTACACCATCAACAAACTCGAGTGAGCAAGTGAGTGGGCTACTGACAGCATCCATACATCCCAGTTTACCAAAACACTCTATGTCTGAGGACCCTCCAGATCTACACCTTTACCTCATAAACATCATTAACAAAAAGCTTGACTAAACAGATATGTTTTCAGCCTAGACTTAAACACTGAGACTGTGTCTGATTCCTGAACACCACTTGGAAGGCTCTTCCATAACTGTGGGGATTTGTAAGAAAAGGCTCTGGCCCCTGATGTAGCCTTCACTATACGAGGGACCAGCAGATAGCCTGCACCTTTTGATCTAAGTAGGCGTGGCAGGTCATAAAGGACCAGAAGTTCACTCAGGTACTGTGGTGCGAGACCATTCAGTGCTTTAAAGGTCAATAGTAGTATTTTATAATCAATACGAAATTTGATTGGGAGCCACTGCAGTGTGGATAAGACAGGGGTGATGTGTCTTATGAGGGTTTATGAATTTCCCCACAGGCCTTTTAGTTGTTTGCTTGTAATAATAATTATCCCGCATCCACCCAAGTCAATCTTTATGTCAAGTCCAAATATAAACCTTACCCAAGCATGCATGGTAAAGTTTTCATATTATTTACTGTGCAAAGCATGCAGTAATTATTATTTGTAAGAACTACATTATTTGTACGCTATTTACTTAAATTGACAGCATACAAGTAGTGCAGGCGGCATGGTGGTGTAGTGGTTAGCGCTGTCGCCTCACAGCAAGAAGGTCCGGGTTCGAGCCCCATGGCCTGCGAGGGCCTTTCTGTGCAGAGTTTGCATGTTGTCCACATGGGTTTCCTCCGGTTTCTCCCACAGTCCAAAGACATGCAGGTTAGGTTAACTGGTGACTCTAAATTGACCGTGAGTGTGAATGGTTGTCTGTGTCTATGTGTCGGCCCTGTGATGACCTGGTGACTTGTCCAGGGTGTATCCCGCCTTTCGCCCGTAGTCAGCTGGGATAGGCTACAGCTTGCCTGCGACCCTGTAGAACAGGATAAAGCAGCTAGAGATAATGAGATGAGACAAGTAGTGCAGCAGAATTAAATTATTACTTAACTATTAAATAATAGGTATCATACTGTCAAATAAACTTCAACACATTTTTCACTGTTGTGTTGATATTAAAAATGCTTTAATGCAGATTCACCAATCCCCAAATTATAGATGGGGAGGGCAATTATTCTGAACATTTATAGTTGTTATAGCCAGCATTAACACAATGATTCATTTCAAATTTAGCATACAGAGCCAAAACTACTTGCTGCTGCTTAATTACTTACTGATGGCAGGACTGTACTGACTGTGTCTTAAATATTCATTAATATTGTTTGTGAATTAATTCAATTTATTCAATAATTAACGGTGTAGTTGAATCATTTAATGTAAAAACTTGTAGAACGATGGTAGCTGTGAAACTAACAGCACAACATTACTTCATGTTGTGCATTTGTATGTGAGACAAGGCTTGATTATACAGGATGTCCATGGATGGACAAATGAAAGGGGATTGTTGATCTCAACTTAATTAAAGCAGATGACTTTCACTATGGTGGCGTAGTGGTTAGCGCTGTCGCCTCACAGCAAGAAGGTTCGGGTTCGAGTCCCATGGCCGGCGAGGGCGTTTCTGTGCGGAGTTTGCATGTTCTCCATGTGGGTTTCCTCTGGGTGCTCCGGTTTCCCCCACAGTCCAAAGACATGCAGGTTAGGTTAACTGGTGACTCTAAATTGACCATAGGTATGAGTGTGAATGGTTGTCTGTATCTATGTGTCAGCCCTGTGATGAACTGGTGACTTGTCCAGGGTGTACCCTGCTTTTCGCCTGTAGTCAGCTGGGATAGGCTCCAGCTTGCCTGCGACCCTGTAGAACAGGATAAAGCAGCCACAGATAATGAGATGAGATGAGACTTTCACTCTTTTTTAATCTGTGGACAACCCCACAACTCTCTAAATGCTATAAATGCAAATGAAAAAAAAATCATAATAGGCATGAGGCATTGGCATTTATGACTGAAAGGAATTAGCCTGTGATCAGTGTTTATAGCCATTCTGGTGTTGTACTGAAGTGCATAAGTGCATTAAAATTTGGTTTAATCCATGAACATGAACAACACATCGATTTTTCTAGCATGCATTTGAAGTACAAGTACAATGGTGATTTACAAACAGAAGAAATGCTAACACGTCTCCATATAAAGCCTGAACATATTCATAACATGCTTTAAGCCACCCATAAGCCACACATATTGAGCTGTACTTATCATTTTTGAAAGAAAGTAGTAAATAAAGTACTTTGGAGGCCAAATTGAAGAAGGAATTTCTGCCAGATGTACAGAATTGTCAATAAGGCTGATTTATTTTATATGCACATGCATATGTTTATGAATGCCCATTACCATAATGTGAAAAGCAATTTCATGCTACAGCAAAGGTTCTCATGTGTGTTACAGCTCATTTGCATTCAGCAACTCCCACAAAACTATATAAAAGGTCAAGCTCACCGAGAGCTGAAGGTGCAAATTTAGGAGAAATTCATGAAAGAAAAGGAGTTTCACAGAAGCAGAAGTGGAACATCGGTTGACATATCACTACTACTACTACTACTAATAATAATAATAATTATTATTATTACTATTATTCCATCATCCGTAACTACTTATCCTGTGCAGGGTCACAGGCAATGGGTGAGAGGCGGGGTACACCCTGGACAAGTCGCCAAATCATTGCAGGGCTGACACATAGAGACAAACAACCATTCACACTCACATTCACACCTACGGTCAATTTAGAGCCACCAGTTAACCTAACCTGCATGTCTTTAGACTGTGGGGGAAACCGGAGCACCCGGAGGAAACCCACGCAGACACAGGGAGAACATGCAAACTCCACACAGAAAGGCCCCCGTCAGCCACTGGGATCAAAAGTGGCATGCAGACTCATGTCATTTATCTATGCCGAGTCACATAAAATACTTTGTTTTGAAATTGATAAAACAAATCACAATTCCACTTTCACTTTGAATAATTTTAGATCAATCTTTGTAGCATCTTTAGTGCTTTTAGGAACAGCATTTTCTTTCATCATTTGTAATTCTTCCTCACTGATGGTGACAAATCGATTGGCAGCCATTTTGTTGAGTCGTTCAAGGTGATTATCGAGAAATAGTCCAACTCTCTTGTGTGTGATTTTGTATAATCACCTGTGTATTTATACTAAAATGTGTTACGAACAATATATACAGTATATTGCAATTCACAATGCACTAAACAATTATGCAGTGTTTTCATAAGTAATTATAACACATAAAATGACAACTACACCATAATATGTTATGAAAGTATCCATAGATCACTATAAATGTGAAAGTGTTCAAAAAACAAACGAACAAAAAAATCTTGCTTTAATGGGGAAATGGTTCACTTTCTGTCATTACTCAAAGTGATTGAAAGGTTCTGGAAACAAAATGGTGATGTTCAATGACAAAGAGGATTCTCAAGCAGATGTAATAACATTTTTGTCTTTATTTAATCTTGTGTTGTTTGCCTTTATGTATTCACGCTAAATAGAACACTAGAGAGAAATGGAGAAAAGTTAAGAGCTTAGATTAAACAATGTAAAAAAAAAAGTGTGATTAAGCTGGAGAAAGTAATTGGTTTTCTTCATTTTCACTTTGTGCCAATAAGAAGGAAAAAAGCTTGATGGCCTACCCACCCATGTAATGAGGTCCTTTAACCCAATTAATAGCCCTATTTGTAAGAAAATGTGCCTGTGCCTTTGTCATGTGCTCTACGTGGCCATTATATATCAGGAATAAAAGACGACAAGGAATGCTGTTCATCTAGAAAAATAATCAACAAGAGTGTGGTGCGACTTGACATCAGTTATTAACATTATTGCTAAAGAATGAAACCTTGACTGAAAATAATGTACTTTTGATCCATTTATATTGAATGTTTCCATTAACACATTATAAACAGCTGTAAACAGTTGTTCCTTCATGAGCCATCATCATCATCATCATCATCATTTTTTTCTTTATCTTGAACTAAATAAAAATAAAAAAATGCAGCTTGTCACACAAGTGAGAAACAAAGAAAGCCTCACCTGTTATGCTGTCAAATAACAATAATTATTAGACACACAGGACACATTTTCGATGGAATAAAAACATGTTCTATTCCCTTCTAGCAGGTTTCATTCATTTGGTTTGATAGCATGCAATATTGTTAGTATATCGTGTATCCTACATGTCTTACGTTACTCTACCCAATGGAGAATGAGCACTGAATATGGTTTACAATATTGCATGGTTGTCAAGACAACATGATGTCACACGTCAGAGATGTAAAGCTTCTGCTCTAACGAGTGACTGTGACAATTTGTAAAACAAATATGGCCACCAGGTTTGCTTCATTAAATATGGAAGATGTTGAGAGAATTTTGGCTGCCAGGTCGCTCCGTTGTGTGTAGTTATTGATGTTGATTTTAAAAGTAACTAAGTAAATTGCATAGGGAAATGAATACTTAAATCTGAGTGAAAAAATACTGTGGTGAGTGTGCACAGAAGAAGAGTCTGGAGACAGAAATCTTAGTTTCTCAGTTGTTAACTTGTGCTAGGAGCTCTCGGTCGCACTGGCTTGACTGCGCTAGCATTAGCCTTTGCTAACACTGTTGATGAACACTGGCTGGAAGGTAACTGGACTGTCACGCTAATAGTACTGAGTCGTGGGTAAGCTAACGTTGGCCTTAATGCTCCTGCTGAATGCTACACTGGCTGTAAGGTGACTGCACTGCCATGCTAACAGCACTGAGTTGTGGGTAAGCTAGCGTTGGCCTTTGAGAATGCTGATATGAAGAGAGTGTATAATAATAATAATAATAATAATAATAATAATATTGGCTGGCTTTTTTTTTTGTGGTGTATCAGATATATCCCATTCAGCTAACATAATATTGAAAGAGTCGAAGACTCGTTCAATATCATGCAAGCTGAATGGAATATATCTGATACACCACACACAAAAAAAGCCAGCCAATATTATTTAAATATTGTATAAGTATTGTGAATATTTGTGTAGTGTTTTCCGGTGATGTTTCATGTTAAAGTGCTGATGACACGTTTTTGACATCTTTGGAGATGTTTTGTAACATAAAAAGTAATTCCCGATTATCTATATATTAATTCACGAAGGCGCCTATTTTACAAGTTATGATAAAAAACGCGGCTATTTGGGCAAATTTGACGGGGCTGCAGCACCCAGGAGACGGAGGAGGAGGAGCTATATGACGTCAGCGAAAGAACCTTCCTCCTAACTTACCAGTTTGTTGTTGATGCGGCAGGTGTTCAGTTTATCATTATTAATATTTTTATTAGACATTATTATACATATATATATATAGTTATTATGCCTTCTCGTTGTGTTGCCGGCTTTTGCTCCAAAACCCACAAGGATGGGGTAAGTTTATTCAAGTTTCCCAGAGATCCTGAGCTGCATGCGAAGTGGGTAAGGCAAGTCAGGCGCACTCGTGACAAGTGGGAGCCCTCACCAACATCCGTCCTGTGCTCTGAACACTTTGATTTGGATTGCTTTGACACCCTTCCCAGCTTAAAAGAATCTCTTGGGTGTTCAGTTCAGCACAAACGTGTGCTGCTACCATCAGCAGTGCCTACAGTATTCTGGAGGGGGTCTACTAGTAGCTATGCCGGATCCAGCAGTCGCCTGGGACAAGGCGACTCCTCCAAAGACAGTCCTCCTGTCAGAACGTGTTGAGAAATGACATAAGAGAAAGGTACGTAGAGCTATAGAGTGCTCCGACATGATGCTAAAAATAGTAACCATGCGGTCTGCGCGGCCATCTTGGAAGTGACTCGCTCCAGAGAGCTCATAGAGTACACATCATAGAGTACACATTCATGATAATCATAAATGTAATCATAAAGTCGGCATGATATCAGTCATGTATTTGCTTGTGAAAGCTTGCGGCTTTCATGTAACTGCCGCCTAGCAACGAGAGGCAAAGGGTAAAGAGGGTAGGCTATCATAGATTCTATTCGGAAGAGATCAATACATGATTGATTAAAAATTAAGTATTTTAACAATTTGCATCTGTTTTGTGATTATCGTGACACTTGTGTGTTATATAGAACTGTATGTCTTATCAGCACATCGAGGATCTTCCACCGGAGGCTTTAGCAAGTACTCGTAGCAACACTACACTTTACCCTTTGCCATGCGTTGTTAGGGAACGGTAGCAAGTACCCCGATGACCGACTTCAAGAATATGTAGAAAAAATTTAGAAATTATACTTTCCAAAAGTCATTTGAGCTTAGTGTATTGCATTTCCATTTATATTGTAGGTTCTTGCTGATGTTTTTGCGGAGTATGACGCAGCTGCTGAATCAGAAGCTGCAGAGTTTGTATGTACTAGTTGTGAACATTCACATTATTATCAATCTCATTTATTTAAAATCAGATAAAATCATGCCATCATGATCACTGCTTAGAGTACCAGTATTTGGTTGTTGAAGAGCTAGCACTAGAGAGTTCACCGGCATTTTCATGCGCCATTTCCATTGAGTAGAACAGCCAGTGAACCGCAGCGTGTTCTTCCGCTGACGTCACAACATGGCCGCGAGCCACGGACCCAGTTTTCTTGCGCTGTGCAATTAAAAGTTGGATATTCACGTAACAACAGCTTCTTTTCACGTAATTATAACAGAAATCTAACATGTTTGCCATGTTGTATAGTTTATTTAAGAAATTGCATAGAGTCATGTTCGTGTCATCAGCAATTTAAATGTAGCACTGTTTTGTGGAGCAACTATATTTCATCCCCCACTTCTAATCACATGTCTGTAATGAGAAGAAATGACCTTGACTTTGATTTACATTAAACAATAAATACACTTCTGGAGAAAACAAAGTGAAATCTAGAACTCTGAAGGTTTATATATTACACCCCCCCCCCCCCCCCCCCCCCAGTTTGGCAGGAGTCTACAGCAGTGTGTTTCCTGATCAATCTTGATACACATTTAATCATTTCACTAAACCCCAGACAAATACATAATAAATAAACGAAGCATCTACAGTATATCAATAAAAAAAGACCTTTCTCAGATTTACTGACTGGAAAATAATGATTATTTTCAACCATGTCTACAGCAGACCAATCAAAGCTCGTGTTGCTTTCTCAATCCTCTTTCTAAGCGTTCCAAGTTATCAGGGGCATATGTATCAAGAGACCAGCCATCATTTTCATTTTCAGTGTGGCCAAAAAGGGAAATCCGGACTTTAATTTGGCTCCGTCTTTCTGGATAGGGATTGATTAGAACTGAGAGGTTGCAGTGCGGGAGTAGTATCCATCTCAGCTAAAGAGAACAGTCAAATGCCATGGCCCAGCATGTTCAGAATGACATTCATTAGTACATCGCTTCTGCTGCCCTGCAAAGTTCACTCAAATGTCACTCAACTTGCCTTTAAATAGGGGATGACTCTCCAGTTATAAACTGCCATACACACTCCTCTCCTGTTCCTGCCAACACTATCAATTCCGTATTGGCCTCCTGGGGCCATAATGTTGACTTTCAATCTTGTTCAGTCCTTCTGCGGTAATTAATTAATTTACATTCACTGTGGACTACACTGACATGGCTGCCAACATTGATGATTCCATGAAGTCCAACATTGACAGGATATAATCATAGGAAGAGGGTTGCAGCCATGCATTTACTAGTTGTGTGTGTGTGTGTCTATACAGAATGGTCACCTTCTCAATTACACTGTAAAAAAAAAGACACATCTACGGTATTTACATGAAACACCGGGGTATTTAAATAATACTTCAGTGTCTTCTAGGAAGACATGGGTCTATAAGGAGGATGCAAGAAAACACACGTGTCTATTATAAAGACACCAGTGTCTATCAATAGACACAAGACATGTCTTCCACACATGGCTAAATACCCTAGACATGTCTTCCAAGTATTTTACCCAAGACATGTCTTCTAAGTGATACATTTAGGGGAATTTAAGTAAGACATGTCTAAAGCCTGTTTTTACTTACAGTGTACCTGATTGGTGCCAGGCAAGCAACAGGATGAGTCATATTAATATTCTTCTTCATTTTATCTGGAATTGGTGAGTGCTAGCTGTTTGCGCGTAAAAACGTAGCTGGTGTATGGATTTCAGGTCAAATATTTTCGGATAGTTCCAAATGTTTATTCGAGGATGGTTAACATACTCATACAGCACAGCTCGTTATACTATAGGCATCAAATAAAATTGTTTTGCGTGATAACTGCTCTTTAATGATGTGCATAAAAGGTCAACATCAAATGAGTGCTTCTCTTTCACTGTTTAATGACATTTTATTAGCTACCAGCCACTACGGTGAAGATTAGCCAATCAGAATCATGCATTTTTCCCAGTAGATCTGGTTTTATGAGGTACGATTTCTGCTGTACTGCTCGCATGTTATTTTAATCACTTTCAGTGGAAGTGTCATAAAAGTATTTTATTTCCTACACCTATTACCATTATTAATATGGCAAGACTGGTTGATTGTAAGTCATGCTTTTACTGCAGTCTGGCGTCCAACCAAAGTGCATAAGCATGTGGCACTTATCACACAAATAACTGTACAGATCATGCAGTGTTTTTATTTAGTGTATTTTCCTCATCCCTGCTGAAATAACTTCCTGGCTACACCACTGTCAGTGGAGATGTTTGAGTTTATTAATATGCTGTATTTCCAAAATGATTTTCAAAATATTTATTTATTTATTTATTTATTGCCATGATGTTTTAGAGTGCCAGGGGATCAAACTATTTCCTATTGTTAATTACTTGCACTCAGTGCAATTTTGAGGTTGAGTGAAGCCAGTTTGGTTTGGAATGAACATGTAGGGCTCTCCAGTGAAATGGGCTGATCTTGTGCATGGTGATTTGTTCAACAGGGGGAAACTGATGAGTACACACAGAAAAACAAATGGTTCTACAAACAACACTTGGTTAGAAAACAGAACATTTCAATGACTCTTCAAAGGTTCGATGCATTATTATGGGATCTTAGCTTTGTAAGGTGTATCTACTTGTAACCCTTTCAGAAAGGGAAGCGGTCATTGGGTTGTTTATCACACGCTGGTGGAAAAAAAATGGTTTGACAATGAATTTTCAAGGTTCAATATTTAACTGTCAGGGTTCTTCTTGGAACCCTTTCTTAAGGTTCTATGCAGAAACAGCCAGCTGTTAGGTTCTGCATAGATCCTTAAGAAATGATGTATTTTCTTAAAAGGGAAAGAGGTTCTACAAAGGCTATTTGGTTATTTGAGGGTTCCATGCTTTCTAAAGGAGTTATAACACTCTTAAATAGAGAGTTACACAGGACCCTTAAGAGTATGATGAGCTGTGAACATAACAGATCAGGTTTTTTTCAATGGCTCAGTGCATTACAGTTCTATATCTCAATTCATCTCATTATCTCTGGCCGCTTTATCCTGTTCCACAGGCAAGCTGGAGCCTATCCCAGCTGACTATGGGCGAAAGGCGGGGTACACCCTGGACAAGTCACCAGGTCATCACAGGGCTGACACATAGACACAGACAACCATTCACACTCACATTCACACCTACGGTCAATTTAGAATCACCAGTTAACCTAACCTGCATGTCTTTGGACTGTGGGGGAAAACGGAGCACCCGGAGGAAACCCACGCGGACACGGGGAGAACATGCAAACTCTGCACAGAAAGGTTCTCGCCAGCCACGGGGCTCAAACCTGGACCTTCTTGCTGTGAGGCGACACCGCTAACCACTACACCACTGTGCTGCCCCAGTTCTATATCCATTATTATTATACATACAGGATACTTTTTCGATGGAATAAAAACATGTATTCTATTCCCTTCTCATGGGTTTCATTCATCTGGTTTGATAGCATGCAATATTGTTAGCATATCGCTTATCCTATGTGTATTACGTCACTCTACCCAATGGAGAATTAGCATTGAATATGGCTTACAAGTTTGCATGGTTGTCAAGATAGCATGATGTCACATGTCAAAGAGGTAAAACTTCCACAATAGCGAGCAACTGTGACAATTTGTAAATAAACATGGCCGCCAGGTTTGCTTCATTAAATATGGACAAGTTTGAGAGAATTTTGAAAGAGAAGGACATGCTGAACACCTGAAAGCAATGTATAATAATAATAATAATAATAATAATAATAATGGGCGGCACGGTGGTGTAGTGGTTAGCGCTGTCGCTTCACAGCAAGAAGGTCCTGGGTTCGAGCCCCGGGGCCGGCGAGGGCCTTTCTGTGTGGAGTTTGCATGTTCTCCCCGTGTCCGCGTGGGTTTCCTCCGGGTGCTCCGGTTTCCCCCACAGTCCAAAGACATGCAGGTTAAGTTAACCGGTGACTCTAAATTGACCGTAGGTGTGAGTGTGAATGGTTGGCGGTGTACCCCGCCTTTCGCCCGTAGTCAGCTGGGATAAGCTCCAGCTTGCCTGCAGCCCTGTAGAAGGATAAAGTGGCTAGAGATAATGAGATGAGATAATAATAATAATAATGGATGGCTTTTTCCATGGTATATCAGATATATTCCATTCAGCTAGCATGACACTGAACTCATCTTCGACTCATTCCATATCATGCTAGCTGAATGGAATATATCTGATATACCACTCAACACCAGCCGATATTATTTAATTGTTCTATATTTAAGCTTTCGACATCTATATTTAACCTTTGTTTCCAAGTTTGTTCCTCAGTTCCAATTTAGATAACTGAGCCTTTTAATGGCTCTTCAAGGGTTCTATTGGTTCATATCTTCCTAGAAGAATGCTACATGGAACCCTTGCAGAAAAATAAAAATTTGTTGGGTTCTAAACAGATCCTGAAGAATCAAAAACGTTCCAGATGTATGAGGGTAAAAGTCCTATGGTGGTGTTTGTTCCTATGCTGTCTCTTCAAGGGTTTTATGTATAAGTAAGTTTCTTTGCAACGTTAAAAAAAAAATCTACTTGGAACTCTTTCAGAATGGTGAATTGTCTTAGGGTTCTATATAGAACCTTAAGAAATGAAAGTGTTCTAGATCTAAACTTTAGCATTCTAGATTCTATATTTAAGAGTTCTACATTTAATATTTGTTAAATATATTTCTATGGAAATACAGCATATTCCTTCAAACACATATTGAAAAAGAAGCCTTCAATGGTTCTTTGAGGGGTTTAAATATAATTACGAGTACTTAACTTAAGGGAAGGTCATTTAGTTCTACACAGTACCTTAAGAAATAAGAGGGTTCTAGATTTAAGAGTGGTCTAAAAGTCTGATGGGGATGTTTGTTAATGCTCCTCAGTACATTCTTAGAAAACAGAACCTTTCAAAGGTTCTTCCAGGGTTCTCTATGTGATTAAGGTTTACACCTTATATATTTATCTATATGTTTATAATATAATAACATCTAACCCATAGACTTCATCTTGATGCCCTTTCAAAAGTAAATAGTTGTTTGGATCTGCATAGAACCTTAAGAAACAATGGGTTCTAGATTTCACCATAAAAGTTCTATATTTATCCTTTGGAAGAAGGTAAAAATCCTGTGGTGATGTTTGTTCATGTTCCTGAATACAATTTTAGAAAATAGACAAATTCCAATGCCTCTTCAATGGTTGGCTATATGCTTATGGTTCTTAGCTTCCTCAAAGGGTTCTACTTGGAATACTGTAAGAAACTGTAACAGTTGTCAAGTTGTAGGTAAATCCTTAAGAAACAAAAGGGTTCTAGATTTAACATTTGTTTCGAATGCTGTAAAAGTCCCATGGTTAATATTCTTCTACCTTCAGTGGTTCTCCAGGAATTCTATGCATAATTATGAGTTTGTAGCTTCCTACAAGGGTTCAACTGTATGTGGAACCCTTTCATAAATGGGGTGGGGGGACCTACTGTGTTGGTCATAAAAACTGAAGAACCAAAAAGGGTTGTATACTTTGGGTTTTTTTTAAAGTGTACATGTTGCATGTTTTGTTTCTGTTATCCTGGTTCTTGCTCTATTATCATTGAGTAGATTGACTGTTGAGACAGTGTACTTTATATTTGCACTTTTTAGCCCTATACTCTCATTTAAAAAGAAAAAAAAAGTTAGAACTCTAAATATGTGCTTTGATGTTTCCCTCAGAGAAATTAAGTAAAACTTCTCTGTAGAACCATAAAATAGTGTTTGCTATTTGGGAAGCTCAGACCCATTACTACTTCTTCTTCCAGTTGCTTCCATTTGGGGTCACCACAGCGGATCTGATCTGCATATTTGATTTCGCATAGGTTTTTACACCAGATGCCCTTCCTGACACAATCTATCCAGGCTTAGGACCAGCACTAAGTATGCACTGGCTTATGCAAACCCAGTGGCTGGGTATTTTTACCGAATCTGCATGTCTTTGAGCCATGGGAGGAAACTGGAGCACCTGGAGGAAACCCACACAGTCAAGGGGAGAACATGCAATCTCCACACAGAAAGGCCCCTGTCGGTCATGAGGTTTGAACCTGGAACCTTCTTGCTGTGAGGCGACAGTGCTAACCACCAGAGATGGGACCAAGTCACACATGTGCAAGTCTCAAGTAAGTCTCAAGTCTTAACCTTCAAGTCCCAAGTAAGTCCCAAGTCTTTTTTGTCTTGGGCAAGTCAAGTCAAGTCACAGGCTATGTCAAGTCAAGTCAAGTCAAGTCAAGTCCTATAATAAGTCAAGTCAAGTCCAAGTCAAGTCACCTTAGGCGTATTGGCGTAATTTCATCTCATCTCATCTCATCTCATCTCATTATCTCTAGCCGCTTTATCCTGTTCTACAGGGTCGCAGGCAAGCTGGAGCCTATCCCAGCTGACTACGGGCGAAAGGCGGGGTACATCCTGGACAAGTCGCCAGGTCATCACAGGGCTGACACATAGACACAGACAACCATTCACACTCACATTCACACCTACGGTCAATTTAGAGTCACCAGTTAACCTAACCTGCATGTCTTTGGACTGTGGGGGAAACCGGAGCACCCGGAGGAAACCCACGCGGACCCGGGGAGAACATGCAAACTCCACACAGAAAGGCCCTCGCCGGCCACGGGGCTCGAACCTGGACCTTCTTGCTGTGAGGCGACTGCGCTAACCACTACGCCACCGTGCCACCTTGGCGTAATTTTAGCAGCAGAATATGAATTTAATACATTGAAAAGGCAATACATAAGTAAATGTCAGTAAACATCCCTGGCACATGTGCCCAACCTGTTAAATATTTGCATTTTAAATACTCATGTTCTGTAAAATACAGAAAACTAGACAGGGACACTCTAACGAGTGCAAACCCCGCCTTTTCCCTATTAAAATACATTGGGCGAAAATTTCGAAGTTCTGCCATGACCTTGACCTTTGACCTCCAAAATTTAATGGTTTCCTTCCTGGGTGATTGGCAACACACGTACAAAATTTGGTCCAAATCGATCCATTGGTTCTTGAGATATCTTGCAGACACACAGACAGACAGACAGACAGATACACACACACACACACACAGACTGACGCAGGTGAAAATAATAACCCCTCCGACTACTGTCGGCGGGGTTAACAAAACAGTAATAATGTCACAAAGTTATTTATTGATGGCAAAATTGATTGCAAGATTGAAAGCCAACTAAGTTTCTCACATTGTCATCAGCCAACAAGAAAAATAAACAGAGAATTGGCATTCTGTTATGTGCGTAGTTAAAAGAGGGTAGGACGACACCTTGGGTTAACAGGGGCATGAGCTCCTCCAATCTCTAATCACGTCAGATGAGATGATTATTATTAATAAGATACACGTGGAGAAACCTGAAGTGACTTCGATGTATGTTTGCGCCAAAAAAAACAAAGGATAGAGAAATGTGTCAGACATAATTTAGGTCTCAAAAAGAAGACCTGTTCGCCCGTGCAAAAGTGACATCATCTTACCCCATATGACAAGCTACAGAGGTGTGTGCAAAAGCGCTCTCTCTCTCTCGCTCTCTCTCTCTCCGAGGCTGCCTCAGCCTGTGCGGAGCGGGGACATATAGAACCACTTTGGCGCGGGAGTCTTGGTTCCCGCTATAATAGATTGTTACGAAAATAAATGTTAAATGAAATATGCATCCCGCGCATTCCTTTCCACAGGAACTTTGCTCACAACGTTTCGGTCGTGGCTAACGCACTGTCCTCCTTACCACAAGTGCAACGTTTCGGGAACAATACGGAAAGGACAGTGCGCGGGATTCATCTTTCCTTGAACAATTACCCAGAGACTTTTTAAATTACCTCACTGGGAAATATCCAATGCACCTGTTCAGTTACAGAGTTGTGCTCTCTAAATTGTAGTCATTCAAACCATTGTTTTGGCAGCCTGGTAGCCTGATATACTAAATGTAAATTCATGGTTTGGATGAGTGCACAATTTATTTTCGTAACACTGTGTAAAGGCCCGGTCCCACTGCACTTACGGATGCAAAGAGGATGTAAAACGTAAAAAAATCTTTGCCATCCGTTGGAAAACGCTACGCATCCGTTGTGTACTCATTGCATACGTGCTTCATACGCTCTATCCATCGAGCATCCGTCCACTGTGATTTCATCCGCGCAAAAAGTTTTGAGCTGCACAAAACTTTTAGAACGGATGAACTTTCCGCCGTGTACGATGTAAATCCGCGACATATACGAGCAACAAACGTTCTATGTCCGTCATCATCCGTTAAACGTCTGCTGTATCCTCTCTGCATCCTCTGGGCATCCTCGCAACTCACATCCGCTGCAGCTGAAAACGGAAAGAGGGAGGAAAGATAAGGTACATGAAACGTCTATTCATCGTTAGTAGCACGGAAATAGAAAGGATGTAAGCGTATGCATCTCGTGTATAAAGTATTCAAAACGGACAAAGCGTTTATATCTGGGATGTATCTCGTATATTTAGGATGTCTGGAGTATGTCTAGAGTATGTAGAAGGACACCTAGTGGACAATCGATATTTTGTATAAAAAGGGGGAGAAAATCATCTAGTAGTAGAGATGTATCGATGTAGCCGCCAGCACGTCTTTCCGCTTTATGCTGACGGCGTGCGTGCTGCATCCCTTTATATCCGCGGAGCAGACGCAATTCATACCCCCCGCATGCGCAGTGAACGGTCTGCATCCGATATACATCCGCGCAACATCCCCTTTGTTTCCGTTAGGCGTACGTGATGCATCCTCTTCATCCGCTATGCATCCGCTCTTTCTGCTATGCGTCCGCTTCTCAGTTAACACCGGTAACCCCTTCGGAGCTGTCATCCACTTCCATCCGCTTTCATCCGCTAGGCTTCCTATGAACATGCGGTTAACATCCCCGCTATATACTACCCACGTCCGTTCTTTTCCGTTCTGTTTTCGCAAATTTTCGCCATTTTTGTCCATTTCTGGAGCGGATGAAAACGGATAGAGCCACCCCCGAAATTTTGCTCGTCCGCTGTGTCCTTTTTGCATACGTTTTGTGTCCATCGGCCAGTGGGACCGAGCCTTTACAGCGGGAACCGAGACTCCCGCGCACAGTCAGCCTATTTTGCAGAGTTTAGTATTGCTGCTAGCCTGTATTCAAACAGCGAGTGGCATGCCGGGGAATCCAAATCGTGGCGCTTTTTTCAATAGTGCATGATAGGCAGTGGGACGGAGTTTTCTTTTCTTTTTTGATCGGGTAGTGTGACGGAAAAAATGTGCAGGTTGCTGCACTGCTATTTCAAATGGCTATGATAAACTCCCCTGCCTCTATGCCCTATGGACAGTCTGGCTAATGTACACGAACACACTTACACGGATTTGTACTGCTCATGAACGTGTACATGTTCACAAGCTGACCATCAGCTTAACCCTGAAACAGAACAACAGGGTAGGAAGCTGCTTATGTTATTCAGCATCACGACTGCAAAGTGCACAATCAACTTACTACTACTGATATACAATATCATTAAACTTGACGTAACTACATTGCTTACCAGCATTCATATAAGAATTTCACAATAATAAAGTGAATCCCTAGCTACATCTGCAACGGCTAAAATCCTCCTACCGCTCACTCTCGTGGCTAACATTGGCTAACGAGGAGTTTAGCTGCTATCACCAAATAACAACACATTAATAAACTTACTGGGCAGAATGGATCTTCAAATGCCGGACGAAATTGGAGGTCATGGTCTGGCTGTCAGAAATCGTCACGTTGCAAATCTTGCACGTTCATCGTTTACCTTCTAGGCAGTAGCCCTTGAAGCCGAAAGTGATTACTCTTGGGATGGCTGACATGATGATATGATGTGAAATCTGTGAACACATTGTGGCATGGGGCGTGTCGGTATATAGCCCGCGCAGAGAGCGTGCCTGATGGACAGGGCGGTGACAACGCAACGGCAGTGCAATCAAAATTACTGATGTGCATATTATATTTTATTTTCACAATAAAAACACGATGGAAATGTCACTCAAGTCATCGTGTGTCAAGTCAAGTCAAGTCCCGAGTCTTAAACTTCCAAGTCCGAGTCAAGTCTCAAGTATTTTCATGTTTTGTCAAGTCAAGTCACAAAAACAGTGACTCGAGTCCAAGTCCCCAAGTCTCAAGTCCTCACCTCTGCTAACCACTGCACCACCATGCTGGCTTCAGGTCCATTACTTATTCAATCCTTATTTTCACATTTGTAAGTTCCATACAGACCTGATCATGATAGAACCATTTTAATGGAGATCCTCCAGTCAGTCAGAAGACTCGCTGATTCAGTGTGCCAATAAAAAATAAATAAATAAATAAAAATTCTTGTGGTTTTCATGCTCTGAAATTGATTGGTTGTGGTGAGACCAAGCACAGACAAAGATGGGGGATGAGAAATGATTTATATACTGTATTAAACAATAAAGTGAGCAGTACACCAGGCAGTAGGACTATCTGTTCTCTTCCTAATATCCGCAGTGCTTTGATGATGGACGGAAATGGCCCATACTGACAAACCGAGACCTGCTAGATTAAATAACGTCTCAGTTTCACTGAAAACAAACTGCATCTCAGTCACTCAGACAGCTGAAAAGCAACACTGAGCTAAAGACAGTCTAGATTTCACTCCTCCAATGGGATGCTTGTGTAAGCAGTTTAAGTCAGGAATAAAACACAATAGGACATGCTTGTTGAAGGAAAATAATCAGCCACTAGAGTGATGTGATGTGGCCTGATGTGAAGCAGAATTATTATCTCATCTCATCATCTGTAGCCGCTTTATCCTTCTACACACTGTAAACCCGAATAAGTTGAGTTTACTTAAAAAAATTGAGGAAAGTGGTTGCCTTAAAAAAAATAAGTAATTATTAATGATTGAATTGAGTACCTTAAACTTACCAGAAGATGGTAAGTTTAAGGTACTCAATTCAATCATTAATAATTACTTATTTTTTTTTAAGGCAACCACTTTCCTCAATTTTTTTAAGTAAACTCAACTTATTCGGGTTTACAGTGCAGGGTCGCAGGCAAGCTGGAGCCTATCCCAGCTGACTACGGGCGAAAGGCGGGGTACACCCTGGACAAGTCGCCAGGTCATCACAGGGCTGACACTTATGCCGCTTTTCCACTACAAACGCGGCTGAGCCGTGCCGTGCTGAGTCGAGCTGAGTCGAGCTGAGCGGGGCTGTTGGAGTTGCATTTCGACTACAACCGCACTGAACCGTGCTGGCTGGAAGTGGGTGGACACATTGGGTGGAGTTAGCGAAAGTGGGTGGACGTCACGTGATGTCGTTAAGCAGCGCAAACAGTGACATCAGTGACAGTGGCGGAACAAGTCAGAGCCGGGCCGGGGGCGGGGCAAATGACCGGGCCCTTTATTAAAGCTTATCATAACATCATTTTAGGCTACAAAATGTCCGCAACTGCGGTGTTTACCAATTTCAACACTACCGGGTGCAACTATGTTATTTAGTACATCAAGTCCTTCAAACGAACATGTAACTCAGAAACAAAAAACATTAGGATACTGTACATGGCTCATAATAAAACATCAATAGCCTATACTGCGCACATTATTTGAAGGGCATACGAATGAGCGCTCAGAGGTTGCAACGGTGACAGGAAGAGTCAGAAATAAAAGGAGGGCGGTGCAAACCTCACTGAATGCACTGTGTTTACCAATTTCAACACTACGGGGTGCAACTATGTTATTTTGTACATTAAGTCCTTCAAACAAACATGTAACTCAGAAACAAAAAAACATTAGGCGACATACTGTACATGGCTCATAATAAAACATCAATAGCCTACTGCGCGCATTATTTGAAGGGCATACGACGAGCCTTGCGCTCCGCGAACTCATCCACGATGCTCTGTATGTCACTGATTCAGTGAGCTTTTAAGCAGTAGTCTCACGACCCGAATAGTAAACAGTAAACATGGAGGACATGGTGTCGTTAGTGTTGCTGGTCTTGGTGCTGTGGATTGTTGTCACCGACAACGCCAACAGATACTGGCAAGAGCGTATAGATGAGGCGAGGTGCATAAGGCTTCAGAAATTCTCGAAATTCGTAATTCTTCTCCTTCCGGGTTTGCGGTGTTTACAGATCCCAGCGCGCTCGCGGGGCGTGTGTGGGCATGTGAGGACACTCCTCCTCACCAATCAGTGCACAGGGGAGTGTCTGCTCACGCCCCCAACCTCACTCGGCACGGCTTGGCTCGCTTCAGCCCCACTCCAAAACGGTGCGAGTTTTAGGGGCTAAGCAGGGCTGAAACGAGCTGAGTCGTGCTGGTTTTTGGTAGTCGAAACGCGAGCCGTGTCGGGCTGAAGTGAGCTGAAGCGAGCTGAAGTGAGCTGAAAAAGGGTAGTGGAAAAGGGCCAATAGACACAGACAACCATTCACACTCACACCTACGGCCAATTTAGAGTCACCAGTCAACCTAACCTGCATATCTTTGGACTGTGGGGGAAACCGGAGCACCCGGAGGAAACCCATGCAGACAACATGCAAACTCCACATAGAAAGGCCCTCGCCGGCCACGGGGCTCAAACCCGGACCTTCTTGCTGTGAGGCGACAGCGCTAACCACTACACCACCATGCCACCCCAGAATTATTATTACAACCCCAAAGTTTATTATTTACCAACATCAGCACATCTTTAAGTGTTTTAGTCCTCTTATATCTCAGAAATATTTTTTTAATACTGAATGACATATTGTACTTTTTAAACCATTTATATATACATTTACTGTTGCGGAACATCCGTGAAACAAGTTAGTTCTTGTTATTCTTACATTTTATCAGCTATAAACAGCTGTTCCCTCATCAGCCTGTCTTTCTTTTCTGTCTTGAATGTAATAAGACAAAAAAAAATGTTACTGAGAAACCAGAAGGTGAAAAGTATTCTGTTCAGAATTTATGTGATGGAAAAGTCACGATTACAAATGGCTGACCCTAATGACTCTTTTCATAAACATTAACTAAACATCTCTTTCTGGATTTTTTTGGTTGCCTGAAAACCTAAATGGCTAACCTAAGGCTTTGATAATAGCTAAGATAGCTTAGATAATGTACCATAATGCACTCATAAATGAGATGAATGCATGTTGTGCTCACAGGAGAGTTAAATGACAGTGTTACATTTACATTTAGCAGATATTTTTATCCTGACCGACTTACATAAGTGCTTTGTAATCTCTATCAAAAACACATCCACTTGCTAGTTCACTGGATTCGGAAAAAGAGTACTATCAATCTGAAAACCCAGTTGGGGAGGTTAGTGCAGTATAAACAAAAACACAACACAAAGATATTAAAAAAAAAGTTGGGACACTATGTAAACTGTAAATAAAAACAGAATGTGATGATTTGCAATCATGGAAACCCTATATTTCATTGAAAATAGTACAAAGAAAATATATCAAATGTTGAAAATGATAAATGTTATTGTTTCTTTTGACAAATATATGCTCATGTTGAATTTGATGCCAGAAACATGTTTCAAAAAAGATGGGACAAGGGCATGTTTACCACTATGTTGCATCACCTCTACTTTTAACAACACTCTGTCAATGTTTGGGAACTGAGGAGACCAATTGCTGAAGTTTTGAAGATGAAATGTTGTCCCATTCTTGCCTGATAAACAATTTCAGTTTGGGGTCTTCTATTTAAAAGTAGCAGTGATGCAACACAGTGGTAAACATGGCCATGTCCTATCTTTTTTGAAACATGTTTCTGGCATCAAATTCAACATGAGCATACATTTGTCAAAAAACAATATTTCTCAGTTTCAACATTTGATATCTTGTCTTTGTACTATTTTCAATGAAATGTAGGGTTTCCATTATTTGCAAATTATAGAATTCCCTTTTTATTTACATAGTGACCAAACTTTTTGGGAAATGGGGTCCATTTGTCCATTATCCATGCTTATCCATCAGAGTCACAGGAGAGACTGGAGCCAGTCTCAGCTGACTTTGGGTGAGAGGTGGGCTAACACAGAGACAAACAACCATTCACACCTATGAGCAAATTACATTACATTACAGGCATTTAGCAGACATTCTTTTCCAGAGTGACATACAACATACCCAGAGTAGCCTGGGGAGCAGTTAGTGGTTAGGTACCTTGCTCAAGGGCACTTCAGCCATTCCGGCTGGTCCAGGGAATCAAACCGGTGACCATCCATTATCCATAACCTCTTATCCTGTGCAGGATTGCGGGCAAGCTGGAGCCTATCCCAGTTTACTATGGGTGAGAGGCAGGGTACACCCTGGATAAGTCGCCAGGTCATCACAGGGCTGACACATAGATACAGACAACCATTCACACTCACATTCACACCTACGGTTAATTTAGAGGCACCAATTAGCCTAACTTGCATGTCTTTGGACTGTGGGGGAAACCAGAGCACCTGGAGGAAACCCACACAGACACAGGGAGAGCATGCAAACTCCACACAGAAAGGCCTCTGTCAGCCACTGGGCTCAAACCCAGAACCCTCTTGCTGTGAGGTGACAGTGCTAACCACTACACCACCGTGCTACCGAACAAGTGACCTTTTGGTCCCAAAGCTGCTCTCTAACCATTAGGTCATGGCTTCCCCATGATTATTTCCCAAATTAAAGTAGCCAGTTGACCTAATTGGCATGTCTTTGGACTGTAGGAGGAAACCAGAGGGAACCCATGCAGACACGAAGAGAAGATGCAAACTCCACACAGAAAGGTTTCAGTCAGCCAGAAGGTTTGAACCCAGAGCCTTCTTGCTGTGAAATGACAGTGCTAATCAGTGCACCACTACACCACCAATGTGCTACAAAATATTTTTCATGTTTTTGTCAGTGTTTCCAGATAGCTGTGTTTTTGTACACATATACACTAAATAATCTGACTATTAGCATGCTATAGTTGCAGCACTGTGGTGTCTTAGACCACAGAGAAGCCCATTTTGTTAAATAGGAATCCCAAGTAAAATCTTTTGCTTTACAAAAGTAAATAGAGAGTAGGAATTTCTCCTTCTCTGGAAGTAGAGAAGAAAAACACTGTTGACCGCCAGCCTGCTCAGCCGATTTGTCCATCCATGTGGGGTAGTGAGATAGTGATTTGTCCATGAATGCCTTCTGACCATTCACATTTGAGAGTTAAATGGTGCGTTGGTATAAAGACACATTATAGAATGGCCTATGAGTGCTTGGATGTGAATGACTGGTTTCAGGGCATTTTAATGCAATGTAGTTTGATTGGTTATGTCATTTTTCTCTTTCTTTTCATTTTTAAAGGACATTCAATGGGAAGCCTCGTTGATTTGTTATTTTATGATAATAGCAACTTCCAAAGTTTGTACTCTGATGAAAAATATATTTGGTGAATAGATGTTTGGTAGTTGGACAGCTGAGGAGAGAAAGAGTTATTATATTTCGCTTGTGGGCACATCTAACATTGATGCACTGACTCCTTGGTAGTAGACTAATCTCTCTCTCTCTCTCTCTCTCTCTCTCTATCTCTCCTTGAGATTTATGGTGTAGTTGATGTTCCTGAGTGCTTGTTTTGGCTGCAGTAGGCCAGTCTGATTTTGTGAGCAGGTGTTCACTGCTGGCATATGCACAATTGTCCAGTAATGAATGAAGCAGTTTGCTCCTGCCACTCTATTTCCACTGCACATCCACACAGCTGCTTTCAAATAGCTTTGATCTACTAGCATTCACATGGGGATGTGCTGCTATTTTATTCCAGTGCTTTAGTGCATTCCTCACATTATTATAGGTGACAATCTCACTCGGATGTCATATCGGCAGATTAAGCCTCAAATTAATATGGTCTGAGTTGGAGCTTAATTGTAGATTGAGTGATCAGTTCTGTTCCAATTTGACTGAGCTTCCAAGCTGAATTTCCCAAGAGAATTCATGTACTGTTGCATTTCTAGCACTGAAAGACAGACACACTGTTCTGGAATTTCACTTTTTGTTGTTGTTGTTGTTGCTCTTCTTCTCTTCTTCTTCTTCTTCTTCTTCTTCGTTTCTTTTAATCCCTTGCCTCATATTTATTTTTTATAAAATATTGCACAAATGGGCGGCACGGTGGTGTAGTGGTTAGCGCTGTCGCCTCACAGCAAGAAGGTCCTGGGTTCGAGCCCCGGGGCCGGCGAGGGCCTTTCTGTGTGGAGTTTGCATGTTCTCCCCGTGTCCGCGTGGGTTTCCTCCGGGTGCTCCGGTTTCCCCCACAGTCCAAAGACATGCAGGTTAGGTTAACTGGTGACTCTAAATTGACCGTAGGTGTGAGTGTGAATGGTTGTCTGTGTCTATGTGTCAGCCCTGTGATGGCCTGGCGACTTGTCCAGGGTGTACCCCGCCTTTCGCCCGTAGTCAGCTGGGATAGGCTCCAGCTTGCTTGCGACCCTGTAGAACAGGATAAAGCGGCTACAGATAATGAGATGAGATGAGAGATATTGCACAAATGTTCCAAATTGAGGCAGAACAAATTATTTTCAAAAATGTACCACCTCTTAAAAAAAAAAAAAACATGACATAAATACAGATGTAACCACATTTTTGAAAAACAAATTCACATAAGCTCTTCTAATGGTCCATTAATCACACTGTGCATTGAAGGTCAAGCCAAACTAACTATAGCAATAAAGATTGCATGCAGAATTTCTGTGTTCATTAGTTGTACTGAATCTTTTTAAGCTGAAGTTCAGTAAAGAAAATATTGAATATACTTTCAGTGCAGTGCAAAATTCAATGTTAAATTTGATCATTATATTATTATACAGGGTGTTTCAAAAAAATGTGATAATATTTGAGATGTAAATATCCTAGAAACTACAGAGTCTAGGCAAATGAAACTGAACAGACTTAATGCTGAGCAATATAAGATTTATTCCTCAAAGTTTGAATGAGAAATTCAAAGGTATGTGGATTCCATGAATGATTTCACAAATTTTCAATATTCACAAACCCGCTCGACCGTCTCTTCCAATGCTGGTGGTTGTCCAGATCCTTTTGTCCTGCACAGACAGCCTTCCTGTTTGAACTTTTTGTGCCGTGTCCAAATCTGCATTGCAGTTGGTGCATTTTTAGATAATTCTCTCATAAATGCACGCTGCACAGTCTTGTTCGACTGTGTTCGAGCGTACGCTAACACACACAACGCCTTTTCTTTTTCAGTGAATAGCATTTCTATATCTAAAAAGATTTTTTAAAAATTCAACATTAAATTTTGACCTGTTTCCACACATGCTGTTAAAATGTGTGGTCAATTGAATGAGACTTGGCAAAGTTATTAGATTGTGAAATGATATAAATTTTTTGGAAACACCCTGTATAATGTAGCAGAAAATTAACTAGTTCAAAAGCCAAACATGAAGTAGATGTAGCATTTATAGATGTATATATGTGATGAATACTAGTTTCCTGAAGGGGGGAAAAAGCAATACTGATCTGGCACCTGCCTAGATAGCAAATGAGTGATGGCCCAGTGCCAGCCAAAACTGTCATCTGCCCCACATACCAGCATGGACTGCCTGTGATACACTCATCTGAATCTGGCTGCTAGAACAATCACAAGGCAAACTTAACAAGACTACCTCTCAGTCATGATATCAAACAGAACTAGACAAAATATAAATGCCACACATGTGTGAGTAGGGAGTCATGTGTCTAAAAGCCTATGTGCAATCAAAATTTTAATTATATTGTACATTACTCAATTACATTTATATTTTAGACTATATGGATCATCCATCACATAAGTTCCTGTGAATCAGTAAATATAGACAAGCTAATGTATTAGGCCAAGTTTACATTAGACCATATCTGTCTCGTTTTCTTCGCGGATGCACTGTACGTTTACATTAAACCGCCTGGAAACGCTGGGAAACGGGAATCCGCCAGGGTCCACGTATTCAATCCAGATCGTTTCAGCTCCGGTGCTGTGTAAACATTGAGAATACGCGGATACGCTGTGCTGAGCTCTAGCTGGCGTCGTCATTGGACAACGTCACTGTGACAGCCACCTTCCTGATTCGCTGGCATTGGTCATGTGACGCGACTGCTGAAAAACGGCGCGGACTTCCGCCTTGTATCACCTTTCATTAAAGAGTATAAAAGTATGAAAATACTGCAAATACTGATGCAAATACTGCCCATTGTGTAGTTATGATTGTCTTTAGGCTTGCCATCCTTCCACTTGCAAGTGGTAAGTGATATGCGCTGGGATCACACACACAGCGGCTCAGTCCCGAAAACACTGCTAGTGTGCTTCACTCGCGCGCTCTGTGAGCTGCGCAGGGCCGGAGTGCGCACCTTCCAGAGGGCACTCGCTGTTCAGGGCGGAGTGATTTGGAGCGCAGGATGCCTGCGGAGCCGAGCGTATCCGTGTATTGGTGTTGCTGTATGCACGCAAATCGTGTATTGGTGTTGCTGTGTGCACACTAATCGTTTTAAAAACGTTAATCTGATGATCCGCTGATACGGTCTAATGTAAACATGGGCTTAGAATGACTGCATTCATTTGTTCAGAGCTGTTAAGGACATTTATCAACACCTTCTGACCAATCAGGTTTGAAAATTATAATTATATCAGTAGAAAGCTCAACTGTTCCACTGTGTGTACTGGTTTCTGGGGAGTGTTTTCATATTGAGTCCTCATATTGCTCCAGATGGTATTAAAGCTAATAAAAAAAAAGCCATCCTTGACAACAAAGTGGCTCTCAGAAGCCAAACAAGGAAACTGAAAAAAGGAAAAATCTGTTCAGACAGTATGCACTACATATAAAGTTTCACCTACACATACACATACTTGTACACATTTGATAGTCCCTCTTTTCTCTTATAATCAATTAATCTATTTTATTTATATGTTTATTCATTGATTGATTTATTTAAGAGGGACCACACCCCAGTAGACTTTTTTCTGTACTTATACCTTGCATTATATATATATATATATATATATATATATATATATATATATATATATATATATATATATATATATAGAGAGAGAGAGAGAGAGAGAGAGAGAGAGAGAGACCTTGGTGACCTTGACCTTTGTACAAGTATGTGTATGTGTAGGTGAAACTGTATAGCCCATACTATCTGAACAGTATGCAAAATCCACACAGAAAGGCCCCAGAAGATCACAAGATTCAAAATCAGAACCTTCTTACTGTGTGTATATACAGTGCCCTTCACAATTATTGGCACCCCTGGTTAAGATGTGTTAAAAGCCTTAAAATAAATTCAATTTTTATTGCAGAAGCATAATCTCACACTGAAAATTGTAGAAAAATGTAACCTTTAACTCAAGTGAATTAAAAAAAAATCCCTGACTAAGAAATTATTATTTTTCATAAAATCACCTGTTCCACAATTATTGGCACCCATAACAATTCCTAGAAAATAAATGTAATTGAAGCATTTCTGTCATTTCTACTGTAGTTTATAAAGTTAATCAGAGTATCTAGGAACCTTTAATTAGTAATTCATCACATCCTGTTTCCCTGGGGTATAAATATGATGTGGCACAGAGGCCTATTTCTCTTATCCACTCTTCAACATGGGAAAGACAAGAGAACACACCATTCAAGTAAGGCAGATGTGTGTCGGCCTTCATAAGTCAGGCAATGGCTACAAGAAAATAGCCACTCAGCCTACACCTGCCCATATCTACAGTCAGAGGAATCATCAAGAAGTTTAAAACAACTGGAACAGTGGCAAACAAGCCTGGACGAAGATGCAAGTTTATCTTGACACCATGCACAGTGAGGAGGATGGTAAGAGAAGTAAAAAGTTCTCTTTAAAAAAAAAAAAAGTTCTCCAAAACTGTTAGAGAATTGCATCAAAGAGTAGCATCTTGGGGTCACAAAGTCTCCATAACAACCATCAGGCACTATCTACATGTTGGCAAGTTGTTGCCAACAAGCTGTTTGGGAGGCATGCATGGAAAAAGCCTTTTCTCACTTAGAAGCATAAACATAAACGTCTGGAGTTCACTAAGTGGTACTGGGACTTCAACTGGGACCATGTGCTTTGGTCAGATAAGACCAAGATAGAGCTTTTTGGCAACAAACACTCTAAGTGAGTCTGGCGTAACACAAAAGATGAGTATGCGGAAAAGCACCTCATGCCCACTGTGAAGTATGGGGGAGGATCGGTGACGCTGTGGACCTGTTTCTCTTCCAAAGGCCCCGGGAACCTTGTTAGGGTGCATGGTATCATGAACTCTTTGAAATAACAGGACATTTTAAATCAAAATCTGGTGGCCTCTGCTCGAAAGCTGAAGATGGGTCGTCACTGGGTCTTTCAGCAAGATAATGACCCTAAACATGTGGCCAAATCTACACAAAAATGGTTCACCAGACACAGAATCAAGCTCCTCCCATGGCCATCTCAGTCCCCAGACCTCAACTCAATTGAAAACCTGTGGGGTGAGCTGAAGAGGAGAGTGCATAGGAGAGGACCCAGGACTCTGGATGATTTAGAGAGATTGTGCAAAGAGGAATGGTCGAATATCCCTCTCTCTGTATTCTCCCATCTTGTGAAATGTTATAGGAGAAGATTAAGTGCTGTCTTGTTGGCAAAATGGGGTTGTACAAAGTATTAACATCAGGGGTGCCAATAATTGTGGCACACATGATTTCATGTAAAAGAATAATTTCTCAATGTGGGATTTTTTTCCCACTGAATAAATGTACTTGAATTAAAGGTTGGATTTTCCTCTTTTTTTGCACTGTTGTCCTATATTATTAAAAAAAAGAATTTATTAGAAGACTCAGAACATATCTTAACGAGGGGTGCCAATAACTGTGGAGGGCACTGTATAGCTGGGATAGGCTCCAGCTTGCCTGTGACCCTGTAGAACGGGATAAAGCAGCTAGAGATAATGAGATGAGATGAGATAAGATATATATACATACATATACACATTATTTGTTTGTTTTGTTACTTGTAAAAATCGGAGATTTGTTTGTTGGTGCTCTAGCGTCATCATTCCTTGACCAATCTTCACCAAAATGCACAGGACAACTCACTATACTGCAAAAAACCCAAATTGTTTTTTTTTTTGGGCCTAAAACAGTAATTTAATTTAGTAAAACTTGAAAATATAAATTATTGACATTTAGGGCAATAATGTTAGTTAGCACAACAAAGCAAGCAAGTTGTTTACTCCAAAACAATTTGGTGAGTTGTTAATACTTATATCTGTAAGTTGAGGTTCAATACAAGCGACAACAGTTCTGCTAACTCTTATTTCTTTGTTGTGAAATGCAGGAAAGCCAACTTTCCAAGTTGGCACTTGGTACTCTGTCAATGTGACCTCACTGTGGCTGTGCTGCCATGAGCCGGAGTCCACACAGGTAAGTTTTAACCAACCTTTAACCCTCTGGAGTCTAAGTGCCCGCCGGTGGGCAATTTGACACTTCTCCAAAAACACATCTGTAACCCTGTGAGTTTTTGTCATTCAAACATATAAGTGACACCATTAAAAACCTTGAAACTTAGTGACAGGGGGGTGGGGGCCATCATAAGTGACAGGGGGTGGGGGCCATCAGAGGTGTTTCACGCCCATCTAATTAGTATTCGACTAACAGAGACACTGGCTTGACATACAATTACTTTTTTACATTTTGTATGGAAACAACAAAACATTTCTAAATGCTCTTTTTACTTTTATGCAGCCAACACTTTTGTTTACAAGGTTCAAACTTCAAAAGTCTTGGC
This sequence comes from Neoarius graeffei, assembly GCF_027579695.1. NCBI lineage: Eukaryota > Metazoa > Chordata > Actinopteri > Siluriformes > Ariidae > Neoarius > Neoarius graeffei. The sequence continues at coordinate 37,788,516 of NC_083574.1, read as the reverse complement.
TAGATATATTTATTGTGTGTTTTCTTGCACTGTTTGAAGACCTCTAAAACCTGTTTTTTGTACAGTTGTGTTTACACTCAATTTAAATAAAACGTGTTTGTATTACATTCACTTTACTTTCATATTATTTTTTGTTAGGCTTTTCAGAATACAACCATATGTGCCACTTTTGCATAGATGTTTACAGTTAGTTGAAATACTTGAAAATGTCAGGGTGTTGCAAACAGCCTCAAAGTCTCTGAAAGGCCTTAGACTCCAGAGGGTTAATTAAATTAAGTTAAAATGATACGGGAACGTTATTCTGAGTCGAGTTGAGCAGTACGTTGTAAATGAATGGAGAAGGTGACCTTAACATTTTCAATATTAAAATACAAACAGCTTTTCAGTTGTTAGCAAAAGCTAGCAGCTAACTGGTGCTAGCAGCGCTGCATCAGTTAACCGTGAGCTTGCCTGGGCAAATGCCATTCAAACAGGACAGGCATGTTATCTTCTGACTGGTTGGTATTGTGTTTGCTAACTTGTTAAAGCTATAAGAGTAGTATTAGGGTATTAATGCTAACTCAAAATTGTGGTCGCAACATTAGCTGACATTTCATGTCATCTTTCAGAAGAATTGGCGGTGTTACTACACTGTGGTAATAACACTCATGCCAATTTAGCACCTGCATTGCTCCATCTATGATCCAGGACTACAGCAGGTGAGCAGGCTGGTTTGACAGTAGAAACACAGAGAGAGCAGAGCCGGCCACAGGCTGCAGTTTGGTCCGCTGTGCAGTTAGTTTTCTGCCTGCCTCTCTACTCAGTTCTCTGTACCGTCTGCTGGTCTCAGTAAATGACTGACTATGTGTTGAGACAGTGGTGAGTTCAGAAGTTTATGTTATTATTATTATTTGTGCGGCGGCACGGTGGTGTAGTGGTTAGCGCTGTCGCCTCACAGCAAGAAGGTCCTGGGTTCGAGCCCTGGGGCCGGCAAGGGCCTTTCTATGTGGAGTTTGCATGTTCTCCCCGTGTCCGCGTGGGTTTCCTCCGGGTGCTCCGGTTTCCCCCACAGTCCAAAGACATGCAGGTTAGGTTAACTGGTGACTCTAAATTGACCGTAGGTGTGAATGTGAGTGTGAATGGTTGTCTGTGTCTATGTGTCAGCCCTGTGATGACCTGGCGACTTGTCCAGGGTGTACCCCGCCTTTCACCCGTAGTCAGCTGGGATAGGCTCCAGCTTGCCTGCGACCCTGTAGAAGGATAAAGCGGCTAGAGATAATGAATGAATTAATGAATATTATTTGTGCAGGTGGAGGAACTCAGATAACCAATGTGTGCATGTGTGAAGGTACAGTTATTTTGCTCTCAGCTAATCTAATCCCTAATGCATCAATCAGCCATAACATAACAGCCATAACATTGTGCACATTTATGACATGTTCAGTGATGTACTGGTTGTACTGAATGCAGCCGCGTATTCGACTAAAGATCGTTTATTTACATCAAGACGGTTGCTGTGTTTTCAACAACAGTTCCCGAACCGACGCTTCAGTCCAGGCCGGGTGCGGGTTGAAAATATATGACTCGGGTCGGGTCTGACCTCGGGCTTCCTTTTTTTTTTTTAAATAAAACACATCTTCTCACTGGTTGCACTGTGTGAAATGCACTGAATTGGCGTCACCATAACTGAATCGGTTATAGAAGGATTAAGGCCATAATTAGTTTTTTTCAAATGTCATGCAAATGTGCTGACTGCTATGCAATACTGCCGTATTGACTGCTGACTTTTTTAACCTAGACTGTTGTAGGTGTTGGTTTGTTGAGTAGTGTCCTTAATTAATATACATTAATTGTAATTCATCTTTACTGCAGCAAAATGTTTTAAAAGTTAAAAAGGGGACAGAATATTATAATGTCAGTCTTGTCAACTCTAGTGTCCAGTCTACTGTTTACATTGTCATTAAATTGATAAAATGTTTAAAATTTCTACTGACTGTTTTACTAATCCCTAGCAAATTGTTATCTTTGTTTTTCAGATTGAAATTAATGCAGTGCGAATTCTGCAAGTTTACCCACGCCGTTGAAGCTGTTTGATGAGACATGTTCTTTTATCTTGGGGTAGATTTATACTCAGTGTCAAAGTTTACAAGTATACAATGTAGCACAAGTTGAGTGCTAGGACTGGGACAATTGGGTCTCATTAGTTTGCATTTACCTGGCCCTGTTGGAAGGGATTTGATGCTGGTACAGTTTAAATAAAACAAATGTTTTGAATGTATATGTTGCATCTGTAATTATTGATACATTTGATTAGAAGTTATTGGTTCTAAATGATAAAGTTGAGTTACATTATTAACTATTGCAGTGTGTAATTTTTAATTCCTTTTAAATTATTCTGCTGGGCGGCACGGTGGTGTAGTGGTTAGCGCTGTCGCCTCACAGCAAGAAGGTCCTGGGTTCGAGCCCCGGGGCCGGCGAGGACCTTTCTGTGTGGAGTTTGCATGTTCTCCCCGTGTCTGCGTGGGTTTCCTCCAGGTGCTCCGGTTTCCCCCACAGTCCAAAGACATGCAGGTAAGGTTAACTGGTGACTCTAAATTGACCGTAGGTGTGAATGTGAGTGTGAATGGTTGTCTGTGTCTATGTGTCAGCCCTGTGATGACCTGGCGACTTGTCCAGGGTGTACCCCGCCTTTCGCCCGTAGTCAGCTGGGATAGGCTCCAGCTTGCCTGCGACCCTGTAGAAGGATAAAGCGGCTAGAGATAATGAGATGAGATGAGATTATTCTGCTATGCTAACTTAACCAAATTAAAGTGGATTCTCTATGTAAAAATTCAGTTATTACAATGTAAAATTATAAGTTAGTACAACTTACAGGAGAGTTAGTAGAAGTAAGGGTTAAAAGTTATTACAATGTAAAATAAGTTAGTACAACTTACAGTTGAGTTGACAAAAATCAGAATTCAGAGTTGAGCAAACTCAAAAGCAAAACTTAAAATATTTAGTGTAATTGCCCAATTTAAATTTTTTTTCGAAGTTTGTTGCCTTGAAATTTCGAGTGCACGCAACTTTTTTTTTTTTTTTGCAGTGTAGGGTCACATAAAGACATCATTAGTTTTTGGTGGGTCAAGGTCAAAGGTCAAGGTTACCAAGGTCAAATCTTGTAAAAACACCTAATCAGCCATAACTTCCGTTTCTTCGTGATTTTCACAAGTATCATACTCTGCATGACTTTTCATTTGTTTGTTTGTTTGACTTTTCACAACACAACTCAAAAAGTAGTGAATGGATTATGGATTTTGATGATATTTTGAGGAAAGGTGGGCCATGGGCCAAGGAACAAATTATTAGATTTTGATGTAAATCTGGATATGTATGCAGATCCAGGATTTTTTTTCCTTTTTTTGCCTGTTCCAAATGTAACTCAAAAAGTAATGAACAGATTTTTGATGAAATTTGGTGTACAGTTTGTATATTATCCTATGTTCAAGTGATTAGATGGTGATAATACATGGCTTGGCAGATTGGTACACAAGCTACCAAGTGCCCTTCTATTTCTCTTTGTGTTAGCCCTGCAATAGCTTGGCAACCTGCCCAGTGTGTACCCCACCTCTTGCCTGAAGTCAGCTGGGATTGGCATAAAATAGTTCAATAGCTCAAATTTTTAAACTAGCTCAGCTTTTGCAGAATATCCTCTATTGCTGTTTCTAGAATCACATGCACTTACATAATTTATGTAGCTAAAGGCAGCACAGAAGACCCAGGATGTTGCTACAGAGCTAGAGATGCTCGGTGAGAAAGTTTTTTCATAGATTTTTTATTTTGTTTACTCTCTTTGGTCTGAGCTGATGACATGACTTGACGTGACATGAAAACAGAATGTATGAAGACGAATGGCTAGAAAAGTGTGTGTACAAACCCCATTTCCAGAAAAGTTGGGATATTTTCCAAAATGTAATAAAAACAAAAATCTGTGATTTGTTAATTCATGTGAACAGTTATTTAACTGAGAAAAGTAGAAAGAAAATATTTTCAATAGTTTTACTAACCAACTTTACATTACATTTGTAACCCAGTAGAGAATTGGGTCCAGTTATAGTTTCCTTATTAATTTAATTTCATTTGTTAATCAGTCTGTCAATCAGTTATTTTACACACACACAATCCTTATTTGTCGCATTTCATAGAGTGGACATATGATTGGTCAAGAGGGAACAAGTCCCACCCTCTTCACACAGAAGTCAAGTGAGTTGCATGGCGGGTCAAAGCAGCAGTGACCGGAGCGGATGAGAAATACAGAGAGAGTTATAATAGCGGTTATTAACACTGACTATCCATTAGAAAATACTTACCTGAGACATCGGAGGTGTACGGGGATCCGTGAGCTAGGAGTAGTCCTACTTTTAGCAGTGTCGACTTGGCTGAGTTTTTGAGAATCATTAGAACTGGATCTGGATTTCCCCTGTTGATGGGAGATGGCGAGCCCCCAGTGAGATCTCTCCTTAATTGGAGGAGTGAGGAACCAAGGCCAAAGAGGACACCACATCCCTTCTTCGCTTTCACTTATGTATCAGTGTGGTAGGACCACCACACACCTGACTTTTTGATATCCCCCTGACTTGACATAAACACTTTTGACTTGAGCGCACTGACAGATATCGACAAGGACATTAACGGAACATTACACTCCATATGGACACTGTTAGTTAGTTTATTTTTGTTGAAAGATTGTGAATACTGTGGAATATTGAGTACCCAGTGATTATTGCACTGAATTTTATATTCTTTTTTTATATTTTGGTACAGTAAATTTATCTTAAATGTACCTCGTGGCTCCAATTACCTATTGTGTCTATCCTCATTCTTTTTTTTTCAACCCTCCCACTACAAATCTAGTCCTGGTCCATATATTCTGAACCTTGTAGCACCTAGTGGGTTACAAATCTTGGCGAGCCAGCCAGGAGGGTTGAATTGTGATAGAAACCCCTGCACTTTTGCTATTTTAAATCTAAAAAAAAAAGACAGGAAAAAAGCAGACAACAATTAATAAGTGGAGCAGTGAAGGACTCATTCAACATTCACTTACCTTGGGTTTTACTGTAGATCATCTCAACTACTGGTTCAAAGAAAATATTTTTTTTGCATTTATCTTGAAAAAAATGGAGGTTGTGAAATCAGAAAATGTTACACAAAATGCAGTTTTGATGTCTGGATTAAGTAAGACCGCGGTTGAAAAAGAAGTTTTAGGCCTCTTGGAAGAATATGGGTTAGTAGCCAGAGTAATTGAAGTTCCCTCTGCTGATAAAGAACCAAAAGCCATTGTTGAGTTTCAGCATGAGGCTAAAGTTAGAGAGTTGGCGAAGTGACTTTTACCTTTACACAAAGCTTCTACAGATCCAAAGGTAATTTACCACATCCAAAGCCTAGCCAATGTTTTCAGTACTGAGGTTAGTGCTTCAGCAACAGTAGCTTACTTAACTGAGCTAAGAGAATTGGCAAAGGTGAGCACTAGATCATTTGAAGGCATTCTGAGGGCAGATTTGGCTAGGATAGGAGAGTCAGTGGAGAAAGAGGCAGAAGCTAGCCCCACTGAAGCTGCAGAACCAGACCCATCATCTTTTCCTGGTGAAACTCAGGTTATTACACCTGTTTCTCCTGCCATTGGGAATCCAAGCTCAGATAATGCTACCCCTCGACCAACTGAAGATGCCACTGCAACTGTCCTGCCAATAAACAGAAACATATATACTCCACAGCTGCCAGCAGACTTGATCGGCTACCATCGAGGTTTTTGAGGTGTGTAAAATGCTGAGGACTCTGGACTCGTCGAAGGCCACAGGTCTGGATAATATCCCCGCCCGATTTGTGATTGATGCAGCAGAGCTTATTGCTCCAAGCATCACTCATATAATTAATATTTCGATCCAAATGGGCAAGTTTCCCAAATTATTTAGAATAGCTAAAGTAATCCCCTTGTACAAAAAAGGTTCAGAAACAGACTGTGGTAACTATCGGCCAGTCTCTGTCCTCAGTATTTTGTCAAAGGTGCTGGAAAGGGTTGTTTACAACCAGTTGTATGAATACTTACAAAACAACGGTTTATTGTATCATCTTCAATCAGGTTTCCGTCAATCATATTCTACTGATTCATGCTTAATATACCTAACAGACTACCTTAAAGGTGAGATTGATCAAGGTAGATACTGTGGTATGGTTCTTTTAGACTTACAAAAAGCATTTGATACGGTTAATCATGAGATTTTGTTGTACAAACTAAAGGCAATCGGAAGTTGTGATAGCGTCGTTGCATGGATGTGTTCATATTTAACTGGTCGAGAACAAAGAGTGTCTGTAAATGGTGTTTTGTCGGAAACGGCAGCTATAACCTGTGGTGTACCTCAGGGTAGTATTCTCGGTCCATTGTTGTTTTTACTCTATGTCAATGACATGAAATCAGCTGTCAACTGTGAGTTACTTTTATACGCAGATGATTCTGCTCTTTTGGTGTCAGACAAAGATGTACAGGTCATCGAACAATCTCTGAGTACCGAGCTATCCAATGTGTACGAGTGGTTAGTTGATAACAAATTGTCTCTCCATCTAGGTAAAACGGAATCAATCCTTTTTGGCTCAAAACCAAAAATCAATAAAATTCAGAATTTAAATATACAATGTAATAGTAAACAAATTATTCCAAAACTCAAAATAAAATATCTTGGTGCAATCATTGATAATTACGTTTCTGGCGAAGATATGGCCCAATCAGTTATTCAAAAGGTCAGCTCCAGGACCAAATATCTGGCTCGTAAATCAAAATACCTGGATGGCGAGACGATGAAGTTATTGGCTACCGCTCTGGCTCAGTGTCACTTCGACTATTCGTGTTCTTCTTGGTACAGTGGTCTTACTAAAAAAACTAAGCACAAACTTCAAACGTGTCAAAATAAGTTAATTCGTGTTGTATTAAAACTCCATCCTCGTACCCACATTACTCCTGCCCACTTTATTCAACTTAATTGGTTACCAATGGAAAAACGTGTTGTCCAACTAAAGCTAAATCATGTTCATCAAATTGTAAATAATACCTCCCCTTCTTACCTCTCTTCGTTTTGTACCAATGTCAGCCAAGTCCATAACATCCGAACTCGAGCAAGTGTCAGGTCACTGGCCTTACCCAGATTTAAGACCACACTGGGTAAGAGTACATTCAGGTACACGGGAGCTGCAGACTGGAATAGCCTACCCACAAGTGTTCAAACGCTCACCAATAAACAAAAGTTTAAGAAACAAGTCAAAAGGTTTTTATTAGAATCATTAAAAATGGACTCTCTCATGTACTTTTAATATGTTTGTAAATTGTTATTCAATTTCTCTGATAACAATTGTGATATTTTGTGATATATAAAATGTGATAGTTATATTTCTTAAATTTATTTATTAATAATATTATTAATGTTATTTTTATACACTTTGTTTACTTATACATTTTTGTAATTTTTGTCCTCTATCATATTGTCACCATTTTGTAATTTTTTATGAGGACCACAATGGAAATAAGTCATTTTATTAGACTTTTTTGTGTCATCCTCGTTTTTTTTACGTCTTTACAATAATTAAATGTGTACTTTATTGTAAATGTACATGTGGAAAACCTAAATAAAATCAAAAAATCAGCATGCCAGAGGTGCAACATGTTATTGTGGAGCACATTGTTAAAAGCCGTGAGGTGGGGTCTCAATCCAATTCATTTTACAAGCTGAAACCTTTTTCAGGGAGAGTCCCCCACCCAGCTTTTGAAGTGGATTATGATGCTTGGCGCAGCAGTGTGGAGTTTTGTTTAAACGATCCCACTATCCCAGATACTCAGGTGGTGAGGAAAATTGTGGAGAGTCTTTTACCCCCAGCAGTGAATATTGTGAAATCATTGGGCCCAACAGCTACACTCAAAGCTTACCTCACACTGCTTGATTCAGCCTATGCCGCTGTAGAGGATGGTGATGAGCTGTTTGCTCGCTTTTTGAACACCAACCAGAATGTTGGTGAGAAAGCTTCTGATTACTTACAGAGGTTACACACTGCCTTGATTTCAGTAATCGGTAGAAAAGGGATAGCTTCTTCTGATGCAGATAAACAACTTCTCCGACAGTTTTGTCGTGGCTGCTGGGATGGTCAGTTGATAACCAATCTCCAACTTGAACAACAGAGAAATGAACCCCCATCTTTTGCGGAGCTGCTTCTCCTACTGAGGATGGAAGAGGATAAGCAGGCAAGTAAAGCAATCCGAATGAAGCAGCACTTGGGGATAACTAAAACAAAAGCTTTCTCACATTTGCAGATGGCATGTATGCCAGATATGAGCAGTTCTTACTCCAGTGTGGATCCTGATGATGCTTCCTTTGCAGATGGTGATCTCAAGAAGCTAATTGCAAATCTTTCTGCCCAAATAGCACAGCTGCAGGCCAGATGCACAGAAAAACCTGTAAAATCTGCATCTAAAGGGAACAAAAAACAGCAACAAAAGACAAAGCGTGAACCAGAAACAAAAGAGATTAAACAAACCACAGCAAGGGTACTCCGACCGAAGCCATGGTATTGTTTCAGGTGTGGGGAAGATGCTCACATTGCTTCCAGCTACAGCAACAAACTGAACCCAGCTCTGGTAAATGCAAAGAGAGAAGCACTCAAAGAAAAGCAGTGCATGTGGGAAATCCACAATAACCCCACTGACGCCTCTGATTTAAACTAGTTCAAGCTTCTGTTGAGGGACAAACAGAAGCTAGGGATGAGAATCGTCCCACTCACACAATCACTAAGAAAGCATTGAACTTAAACACAGATGTATGTCACAACAGAAAACTGCCCAAACGACTTGTGGGGAGGAAGTGCACATCCAAAGTAGCTGTTGATGGGGTAGACTGCAATTGTCTTCTGGATACAGGCTCCCAAGTCACGACCTTGTCCATGACCTTTTATCAAGATCATTTGTCTGAGCAACCAATTAAGCCCATTTCTGACCTTCTTGCAGTTGAGGGAGCCAATGGTCAGACTGTCCCATATCTGGGATATGTGGAGACAAACATCAAGTTCCCCAGAAACTTTCTGGAACGTGAAGCTGAAATATTCACCTTGGCCTTAATTGTGCCTGACCTCCATTCAAACAGCGATCTTCCCTTGCTAATTGGCACAAACACTCTTGACCCCTTGTACGACTTGTACTGTGAGCTCTTACCTCAGCGTAAGTCCATCCCCCATGGCTACTGGCAAGTCCTGAAAGCACTTGAGATCAGGAAAAAGCAAGGTGAAGATGGCAAGATTGGTCTGGTGAAAATCAGAGGGCAAACACAACATGTTCTGCCTGCCAACCAGAAGGTAATGGTTGAAAGGTTTTTGTGTTCCAGTCAAGCAGGGTCAGAACAGTGGGCATTACTTGAACAGCCAACTAGCTTGTCCATGCCTGGTGGTGTTTTCGTGGATTGCTGCCTCATTACTTTGCCAAAGCATGTGCCTTACAAAGTCCCAGTGCTGCTCAGGAATGAGACAAATCACGACATTACTCTCCCCACCAATTGTGTGATTGCTGACTTAGTTGCCCCTGTTTGTGTCATTCCAAACCCCTTAAAAAAAAGAAAGTGACCAACCTGTTACAGTTAATTGCTCTGCCCAGCAGCAGAGTACGGGCCCTGAGTCTCCCCTGAGCTTTAACTTTGGAACATCGTCACTTCCTGAGGATTGGAAACACAAAATTACACAAACATTGAACACCTTTTCTGATGTTTTCTCTCACCATGAACTCGATTTTGGTCATACAACCAAGGTTCAGCATCACATTAACCTAAAGGACGAGACTCCATTCAAACAGAGATCAAGACCCATTCATCCTAATGATTTCGAGGCAGTCAAAAAACATCTCAGAGAACTCCTAGATGCTGGTGTTATTAGAGAGTCTGAGTCCCCCTTTTCATCACCTATTGTTGTGGTGTGGAAAAGAAATGGTGATGCGAGGCTATGTGTGGATTATCAGAAGCTAAATTTGCAGACCATCCGTGATGCCTATGCACTGCCAAATTTGGAGGAGTCTTTTTCTGCCCTTGCTGGGTCACAATGGTTTTCTGTGTTGGACCTCAAGTCGGGGTATTATCAAATCGAGATGTGTGAGACAGACAAACCGAAGACAGCGTTTGTATGCCCCTTTGGGTTTTATGAATTTAACCATATGCCCCAGGGGATTACCAATGCTTCAAGCACTTTTCAAAGGGTCATGGAGAAGTGTATGGCCAACATCAATTTGAAAGAAGTTCTCGTCTTCTTGGACGATTTGATCATTTTCTCTAGCACACTTGAAGAGCATGAGACCAGGCTCATTCATGTCCTTGAACGTCTGAGGGAGTACGGGCTCAAGCTCTCGCCTGACAAGTGTAAATTCTTTCAAACCTCTGTTTGCTATTTAGGACACATTGTGTCCAGGGAGGGGGTAAAGACTGACCCAGAGAAAACTGAGTCACTGAAAACCTGGCCAAGACCACAAACCTTGAAAGAACTCCAGTCGTTCCTTGGGTTTACCAGTTATTACTGAAGGTTCATGAAGGACTACTCAAAAATAGTTAAACCACTTACCTTACTCATCGCTGGCTATTCACCTCGGCGTAAGGGCAGTAAAACCGGTCCAGACGATGGTAAATACCTAAACCCTAAGCAACCTTTTGGAGAACACTGGAATGATGCATGTCAGCTAGCTTTTGAAAGCATAATTGTGAAACTCACCTCTGCACCCATGCTTGGCTATGCTGATCCAAAGCTGCCATTTTTCCTCCATACAGACACCAGCACAACAGGGTTGGGAGCTGTCATGTATCAGGAACATGAGGGTTCCATTGGTAAGGTCCCGTTTTTATTGGCCTAAGATGGCCTCAGATGTTGAAAGGAAAATCAAGGCGTGTGAGAGATGTGTCTGCAGAAAAGCTCCACCCAATAAGGCAGCCCCGCTTGTAAACATCCAGACTACTAGGCCCCTGGAGTTAATCTGCATGGACTTCCTCTCGTTAGAGCCTGACAGCAAGAACACAAAAGACATACTAGTGATCACAGACCACTTTACTAAGTATGCAGTGGCCATTCCCACAAGAGACCAATAGGCCAGCACTGTGGCAAAGAGCCTGTGGGAACACTTCCTTGTGCATTATGGTTTCCCAGAAAAGCTCCATAGTGATCAAGGTAGAGATTGTGAGTCACACACAATTCGAGAACTGAGCTCCCTGCTAGGTATATGGAAAGTCAGAACCAGCCCGTATCACCCAAGAGGCAACCCAGTGGAGCGCTACAACCGAACCCTACTCAGTATGTTGGGTACATTAAAGGACAAAGAAAAAACCCACTGGCGTGACTATGTAAAATCCCTTGCACACGCTTATAACTGTACAAAAAATGATGTCACAGGTTCCTCCCCATACAAGCTCATGTTTGGAAGACAGCCCCGGCTGCCCATCGATATTGCTTTTGGGCTGCCAGCCACCAACAAACAGACCCCCCTCACATTCACACTATATGAAAACCTTGAAAAACCATCTCAAGGAAAGCTATGAAGTAGCTACCAAGAACTCTCACCAAGTAGCTGAAAAAAATAAGAGAAGGTTTGACAAAGCTGTTCGGGAGTCCACTTTAGATGTGGGAGACACGGCCTTAGTCAGAAATCTGTGGCTCAGAAGTAAACACAAACTGGCAGACCGGTGGGAGCCAACGGTGTACGTGGTCACCAAACGTATGGGAGACTTCCCTGTATATACTCTGAAACCAGAAAGAGAAGATGGACCCCTAAGAACACTCCACAGGGACCTCTTACTCCCTTGTGGTTTCCTCTCACAGTCAGAAGAAGAGCAATCTGACAATATCAGTAAACGTCAGAGACCACCTACTCGACAAAGTGTTACCCAATCAGAGACTGAGGACTGGATTCAAGAGGATGATGATGAGATCGGTTCTCAGCTTGAACCCTCTCAAGAGATGAAAGAGACACGATTCATCAAGATCTATGACACACCAATACTAAACCCAGCTAAACGGAAAGAGAAACCTGCAAAATCTGGAACGGAGCCTGACAAACACTTACCTGACATGTCCACTGGAGCCCCCCACTTACCTGAAAGTCCCTCTAAGGAGACATCTGATGATGGGGAGTCCAGCTCGAAACCACCTGAAAGAGGAAATGAGACCGACTCAAAACTTCCTGATGTCAATCATGAAAACACAACGGATGAGTTGCTGGTTAGTGAGGAAACTGACCCAGAGGCACTAAACAGCCTCTTGGATTTGCCTTCACCCACACCAGATGACACCTTGGCAGATGCGTCAGACTTACCTGGAATGAGCCCCATGCAGGCTGGAAATCAAGAAGTTGCTGAAATAGAGATGAGAGACCAGATCAATGAGCAACCAGTGACTGTGACTCCAAACAATCACTCAAAACTCTCTCAACCTATAAGGAGATCTGGGAGAACTCGTCAGCCATCAAAAAGACTTGACTATCCCCTGTTAGGCAATCCCTTGGTCACGGTAGTCAAATCACTATTCCGTGGTCTCAGTGAAGCTTTTATCGATTCCCTAAGTAATAATGATGTGGATTACTGGTCTCAGAGTCAAGCTTTTGAGATGACCACCCCTATTGTAGAGTAGTGGATCATGCAGCGGGACGTGCATGATATTTAAAGGGGGAGGGTGTAACCCAGTAGAGAATTGGGTCCAGTTATATTTTATTTTTCTATAGTTTCCTTATTAATTTAATTTCATTTGTTAATCAGTCTGTCAATCAGTTATTTTACACACACACAATCCTTATTTGTTGCATTTCATAGAGTGGACATATGATTGGTCAAGAGGGAACAAGTCCCACCCTCTTCACACAGAAGTCAAGTGAGTTGCATGGTGGGTCAAAGCAGCAGTGACCGGAGCGGATGAGAAATACAGAAAGTTATAATAGCGGTTATTAACACTGACTATCCATTAGAAAATACTTACCTGAGACATCGGAGGTGTACGGGGATCCGTGAGCTAGGAGTAGTCCTACTTTTGGCAGCGTCGTCTTGGCTGGGTTTTTGAGAATCATTAGAACTGGATCTGGATTTCCCCTGTTGATGGGAGATGGCGAGCCCCCAGTGAGATCTCTCCTTAATTGGAGGAGTGAGGAACCAAGGCCAAAGAGGACACCACATCCCTTCTTTGCTTTCACATATGTATTGGTGTGGTAGGACCACCACACACCTGACTTTTTGATATCCCCCTGACTTGACATAAACACTTTTGACTTGAGCGCGCTGACAGATATCAACAAGGACATTAACGGAACATTACACTCCATATGGACACTGTTAGTTTATTTTTGTTGAAAGATTGTGAGTACTGTGGAATATTGAGTACCCAGTGATTATTGCACTGAATTGTATTTTATATTCTTTTTTTTATATTTTGGTACAGTAAATTTATCTTAAACGTACCTCGTGGCTCCAATTACCTATTGTGTCTGTCCTCATTCTCTTTTTTTTCAACCCTCCCACTACAAATCTAGTCCTGGTCCATATATTCTGAACCTTGTAGCACCTAGTGGGTTACACATTACGTTACAGGCATTTAACAGACGCTCTTATCCAGGGCAACATACAAGTACAAAAGTCAGGTACAAGAAGTGCTGAATTTCTAGACAAGAAAGTCCTAGTGTCAAATGAACAAATGACAGAATAACACCTAGTGTAATATTCTGTTGAAATAACAACCATCAGCAAACAGCCAAGGAAAACAAGCCATCCATACAAATAAGCTGACAAAGTACAACTAAATAGAGAAAAATAAAAAAAAAACAATAGCTAACACAGTCATCATGACTAGGCTAGACAGTACACAGCCTGGGCTGGTCAAGACAGCTAAGACAGCAATGTGATTACACAGTGGAAAGGGAAGCATGGGAGAGGTGCAGCCTGAAGACTCTGCGCTTGAAGTTGGTCAGGGAGTCAGCAGTTCTGAACTCACTGGGAAGGTCATTCCACCAATGGGGAGCCATGACAGACAGCACTCTTTAGCAGGCTGGACAGGAGCAGAGAGGAGAAGGGGCCAGATGACCAGTAGCAGTGGAGCATAGGGATCAGGCTGGCATGTACAGTTGGATCAGTCTCTCAGGGTATGCTGGACCTAACCCTTGACTGTCTGGTAAGCTAGCACCAATGTCATAAATTTGATGCAAGCTGTGACAGGCAGCCAGTGAAGGGCAGCAAGCAGAGAGGTAGTGTGGGACAAATGAGGGAGGTTGTAGACCAGGTGGGCTGCAGCATTCTGGATGAGCTGCAGGGGTCTGGTGGCAGATGCTGGGAGGCCAGCAGGGAGAGATTTGCAGTAGTCCAAGCAGGAGAGGATCAGCACTTGGACCAGGAGCTGAGTAGAGTAGGTGGTGAGGAAGGGGTGGACCCTCTCAATGCTGTTAGGAGGAATCTGCACATCTGGGTCACTGCAGTGATGTTCACCGAAGAGGAGAGTCTGGTGTCGAACACCACCTCTGGGTTCTTCATGCTGAGTGAAGCTGACATAGAGATGTCCCCCAGGGAGATGAAGTCCAGAGGTGGACAGAATGGAGTGGGAATGTAGATCACCTCCATTTTGCTTTTGTTGAGTTTCAGGTGATGGCTGTCCATCCAGCTCTGGATGTCACGCAGGCAGGCAGAGATGCAAGCAGAGACCTGTATGACAGAAGGAAGAAAAGAGAGAACCAATTGAGTGTCATTAACATAGCAGTGGTAGGATAGACCTTGAGCAGAGATAATCAGGCCAAGAGACTATGGTGTAGACAGAGAAGAGAAGTGGACCAAGGACTGAACTTTGGGGGACACCAGTAGTAAGTGGGCATGGTGCCAATACTGTACCAGCCTAGGTAACCTGGAAGGAGCAACCGGAGAGGTGGGACTTGAACCACTCCAGGGCTGTCCTGCAGATCCCCAGTGCTGATAGGGATGACAGGAGGATGGGGTGATCAGTAGTGTCAAATGCAGCAGAAAGGTCTAAGAGAATCAGGACAGAGGAGAGGGAGGTGGCACATGCTGCATGAAGTGCCTCACTGACAGAGAGAAGTGCAGTCTCAGTTGAGTGTGTGGCTCAGAAGCCAGACTGGTGAGAGAAATGAGGAGAGTTGGTTAGCAATAGCATGTTCAAGCATAGGAAGGGGGAAGAGAAACTGGGCAGTAATTCTGGATGGCAGAGGGGTCTAGGGTGTTTTTTTTTCCAGCAGTGGGGTGATGTGGGCCCATTTAAAACTGGAGGGAAAGTATCAGGACGACAAGGAGGAGTTGACAAGGGAAGTGATAATTGGGAGGATATTAGGAATGACACTCTGGAGGGTCAAGGTCATAGTTGGTAAGATGATGAGAGAGCAGGAGCTGAGTGACATTAGATGAGGAAAGAGGAGAAAAAGCAGAGAGGAGAGAGGAAGGGACAGTGGGGAGGGGAAGAGATGGTGAAGAAGTTACGAATGGCCACAATATTTTCTTCAAAGAAGACCGCAAAGTCTTCTGCAGTGATGGAGGACATCAATTTTATGCAGAAACACCACTGATTTCTCTGGGCCTGAACTCATCTCAGATGGACCAAAAGACAGTGGAAATGTGTGCTGTGGTCAAATGAGTCCATGTTTCAGCTTGTTTTTCGAAAAGTAGACATCAAGTTCTCTGTGCCAAAGGTGAACATGACCATTTTGTTATCAGAGAACGGTGCAAAAGTCAGCATCTTTGACAATATGGAGGTGCATCAGTAGCCACGGCAAGGGTGAGTCACATATGTGTGAAGGGACCATTGACTCTGAGGTGCATATTGGGATTTTAGAGAGACATATATTGCCATCAAGGTGATATCTCTTCCTGGGAAATCCATGCTTATTTCAGCAGGTCAATACCAGACCTCATTCTGCATGGGCTACAACAGCATGGCTTCATAGGCACAGAGTGTGTGGGGTTGACTGGCCTGCTGCCAGTCCAGATCTGCCTCCTATTGAGAATGTATAATGCATCATGAAGAGGAGAGTGAGACAACAGTGACCACAGACTGTTGAGCAGTTGAAGTCTTGTCTCAAGTAAGAATGGACAAAAATTCCAAATGCAAAACTGCAACAATTTGTATCCTCAGATCCCATGTGATTAAAAAGTGTTATGAAAAGAAATGGTGATGTAACACAATGGTAATAATGCAACTGTCCCAACTTTTTTTTGAGTGTTGCAGGCATCAAATTCGAACTTTTCTGGAAATGGGGTTTGTACATTCTCCCTACATCAATGTCAAAACTCTAGCCATCAGTCATGCTGGTCAAAATGGGCAACATGAAGCACCACTATATAAAAAAAAAAAATAATGAATGAATAAATAAATAAATAAATAAATAAATCTTATTTATAGCCAGAACTAATCAGTAATGGTTCACCTTTAAAAGGTAAGTTTTTGAGCATAGAGTCAATTATTAATTTAGTTGCTTATTTATGTTTGCATGCAATAACTTTTATTTAACTGGACCTTTACAAATTGAATTTTAGTTGAATACCTCTGGTCTAAGCCATGTTGAAATTATACTACCAGGACCTACATTCTATATTATACAACAGTTAGTAGTTCCGGTCCACGAATGTGATTGGTTAAATGTTGTTCCAAGATTGCTTATATTTAGTGTAACCACACCATGATGTGTCACTGTGTGTATCCTTCCGCTCATCTGTGTTCCATACACAAAATTCCACTTCCTATTGCAAAATTGTCATGACAGTAGATATAGCCACATCATCAGTGGACATGGCAAATCATACTTTTCAGGAATATAACTTTTGACTTAAAATATGAGAGGTCATCATATGTAGATGAAAATGGCAGAAATGTCCAAATCAATGTGAGCTAGCTAGCTAGCCTGCCAGTCAGTGTGCTATAAAGTGAGTGTGGCTTCTAAAGGATATTTTCCGCTAGCGGTACAAAAATAACCTGAACATTTAGCCATATTTTGTCTAAAATGTCAGTTACTCAATATTAATGTCTTGTTGATGGAACTGCTACAACACTCAGCCTGAGGCTTCATCCCTACATCAGATCACAACCGTACCAGTATTCAGTATAACCACACATTTGTTCATACAATATTGTTTAAATATTTCTCTGTGTACAACTGTGTATTATAATGGCTCCTCTTCCCATGCATCAGTGCAATAATGATGTTCTAATGGCTGTGATATTTCTCTCTTATTCATGAGAAGATCATTCCCTGAAATCACAGTCACAGACATTACTGTAGCCCAGCATCTGCTTACAACTGAGCTAGACCATTTCAGAAGGCAGCTGAAGCATCAAATGAACGCATTGAATGACTTTGTATTTGGCCATATAAATCATGTAACATCGATATAACGAAACACTTTGCAACATGCATTTGATCAGTATTTTGAAAGCTCAATAAGACATTGGATTTACTGTGACTCTGACCAGGAAAAAGCAGTCACTGAACGTGAGTGAATGAGTAAGTGAAAAAGATACCCTGAAGATTTCTGTCGATAATCCTGTAAAGATACCCCAAAGATTGCACTTACCAAAAACAGTGTATGCCCAAGACTCGCTCACTCTTCAGGGGGATAATTTCACCTAGATACTGTAGACTTGAAAACTTACTTAAAAACATATGCTCTAATAATAACAACTGTGACCTTTGAACAAATATTTAACATATACAACTGTGAAAAAGTAATGCTTTATTATCCCACAAGCTGTTGAGATACAGAGGATGAGTTCCCTTTTGAGTCTGGTTCCTTTCAGCATTTCTTTCTCATGTCATCACGGGCAGGTTTTTAAAGCTGTTAAAACTGTTAAAAGCACTCTACAAATAAAACTGAATCGAAGATATTATATTGTTAAGAACACTGCTTTGACACCTCAGCCTGAGACATCCAGTAAGTGGAATGACCTTATGTCATTCACCTCACCAGAAGTTGAATTTTATAACTGCTGCAAAATAACTTAGGTAGGACTTGTGAGTCATTAGAGTAATGAATCATGCAGGGTTTGTACAGCCTTCCACCTACTGTAGAATTCAGTCCTCATGGGCTGCACATTGATGCACTTCATACTTTCACTGTGGATCACGTTCAAGTGGAATTTCATCACTGGCAAGACTTTAGAGAGACAACCCTACACTTCAAAGTTTTGGAGTTACACCACAGCAGGTTCATGATTGATTACAGTGAAATGTCAGACTACTGTCAGAGACAGTTTCTTCGAACTGACCTGACGGGCTGTAGGTGATTCTATTACTAGGAAATAGAAGCTACATTTCACACTTGTACTATCACTGCAGTATCTCTGACTCATGCCAGGTTAGCTAACCCTAACCCTACGTTTACATGGAACATCTGTATACACCCAGGGAATTCTCTTTATTTTTTCTGTCTTTATCTGCCTTCCTTTCCTCTATGTATCCCATAACATATACAGGCAGAGGAACGGAATGGAACGGAGTCTCATCTTTTTTTTCTTCTTCTTGCTGTTTCGGATTTAAAGCAAAATCTTGCTTGAAGTGTTGACATCTCTTTGTAGTGTGTGTTTGGTATTCAGAAGCCATCTGCACACACTGATATGAGTGAGAAGCCTTGAGCTGAGAAAAGGAAGCCAGTGCCAGATCTGCCTGACTATGCAGCTTCATCTTTTTATAATGCCGGGGGAAAGTGCGTGTGTCCATGTGTCCGTATGTGTGTGTCCGTGTGTGTGTGCATGCTTAAACAACAACAATAAAAGAAAAGGCTTCCTTTCAGTTACTGAGGTTAAGATTAGGGTTAGGTTTAGGTGTAGTTAGGTGTAGGGATTGCATTAATTCGCTGCATTAATAATTATGTCAATGGAAGGCTATAAGATAGAATAAGGAAACCCTTTATTAATCCCAGTTGTGAAAATCCAGTGTTACAGCAGCAGACAAGAGACAATAAAAGACAAAGACAATATAGCAACAGAACTAGACATCCATCCATCCATCCATAGCCGCTTATCCTGTTCTACAGGGTCGCAGGCAAGCTGGAGCCTATCCCAGCTGACTATGGGCAAGAGGCGGGGTACATCCTGGACAAGTCACCAGGTTATTGCAGGGCTGATACAGAGACAAGCAACCATTCCCACTCACATTTACACCTACGGTCAATTTAGAGCCACCAATTAACCTAACCTGCATGCCTTTGGACTGTGGGGGAAACCAGAGCACCTGGAGGAAACCCACGCAGACACGGGGAGAACATGCAAACTCCACACAGAAAGGCCCCAGAAAAGCTCGAACCCAGGACCTTCTTGCTGTGAGGCGACAGTGCTAACCACTTACACCACCATCCTGCCCCAAGAACTAGACAATATTATACAATACAAATGGATGAAATGGATAAAACTAAAAGGAACAAGTGTTGTCAGGCAAAATAAACCTCACCTGGCAGCACTTATTTTATACCTATATGTTGATAATGGTAATATTTCTCAATCATCAGCTGTCAGGTTACAGTCCTATGAAAATCCATGACCTTGAGTTTGACATTTCAAAGTCATTCAAGGTCATGTGCCAAATGAAAACCCATATGGCACTTCCTATGAGTCAATAATGGTAAATATCTGTCTACCATCAACCGTTTTCAAGTTACAGCCCTCTGAAAATTCGTGATGTTGAGTTTGACCTTTCAAGGTCACTCAAGGTCAAATATCATGGTGCCAAATGAAAGGTCATATGGGAGTTCCTATATGCTCATAATAGTCAACACTTGTCTATCGGCAACCGTTTTTTAGTTATAATGGAAAATATGCTATTTTGACTGAAAGGTTGACCTTTCCAATGGCCTTGACCTTCACCTTGACCCGATTACCCCCAAAATTTAATCAGGTAATCTACGGCCCATTGCTAACCTACCCTGAAAATTTGAAGTAAATCGGTGCAACTGTCTAGATGCTAGATTGTTAACAGACAGACACACAAACAAACAAACAAAACAAAAAACAACAAACAAACTGCACCGGTTACAATACTTTGCCCTGCTTACTCTGCCGCGGGTGAGGTAAAAATCATGCCCGATAGCATAAAGCCTTATACAAGGGATGAACACTATTCTTCCAGAAGATCGTCCCTCAGATGATGTTTTGTTGATGGTGATAGAAAGATCTGTCTGTCCCATTGCACCAAAATTTCAAATGCATGTTCAACTGGATTGACTGTGAAGGTCATAGCATATAATTTACACCATTTTCACCCTCATCAAACAATTCAATTGAACAGTGAGCCCTTATGCCCTGTGGATGAGAGTGAAGTCTTGCAGGAAGAAACCATTCCCATCAGGATAGAAATGTTTCATCATCAGATAAAGGTGATCAGCCAGAAGAACTATTGAGTCACAGTGACCCTCTCTTTAATGACAAGTGGACCTAAACCATATATAGCTGCTGCTCTTTTACTGTTCCTTATATAATGTGCTCTTTTGACTGCAATTTCCAATCCTGTTTACTGCCTAGCTTTCCTGTCTTTTCCTTCCTTTTCTTCTTGTCATCTTGAGCCAAAATCAATCAAATATGATTGTGCTGAATAAATATTTCACACGATAATTAGGAATTTCCACTCAAATAATACGAGAAACTATTTATTTGTATATGTCGATACAGTACATAGCAGATCATTTGGAACACATCACTCGTTTCATAGATTTTATTATGGCCATACTGTATGTTAAAAGCTTTTGTGCAAATCCAAGCTTTTTGTGATTGCCTGCACTGCTCCAGTGCTATAATCTGAGCTGACTAAGTGAAGACTAAGTGTTTTCCTCTGTATACTGCTGTGCTTTGCACGCGCAGGAATAGTGTGATGAGAAGGAGTCAGCATTCATACACATCATATCTACAAATGATTCAGTTATCACTGCAACCAGGGGTCAATACACATACATTATATACACTACCAGTCAAAAGTCTGTACACACCTTCTAATTCAATGTTTTTTCTTTGTTTTTATTCATTAAAAGACGCTTCATGTCTTAAAGTAATGATGGATGTTTCTCTTTACTTATTTCAGCGGTTCTTGACATAATATGGATTACTACAGTTGTGGAATAGGGATATTTACTGTATTTTATTATTTATTATTTACTGTTTGATCTCAAACACATTAAAAAGGCAAGAAATTGCACGAATTAACTTTTGATGAGGCACCTGTTAATTGAAAAGCATTCCAGGTGACTATCTCATGAAGCTGGTTAAAATAATGCCAATAGTGTACAAAGCGTCATCGAGGTAAACGCTGGATACATTTTTTTGTTTACGACATAATTCCATTTACCATATGTTCCATATGTTATTTCATAGTTTTGATGTCTTCTGTATTGTTTTATAATGTAGTAAGTCATCACAATACAGAAGAGCCAATGAATGAGTAGGGATGTCTGAACTTTTGACTGATACTGTATATACAGTGGGTGGCACGATGGTGTAGTGGTTAGCGCTGTCGCCTCACAGCAAGAAAGTTCTGGGTTTGAGTCCAGTGGCTGATGGGGCCTTTCTGTGTGGAGTTTGCATGTTCTCCCCGTGTCTGCGTGGGTTTCCTCTGGGTGCTCCGGTTTCCCCCACAATCCAAAGACATGCAGGTTAGGCTAATTGATGGCTCTAAATTGACCGTAGGTGTGAATGTGAGTGTGAATGGTTGTTTGTCTCTATGTGTCAGCCCTGCGATGACCTGGCGACTTGTCCAGGATGTACCCCGCCTCTCGCCCATAGTCAGCTAGGATAGGCTCCGGCTTGCCTGTAACCCTGCACAGGATAAGCAGTTACAGATAATGGATGGATGGATGATGTACAAACACATTACATTATAACAAGAAGCCTTTCTTGCTATAACAATATACTATTTATTACTTTTATTGTTAGAACATAAAATGTTTCATGGTTACTCGTAGGTCAATAAGTTGGCCTCAAGTGGAAGTAGAATGTAATCAAATGATGTAAATGAGCCATATCAAACAAATTTATTTTTTAACACTTTTTTGTTTACCACATAATTCCATATCTGTTCCATTTGTTATTTAATAGTTTTGATCTCTTTAGAATTGTTCTACAATGTAGAAAATAGTCAAAATACAGAAAAAAACCTACAGGGATGTCCAAACTTTTGACTGGTACTGTATATAGTGCAAAAGTCATTTAGAGCTCTTATACACACAGGTTAGTTTCTCTCAGTGGGAAACACATTATGATTTCCTCGTCTTATCTCTTGATTATACAACAGCCTTTTGCTACAGAGATATGAGAAGTAAATGTCAGTAGTTAAAAACAAATGGCAAGAGAGAACAGAATTGTGTTGTATTATTTAAAAAAATAAATAATAATAATAATAACCTGAACTGTTTGAAAAGGGGGAAATGGAATTAAATCACTTTTTTTTTTTCGAAAAGTGGCCTTGGATGACTCCTGAGTGGGGAGTGACAGGTTTTGAAGGTTAGATAAATTGATTGCTGAAATACAAAGAAAAGGTTCCTGGAGAATATATCAGTCCATCAGTTTTTTTCAGCTCAGTTATTTTTCTGTGTCTCTGCAGAATTCTGGTTTTCTTAAAAAGGCATTTAGGGAAAAGCTTCACATTATTAGGAATGTCGTAATAGTCTGGTTTTTTGGGTTTTTTTTTGTTTTAAATGTGTACACACATACATGAGGCATGCATATAAAAACTTGGGTCCATCTGAGGTGTCTTCCTTTCCCTTCAGCAGACGTATCTCCACAGCTCACACAGGCAGGGGATTTGGTTCAAGGCCTAATAAATATAGAAAAGGTCTCCCTCTCACATCTCTTTGAAGCCAGGCTGGTGTTTAGGAAAAGAAAAGCAAAACAGATTTAGCTTTATGAATGTTTAATGAGGCTGCTGCCAGGAGCCAGAGTTTGTAGCATGCACAATGAGGAACTTTCTTCTCACACATGTGAAGTGTAGAAGTGAAGCCCTGTTTGGATTCACATCCCAAATATTCCAGCCACTTCTGCCGAAACATGCAGAGGTCAGTCCGAAGCTAAACATATCCCTCTTCTGTGCAGAGGCAGAGAATCATATTCTGAAGAACTGTAAATCGGAATTTTTTTCCTTCTGTTGCTGTGAGGAAATGGTGCTGCTCGTTCATTCAGCAGATGGAGCCGGAGTGACCCCAGGCAAATCAGAATGTGCCAAGCCGCCACTTTTAATTTGGAAATATAAACAACTGTCTTGGCCAGCAGTGTACCTTTGACCCTTATTTAGCACAACCCCCAACCTTGTGCCGATGCTGATGGCCAGAGACAGGCCTGCTATACGGTCCATTTCACAGGAAATAAAGACATCATAATTTACTCATCTTTTCTTCCTCTCGCCACGATAGCCAGACTCATTTTCACATTAATACTCTTTGCAGCTCATCAGTAAGCAATGGAACAGAAAGACTATTGATGATCTCCCACTTGTGTAATAAGGTTTAAATCTGTCAGAAACATAGCAGGCTTCCAAGAGGTCCATATTCATTTCATCAACTACTGTGCTGAAACAGGTTATTTATACACTGAATATTGCGGTCCAGTGCTGATTTGACATCTAGAGCAAGTTGTTCTGCATCATATAACAACTCAGTGACAACAACTCAGAGCCCTCACACACATTCAAATGTGTAAACCTTCCCAATCTGAAGGGTTTAGTACTGGTTGTTTTGCTTAACTAACTGTATGGGATGTAATCTTACTTGTGTGCAGTGGTTAGCATAGTGTGCAAAGGATCAGATGGGGCTGGCCAAGTTTTGACATTGTTCCACTAAAGCAGTGTTTCTCAGCCACTGGGCCGCAGCCCATTAATGGGCCACAAAGCACCATCTAGTGGGCCATGATTTTTTTTTTCAAGTTGAAGCTAATTTTTACTTGTAGTAGGGTAGCTGGGTTGCATCTGACATTACATCCGCCTCATTAATCTATGGTCACACTACAGCTTGAGATGCTTTGTGATGGGTTATCAATGAAAATGAGCCATTTTAGCGGTGATGCATGGCGATATACATGTGAGCTAAAAGTTGTGGTCACACAACAGAGGAACACTTGACTGTCATGCCTTCGCACACTTGAGTCTGGCGCAGCTTGAGTGGCTACACACACTCACAGAGCACATTGTGCACGCTCTTGGGACCCAGTTGTTATGGGAAACACCTGATACTGATTCGAGCACAATCAGCATATGCAGATACAGACACTGTTTACACGGAGGCTTTGCAAAGAATTATCATTATCACTGTCATGTTTGTCTCTAGCCATGTTTATAACGTGATTTAAATGCTCTGCTTTATGATTCTGCTTTCCTTTCGTCTGTGTTTTGCTTTTGTAAATATCACATCTGCTAATAAACACTCTCCCTGCACTTGGATCCATCTACCATTGTCTATCTTGTAGTGTCCTGATCCCCAGATCTTTACCCCAGCCACATATAAAAAATTGTTCACCTCCATGCTCTTCCAGGTTTTCATCTGTTTGTCTGTGTAGAACGATGTCTGCCGCACCAGGTAGTTTGAGATCTCGGGGAACTCAACGGATGGATAATTTTCCAACTCATAGGAAATCCTTCTTTGTTAGCATGTAAGGATCTAATCCCATTGAGTGGTTTCTATATCCACTTCTTTTGAGTGTACTTCTTGGTTTTAATAACTTGCTTGTTTGCTGAACACAAACATGGCAATAAGTTCTTGTGTTATTGTACCAGACTCCACTTTTGGATCATTAGTCCCTTTTGACTGAGAATGCCCTGCATGCATGGTTTTATGTTGACTTCTGGCACATTCATAAGGTTTTAAATACAATACCTACAATTAAAAACAGTTTGTTTTTATTGCATTAATTTAATTCCTGGACTCCCAACTGCAACAGGGAGCGATGTTACATCCCATTAATACACTTTGCAATAGATTATTAGATTCTAATAGAATAGATGAGCCAAAATAATTGGGGATCTTTTTTAATGTGCCCTGACTCGTTACAAGTATGAATAGGTGGGCCTCAAAGTAGAAAAGGTTGAGAACCCCTGCACTAAAGGATGTGTTAAATACTACAGGTTTAACAATTGATGCTGTATAATCATTCTGATTATCACCTTTATAATCACCTGTCTACTCTTATCTCCTGAGGAAAAAGTCACTCGCAGTTTTTAAACTGTTAACTTTTTGCTCTTATATCAGTACTGAAATATTATTGTCACTTAATTCAGTGAGATATGTTCTGCTAGTTAACTTTCTTATTCGTCTATTATTAGTGTGTTTAACCATTTTAAACTTTGTCCTCTGTCATTATTTTGATTCTGAAGAATATATGATAGCATAGGAGCACTGAGGATAGTTTGGTAGCCATTTTTTAAGTACAACCTTAGGCTTTTGTCTGTTTCACTCAGACATGCACACAGATATCCAACAAAACAAAGTGTGATATTCACTATGTGAGGAAATCACACTTATCTACAGTAGCAACATTTTGGAGATTTTTATTCTTAGGCAGTTGTTATCACTGCATTTGTTAAATGGGCTTCATACCTTACACAACATGAGGTATGATTAGAAAGTAAATAATATTTTCATGTCATTTTGGTGATATATACAGTACTGTGCAAAAATCTTAGGCACCCTATTGTTTTTTTTCATGCAAACTTTGTTATAGATTTATATTTGATGACTTCTACATTATTGAGTCAGTACAAAAACATTTTAGAGTCCAAACATTCATTTTCCAGCATAAAATTAAATGTTACAGGGGAAAAAATGTATCTGAAGAGCATATTACATAAGAGAGCACTTTTCAGATGAAAAAGAAAATATAATATGGGTTTTGGTGCAAAATGAAGAAGTGAGTGTGACGGTCAAAGTGTCCAGAAGAACTGTGGCTGGTTCTGTAAGATGCTCAGTAAAACCTACAGCTCATTTCCTTATAAAACTGCACTCACTGTACCTGAGATGACTTTTTTTTTTTAAGCAAAGGGTCGTCACACCAAATATTGGCTTTGTTTCATTTATTATGGCTTACTGCTGTTTCCTTTTTTTATGTTGAAACTTTTCATTTCATTATTTTTTAAGCCATTTTTGGTCGACAGCATTTCTTTACACGTGTCTAAGGTTTTTGCACAGTACTCTATATATAAAAGTATGTTAAGAAGAAGCCTTTATTTGTCACATGCACACTCAAGCACAGTAAAATTCCTCCTCTGCATGAAACCCATCTGAAGCAGTGAACACACACAAGTGAGCAATGAGCACACACACATACCCAGAGCAGTGGGCAGCTATGCTACAGCACCTGGGGAGCAGTTGGGGGTTAGATGCCTTGCTCAAGGGCACTTCAGCCCAAGACCACCCCATGTTAACCTAACTGCATGTCTAAACTCCCTGATGCCTTAAAATAGAGATAAGACATGGAGTTAAGCAAATAAATAAATAAATTTGAATATTATGATAAAGCAATGTTTTAAATTTCCCCTCAGGGATTAATAAACATGATCCTTACCTTATTTTATAGTTTATGATTAAAATTCTTTATCGTCAGACCCCATTCAGTGGTGTTATTTTAGCAATTAAGAAAAACTAATAATAGTTGAGGGCAGCACGGTGGTGTAGTGGTTAGCACTGTCACCTCACAGCAAGAAGGTTTTGGGTTTGAGCCTAGTGGCCGACTGGGGCCTTTCTATGTGGAGTTTGCATTTTGCCTGTGTGGGTTTCCTCCAGGTGCTCCAGTTTCCCCCACAGTCCAAACATATGTAGGTTAGGCTAATTGGTGGTTCTAAATTGACCGTAGGTGTGAATGGTTGCTTGTCTATATGTGTCAGCCCTGCGATGACCTGGTGACTTGTCCAGGGTGTACCCTGCCTCTCGCCCATAGTCAGCTGGGATAGGCTCCAGCTTGCCCACGACCCTGCACAGGATAAGCGGTTATGGATAAGAATATTTGATCAAATGATTTTTTGTGAATACGATTAAATCATTGTTTACAAAAAGAAAAGTTGTTATTGCATTTTATTTCAACACTTAAGTGCAGTGTTCATAATCTCATCTTGTTATAAAGCCACATTTGTCAATTTTGATATCATGGCATCTGAGGGAATTTTGTTGATCATACTGTGTGTTGCATTATGATGCTTCCTGAACTGGCATGCCTTCAAACATCATGAGTGGCTTTGTACAGTGTACTTGAGTGTGGTTCAAGTATGTCAGAGGCATTGGCATACTAGGTTTACTACAACAAAAAAAAAATGTTGAAACTGTTAAATTAATCTGTAACATTATGTAACTCTGACATTACAGTTGGATCACAATGCTGTACATATCTTAAAAACATATTTATGAGCAGAAATATGAAATGAACATTACTTATCACCCAGAGGATACATACTGTCTCTAAGTGATGACTGTTGCTGTCAAAACCTTTCAGCAGACACTGCAGAGCATCTTTCGGAAATGTCACCTTGTTTCAATTTTCTGGTGAACCTCATTTAGCAGATGATGTCACATGATCATGTGACCCTGAAGTTACAGAAGAAGACTGAGCTAAAAGCAACATGGATGTCTTCAAGTGGCATGATAGAAAAGCATTGTTGCAAGTCTGAATCCCTATGATGCCACAATCATCAATGCCTGGGAGCCAAGGGAGCAAAATTTACCATGTACTGTAGGTGAGAGGGATGGCATACTGTCTCTCTCCTGTCAATCACAGTGACACTAGCCAGTCGTGGAGTCCCGTATGAGGAAGAAGACAGATAGCACTTTCCTGCAAATGTGATCCGCTTTTCTGTGACACAACATGAGCAGCAGTTGTAAAAATTTGAGCACATGTTAGCCGACACCCTCCCCAGTTGGTAGAAGTCTTATCACTGGCGAGAGCTGTCTGGTGTGCTGGAATTGAAAGCTGACTAAATTTAGGGGAGAAAAATGAGGAAGATAATGTTATCATGAACATTGTTATCAGTATTCATATTTACCTTGCCTGCAATGAAGTCAGCAGGGTGAGGGATTGTAATCAGTGCAGTTTGTTACTTGAGAAAATCGGAGATTTTTGCAAGTACGTTGATTTGTCCATTTGTTTGTTTATTTGTTGGTGCTCTAGCATCATCATTTCTTGACCAGTCTTCACCAAAATGCACAGGACAATTCACTAGGGTCACACAAAGACATCATTAGTTTTTGGTGGGTCAAGGTCAAAGGTCAAGGTCACCAAGGTCAAATCTTGTAAAAACCCCTAATCGGCCATAACTTCTGTTTCTTTGTGATTTTCGCAAGTATCGTGCTCTGCACAACTTTTCATTTGTTTGTTTGTTTGTTTGTGTGTCTGTCTGTTAACAATCTAGCATCTAGATGGTTGCAGCAATTGACTTCACATTTTCAGGGTAGGTGGGCAATGGTCCGTAGATTACCTGATTAAATTTTGGGGGTAATTGGGTCAAGGTCAAGGTCACTGGAAAGGTCAAAATCTTTTTTTTTTGCGATAACTTTCTTCAAATTCATCATATTGACTTCAACCCAAAAGTAAAATGTGCATCTTTCAATTCTGCTTCCAACCATAGGCTGCATGATGGGGTAGCTTGGACATTCTCCATAGCGGTTGGGGTTAAGTGTCAGGGGGGGTCAAGGTCATTGATCAAAATAACATTTCCCATTATAACTCAAAAACAGTTGCTGATAGACAGATGCTTACTATCATGAGCATATAGAAACTCCCACATGGCCTTTCATTTGGCACCATGATCTTTACCTTGAGTGACCTTGAAAGGTCAAACTCAAGGTCATGGGTTTTCAAAGGGCTATAACTTTAAAATGGTTCATGATAGCTAGATGTTTACCATTATCAACATATACAGTAAGAAGTTCCATATGGGCTTTCAGTTGCCACCATGACCTTTGACCTTGAATGACTTTGAAATGTTAAAATCAAGGTAATGGATTTTCATAGGACTATAACCTGACAGCTGATGATTGAGAAATATTACCATTCTCAACATATAGGTATAAAATAAGTGCTGCTGGGTGAGGTTTGTTTTGCCTAGCAACAACTTGTTTAGTTTGGATTTTAAAGTAAATGAAATACATACTGTATCTATGTATATACAGAATATCATATTCAACTCATTCTATTGCCCTTGACTTTGTTTGATTAAGCTGTTAGAAGGCCAAAGAGCAAATGGTAATTCTTTAATGCACAATTAAATCTTGAATGGAAATGAATCTTAAATCTTAACTGAGCAAATGCATAAGCAGCAGGGGACAGTAACAAAGAGTATTGAATGTTTGTGTGGCAATATCTGTAAAACTGAGAGAGGCCTGAAGATCCATCAATCTAGGATGAAATGCAAGGAGAGATTGCAAGCATCACAATGTATACTTCAAACATCTGGTGAGATAGAGGAGGAGCCAGGCCAGGAAGCACACCATAGAGCCCAGAGCCTCCAAGTGTGCCCCTTTTCCACCAAAGCAGTTCCAGGGCTGGTTCGGGGCCAATGCTTAGTTTGGAACCGGGTTTTCTGTTTCCACTGACAAAGAACTGGCTCTGGGGCCAGAAAAACCGGTTCCAGGCTAGCACCAACTCTCTGCTGGGCCAGAGGAAAGAACCGCTTATGTCAGCGGGGGGGGGGGGGGGGGGGGGGGGGGGGGTGGCAGAGTTGTTAAGACCAACAACAATAACAAGACTGCGAAAGATCGCCATTTTTAAGCGACGAGAAGCAACAGCTGTACAAACGCGAAGTCATCCATTATTATTGTTGTTGTTGCTGCTGCTTCTTCCGTGTTGTTTTTGCTTCGATATTCGTGCCAAGGTTTATGCAAACGTAGCGACGTAACTGACGTATACAGTGACGTAACTGATGTATACAGTGACGTAATTGGCATATACAGTGACATAATGATGTGGTTCCCCTTAGCACCGCGAGCTATGGAAAAGCAAACTGGTTCTCAGCTGGCTCGCAAGTTGAACGAGTTGTGAACCAGCACCAGCACTGGCCCCGAACCAGCCCTGGAACTGATTTGGTGGAAAAGGGGTAGTGGTCAATCAGTCTCTTTCATCATGTAATCTGAGAGGAGAAAGATCAGGAGGCCTCAAGCTTGAAAAACAACAGAGTGGCAAAAGTTTGACGAGGTACTGCAAGGGACAGCCAGAGGGGATGTAGAGAGGAGGTTATGAACTATGAAAATCATTATAGTGAGCATGGCTGCTGAAAGGTTTGGTGTTGAAGAGGCAAGGAGAAGTGAGAAACCAAACACTAAGAACCAAGAGCAGTAAAAATCCACAATATCAGGAAAGAGCAAATCCCTGAAGAAGCAGCACAAGGAGGCTAACAAGGAAGAGGATGCACTGCTGGACGAACATCAATGCATGCTGAGAAAGGGGCTCCTTACCCTGTGCAGAGCTGAACAACATATGAGGCGATGAAGAGAGTGGGCTAAGATGTGGACTGCTTTCATTAACAGCCCATTTGGGTTCACCAGGCAACTCCTAGGACAAAGAAGTACTGGACACCTCAGTTGTTTGAAGGAGGAAGTCGACCAGCACCTCCATGACACTTTCAGCAATCCCATCAGAGACCAAGATCTAGGGCAATGCGATGCAGTGATAAGACCATCACAGCCAGCAGAAGATTTCGACCTGAGGGAACCATGACTGAAAGAAGTGCAGGGGTTAGTGAAGAAAGCAAGGTCCAGTTGAGCACCAGGACCAAGCAGAACATCCTACAAGGTGTACAAGCACTGCCCCAAGCTGCTATACCGGCTCTCAGATACCACAAAGAACATCAACATGCTGGAGCTTACTGTGCCATGGGAGGACCACATGGATGAGTCCTATGAGAGAAAGAAAGGAAAATATGAGGACCTCATCACTGACTGCCACAGACAAGGCTGGAAGGCAAGGTGCTTACCTGTGGAGAGTGGGTGTAGAGGCTTTGCAGGACTGTCAAGTCAAGTCAAGTTTATTTTTATAGCACTTTTAACAACAGACATTGCAAAGCAGCTTCACAGAAAATTAAAGACTTTAAACATGAGCTAATTTTATCCCTAATTTATCCCCAGTAAGCAAGCCTGTGGCGACGGTGGCAAGGAAAAACTCCCTCAGACAACACAAGGAAGAAACCTTGAGAGGAACCAGACTCAAAAGGGAACCCATCCTCATTTGGGTGATAACAGATAGTGTGATTATAAATAACTAGCTTCTATAATGGTGTCCTATATAGTCACAAAGTATAACTGTGAAACCAGGAAAATAATTATAATTTTAATATGAAGTCTGTTTTGTTGAAGTTATAAACTGTTTGCTGATGGGAACTTGAGTGCAAAACTGTTCATGACAACTGCAGTCCTAAAGTTAGCAAGTCAACTGTAGTCCTCAGACATAACTGTATTACTGTAAGCCCAGAGCCATCTTCTAAGTGCGACTTTCGACTGTCCATATGGGGCTGTCCTCCACAGGAGCGATGAGATGAGACTCCAGCCAGATGTAGGGCATCAGGATGGATCAGGCGAGTCTGAGGAGCAGAAGAGGTCAGAATCATTGGTGTCTCATGACTGTCTCTCTGCAGGGCTTACACTGCACTCAGCATCACAGGTGAGAGAAGGAGGAGAGCAAGTTACAACAACATGGAGGCATCAGAGAACGACTCTAGGTGGCTCTGGATTAAAAGAGTGGGTCTGTGGGAGAATGCTGCTGGGGCACAGGTTGAGGCTTGATCATCCTCAGCTGGGTCTCCAGAGAGAGTGTCTGATGTTCAAAAGACCCAAAACAGCCAATGACCTCTGGAATGTCGCTGAAGATGTGCGCTAGCACAGCATCAGATGTTTCATTGCAGCATTATTCTTAAAATGTGCCAAGAAAAAAAAAAAAAAAAAATTATATATATATATATATATATATATATATATATATATATATATATATATATATATATAGGCAATATGCAATTGTTCTGTAAGGACATATTGTTTAGAACTGTATGATTCAC
The DNA here is from genome assembly GCF_027579695.1 of Neoarius graeffei. Taxonomy (NCBI): domain Eukaryota; kingdom Metazoa; phylum Chordata; class Actinopteri; order Siluriformes; family Ariidae; genus Neoarius; species Neoarius graeffei. The sequence continues at coordinate 37,756,535 of NC_083574.1, read as the reverse complement.
ATATTGTTTGTCATGCTCTCAATATTTAGTTATGAGTTTGACAGAGCCAAAACACCTCCATTTATTTTGTATGCTGATACTGATACACATTCGACTCAAAGGCTGGGCGTTTTTTGTTTTGTTTTGTTTTTTATTATTATTTTTAATGGACTACACTCACAAAGGGACACTTCATCCTCCATACCACCCTCCCACAGAGGGAAGGAGAGAAAAGCTCATGGAAAGAGCAAGAGAGAGAGAGAGAGAGAGAGTCCTGCTCGTGGGAGGAACCACTGCATCTTTGTAGTGTGTGTTGTGGGATGTGTCAGCACATACTTTCTTTAAGTGAGACCCCTCTATTTGTCAGCACGTCATTTCTTCAAGTGAGACCCCTTTTTTGTTCTGTCAAACTGAGACATGTACACTTCAATCTGCATCACTAGGGACAGAGTGGAACTGTGACCTCTGTGAATAGTTCAAACATTTAACATCTGCAGTTAAAAATGGTATAATGTTGTGATTGTGACCTGCTGAATAGTTTATGACTGAAGCAATTATTTCATTACAAAATGGCTGCTTTAGTCTGAGCCACCTCTCTCACTGGCCACTTTATTAGGAACATCTGCTTTACTTTGGAACACCTGCAATCTTTAGGGAAAATTGTTTCCCTAATTTTTCACATTAAAATAACTACAAATGGATAAAATGTATGATCCAATCTGTTGGTATTTAATTTAAAAATGCAACTAATTGCAAATGGCTATGGTATTAGAAGAATATTTAGCAATTATTCCACAAAATCGAGTCATACATGAGGTGACAGGCATGTGCGATGAGATTGAGTGGAATAATTGTATTATTCTATCTACATTCACTGGATTTTGAGAAACAGAGCATTTTCATTTTATTTTTTGCAAATTTAATAAATAAATACTTCATACAAAACATCTGACAAAATCATTTGCGCTTAGTGGACACGTAACTGTCAGGGTGCAGGCACTTACAAATGAAAACGCAGGGGAGAGTGGGTGCATTGCAAACTGTAAACAAAGCCAAATCGGGAAACTGGAGATGTAGTCAGGGACAGGCAAGGGTCAGTCAATCGGCGAACAGAATATCAGAGATCAGGTGAGAGGATGAAGTCAGAAATAAATGTAAACAGAGTTCAATAACGGGAAGTCAGGCAGATAGTCAAACGGCTTGGGAAAGTCAGGCACAGGGACACAGAACAATACTTCACAAAAAGAGAGTGTGAGAGCTGAGCTTATATAGGGAAAGTGATTGCTGGTGAATTAGAGACAGATGTTGAGGTTAGAATTCTGGTGATGAGGGGTGCTGTGGTGCTTGGGAAGTGTCGTCCGGAGCGGCCATGTTTGGAGGCTGCTCCAAACTCAGGTTTTCAGTGCTGTTACTGACAGTGACAAATTGCATACATATGTAATTTTAATGCTTAAAGATGAAGAATGTAAACAAACTGGTGAAATGACAGTAGCAATTTGTGAAAAATGCTATAATAATAATTCTTGAAAAATAAAAAAAGATACGTTCTTACCATCAAATACTTTCATTCCATATTTTGTTACTTTTTATATTCTTTGAGGTTTTGTTTTCTAGTAGAGTTTTTATTTAATCCTCGGTTGGTTCAGCAACACGCTCTGCCATTTTGTTTTTCTCTACTCATGGTACCGTATATGAGCTGATATCCTAGTAGTAGAGTAGCCAATCAGAGCATACGACTGCTCATATCCAGTGAATGTGGATAGAATAAAATGGTTTAGAAAATTGTGCTTTTGGAATATAATCAGTTTCAGGTTGGTAATAGTAACTTAGCTTCCTGTAGCTCCTCTAACAGCACATCCAAAATGTTAACCAAGCAAAGGTTTGTCAGTGAGAGAGCATTCAGGTATGCATCTAATATCTGAGTTTGTAAATACAGACTGAATCTGAATGACAGGGAGCAGATTAGTGAGTGCTGGCATATAACAGAAAGCCAGACAGAGCTCTCATCACAAGCCATCTTTCAAGTGTCCTCCTGAAGGCCATGACAGCAAAACTTCTGGAACTCACATTACTTTTGGGCACCGTGATTCTGATTGATGTCTTTATTTCGGGCTCAACCTGAATAAAATGGTCTGTATAAGCCATATTGACCACTTTAGTGTATTGTAGTGTTCTATGATTTTTTTTCCTTATTCCCTGAGTGATGAAACCAGTTCATCTGTGTACAGCAGGAAGTTGATCAGAAGTAAAACCAGGAGCTGTGGATTCCTCCAGAAGCTTGGCCAACTCATTAATATAAATATTAAATAGTGTTGAGTTGAAGCAGCAGCCCTGTCTCACTTCACACCCCTTCATTTATTGCCAATTTTTATGCTGCATTTGTTCCCTGTAACATTGATTTGATCAGGTCATAGTTTCTACACCACTTTCATCTAGTTTGTACAATAATCCTAAGTGCCAAATTTAATCAAAAGCTATTGTGAAATCAGTGAAACATGCAAATATTTTTTATTTGATAAAAAGCCAATTTTTTTTTTAGTACTGCAGAGTCAGGATGAATTTAGGAGTTGAGAATGCTGCACAGCATGTTAGCCAGATTACTGCTTACACAGGTAAATAATAATAATAATAATAATAATAATAATAATGTTAAATTTATATAGCGCCTTTCAAGAAACCCAAGGACGCTTTACAATAATAAACAAAGAAAAAATATATATAATAAATAAATAAATAAATAAATAAAAGTAAAAAGTCCACCAAGTAGGGATCAGGATGTAATTCCCGTGGTGTAGCAGCCACAGTCCCACCAAAAGGCGCACGAAAACAAGTCCCACATCTCCAGCACCGCCGCTGCGACGCCGTCAACAACATCGCTCAAACACCATGCCATGGATCCACAAAGCGAGCACAGAAGCTCCGCCACGCAGAGCGCTGGTGTGTCCCAAACCGCCTGCACAGCCGCTACGACACCACCAAGCAACATCGCTCGGAACATCACGCCAAGCGTTAAAGCGCAGAGCGCTGGACAACCATGATGTAAAATGAGCAACGAGCTCTCTGCAGTCCACAGCTGGGAGCACAGGCATCACCCACGGCGAACCAAGGCCTGGAGGGAACCAACGCCCAAAACTAGGTCCGGAGCTACACCACAACCGGTGGAAAAAACACTCAAACAAACATCAAACAAACATCAAACTACACAAACACACAGAAAAAAATAGAAAAAGAAATAAAATAAAACAAAAAAAACTCCGGTGAGAAGCGGCAGCCAGAACGTGCACGACATACTCTCAACGGGAAACGGGGAAAAAAAAAAGTAAAGTCAAAACACTATCAAAGTTGATTTGATTTTTAAGGATTGGGGTGGGGCGGCAAGGTGGTGTAGTGGTTAGCACTGTCGCCTCACAGCAAGAAGGTCCGGGTTCGAGCCCCATGGCTGGCGAGGGCCTTTCTGTGCGGAGTTTGCATGTTCTCCCCGTGTCCACGTGGGTTCCTCCGGGTGCTCCAGTTTCCCCCACAGTCCAAAGACATGCAGGTTAGGTTAACTGGTGACTCTAAATTGACCGTAGGTGTGAATGTGAGTGTGAATGGTTGTCTGTGTCTATGTGTCAGCCCTGTGATGACCTGGCGACTTGTCCAGGGTGTACCCCGCCTCTCACCCGTAGTCAGCTGGGATAGGCTCCAGCTTGCCTGCGACCCTGTAGAACAGGATAAATCAGCTAGAGATAATGAGATGAGGATTGGGGTTAAGTCCTTGAGTCTAGATGTCAGGGAAATATTCTACAATCAGAGCAAAGATGAATAGTTTAGTAATACCAAAATGGATTACTATGTTTTATTCACTTTTTTTTTGCAAAAAAGTTTTATTGGGATGGCACGGTGGTGTAGCGGTTAGCACTGTCACCTCACAGCAAGAAAGTTCTTGGTTTGAGCCAAGTGGCTGATGGGGGCCTTTCTGTGTGGAGTTTGCATCTTCTCCCCGTGTCTGCACAGGTTTCCTCCAGGTGCTCTGGTTTCCTCCCATAGTCCAAAAACATGCAGATTAGGTAAAATACCCAGCCACAGGGTTATACAAGACTGTGCATAATTATTGCCAGTCCCAAGCCCAGATAGATTGGGGAGGGTTGTGTTAGGAAGGGCATCCGGTGTAAAAACCTATGTGAAGTCTGAGGGCCCAGTGTGAGATTACTGTGAGCTAAACTGGTTATTAACCTTCTGAAAAATAATAAAATCCTATCAGGTTTCCAAGATGAGAAATATGATGTTTATGATAAATGTCTTTCAAATTCCATCCATCCATTTTGACGTCACTACAGTGATGTGGCCACTCTGACGGGTTCAACCATCAAAGTCTCTGGGAACATTACAGTAGTGGTTTTCTGTTGCCTTCTACCAGATTATTATAGAGATTTTCTCCTCTTGACCATTCACACCTACGGTCAATTTAGAGCCACCAATTAGCCTAACCTGCAGACACGGGGAGAACATGCAAACTCCACACAGAAAGGCCCCCACCAGCCCCGGGGCTCAAACCCAGAACCTTCTTGCTGTGAGGCAACAGTGCTAACCACTACACCACCACTCCACTGTCTTTCAAATTACAACCTCGATTCCAAAAAAGTTGGGACAAAGTACAAATTGTAAATAAAAACGGAATGCAATAATGGTATGTTAAACAGAAACAAAAAAGAGACAAGTGATTTGAGAATATACACTCAAACAAAACAGCAATAAAGGAGGAGAGGGGCGACAGCCCGAGGAAAGCCCCCACAGGAGCGCACATCATTTGCAACATAGGCTACCCAACTCAGTACAAGAACAAAGCACAGGAACAAAGCTAAGGCGACTGTCAATCCACCCACCCTAAACAAAATGCATTAGCCCTGCCTCAACCCACCACTTGTGTTTAGCCGTTTTAATGTGATCCTGTATATCGGTGTTACCACCATGGGCTACAGAGAAGGAACACTTAGTGTGTGCAGTAGGCTTCGTGCGCATTGTTCTGCACCTCTCGGAGGAAGGGGTAGGTGCCCTGTAAATCTTTGGAAAAGGTACATTTTCTTTTCGGCATAATTGCTGCGGCATTACTGCTGCTAACTGCTAGACAAAGAACATTCGCACCAGTTAATGTTTATTTTATTGTTGCATGGCAACACGTTCTGTTGTCTGGAATAATGTGGCTAAATAAACACCCATGCCACAGGGCCAGGGGGCAGTAACCAGGAAAGTTTGTGATTCCTGTCAATTCATCAAAATAGTAAATGCAAACATTTCTCCGCTAATGATTCCCACGCTGCTCAGTCGCAAACGTCACGAGTGGCGAAAACTGGGACATATCCGTGTCCCGACAGACTTTTGTCGGGACTCGGGACACACAACCCCAAATCGGGACTGTCCCGGTAAAACCGGGACGTCTGGTCACCCTACATAAAACAGAAGATACGACAAAAAAGACCTAAGACAGTTGAGCAACTAGAATCCTACATTAGACAAGAATGGGTTAACATTCCTATCCCTAAACTTGAGCAACTTGTCTCCTCAGTCCCCAGATGTTTACAGACTGTTGTAAAGAGAAAAGGGGATGTTTCACAGTGGTAAACATGGCCTTGTCCCAACTTTTTTGAGATGTGTTGTTGTCATGAAATTTAAAAATCACCTAATTTTTCTCTTTAAATGATACATTTTCTCAATTTAAACATTTGATATGTCATCTATGTTCTATTCTGAATAAAAAATGGAATTTCGAAACTTCCACATCATTGCATTCCGTTTTTATTTACAATTTGTACTTTGTCCCAACTTTTTTGGAATCGGGGTTGTACAGATCATTTCAATTGTTTTATGAGATTCAATGAATCTCTATCACTATCCATTTTTAAACGCAACTTAAAGTTGCATTATTTTGAGAGGTGGTTGTACACCTAGTTCTGTTAAGTTTGATGATAACATTTGTAAATAGTACTCTTATTAGGGCAGCACGGTGGTGTAGTGGTTAGCACTGTCGCCTCACAGCAAGAAGGTCTTGGGTTTGAGCCCAGCGGCCGGCGAGGGCCTTTCTGTATGGAGTTTGCATGTTCTCCCTGTGTCTGTGTGGGTTTTCTCCGGGTGCTCTGGTTTCCCCCATAGTCCAAAGACATGCAGGTTATGTTAATTGGTGGCTCTAAATTAACCGTAGGTGTGAGTGTGAATGGTTGTTTGTCTCTGTGCCAGCCCTGTGATGACCTGGCGACTTGTCCAGGGTATACCCCGTCTCTCACCCATAGTCAGCTGGGATAGGCTTCAGCTTGCCTGCGACCCTGTAGAACAGGATAAGCGGCTACAGATGATGGATGGTTGTACACTAATTCTGTTAAGTTTGATGATAACATTTGTAAATAATACTCTTATTAGGGTGGCACAGTGGTGTAGTGGTTAGCACTGTTGCCTCACAGCAAGAATGTCTGGGTTGGAACCCAGTGGACGACGAGGGCTTTTCTGTGTGGAGTTTGCATGTTCTCCCCTGTTGATGTCTGCGTGGGTTTCCTCCCACAGTCCAAGGATATGCAGGTTAGGTTAATTGGTGGCTCTAAATTGACCTTGAGTGTGAATGGTTGCTTGTGTCTCTATGTGTGTGTCAGCCCTGTGATGACCTGGCAACTTGTCTGGGGTGTACCCTGCCTCTCACCCATGGTCAGCTGGGATAGGCTCCAGCTTGCGACCCCGCACAGGATAAGCAGTTACAGATAAAACAAACAAACTCTTATTAGGTTTTGATAACTCCTTTCTGTATGTTTCCTTAGAATACTTTCATTTATTTTATTATTTGTAAGTATAATTATTTGTTTTTCCAGCACTTGTAAATTAGGTATGAAGACCCCATTTTGGGAACCTACGTAATAAAGATTATTGTATTGTATTGAATTGTATTGTAGAGACACAAAATAAAAAAAAAAGGATTCAGTTAAACAATGTATTGTTGTTAATCTTATTAAGAAATGTGACAAAAGGATGTTACACCTGCTTTATTTTCTTCTTCTTGTGGCTGTTAAAGGGCTGTTAAAGTCTCCAGAAATGTTCACATCTACACATTTTAGTGTATTGTATGGAAATGTTCAGGATGTGCTGCTGATTTGATTGTGTATTGTTCTTGAATGCTATGTGTGACATGTCGGTTACTGATTCAAAACACATCTGTAGATGCAAATACGTTCATAAAAAAAAAAAATCCTTCAGCAAATACAGTTATCCAAGCAGAAATCTGATTAGTCTATTATATATAACATGGAGGGGGTAAAAATCTTATTTTCACGTCACAGCACACCAAATATTCATTGTGTGATGGTGGATAGGAAACATATGAAAAGATACGATGAGGCAGAGCAACATGATTATTTCTCTGTATGCATAAACATGTTGCCAATCAATAAAGGCTGAGTGATGAGGACAATGTACAGCATGTGAGTCAACACCTAAACGTGCACGCGCGCGCACGCACACATCCTGTAGAAAATGAAAACTATAGTGCTGGTTGCCTTTGTTCTACAGAGGAATGACAAAGCCCCCCCTCACCCCCCATTCTCAAAATTTCACATTCGCTCCCCCGGGCATGTATGCATGTCAAGCTGACCAGAGGGAGTTGGCACACAGGGGCTGAGGGCCGGAAGGCTTTTCAAGGAACAATTTGTGTTCATATCTCTCCTCCATCTTCACACCAAGGACATTGTGCGCTGCGGCTGGTGTTGCCATGGAGACTAGCCTCAGTTGCCGCGGGTCCCGGCAAGTCTGCAAGTGATGATAGCATTACACATGCTGCAGGAGGTTAGGATTGACCCTTTGACATTACAAATTGACCTTACAACCTTCGAAACCTACCAAAAATAAGCATCTTTCCGTTTTGTTATGACATGTGGGACGTGTGTGTAAATATTAATTAAGATGGTAATTAAAGGGAAATTGCTCCAACCGCTTTGATAGAAGGCAGGCCTCATCTCATCTCATTATCTCTAGCCGCTTTATCCTTCTACAGGGTTGCAGGCAAGCTGGAGCCTATCCCAGCTGACTATGGGCGAAAGGCGGGGTACACCCTGGACAAGTCGCCAGGTCATCACAGGGCTGACACATAGACATAGACAACCATTCACACTCACATTCACACCTACGGTCAATTTAGAGTCACCAGTTAACCTAACCTGCATGTCTTTGGACTGTGGGGGAAACCGGAGCACCCGGAGGAAACCCACGCGGACACGGGGAGAACATGCAAACTCCGCACAGAAAGGCCCTTGTCGGCCCCGGGGCTCGAACCCAGGACCTTCTTGCTGTGAGGCGACAGCGCTAACCACTACACCACCGTGCCGCCCAGAAGGCAGGCCTATCAAAGAAAAATAATGATCTCTGGCCTGCATGCACAACAAGAAAAAAAATGCATTAATTAATAACATGTAATGAGTGACATTTTCAGATTTATCGTATGAAGATGTCTGTTGTATTTACATAAAAGATCTATGTTAAAAATGTATGAAATTTGTAATATGTAATGAATGTGATCTTCAGCTTAAACCAGTGGTGTAGTCGAGTCACTAAACCTCGAGTCCGAGTCCAGTCTTAAGTCCCCAGTGTTCAAGTCCGAGTCAAGTCCAAGTTATTAAATAAAATTTCGAGTCAAGTCCACTACTGATCTGAGGCTACATCCACACGACAATGGCAACGAGATGTTATTTAAAAATATATCGCGTCCAAATGGGCAACAATCAGTAAAATATCAGGTCCATATGGCAACGCAACGCTTGCTGAAAACGATGCAATACACATGCCACACCTCTAGGGGCGCTGTAAGACGGTCCCTTTGGAGACACCAGAACAATAGAAGAAGTAAGGACGCATGCGCATAATGCGCGAGACTTCATATTAGCCACAAAGTCAGGAAAATCTGTTTGTAAAATTACATTATAATGACCAAATACAATGAAAAGTATTTTTCCAGTCTCACCTGTGAAAGGTAATCCCATGTGATCTCGTTTGGACGGCAAACCTGTTGGTACAGTTAAACGCAGCTAATCTTTATTCTCCGCTTTGACCTCTCCAATATGGCGGCGAGGATGACGTATGATTCTACGCGGAAGGCGGCGTCTTTAATGGTCCGGAATAAATTGAATACTACACGTTGATGGATTAATTTGTTTCTCACCTGTGAAAGGTAATCCCATGTGATCTCGTTTGGATGGTAAACCTGTTGGTACAGTTAAAGGCAGCACATGAATCTTTATTCTCCGCTTTGACCTATCCAATATGGCGGCGAGGATGACGTATGATTCTACGCGGAAGGCGGCGTCTTTAATGGTCCGGAATAAATTGGATTAATTTGCTCCTCTACGCCCTTTTTGAGGAATGTATTGTCGGACTTAAATCAACATCTGAAGAGGTGAGATCGCTCCTTTTTTTCCCTATTTTTGCTGGCGGGATTGCACCATTACACAAATATTCACAGTGAAAATATTTTGTAAGCGCGTTTCATGAACCAAGTTATAGGATTTGTTGACAACTCGCATCACATCGCAATGAGAAGATCATTGGCACTACTGGTGTTAAGAATCAGACCATTTCATAAATGAATATTTTGCTGTAGAGCTGCAGTGTTTGTACAATTGCATGTTTTTGCTTCACTATTACTGTCACTATTCTGCTTCTTGCATTACTACTGTGAACTAACACTGAACATAATAATAATAATAATATCCAAGCTCGTGTTTCCCTCTCACTAGTGCTCTGTAAGGCTTTTTCCTGGTGATATTCGTTACACTTCTACCCGGCGTGAAGCACTCACAGTCATGTGGTTGTGACGTCATCGTAAACAAATCCGTTCTACTCATCCAGACGACTTCACAACGGCAACGTTGCCAGATCTTTCCACTCTGGAACCCGTTCTCAAAAAGATTGCGTTTTGGGCACCCAAAACGCCGGTGCCGTGTGGACGCCAGGCCTAAACGATAAGCAATTGTATCGGAGTCACCTGAATCCGTTGCCGTGTGGACAGGGCCTGAGTCGAGTCCGAGAACAAGACTCCAACCACATTTGATGGTGGCTGTTGCTGCCTTTATGTGAAATCGTCTCTGCTACTGTGTTGGACTACTGTTACTACTCGACTGCCCCATTTTAGTTAATAGGCTACAGATAAAAATCTTGTTCATCACTCAGCAAGCCCCGCCCACTATCAACAGGGGAAATAAAATGAGAAAGGGTTAACACTAGCTAGTTCATTGGTCAGAAAGCCCCGCTATCAACAGAGCAATGAACATAATGTGACACTGACTTCTCTGGGTGGAGTCTCGCCCAATGACAATTGAAGTTCGAGGTTGTCCCCGTCGTCTCCTTGATAGTTCTTCTACATATGGAACACACAGCAGTGCATTTTTTCCCACTGCACAATAAATCTGTATAAGGAAAGCAGATAATCCTAGGGGCTTCTCTCCAGGCATTTTAGTGCCATTAACATTAGTTTGTTCCTGAACATGACGTATGAACAGGTGAATGTGCATTCTCTTGCATGAAATTAGTATAAAAATTAAGTCATCCAAGTCATCGTCTCCAATTTACAAGTCTGAATGCAGTTAATGCACGTGTCCAAGTCCGAGTCATCAGTGCTCAAGTCCAAGTCAAGTCTGAAGTCTTTAAAATTAGGGCATGAGTCGGACTTGAGTACTACAAGCCTGGCTTAAACAGGTGGAGACATTTATTTTTTACAGTTTTTCCCCCAAATGACTGGGAGGCAAATGATTATAAAAAGACTTTTGCAACACATTTATACATCAGGAAACAAGAAAAGGTCAAAAGCGGCAAATTGCTGATTCCTCAGAGCATTTTCGTCATTAATAAGCTTGTTTTTTTCAAAAATGACAATTTGATTTCTTTATTTATGATCTAGGAATGGAAATGATTTTCCCACATTGTTTTGAGAAAAAAATATATTACCTTTGACAACTTTCTTGAAAGAGGTCATGTTTTTACCTGTTTGTTTGTTTGTTTGTTTGTTCCCAATGCAACTTTAAGAAGTATTGGATGGATTTTGATGAAATGTTGAGGAAAGGTGAACCATAGACCAAGGAACGGTTGATTTTGGTGCAAACCCAGATGTGTATGCGGATTTTTTTTTTTTTTGTGGATATTCTAAGATGTGGCTTGGTGGAGGTGTACAGTACACTCTACCAAGTGTCCTTCTAGTTCAAATAGGATTGTTTTCTTAGAAGAAAATAGATTCACCAGTCATCTGACTCAAAAACTTTGAGTCATTTTGTGTTGTTCTTTTAATATACAGTACTGCATACTCTGACAATACGTCTGAAGCTGACAATAAGTCAGAAGATGACTGTATATTTGAAAGATTTTAAATGCCACAACTATGAAGAATGGGCTGCTACATTGCTGAAAAAACACTGATTACAGAACAATGTATTGAGGGCACACAGCTGGCCATATGCACAGGCTGGAGCTCTGAGTGAAAGAACGACTAATTATAAAAACATAAGACTCTAATTAAACCCAAGAAAAACTACATAATATGTCCTTGTATTACAGTGCTTCAAAAAGTATCATTTTGAGAAGGGAAAAAAATATACATCACTGGTCATGATATTTCTCATGAGCCTATGTCAGCCTGTCTGTGTAACCTGCTGCTGTCATTAGGGTTGTGAGGGCAACACCACTGCTTGACTCCTGTCAGCACTTAGTGATGGCCTCCGAGCTGTGATTAATTATGATATGCATAAGCCAAGGATTTACTGATGTGCATGTGCTTGTGCAACCTTATGTCCTCTGAGAACTTCCTGCATAAACTTACCTCAAGCTGTGCTGTTTCATAAATAGTTTTATTGCACTTATTGCCATGATTCTGTACTTATATCATGTTGCTCATTTTTATACCGAGATGTAGTTTCAAGGAAATGCATGCAAACATGTTAATGTAATACATATTTAATATACATTAGGGATGTCACTGATTATTCTATCTGCATTCACTGGATATGAGCAATCGCATGCTCTGATTGGTTACTCTACTACTAGGATATAAGCTCATATACCATGAGTAGAGAAAAACAAAATGGCGAAGCGTGTTGCTGAGCCAACTGAGGACGAAATAAAAACTCTACTCGAAAACAAAACCCCAAAACAATACAAAAAAGAAACAAAATATGGAAGTGTTTGATAGTAAGAACATATCTTTTTTTCAAGAATTATTATTATTATTATAGCATTTTTCACAAATTGCTCCTGTCATTTCACCAGTTTGTTTACATTCTAAGCAGAAATGATTTTGTCTGACATTTTGCATGAAGTTTTTATGTATCGACTTTGCAAAAAATAAAAATAAAATTGCTCTATTTCTCAAAATCCAGTGAATGTGGATAGGATAAAACAGTTATTCCACTCAGTCTCATCATACATGGCTTAAAGCTATGCACCTCACTGGCTATCAGCTCATATACGACTTGATTTCGTGGAATAACTGTTAATTATGAATACATTATTATGGAGAATGTATTCTAAACCTATAGGCTATGTTTATATTACAAGCCTCATTATTCAATTCTGATTTTTTTGCTCAGATCGGACTTGTTCCACTGATACATTTTTACATGAGTCACCTGCATCTCCAACAACAAAGAATGTCATATTTGTGAGATGAATCATGGTATTAAAACTGACTAAATGTATGCGGTAGTATCTAATGCATGCATCACATTTTGCTCGAGAGGACAGCAAACAGTTCACCAGCTGTACATGATCAGCTCAAAAAGGCAAAAAAAAAAAAGCCAGATGGCTAGCTTTTGCTGTTTTTGGAGCTAATATCGTTCTCCTCCATTGTTGTTTTGCCATGCTGCTGGTGCTGGCTGAGGAAGACAAAAAGCCACCTAAATTCTGATCTGATCATTCTCATTCATGTTGCATGGCAATGAATTGGATACGTATCGGATTTAGGACCACATATGAAAGTGACTCAAATCTGATCTGAAAAGATAAGATTTCTGTATTCATACAGCCATGAAAACATCAGATCTGTGTCACATTAAGGCAAAAAAAATCACATTTGAGTCCCTTCAGCCTGGTAATGTAAAAATAGCCATACAAATATGAATTGGAAAAGCATGATTCTTTTATTTTTTTCATTATTTATTATTCTTTTATTTTAATAAAGCTTGCCAGAAAGGTTCAAAGGGCATCTACAGTACTGTGCAAAAGTCTTAGGCACATGTACAGAAATGCTGTTGACCAAAAATGGCTTAAAAATCTCATCTCATTATCTGTAGCCGCTTTATCCTGTTCTACAGGGTCGCAGGCAAGCTGGAGCCTATCCCAGCTGACTACGGGCGAAAGGCGGGGTACACCCTGGACAAATCGCCAGGTCATCACAGGGCTGACACATACTGTAGACACAGACAACCATTCACATTCACACCTACGGTCAATTTAGAGTCACCAGTTAACCAAACCTGCATGTCTTTGGACTGTGGGGGAAACCAGAGCACCCGGAGGGAACCCACGCAGACACGGGGAGAACATGCAAACTCCACACAGAAAGGCCCTCGCCGGCCACGGGGCTCAAACTTGGACCTTCTTGCTGTGAGGCGACAGCGCTAACCACTACACCACCATGCCGCCCCTGGCTTAAAAATAATAAAATGAAATGTTCCAACATTTGGTGACTTGTCCAGGGTGTACCCCACCTCTTGCCCATAGTCAGCTGGGATAGGCTCCAGCTCGCCTGCGACCCTGTAGAACAGGATAAGCGGCTACAGATAATAGATGGATGGATGTTTCAACATTAAAAAATACTATAAACAGTAAGCAGTAAGCCATAATAAAAGAAAAAAATATTTGGTGTGAGACGAGTCAACCCTTTGCTTAAAAAAAATAGTAGTCTCAGGTACAGTGAGTGCAGTTTTATAAGGAAATTATCTGTAGGTTTTACTGAGCATCTTACAGAACCAGCCACAGTTCTTCTGGACACTTTGACTGTCACACTTGCTTCTTAATTTTGCACCAAAACCCAGCAGCCTTCGTTATGGTTTCTTTTTTCATCTGAAAAGTAGTCTCTTATGGAATATGCTGCTCAGATACAAACTTTTTTTTCTGTAACATTTAATTTTGTGCTGGAAAATGAACATTTGGACTCTAAAATGTTTTTGTATTGACTTGATAATGTAGAAGTCATAAAATAGAAATCTATAACAAAATTTGCATGAAAAAAAAGTGACTAAGATTTTTGCACTGTGCTGTAGGTGTCTATCAGGACTGATACACTACCAAATTATGGTGTTTAAACAGGATCATTTTGGGAATGTTATTTTGAATTAGATCATGTCTGTTTCCAGAAGAAAGAGAATTGGTTGACTAATCATCGCCAGAGGAACATCCCTCTAATTCCTGTTCCCAAAGTCTCAAGATTCAACTTGACTCATGAGCTGAGTATAGCCCTGTGAATAGCTTTGTGTGTACACATTTCACAGCACCTCTCACTAACTGTTAATAAGCATGCTCGCTAACACTGTTCGGCCACCCTCTTACTTTCTATTAATGATACTGTTTAAATGCTCCATGGAATGCAGTAAAAACAATCAAGCTGGCAAGCGACATTTTCATGTGGGTGCGAGCAAACAAGTCAGATATGAAGCTGCAGGACAAAGAAAGATCAGTGTGTGATGCACATACAATGTTTATTTGTGACATGCTCACAGTGCTGGAATTTTTACTTCCTTTTTTTCCAGTGTTTCTAGAGGCATAGCAGTGTTCTGGTTTAGGCCATGCCTTCTTCAGGCGCATTGCTGATATGATAATATCAGATATGAATATTTGGCATACTAAACAGAAACAGAAACACATACATATAGTATCATTGCATGATATACACTCTTCAGCCACTTTATTAGGAACACCCAACCATCTGGTGTTTTATGCAGTTATCTAATCAGCCAATCCCTTGACAGCAGCTCAAAGCATAAAATCATGCAGATACAAATCAAGAACTTCAGCTAATGCTCACTTCAAACAACAGAATGGGAAAAACTGTGATCTCAAAATGTGACTTTCACTGTGGTATGGGTGTTGGTTTGAGCCAGATGGACTGGTTTGAGTGTTTCAGAAACTGCTGATCTCTTGGGGATTTCACACACAACAATCTCTGGAGTTTACACAGAATGGTGCAAAAAAAAAAAAAATCAAGTGATTGAGCGACAGTTCTGTGAGTGGAAACAAATGCCTTGTTGATAAGAGAGGTCAGAGGAACATGGCCAGACTGGTTTGAGTTTTTTTTTTTTTGCCAGGAAGGATATAGTAACTAATATAGCAACTCTTTACAACCGTGGTGAGCAGAAAAGCATCTCAGCATGCAACAGCAGAAGACCACACTGGGTTCCACTCCTGCAGCCAAGAACAGGAATCTTAGAATTTTAGAAGTGAGTGTGTAGATACATATATTTAGATTAAAATACTAAATTAGGTAGAACAGGGAATTTTTCATTTTGCTTTTGTTAAACTACAACTATATATGCTTTAAGTGATGACACTGACCTTTCCAACACAAGAGAAATTAATTTATTCTTTAATGGGAACATGTTACATAACCGACCTTATTTTTTTTTCTTTCATAAGAAACTTTTATCTTTTCACAAATGTCCAACAGAAAACCTGCTGTAAAAATCTCTAACAGATTGAACTGAATTATTTTCTCTTCAAGTTACTGTCTCAAGCTGTGTTGCTGTCAGTGATGATTGTGTCAATGTAAAAATATGCCAGACAATATTGCTTATATTTGTGTTTGCATATTCAGTAATGAACAGTCTCTTTCTCTCTCTCTCTCTCTCTCTCTCTCTAAATGCCTCTTTGGATTTCAATTAATTCTGATTTTCACAGTTTGAAAAGAAAGAAAATAGAAAGAAAAACTAATGTATATTCAAGAAAAGACTGATACTCTGAAGTACATGGGCATGATGCCCATTTTGGAAGCAGCCATTAAGGCGCTCTCTCATTATTGTTACAATTAACATCACACACTTATTATGTTACAATTCATTAGCCTAATAGTCAAGAGTTTAAAGACTGTCGGCATCTCAGTTTCATTAGCATGACCATTTGTTTGTGACCTGTTTCCTTTCACTTTTTCAGCTGTAGTGTAAATCAGTAACGTGTATTACTGCAAAGCCAGATTTTGTTTGTGTGCCTACATTTTCCTAATTTCACAACCACTTATGAATCATACTCAGAGGGGGAGTCAAATGAAAAAAATGAAAGCACGCTTCCTGTAATTACCTCCACTGCGCTCCAGAATTCTCTCTTCATACCTACACACACAGTGTGTGTGTGTGTGTGTGTGTGTGTGTGTGTGTGTGTGTGTGTGTGTACAGTCCTGGCTGAATAAGTAATCTTTGGGCATTCCTTAAGACATGTCATTAAACTGGCTAAGATGTAACATGAAAAATACTTCGCAAACCTAATAATGCAATGCAGTATCATGCATTCTGTTTATACACATCCTACTTAAAGCTCAGCAGTGTGTGATGGTGCACACACCATGAAACATCATGTCAGACATACTGTATGACTTGGCATAGAGACTTGCTTTGTTGCAATGATCTGTTTAGCGATAGAAAAAAAGTAATATTCTATCCACATTCACTGGATTTGAGCAATCACACTCTCTGATTGGCTACTCTACTACTAGGATATAAGCTCATATACCGTGAGTAGAGAAAAACAAAATGGCTGAGCGTGTTGCTGAACTAACCTAGGACGAAATAAAAACTCTACTCAAAAACAAAACCCTAAAAAATACAAAAAAGCAACAAAATATGAAATGAAAGTATTTGATGGTAAGAACGTATCTTTTTTTAATGTTTCAAGAATTATCATGATTGCATTTTTCACAAATTGCTACTGTCATTTCGCCGATTTGTTTACATTCTAAGCAGAAGTGATTTTGTCAGATGTTTTGTATAAAGTTTTGTATCGAATTTGCAAAAAAATAAAAATAAAAATGCTCTGTTTCTCAAAATCCAGTGAACTTGGATAGAATAAAACAGCTATTCCACTCAGTCTCATTGTGTATGGCTTTTAGCCAACTCGGCACTTTGTGCCTCATCAGGTATCAGCTCATGTATGACTTGATTTTGTGGAATAACTGTTAAATATTCTGTTACTTGGTTAGGATTACTATAGACCAGTAATCCACGAAGGTTTCCTGTGTTTTTGTTTATTCACAGTTCAATTTTCAAGGTGGAAATTTCAAGGTCCTTATTCATGTCCCAGGTTTTTTGTGTGTGCCTCAGCTTACCTGTGCTAAAATAAAAGGAGGATATTGATCTAAAATATCTATTCAAAAAGGTGGCATTTTTATTGATGATAAAATCTGCTATCAAAACCAGGAAAAAATAAAGCTCTAGAAGCAGAAAAACTATACTGTACTGTACTGTATGAGCAAGTCCTTTGAAAACACAGCAGGCAAGGTCACTCATGAAAGTCATGTAATTCAGCAGAGCAGAAAAAAAAAACAGAAAAAAAAGCCAAGAGAGCTGCTCTCTAAGAATTCAATCAATTATACATCTCTAATCACCATTTCAGAGTTCAAGAGGGGGCTGGAGAAGGCTTTGCTCCATTCATTGAATCAATTAATGTAGTTCTTCCCTGCTTATTCGTGCAGAAAAATGTGGATTTACAAAAAAAAAAAATTGGCTGGAGTTTTACTGCCCTGACTAGCAAATGTAATTGAGCTCTCTGGCATGAAATCGTGAAATATTTACTGCGCATAAATACAAAAAAGGTGCTGGAAGACCATATAAAACGGTGCCAGACTCTCAATTGTCCCATCAAGTAAAAATAAATGTCAGGCACAAATTATATGTGTAATAAAATAATAATTGGTTAGCTTCATCAGTAGCTCCTGTGTTTAAATCTTGCTAACAGCTTATGATTTACACCATGCCTGTCTAAGATCCCAGAAATGACTGATCTGTTTTTTTTTTTTTTTTTTTTTTTTTGGGGGGGGAGGTTGTTTTGGTTTTTTTTTTTACTTAAACTGCAGTTAGTTTAGTGCCAAGCCCTGAGTCCCAAATATATGAAAGTCAAATTTGTTATTTAGACAGTTCAAACAGTAAATAACCTCTAAAACTTAAAAGTTACTGAGGTTTAAGCCAAACCTCATTTGGCAATGGCTTGCTCTAAAAGCATAAACATTTATTATGAAAGCGTATTTGTACTGTATTATCTCAGCAAACAGTATTTATTTTATTTAATTTTTATTCCAAAGTTCTGTTGAATTCTTCAGACTGATTGGTTCAAATGTGTTGACTCAGTTTCTATAACAGCAGCTCTGACAATTGTGCCAGCTGTAATTCAAATCACAGATTTATATTTATGTGCTTTCTCTACAACCCCGATTCCAAAAAAGTTGGGACAAAGTACAAATTGTAAATAAAAAAGGAATGCAATAATTTACAAATCTCAAAAACTGATATTGTATTCATAATAGAACATAGACAACATATCAAATGTCGAAAGTGAGACATTTTGAAATTTCATGCCAAATATTGGCTCATTTGAAATTTCATGACAGCAACACATCTCAAAAAAGTTGGGACAGGGGCAATAAGAGGCTGGAAAAGTTAAAGGTACAAAAAAGGAACAGCTGGAGGACCAAATTGCAACTCATTAGGTCAATTGGCAATAGGTCATTAACATGACTGGGTATAAAAAGAGCATCTTGGAGTGGCAGCGGCTCTCAGAAGTAAAGATGGGAAGAGGATCACCAATCCCCCTAATTCTGCGCCGACAAATAGTGAAGCAATATCAGAAAGGAGTTTGACAGTGTAAAATTGCAAAGAGTTTGAACATATCATCATCTACAGTGCATAAAATTATCAAAAGATTCAGGAAATCTGGAAGAATCTCTGTGCGTAAGGGTCAAGGCTGGAAAACCATACTGGGTGCCCATGATCTTCAGGCCCTTAGACGGCACTGCATCACATACAAGCATGCTTCTGTATTGGAAATCACAAAATGGGCTCAGGAATATTTTCAGAGAACATTATCTGTGAACACAATTCACCGTGCCATCTGCCGTTGCCAGCTAAAACTCTATAGTTCAAAGAAGAAGCCGTATCTAAACATGATCCAGAAGCGCAGACGTTTTCTCTGGGCCAAGGCTCATTTAAAATGGACTGTGGCAAAGTGGAAAACTGTTCTGTGGTCAGACAAATCAAAATTTGAAGTTCTTTATGGAAATCAGGGACACCGTGTCATTCAGACTAAAGAGGAGAAGGATGACCCAAGTTGTTATCAGTGCTCAGTTCAGAAGCCTGCATCTCTGATGGTATGGGGTTGCATTAGTATGTATGGCATGGGCAGCTTACACATCTGGAAAGACACCATCAATGCTGAAAGGCATATCCAGGTTCTAGAGCAACATATGCTCCCATCCAGACGACGTCTCTTTCAGGGAAGCCCTTGCATTTTCCAACATGACAATGCCAAACCACATACTGCATCAATTACAGCATCATGGCTGTGTAGGAGAAGGGTCCGGGTACTGAACTGGCCAGCCTGCAGTCCAGATCTTTCACTCATAGAAAACATTTGGCGCATCATAAAAGGGAAGATACGACAAAAAAGACCTAAGACAGTTGAGCAACTAGAATCCTACATTAGACAAGAATGGGTTAACATTCCTATCCCTAAACTTGAGCAACTTGTCTCCTCAGTCCCCAGACGTTTACAGACTGTTGTAAAGGGAAAAGGGGATGTCTCACAGTGGTAAACATGGCCTTGTCCCAACTTTTTTGAGATGTTGTTGTCATGAAATTTAAAATCACCTAATTTTTCTCTTTAAATGATATATTTTCTCAGATTAAACATTTGATATGTCATCTATGTTCTATTCTAAATAAAAAATGGAATTTTGAAACTTCCACATCATTGCATTCCATTTTTATTTACAATTTCTACTTTGTCCCAACTTTTTTGGAATCGGGGTTGTGATATATTATAATTTCTATTGTAACAACTCATACACAGAAACTTGTATGGTGTACACTCCACATTAAGCTTAAAAAGAAACCTAATACCTCCACCATCTTTGTTGGAGGAGGTTATGTTTTCATTTCCATTTGTTTGTTTGTTACTTGTGAACATCGGAGATTTTTGCAAGTTTGTTGACCTGTCCATTTGTCCGTTTGTTTGTTGGTGCTCTAGCATTATCATTTTGACCAATCTTCACTAAAATGCACAGGACAGCTCACTAGGGTCACACAAAGACATGATTAATTTTGGGTGGGTTAAGGTCAAAGGTCAAGGTCACCAAGGTCAAATCTTGTAAAAATACCTATTCGGCCATAACTTCCGTTTCTTTGTGATTTTCACAAGTATCATGCTCTGCACGACTTTTCATTTGTTTGTTTGTTCCCAAAGTAACTCAAAAAGCAGTGAACAGATTTTAATGAAATTCTGAGGAAAGGTGGACCATGAGCCAAGAAACGAGTGATTAGATTTTGATGCAACTCCGGACATGTATGTGGATCCAGAATTTTTTTTTTTCAAAGTGTACTTCAAAAAGAAGTGAACGATTTTGATGACATTTTGAGCAAAGGTGGACCATGGGCCAAGGAACAATTGATTAGGTTTTGATGCAACTCTGAACATGTGGCTTGGCCGAGGTATACACTCTACCGAGTGTCCTTCTAGTTAAAATGCGTAATTGTAGAGATGGTGAAATTCTGTGAGGGGACTTTTATTTAGCATTTTTGGAAGGAGTCTCTAGTATTAGCACATCCCATACCCTTATTGCAACATATTCTTTGTTTTCATTTAGTCTTGTCTCTACCTCCTGTCTGTACACTGGATTGTCTCCAAATTATTTATAGGGCCCCATTCACACCTTGCATTAACATCTGGCCAAGGTGATCAGATCACAAGTGGACAACCAAGATGCATGGCCATTCATACCTGTTGTTATGAATGCATCTCCAGTGTTCACTTGTGATTGGATTTCATACATCATTTTCCTGAGAAAGGCTTTCATGAACATGTACCACATCAGTCTTCCACTCCATTTATGTTGTGGCAGAAATGTCCTGTGAATCATATTTAATGCACCTTTACAGACTGTTTAAAAAATAAAACATAAAAATAAAAAAGAATAAAACAGTTCAGCTTTGGCCTTTGTTTCTGGCTGCATCACCACCATGCTTGGTGGTGGATTTGGTAATGTATCTTTGGTGATGGTCAGGAAAAGGCTTAACAGATAAGAAGGGCTTAGGATGGTTGGGTGATTGCAATGTTGCATTGTAACCAATAAATAGTACAACAGGCAGAAAAGTGGAGGTCAGCAGTGTTCACTCCTGGCATCATGACATCCAACTAGAAATTTTGGTAATAAATGATAAAAACATAAGATGAAAAAGGAGCTGCAAGTACATGGACACCTGAACATCACACCCATATGTACTTGCTGAACATCCCATTCCAGATTTAGTCCATCTTTACTGTTATAATAACCTCCACTCTTCTGAAAAGGCTATCCAGTAGACTTTGGAGCATGGCTGTGTGGATTTACCATTTAAGCTACAAGAGCATTAGTAAGAAAATGTTATGTCACAACCAATGTTAGGTGAGGAGGCCTGGTGCACAGTCAGAGTTTCAGTTTATCCCAAAGGTGTTCAGTGGGGTTGAGGTCAGGGCTAAGTGTAAAAGTAATTAGTAATATAAGGTGGGAAAGTGGGTACATACCATATATTACCAGGTGGTATCATTATTGGCAATATGGGTTCTGTGAAGATTAAAAAGGGCAGCACAGTGGTGTAGTGGTGTAGCTGTCGCCACACAGCAAGAAGGTCCTGGGTGCAAGCCCAGCAGCCGACAAGGGCCTTTCTGTGTGGAGTTTGCATGTTCTCCCTGTGTCTGCCTGGGTTTCCTCCAGGTGCTCTGGTCTCCCCCAAAGACATGCAGGTTAGGCTAATTGGTGGCTCTAAATTGACCATGATGACTTGATGACTTGTCCAGGATGTACCCTGCTTCTCAACCATAGTCAGCTGGGATAGGCTCCAGCTTGCCTGCAACCCTGTACAGGATAAGTGGCTACAGATAATGGATGGATGGATGGATGGATGGATGAAGGTTGAAAGGTTGTTGCATATGTTTTTGCCAAATAATGTTTTGCCAATCAATTTAGAGATGATATCTCCAAAATAAAGATTCAAGATTACGTTGGAAGTAACATTATTTGAGGACTATAACTGTGAAAATGTTGACCATTTTCATCATGGCTCCTTTCAGCTTTTGTACTGAAACTGTATCTACAGGGTGTTTCAAAAAATGTGATATTTGAGAAGTAAGTATCCCAGAAACTACATAGTCTAGGCAAATGAAACTGAACAGGCTTAATGTTGAGCAATAGAAGATTTATTCCTCAAATTTTGAATAAGAAATTCAAAGGTATATGGATTCCATGAACAATTTCACAAATTTTCAATATGCACGCCGCCTGAGACACAGACACACACAGACAGCCTTCCTCTTTGAACTGTATGTGCCATGTCCAAATCTGTATTTCAGTTGGTACATTTTTAGAGAATTCTCTCATAAATGCACACTGCACAGTCTTGTTCATCTGTGTTCGAGCATACTCTGTACACTGCACACTGTATGTACTTTATAACATACAAAATGCCTTTTCTTTTCCAGTGAATTCCGTTTCTATACCTAAAAAGATAAAAACAAAAAACATTCATCATAAAATTTTGACCTGTTTCCACACATGCTGTTAAAATTTGAGGTCAATTGAACAAGAATTGGCAAAGTTATTAGATTGTGAAATTATATCAGATTTTTTGAAACACCCTGTACTGTCTGGTATAGGTATTGCACTGTCTCAGACCGCAAGACCCAGCAGCAGATTGTGAGAACAGCTGAGAAGATCATCAGGGTCTTTTTATCCACCACTGACACCTCCTACCACAAATTTTGCATCTGCAAAGCCACCAGCACTGTGGATAAGCCCTCCCACCACTTTCACAGGTTCTCTACCCTCTTGACATTTAGCAGAAGGTGCCAGAACATCCACATCACCACCACCACCAGACTCTAGAACAGCTCCCTGACGCATTGCGACTACTCTACACACTGCTGCTCCCCACCACCCACCTGGATTATTCAAACCTTTCCCAGCACCTACTATTGTTCTACCATCACTGCACACACTGTATGTACTTTATAATGCTATTATGGGACATGTTCTTTGTTATTGTGAGATGTTTTTATTTGCTGCTACTTTTTACTTGATCTTGCTGCCACATTTCGCATTTGATACTGTTCTGTTGTCCTGTATAGTTAGCTTGCACTGTTCTATGTGTATTTTCTCATCTCATCTCATTATCTCTAGCCACTTTATCCTGTTCTACAGGGTCGCAGGCAAGCTGGAGCCTATCCCAGCTGACTACGGGCGAAAGGCGGGGTACACCCTGGACAAGTCGCCAGGCCATCACAGGGCTGACACATAGACACAGACAACTATTCACACTCACATTCACACCTACGGTCAATTTAGAGTCACCAGTTAACCTAACCTGCATGTCTTTGGACTGTGGGGGAAACCGGAGCACCCGGAGGAAACCCACGCGGACACAGGGAGAACATGCAAACTCCACACAGAAAGGCCCTCACCAGCCACGGGGCTCGAACCCGGACCTTCTTGCTGTGAGGCGACAGCGCTAACCACTACACCACCGTGCCGCCTCTGTGTATTTTGTCATGTGAATTCATTATACATTGTTACAACTGTCTCACACTGTCATGTATTTACACTTTATGTAGACCTGTGTACTGCTGTATTGTTATGCTTTGCACATAGTACAGGGTTTTGAACTGAACATTACATTCCAATATACAGGATAGAGAGGATAGACACTGCAACTATATGTACCTGCATTTGTTTAGTACTCCAAATATCTATATATTTTTGGGATTTAAACAAGAAGTAATTTTTTTTTGGAAACCCCAGCAGACATACAGTATGCTGTCCTGTGTGGAAGCATGTGGCTTATGTGGGCTACATGGAGCAATAGGTCTGTAAATAAATCATGAAAGTCTGAACACTACTGTTCAACTGTTTCCCATGCAAAGACTGAGAGAAAAAGAAGAAAATGCATATCTATTGTCCAATACCTAAACTTTTTGGGCAAAGTCTTTGTGTGGTTTCTGAGATGTTGTTGGGGTGGAAATTTTGCTGGAACCTGATAACCCTGAACATGACCATTGTCTTTGGCATCTTTAAAGCTCACACTGATGCAATTTTTTGTTTCATCATGCAAGATCCAAGTCCTTGGTGCATACACCTAGTCTCAATGTGACACACCTTGTGTACCTACTGTTCCTGTCTGTATTTGTATTAGTTTAAAACATTATCACATCCAAATATCCATTATCTATAATGCCTATCCATCAGGGTTGCAGGGGAAGCTGGAGCCAATACCAGTTGACTTCAGGGAGAGGCAAAGTACACCCTGGGCAGGTCACCAATACATCACAGGGCTAACATAGACATGAACAACCATTCACACTCACATTCACATCTATGAGCAGAATAGCCAGCTAAACCAATCTGCAAGTCTTTGGACTGTAGGAGGAAACCGGCACACCCAAAGGAAACCCAAGCACTAGGAGAACTTTCAAACTACACACAGACATGCTCCAGTCGGCCATAACGTTCAAACCTAGAACCTTCTTGGCGTGAGTCAACAGTGCTAACCTCTGCACCACTGAGTCTAAATGTCCAAAAGTCACTTGTTTTAACCAGACCCAAAAGGGAACCCATCAGCATTTGGTTGATAACAGATAGCATAATTATAAATAACCTGCTTCTATGACCTATATAGTCACAAAGTGCACTTGTGTAACTAGGAGGTTCAAAATAGTTTTAACATGAAGTCTGTTGTGTTGAAGTTATCAACTGTTCATTGATGGTGATTTGAGTGCAAGACTGTTCATGACAACTGCAATCCTAAAGTTTTCATGGCAATTGTAGCCCTAAGCCATTGTAGCAAAACTGTAAGTGTCCAGAGCCATCTTAAAAGTGTATGTTTATACTGCTATATGGTGCTATCCATCATAGGAGTAGTGTGGTGAGAACTCTAGCCAGAAGTAGGGCATCAGGATGGATCAGGCAGGTCCGAAGAGCAGGAGATCCCAGCATCACTGGTATCTCAGGATTGATGTGTAACTCAGAGAGAGAGAGAGAGAGAGAGAGAGAGAGAGAAAACACAGGTTGTTAGGTATGACTAATGTCACCTTATGGTTAAGAACAGTATACCGTACATTGTGCACTGAGTGCAACCAGGGACTCCAGCAAGACTAACTATGACAGAATAATTAAAAGGGAGAGTCAGATGGTAACACAGACATGAGCAGGCCCTGGGATATAAAGCAGCCAGCCACTCCTGAGTGAACACGTGAGTGGGGGGCAACAACATCCATACATCCCAGCTTACCAAAATACTCTATGCCCAAGAACCATCCAGACCTGCTCCTTTACCTAATCAAAAGCTATTAACCAAAGGCTTGACTAAACAAAAATATTTTCGGCCTAGACTTGAACACTAAGACTGTATCTGTGACCCAAACACTACTTGAAAGGCTGTTCCATAAGTGTGTGGCTTTGTAAGAATAGGCTCTGCTCCCAATGTAGCCTTCAATCTTTGAGATACCAACAAATAGCCTGCATCTTTTGATCTAAGTAGGTGTGGCGGGTCATAAAAGATCAGAAGTTCACTCAGGTACTGTGGCATGAGACCATTCAGTGCTTTATAGGTCAATAGAAGTATTTTATAATCAATGCAAAATTTGATTGTTAGCTAATGCAGTGTGGATGACGTAGGGGTGATGTGGTCATATCTTCTATTTCTACTCAGGACTCTTGCTGCTGCATGTTGGACTAACTGGAGCTTGTTTATACACCTACTGGAACATCCAGATAGTAAGGTATTACAATAATCAAACCTAGAGATAACAAAGGCATACACTAATTTTTCCGCATTGTGTAGTGACAGTACATTTCTTATTTTAGCAATATTTCTAATTTCTTAAACCATACAGACCTTGTACCGGGTCCCATAGAATGCTACTATAATTGACTTCAGGTAAAAAGCTAACAAAAAAAATATGCCGTTTTGGTAAGATCCATACTTACTAAAATGTTTGTAGCATCTGTGTACTTTGTGGTATTCTGGTTTTTGTTTGTTTGTTTTCCAGTTGTAGTCAAGGATTTGCAATTTGCTGAGAAAAATGTGGTATCTTTGTGTGGGGGACTATTGCTATCATGGTGTTATCTACAGTCTAATCTAGAATAAATGTTAGGCCAGGATTTTAAAAAATGTAAATTTCTCCTTTGGTTTACCGGTATCACAATTTACTTAAGCATTGAAATAATCACAGTGACACTAAATATATTTTCTGAGGTCTTACATATTCATGGAGACCAAGATTATGTATATTGACCTAATAATTGTAGAATTATTTTTGATTAATTTTGGGTATGTCTGTCTCAGTGAGCCACACCTCCCAGCACTCTAGGCCTTAAGAGGCTAAGATGAAAGAAGGTTATCCTCATTATATTATCAACATGAGTTTCAAATGAAAGACTGGAGTTAATGATCACCCCGACGTCTTTTGCTGCTGCACACGAAGAAACAGAAAGGCTATCCAGAGTTGTATGCAGTCAGAAAACTTACTTCTAGCTACATATGGTCCTAGTTCCATCACTTCTGTGTTGTCAGAATTAAGTAGAAGGAAGTTCATAAGCATCCAGTGTCTAATGTCCTGTACATATTACACAATTTTATTAAGCTCGTGTCTCTCATCTGGCTTTGTTGAAACATACAACTGTGTGTCATCAGCATAACAGTGGAAGTTAATACCATGCTTACAGATAGTATTACCCAGAGGTAGCATATACTGCATAAAGAAAAAAAAAGTGGGCCTAAGCCAGAACCTTGTGGATGAATAATCATATTCATATTCAGTTACATGTTATATAGATAAGTGACATTAATACCCACTTGACTTGAAAATGCTTTATATTTCTGAATGATGTTGAAGATCATGAGCAAGCCATAACTGAATAACTGCCACCCTCTGGTTATTCCATTCTTACTTGATGTTGTGAACTACTGTTGAATAAAAACACTGGATTGTTCCATAATAGCCTCTAAGCAGATAGAGAAAAACTGTGATGAGAATTTCATTTGGTTTCCGCCAACTGATTAGGTGGAACTAATAGTGTTATTTTCTAACAGTTTTATGCTTTTGTGTAGAGAGGAATGCTTCTGATGTCCAGTTGTTTAAATAAAATAAAATGACAGGCTGGCGGCACAGTGGTGTAGTGGTTAGCGCTGTCGCCTCACAGCAAGAAGGTCCTGGTTCGAGCCCCGGGGCCGGCGAGGGCCTTTCTGTGTGGAGTTTGCATGTTCTCCCCGTGTCCGCGTGGGTTTCCTCCGGGTGCTCCGGTTTCCCCCACAGTCCAAAGACATGCAGGTTAGGCTAACTGGTGACTCTAAATTGACCGTAGGTGTGAATGTGAGTGTGAATGGTTGTCTGTGTCTATGTGTCAGCCCTGTGATGACCTGGCGACTTGTCCAGGGTGTACCCCGCCTTTCGCCCGTAGTCAGCTGGGATAGGCTCCAGCTTGCCTGCGACCCTGTAGAAGGATAAAGCGGCTAGAGATAATGAGATGAGATGAGAAAATGACAGGCTTGTAAGGTACAGAAGATAGGTGTCATAGAAAATGATTGTGAAAACTGTGGATAGTTTAATTTTATTGCAAATAGACATTCTGAATGTGTATGATGAAGAATCATGAAATGTAGACTCCAAGCTATTTAATAGACTGGGTTATATGTTTAAAAAGGTAAGTCTCTAACCCCACCATCTTAGGTGGACAAAGTTGGTGTATTATTCAATGTATCAATAAATTGATGTTTGGAGAAAGTCTTTGAATAATTGAATTACACCACCATGCTGCCCTAGTTTGGATCTTTAAAATGTTATTGTTAATGTATACTCAAACATAGATCCTACTCTAAAAAGCTAATCAAGTAGGATAGTAAATTCATTTGTCCACAAATACAGGTAGGAATTGTTTGTTTCCTTTCAGTCTTTTTTCAAGCCTTATGACATATCTATCCCAATCAAAATCCATAGATGTAGTGCATAAAATGCTTACAGAGTGTTGGCATGGTTTCTTTTTTTTATGGTGGACACTGGCAAAGGTAATGTTTCAAATCTTTTCTGGGACATTAAGTCTGTCCTTGTACTTCTATTGTTTTATTTTTTTTCTGTTTTATTTCACTCCTAACCACAAGGACTGAGCAGAATCAGTTGAACAGCTTCTTGTACACATTCATACACATATGGAAAACTTCCAACAAACTCACAAAGTAATGTATGATGTAGTATTTGCAATAAATCCTGCTGTCATACAGGCATTTTGTCCTTCTCATCATGTACAGACCACATGTATACCATATTTATCTATTTGCATAACATCTTGTTTCCTCAACACTGTGTCTTCTATGAACATCTCCCACTGCGTAGCTGACCAGTGGACCTGTGCAAACATATGTGCTGCTAGTGTGGTTGAGAGGGTCTCCCTTGCAATAGCATGACCCTGCTAACTCAGTTGGACTCTGCTAATAAGCATACAGGTCTGGACTTTGATTCACTCAATTCCCACTTCATGTCTCTGTTGGGTCAATTGGGTCAAGGTACTCTGAGTAATGTAAGCTTACTTATTGATGCTTGTGCCCTTGGTGCAGTCGATAAAAAAGTAAAAAAAAAAAATCAAACTCTAAAAACAAATCACATTGCAGCTTTCCAAGTACTCAGCATTTACTCAGGGAGAGAGAAAGAGGGAGAGTGAGATCACATATGTATATGTAAGACAACATGGCTCAAGTATGCACCAAGTTCAGGCCCACCCATGCCTCATCCTGCTACATGCATGCTTTTCTGATAAGCTTGCCTTTGTATGCATGAATCTGGAGTGATCTTGTAGTTAAACCTGGAGTTTAACTCCCACCTAAGCTCATATTATTCAACTGTGTAATCCAATCGATTGACCACCGTGAAGGTGGACTTGCAGAGTGTTCTTTTTGGTACCCAATGCACACATCTTGCCTAGACTAAAGTGTGGCCAGTCAATCCTCAGAACAACTGTTCTTTCCTGAGGAAAGGAAAGATACAAGGGCATCCCATGTTGAAGCAAAAACTGGGCAACTTGGTGGTGAATGTTACCACCATCATCAGGGCCTGGATGTTTGGCCCCATATAAAAAAAATGCCACTATTCTGTTACGGAATCCTAGACCCCAAGGTCAGAGAACCTATATCCCAAATTCAACCTCCCTAAAATGGATCAAAGAGCCCAAACAAAAGCTGGTATTCTGTGATGTGAAATTAAAAAAAAAAAAAAAACAAACAAACAAAAAAAACACCACCACCACCACCACCACCACACATATATTACATACATTTTTAATACACAGAAAATATTACCATAACATGATTCAACATAGTTATACAAGAAATAGTCATAATTTTATGCTATGGCGCTCCGATATTTTTAGTCCAAAAAAAAACAAAACAAAAAGGGCCTTGAAAATCCAAAAGAAAAGAGCGCTCTTACTAAAGATCCAAATGTCGGTCCCAGATGAAATCCTGATGGTCCGCGAAGATGAAGATGATCCAGGGTGCACTCACGAGATGATGCGCATGATGTGTATGATCTGGTGGCCTGAGTAGATACAGTTCAATAACTTCCATCTATGTAGGCTGAGCCACAACAAAAATGGCGAAGGCAGGCACAAAGGCACAACTGCAGCTCAATATTCACAGGTTTGACAGAGTTTCTCCAAGTGCTGGGCGTAAGTTGCTAACTTCTCAGACTGCATAACTGAACATCAGCTTTCAAACCACAAATCAGCCTGGAAGACCTCTAACACAGCAACTCCACTGCTTCTCAAAATGTGTCTGTTTCAAACTAAAAGTTCATCCCCTTTTGTACTATCAGACTGCCACTAAGGCAGCCAATCAAGTTTTGATTGGCTCTGACAGTTTAAAGCCACAGCATCCTTAAACTAAAGACACATCGGCAGTTAAGCAACCTAACACCCCTGCACACTTGGACTATTCTGTTTCAGACATATGAAAATAACGTCTTCTACCTGGGTCATACCAACTCAGCAGCAACGTCACTGAGGCAGGCAGTTTAGACATAACTGCTGGGGCTTTGGGGAAGGACTGTTACTTTGTAACAGTACAAAGCGCCCCTTCTCCTTATAGGCATGACATAGAAGCATACTGCTCTAAGAATGCCCTGTGATTGACTGGTCTTCCATCCAGGGTGTATTTTCGCGTCATGCCTTGTGTTTCTGAAATAGTCAAGTCAAGTTTATTTGTACAGTGCTTTTAACAATAGACATTGTTGCAAAGCAGCTTTACAGAAAATTAAAGACTTTAACCATGAGCTAATTTTATCCCTAATTTATCCCCGATGAGCAAGCCTGTGGTGATGATGGCAAGGAAAAACTCCCTCAGATGATACGAGGAAGAAACCTTAAGAGGAACCAGACTCAAAAGGGAATCCATCCTCATTTGGGTGATAACAGATAGCATGATTATAAATAATTTGCTTCGATACTAGTGTCCTATATAGTCACAAAGTATAACTGTGTAACCAGGAAATTCATTATAGTTTTAACATGAGGTCTGTTTTGTTTTGCTTTTTTGAAGTTATCAACTATTCATTGATGGAAACTTGAGTGCAAAACTGTTCATGACAACCGCAGTCCTAAAGTTATCATATTAATTGTAGTCCTCAGCCATAGATGCATTACTGTAAGTGTCCAGAGCCATCTTCCAAGTGTGACTTTCAACTGTCCATACGGGGCCGTCCTCCACAGGAGTAATGTGATGAGACTCCAGCCAGACATAGGGCATCAGAATGGATCAGATGGGTTTGAGGAGCAGAAGAGGTCAGCATCACTGGAGTCTCAGGATTGACATGTACGGTAGCTCGATAGAGAGAGAGACAGACAGAGGGAAGAGACAGGTGGGGCAGAGAGAGAGAGAGAGAGAGAGAGAGAGAGAGAATGAACACAGGTTGTTAGGTATGTCCAAAGTCACCTTATGAGTGTATCCCCATTAGGGATGAAGACTGGTCTCCCATCCGTGGTGTATTTTCGCTCCACACCCTGTGTTTCTGAGATAGGTACTGGATCCACTGTAAATCTGACCAGGATAAAGCATTTCCTATAATTGAATGAGTGAGTGAGTGACTGACTGACTGAGTGCTCCAAGGAGTTTAAGCTGCTACTACTTGGACATCATCATGTATCTTTTTCAGACCATTCTTTGTTCTGCCCTATGTGCACCCTATAGGGCTCCGTTGTCTAAGCAGAGACTGCTCCACTGGGTGTTAGATGTCATCATTCTGGCCTATAAGCTGTCTGGAAGCTTAGTAACATACCACTATATGAGGGATGTCTTCTCATTATGACCAGTACTTAGAAGCTTGCCAGTCTGGGAAGTTTGTGCTGCCACTACCTGGCCATCACTTTCTGCAGAACATTTTCTAGTCTGTCCAATGTTCCCCTTATAGTCCTAATTAGTCCGAACAGTGGCCATGCAATCCTCAGACCAACTGTTCATCTGTCACAGAGGAAACTCATAAGATGCTCTTGTGTCTAAGCAGGAACTGGGCCATTGGTAGGTGGATGTCTTCACCATGGCCGCTATCATAACATGCCACTCTACACAGAGTACTTCCTCCTCATGGTTGTTACTAATACACCAATTCATATGACGTTCCAGTTGCAACGACAGGATATCCAGTTTGGATGTATTACAATTAATGAGTCAATCCAAGAACAAACCAAGAAAGCCAGTTATAAAGGGAAAAAAGATAAGGCCTCACTCTCTGCTGGCATTTGAACTCAGATCTCAGAACACTTTATTGCCAGTATGACCAGAAATACCAGAATTGGTTGTGGTTAAGTACCAGACATGAAGTACAGGACAATGTTACAGGAAACAATGAACAATAAATAATAACTAAACAGTCATAGAAATGAAAAAAATTAACAGACACACAGTATCTAACCATATTTAAGTCATTCAGTTTAAATAACACGTGCATATGATTGTCAGTGTGTGATAAGACATTGATAATACACTCAATTTGTTGTATTAGAATGACATCATGGCATGTGGTTGCCAAAGCTGTTTAAAGGTTCTGACTGCAAAGTTGAATTCTGGGCAAAATGTTCTATTTCTGTTGTT
Source organism: Neoarius graeffei (assembly GCF_027579695.1). Lineage (NCBI taxonomy): Eukaryota > Metazoa > Chordata > Actinopteri > Siluriformes > Ariidae > Neoarius > Neoarius graeffei. Next base: position 37,724,211 of record NC_083574.1, on the reverse strand, counting down.
GTTGGAGTTTCAAGATGCTTTGCTGCTGCGCACACTCTGTATCCTGTGTGGAAATGTTTTGCCGAGATAAAAAGCGTCCCGCATTTTACGATTCCGGAGATTGCCAAAGCAAGTGAGCGACAATATCACTTGACCATAGTGGGGCGTGTTTGACCTACTTTTAACCAAAACAAGTTGGCATCGGCAAACATGGTGGACTCGGCTCTCCCTCCAGCTAGAAGCCAGCGGGAAAGAAGGAAAGCTTGCCTAGTGAGTGCAACTGCAAAGTAGAGCAAAGTTAGATGACATGCCATATTTCTAGACAGATAACTAAATCATTCTAGTTAGCACTTAGCTATCTTAGCCTTAGAATGCATGGGCCTGACTCCATGGTAACAAGTATGGAGTTATACAGCTAATGTTTTGATCTTACAGAGAAAAACAATAACACACAAGCAACAAAAGAGAAAATATATATTCGTCTTTTGTTTTGTGGATCTATTCACAAATGTCAGCCACAAATTACATCCCTGCAAATGAAAAAACCTCCGAGGTCGATGCAGAGTCACAATGTTTTCTGCGCATCGCCATCTTGGTGTGACGCAGTTCCATAGTCATGCTAATTAGTTAAAGCTCCTCATGTTCAGTTGTTTCTGTAGGGCCATACTGTTTACCTCAAGAGGGAGGAAAACAGTCCCAAAACAGAGAAAAGCGACCCTCAGTACATCAAAATGATCACATCTTGTCCATATGATATTTTTCTTGCGAGACATAGGAAAATGCCATGCACAATAGAAAATTTTGAAAATTTCAGACGACTTTGCATTCAGCACTTTTAAGTTAAATCTCATTATAAGGTACACTAAAAGCTCAAATCACAGAAAAAAAAAACATTGGCAATATGGACATAGAAGTTGCATTAAATGTTTAATTATGAAAATTGAAATATTGAAAGGCAAATCATACCATGTGCTCTTTGTAGAACATGTTTATGAAGTTAACTGCATTTCAGTGATGTTCTTCTCAAATTATATCCTTGAGTTGGAAAATCGCTTTAATCCTCAATAGATTTTCAGTACAATGCATGTGAATAATACTTATGACAATGGCCGTTCTTTTATGAATGCCTGTCTGTCTTTTTCAGTTAGATTGTTGTGCAGAGATGAAATTATTGATCTTGAGTACTTTTGTCTGAGCTTCTGCAATAGACCAGAAATTATGTTTAAAGATAATTGAATTGTTCATTTTAACTCTAGCATTATGTCTGCTAGTTTGCAATTGTCTCTTCTGTCTCATGTCTCTCTAGAGGATATTTCAAGAAGTAGCTCATATAAATCTCAACAATGTCTGCTTTTTTCATAGAGACAAAGGAGCTAGTTTCTGTCAGACAGAAAGATGAGGCAGTTTAATACAGTAAAAACAGTGACAGTAAAAAAGATGGTTTTGATTTTGGTGGGAATGGAATTGAGACTGTTGTCCGTGACAATTTAATGGATAGGATTACTTTCAAAAAAGAAAGAGAAGAAAACATTAAAAAAATGTTTCCAATTTGCTAGAATAAATGCTGATTCTCCAGAGCATGTGCCATACACAAGGCCCGTGGACCAAATCCAAAATGATTTGGCCCATGCAAACACGGGAAAAAATAATACTAAATTGGCCAGTGGAACACTACTGCTCAACATTTTCACCCAATCCAGACTTCACAGTAGATCTGTAATGTAGCGACTGCCTTTGTACAGCACGCATGAGCTCACCTTAACAGCTTAACTGAAACCGATGGGCGAAAGCCATTTTTTCCACACCTGAAGGGTTACCGTAAATTGGGGTATATATGTGCACACCAGCTTCTGCCGCAACTGGCTTGACCATGGTCTCAAATGTTGGTTAACAACTGATTGCTGCACTTGATGCAAACCATACATCTAGAAAAGTTTCAGAAGTATGCCGTGTGTTGTGCTGGCAGTGATGTAACCAGAAATGAATTTTGGTGGGATGAGGAAATATACTGAATAAAAGCACAATTGTTTTCTTAACCTGTACTATTAAAATAAGTGTTTCATTAAGGTAAGTGTGATGTGCTTGTGCATTTCAGGTGGATGTCAGACAGCAATAGAAGTAGTGAGGATCTCATCTCATTATCTCTAGCCGCTTTATCCTTCTACAGGGTCGCAGGCAAGCTGGAGCCTATCCCAGCTGACTACGGGCGAAAGGCGGGGTACACCCTGGACAAGTCGCCAGGTCATCACAGGGCTGACACATAGACACAGACAACCATTCACACCTACAGTCAATTTAGAGTCACCAGTTAACCTAACCTGCATGTCTTTGGACTGTGGGGGAAACTGGAGCAAACCCACGCAGACACGGGGAGAACATGCAAACTCCACACAGAAAGGCCCTCGCCGGCCCCGGGGCTCGAACCCAGGACCTTCTTGCTGTGAGGCGACAGCGCTAACCACTACACCACCATGCCGCCAGTAGTGAGGATATTAATTTATTATTTTATCATTTAAGGCACAATCTACTCTCAAACAATCCTTAACATTTATTCATCTTTCGATATTAATAAAGTTGCCATAAAATACTTCCCACAGTTCCATTGAAAATTATTAAAATAACAGGTGAATATAGGGGAAAATCCAGAGGTTCTGGAGAAGACAGATCTCCCAAGCATCGAGACCATGTTGATGCTGCGACAGCTGGGCTGGGCTGGGCTGGCCAGATCGTGTGCATGGACGACTCCAGAATGCCAAAGGCCATTGTAAGGTTTTATTCCTTTGTAAGGATAAATTATTGTAAGTATTTATTCTTGACCAAGAAGGCAGTAATTTATTTTGTGACAAAATTGTAAGGATTTATTCTGTTCAGTTAAAATGACCTTCTGTCTCAGCTAGACATTGTTTAAAAATTCCATTCTGTCTGAACATTGCTATCATATCATCAGAACATTCTGCTTATTTTGATATGAAATGTGTATTATTGATCAGAAATGTGTCTGAACAGCGCCAAGTTTTATAGATTTATATTAGCCTTATTGCTGCACAAAGTGTTAAGACTTTATGATTTTAATATTTTAGAGTTTTTTAAGATCCTTTATTATTTTAGACTATTACATATACTATAACAGTGATTTTAAACTACAGTACAGCACAGATATCGTAAACACTGATATTGTAAAGTTATGGATAATGTAAAGTGATTTTCATTTCCCGGCATAAAGTCCATTAAATATGATATAAAACTTTTGGCTTATCATAAACTTGCTTATCATAAATTTTAGGTATAATGTAAAGTCATTTTGATGTCCCCAGGGGCCATAAATTACACTTATCATAAAGTTTTCCTGTCAAGCACCCCAGAAGCCTGCAAAGTTGATTGTTAAGTAATTACTGATTGCACTTGACCATTGTTTGTGTTAAGCTTTTTAATGAGTATCAGGCTGCAGTGAGTAATTATCAATTGCACTTGAGGATCTTGCTGGGCTTGAGCTGATCTGATCAGTAGTTAAGTGGTGATTTGGGGACAGTATAAAAGAGCAAGCTGTTTTCTCAATTGTAAATCAGTCTCAAAATGGCAAGCGAGATCACACCAAAGAAGCGCAAGTTGGAATCAAACACAGTGGAAGTAAAGTATCAAGCCCTCAAAGCTGTTGAGGCTGGTCAGCTCAAGAAGAGTGAGATAGCGACTAAGTTCAACATCAAGCCCTGCACTCTCTCAGTATGGATCAAAAAGAAAGAAGAGATTATTCAGAGCTATGAACAGTCTTCATTTAGTCCAGCTGCCAAGAGAATGCGCAAATCCTCACATGAAGACATTGAGAAAGCACTTGACCTCTGGTTTCGTGATGCAAGAGCTTCAAATGTTCCAGTCAATGGCCCCATACTCCAAGCACGTGCCCAGGACCTTGCCACTCAGCTTGGTCATCCAGATTTGTTATGTATGTGTTATGTGTTTGCAAATAAAGATTGAATTTGAAAGTGTGTTTCTTTGCTCTCTATTAAAAAGTGACTTTAGGCTTATCATAAAGTTCTGATATCATAAAGTTTTTTTCCAATATCCCAAGGACTTTACGATACCAGTGTTGTACTGTATTCCTGTGTAACTTGACCAAGTTACTTTGTGACCTTCTTCCAGTGGAGAAGACACTTTTAGACTAAACATGGTGTCGTTGTTTAAAATTGTCGTAAAAACATCTCGCACTCTTTGACGTGCGTAAATGCTGAATTGCTGAGTTGTTAAAAAACATCCGTTGATATGAAATATTATTTTGCTTATGATTGAAGGTTTCACTCACACACACACACACACACACACACACACATTAATGGAATTAAGGAATTCCATTGGACTTAAGATGTGATTTGCTGACTTAGCACAAGATATCCACACATTCACATACGCACACACATAACGCACACACATCCTACACCCACCCCTCTACACGCACGTACATAGCCAAGGTCACACACACACACACACACATTTACACATCACACACACATCTGTGCACACACACATATTCGAAAGACACAACACACAAAAACAGCTTTTTGGGATGTTATAAAAGGATGTTTGGAATATTTTAACTTTGGTGAAAAGACTGTGAATAAAACGGCAGTGAAGCCAATCTCTGGTTTCTGGTCTGTTTTTTTTTCGCGGTGTTTTCGCTCCAGAATTCTGCAGGTGGCACAAGGGCATTGGTCTCGAGAAGTTGACCGTTCCAGCTGGGGGAACCTTTACAATTTGGTGGCCCGTATGGGGAAACCCCCCATAATGGTTGCACGAAGGAATCAGTCTCGAGATTAATTATTATGGGTTTAACTCATAAAGCGCGCTCTTCCCATGACAGCTTATTCACGAGGATAACCTTCCCGTAAACCAATTACGAGGATAACCTTCCCGTAAACCAATTACGAGGATAGCCTTCCCGTGCCTCTACACGAGGATAACCAAAAAATCTTCCCGTAAACCAGTTACGAGGATAACCAAAAATCTTCCCGTAAACCAGCTACGAGGATAACCAAACAAAATAAACAACTGGTTTTTTTTCTGATACCACCAACCAGGCGGAAGCCCCCCCTAGAAAAATTATTTTCAAAAAAAAAATTCCTTACCTGGTTGATAGTATTCCCCGTACGGGCCACCAAATTGTAAAGGCCATCTTCTATGGCAAGCTGTGCAATGGCAAACACAGCATAGGAGCTCCACGCAGACGCTACAAAGACCAGCTGAAGCAGCAGCTGGCTCGTGCTGGCACTGATCACAACAACTGGGAGTTGCTGGCAACAGATAGAAGTAGTTGGAGGTCCTCTACCAGTAGAGCTGTCCGGAACTTTCGAGGAGGGAAGAGTACAAGCTGCCCAGGAAGAGCACAGGTGACAAACAGAGCCAGCCACTCAGACATCATCATGCAGTGACTAGGTCTTCCCTTGCCCAAATCATTCCAGACCATACAGATCATGGATCAGCTTGTTCAGCCACCAGAAGGCTTGCCTTTCTCAGACAGTTGGCCACTCTTCCCAGTATTGATCATCAGGCACAAATAATTTGCCATCAACTATAAATCCTGATCAACATTTCTTTTGCAGTAAACTCCAGCAGGCTACTTCTCTGGCTCTCACATCAATACAGTATCTATGTGCTTATCCTGTAGCTATCTGGCTAGTAGCCCTAGCTTACAACTAGAAACTGGAAAAAAATATTAGCTAATCCTCTTTCTTATTAAAGGTAGACTGCTTTTCAAATTTTTCAAGTGTAGGTCATAAAAAGAATTTTCCCTAAAACCCAATTATTTTTGTTTAGTGGACCGAAAGCTACTGAATTTGAATCACAGACTTCCAATTTTATTAGTTTTTTTAATAGAACAATTAATGAATTTAGGGCCACGTGGCCTTAAAGTCTCCATTATTTTTTCTTCCTTCATCATGACGCAATTCAAGATTGTAGGGACAGTGGCCATGCCCGTAACCATGGTAACCCTTTCACAACCAGTTTGAAACACACCCATCTCTGTACTCGATGCCATGCTTTATCTCCTCCCCTTCCTCTGACTTCCTGTAACAGTATTGGACAGAGAGGATACCGGATACCAGGTACAGTGACATCACGACTGCTTTAAATCAGCGAGGGAAATGAATTCCGCTCTCTCTGGCTGTGGATCCGCTCTCTGGTGGATTCCACACGTGAAAGAGAGAAGCCGATGCATTGGCGCTACAGAAGGACAGAGAACAAAGAACAAGCTATTGATACCGGACTTTAGCCAAAGTTCAATGTATTTGACCTTCGCAGAGTTGTAATAATAACTGAACCGGTTAGTTACTGCAGCCTATGCAGTATTCCAAAGAGAAAAGGTGACTGGATCACTTTTCCCTTTTTCAACGTTGACAAATTATAAACAAGATTCCTTTTAGATCATTGGAAGACCGAGGATCTCCAGCTGATGAGCTGAAGGAACAAAATCGTCTTCTTCCCGGATCTGCGTCCCGCGCTATCCCGGATAACAGAAGGCACTTCCAATTGCGAATAAGAGTGATCACCCTGAGTAAGGAGCAAAACCGTCTTCTTCCCGGATCTGCGTCCCGCGCTGTCAAGGAGAAGGCACACTTCCAATCGCTAACGAGTAAGGCTGGCATCTGGGCAAAGTTTGTTAGTTTTACTTGTAGCTAGTTAACGTGAACAGTGTTGTTTATTTGAATTCATTTATGATTTTAAATGTACACATTTTGATTCACATGAAAGTCGGTCTTAGACTGTGTGTTGTTGATTTACTTTGTTTACTATCTGTTTAGTTAGATTGTGCATGCTCTCTCTCTTTCTCGCTTTTTAACCGAGGCTAGTTCAAACTCCAGATTTCTTGTCTTAATTTTCACGCGCTCTCCTTGTAGGCATAGCCTGGCATGGCTTGTGCATTCCATTCGCATTACACACACACACACACACACACACACACACACACACACACACACACACACACACATAACCACGTGATTTTCCCTATCACATTTTAACATCCACTCACCCTATTACTTCTGATCACCATTAGTGCCTCAATTATCATACACACTACTGATTCTTATATGTATATATTTTGTATATATTGTATCATCATTTATATTGAATTATTCCTTGGCTGCTATTGTTGCTACATCTGATCAGTATTAGTTTGCTAATTCCTGTCAGCTATTTCAATAAATGGTATCTTTGGAATAAACTGTGTCCTGTCTATTGTCACAATATTCACTGAAGTGCCAACCTCTGCCAAGAAAAGAACTCTAATTGCCTTCACCCAGTTTGTTAATTAATTTATGAGACTGATTAATGAACTTATGAGACTGATTCCTTTTTATGAGACTGAGTTGATTTACTGATTAATGAATTTATGAGACTGATACATTTTTACATGAGACTGATTTGATGAGACTGATTTGGTAAGTCCATTGCACCTACAAGATACTACGGCATGCATCATGTGATGGGTTTTCACCATTCGCACAAGGCATTGTGAGATACAAATTTGAAACAGGAGAGAAAAATAGAGGACGTAAGTGTACGAATGAAATGTAAAAGACCGACTACAGTAATGGAAAGCAAGAAAAAAAGACGTTATGTTGCAAAGGAAAGGAAACACAAGACCAAACTAATAAATATCGGCAGTCAGCGAGCACCTCAGTGTGATCAGCTGTTCGTTTAGCGATAGAATGATGGAACTGTCACTGCACAGTCAAAGGTAAATCTGTAGATGGCAGTAATGCAACACTGTGGATGCTGGCTGCTGTAAAGCCCAAAAGAAGGTAAACCTGCGCATGCGCACACGGATTTCATCTGTCTGCTCGACTGTGCAAAGGGAGCGATTTCATGCATATTGTTTGATAGGGAATCCCCTCAAATTAAATAACTTCCCAGCCACAGAATGGCCTGGTTTTGTTTGAGATATTACAGAAATAAACATATATCACAATGGTTAAATTTCAGTGGGAACTAAATTTCACAGATTTTATGAAATCGAAAGGCCATCTAGCTTTAAAGTAGCTGATATACAATAAAATGTGATAATGCAATGAATCATATTCTTTAAACAATACTCTTCTTTATAGTCAATATAATAAATGTTATGACCAAACACTGGGGCGGCACGGTGGTGTAGTGGTTAGCGCTGTTGCCTCACAGCAAGAAGGTCCTGGGTTTGAGCCCCGTGGCTGGCGAAGGCCTTTCTGTGCGGAGTTTACATGTTGTCCGCGTGGGTTTCCTCCGGGTGCGCCAGTTTCCCCCACAGTCCAAAGGCATGCAGGTTAGGTTAACTGGTGACTCTAAATTGACCGTAGGTGTGAATGGTTGTCTGTGTCTATGTGTCAGCCCTGTGATGACCTGGCAACTTGTCCAGGGTGTACCCTGCCTTTCGCCCGTAGTCAGCTGGGATAGGCTCCAGCTTACCTGCGACCCTGTAGAACAGGATAAAGCGGCTAGAGATAATGAAATGAGATGAGACCAAACACTGCATTTCTGTTATTCTTTATTTTTCTAGAAACAGCCTATTCTAATTTCAGACCCTGAGTTAATGAGGTTAGTCAATTATGTTAAATAAGCTTTAAAAAAAATCGAGACTTTGATTATGCCCCTTTAGGGTCTCACAAAAACTGTAAAATTTGAGTTTGACACCCCTGCTCCAGAACATATAAAGTGCATTTTGATGATTGATAGATAGATAGATAGATAGATAGATAGATAGATAGATAGATAGATAGAGGGGCGGCACGGTGGTGTAGTGGTTAGCGCTGTCGTCTCACAGCAAGAAGGTCCGGGTTCGAGCCCTGTGGCCGGCGAGGGCCTTTCTGTGCGGAGTTTGCATGTTCTCCCCATGTCTGCGTGGGTTTCCTCTGGGTGCTCCGGTTTCCCCCACAGTCCAAAGACATGCAGGTTAGGTTAACTGGTGACTCTAAATTGACCGTAGGTGTGAATGTGAGTGTGAATGGTTGTCTGTGTCTATGTGTCAGCCCTGTGATGACCTGGCGACTTGTCCAGGGTGTACCCCGCCTTTCACCCGTAATCAGCTGGGATAGGCTCCAGCTTGCCTGCGACCCTGTAGAACAGGATAAAGCGGCTAGAGATGATGAGATAGATAGATAGATAGATAGATAGATATTGTATCTATTTATAGACTATTATTGTTGTTGTTGTGGTGATGGTGCATCAGGAAGTTTAGTTTTGTACAGGTTTATTCCTATTATCCAAAAACATGCAGGTATTTATCATGTTGCCCTGCAATGGACAGGTGTTCCATCCTGGGTGCATAATAATAATAATAATAATAATAATAATAATAATAATAATAATAATAATAATAATAACTAGAATGGCACTCAGTAGAGTGCATACCTCCACCAAGCCACATATTATCAACATCAAAATCAAATCACTTGAACCTAGAATAATACTAAAGCTGTACACCAAATTTCATCAAAATCCTTTCACTACTTTTTGAGTTACGTTGGGAACAGACAAAACATTTCTGGATCTGCATACATATCCAGATTTGCATCAAAAGCTAATCAATTGTTCCTTTGCCCATGGCCGACCTTTCCTCAAAATTTCATCAAAATCAATTCACTATTTTTTGAGTAATGTTGGGAATAGACAAAAAAAAAGCTGTAGGTGAAATCATAACCTCCTCCAACTATTATTATTATTATTATTATTACCTTGCCTGGGACGGAGTCCACAAGGGGGTGAGGTATTGTTTTTGGTCAGGTTCCTTTGTTTGTTTCTTTGGGGGTTTTTTGTTAACAATATTATGGGAAAATGGCTGGGTAAATCTTCAGAAAACTTTCAGGATAGATGGGCATTGATCTCAAATAGAACCTCCAACATTTTGAGGGTCATCAGGTCAAGGTTACCAAAAAGGGCAAAATCGTTTTTGTTGTGGCTACTGCCTCTTATAGAGGCTCTAGCCAGTATGTCATCGTGCTGTAAGAATGTAAAAGTGTAACAGTCATGCACTGCACATGTGCATACATAAGTTGTGATTAAAATGGCCGGTGAGTGTATACAATTCGGTTCACCATTCAAAATAAATGGACTAGACTAAAGAAATTGCTTTCAGACATGTTTATGCTTATTACAGAGGGAAAGTGCATTCCACTGAGCTCTAGCGCCGGGCCATTTCCGGAAAATAAGAGTTTGGGTCATGGTGACAGCATGTGTATGTCAGCCTCGGTTCGGAGGTTTCAGTTTCGAAAACTGTAAGAGGTAAGAGTAGAATAATATAAAGTACAGACACTTGGTATATTTTACTTCTGTGATTTTTAAATTGTTCATTTTTTGATTACGCTTCATTTTTGTGGCTGCTTCCTCATAGAGTAAATATCTCATCTCATGTCATTATCTCTAGCCGCTTTATCCTTCTACAGGGTCGCAGGCAAGCTGGAGCCTATCCCAGCTGACTATGGGCGAAAGGTGGGGTACACTCTGGACAAGTCGCCAGGTCATCACAGGACTGTAGGGTAAATATATATGCTATATTTACTGTATGGACATGGGATCAGAAAGCAATTTTATTTATAAGCAGTAGCCACATGTACCCATAGGGTACCTATTTTTTCGTGATATCTTCCTTCATATTCATCATGAGTGCTACCAGGTGAGGTTTATTTTGCCTGGCAACACTTATTATTATTATTATTATTATTATTATTATTATTATTATTATTATTTAGTCAGCACTGTGAAGACCCTGTACATTGTGCCTGGATGAAACATTATATTTTTGCTCAGACTTTCATGATGCCACACTGTTCCTGGAAATTAACTATCAGTGCTCCCTGTGCTCTGCTGGACAGCAGGGTTTCGAGTTGCTGATTAGTGAGCCGTACATCCCCTGCCAATTTATACACACATCCTACTTGCTCATTATCACGTATTCCAGTGCAGCGCATACATTCAGCACTAACATGCCACACCTGCTGCTATTCTCCAGCTGCTCCATAAGACCTTGATTAGGTGTGTAGGTTGTGTTAAATGAGGGCTGGAAGTAAGCAAACCTCCTGAGGGATAATCATCCATGCATAAGACGTGCCATTCCAGCAGTGATAAACTGCAATAGAATTCTCCTTCTCTCTTTCTCATCCACTCACCATGGAATTACATAGAACTGAAACATTTTCCATTGTTTATAGCCTACGGTTAATCATTTCCAGCAAGAAAATAACCACCTTGCTTCCACACGGACATATTTTAGCCATAATCAGAGGTGGTGGCACTGTGGTTACCAGCTATGAGTTCAGTTGACTCTGTTTGAACATACCTCCTGTATCACAGTTTTCAATCAGTGCATTTGGATTACACAGGGATCTTCCTAGCAGGTGGTAAAGCCCTGTGTTTTGCAGGAATAGCATCCTCTGGTGCATAAACCTCGCCTCCAACCATGTAATCTCTCGTGAGGACACTGCAGAGACATTTGATAGTAATTGCTTTCTGCTCCAACTTGTCCACATAGCTTGTAAAAATAGGCTCACCAAACAACTTGCTCCAGAAAGAGAAACCCATCCCTTCTCCCGTCTGGCTTCAGTTGAGCCTTAGGGACTGTGCACATCTGGGCAGAACTGTGGATCAATATTTAATCTTCATGCACTTTTTGTTCTTTAGTAAACAGATTTCAATGATGATTCTGTGAGAATTATTACATTTAGTAACAGATTCTGTGAGAATTATTACATTTAGTAACATATAACTTACACTGAATTACCAGAGGGACACAAAACGAGGTACAGCATCATGTCCAAAAATATTTTACAACAAGATGGAGAATAATGTCATGCTTTAAACCAGGATTGTAAAATTGCTTCCTAGTTCCATATATTCCTAAATGTGATGTGTGCCTGTTCAGGTTTTTTTTTTTCTGATGACAAACAGCATAAGGAGACATGACAACCTCTTCAGTTTTGTGTTTGCATTCAAGGATGCATGTCTTGCCACTTTGAGGATGTGATGGTGCCATGATCTGTTTTCCTATGCTGATTTGTTTGCTGACTAATTTGTAAGGTTGTGTTTGCTGGTGCTGAATGGGAGCTTTATTCAAGCAGCTGTAGCGTATGCTGAGGCACAAAAATGAGAGCAAGAGGGAGAGATGCACAGTTTGTGATTTTTTTAGCCAACACACACACACACACACACACACACACACACACACACACACACACACACACACACACCATGCTCTGCAGTTCTTTTTCCTGTCATATAGAAACCAGGAATGCCGACACACTTTAATGAAAGATATTGCAGCTGAAGGACAAAATCTGCAATCATATTTATTTTTATGCTCTCTCTCTCTCTCTCTCTCTGCATCACAGATACAATGCATACAATGTACTGTCAAACCTCTTCTCTCCATCCATTCTTTCTATTCTATACCATACATACAGCTCCAGGGGAACAGCATTGTGGTGTTTAACTGAAAGTTTTGCTACCGGTACTGAACAAAACTAAAAGTAGTGCGCTAATGGAGTTATGGAGCGGTAGCATCATATATATATATATATATATATATATATATATATATATATATATATATATATATATATATACAGTGGTGCTTGAAAGTGTGTGAACCCTTTAGAATTTTCTATATTTCTGCATAAAATGATCTAAAACATCATCAGATTTTCACACAAGTCCTAAAAGTAGATAAAGAGAACCCAGTTAAACAAATGAGACAAAAATATTATACTTGGTCATTTATTTATTGAGGGAGATGAACCAATACTACATATCTCTGAGTGGCAAAAATATGTGAACCTCTAGGATTAGCAATTAATTTGAAGGTGAAATTAGAGTCAGGTGTTTTCAATCAATGGGACGACAATCAGGTGAGAGTGGGCACCCTGTTTTATTTAAAGAACAGGGATCTATCAAAGTCTGATCTTCACCACACATGTTTGTGGAAGTGTATCATGGCATGAACAAAGGAGATTTCTGAGGATCTCAGAAAAAGCGTTGTTGATGCTCATCAGGCTGGAAAAGGTTACAAAACCATCTCTAAAGAGTTTGGACTCCACCAATCCACAGTCAGACAGATTGTGTACAAATGGAGGAAATTCAAGACTATTGTTACCCTCCCCAGGAGTGGTCGACCAACAAAGATCACTCCAAGAGCAAGGCGTTTGATAGTCGGCAAGGTCACAAAGAACCCCAGGGTAACTTCTAAACAACTGAAGGCCTCTCTCACATTGGCTAATGTTAATGTTCATGAGTTCATCAGGAGAACACTGAACAACAATGGTGTGCATGGCAGGGTTGCAAGGAGAAAGCCACTGCTCTCCAAAAAGAACATTGCTGCTTGTCTGCAGTTTGCTAAAGATCACACGGACAAGCCAGAAGGCTATTGGAAAAATATTTTGTGGACGGATGAGACCAAAATAGAACTTTTTGGTTTAAATGAGAAGTGTTATGTTTGGAGAAAGGAAAACACTGCATTCCAGCATAAGAACCTTATCCCATCTGTGAAACATGGTGGTGGTAGTATCATGGTTTGGGCCTGCTTTGCTGCATCTGGGCCAGGATGGCTTGCCATCATTGATGGAACAATGAATTCTGAATTATACCAGTGAATTCTAAAGGAAAATGTCAGGACATCTGTCCATGAACTGAATCTCTTAGGTGTATCTCTTTATGAACTCTTAAATTCTTAGGCATAATAATAGATGACAAACTGACTTGGAAACCACATATAGCCATGTTATGTAATAAAATATCTAAAACTATTGGACTTATGGGAAAAATCAAACATCTTCTTACTCAACAAACCATTATCACCATATATAATAGCTTAATATACCCATATCTGACCTACAGAAATATTGCATGGGGATGTGCCTACAAAACTACACTACAGCCCCTAATACTACTCCAAAAAAGTTTTGTTCGTATGGCCACCGGATCCAGTTTTTATGCCCATTCTTTACCTCTATTTACGAAGCTTAAGATTTTAAATATTATTGATATCAATAGACTTCAGCTAAATAGCTTCACTTTCCAATTTCTTAGAAATTCTCTTCCAGACACGTTTGATAGTTTTTTAAATCTTAATTCCCAATTTCATGCTTACCAAACTCGACAAAGCAACCAACTACATATCCCCCTAGTGCGAACATCCCTAGGCCAAAAGAGTGTTCAATACAAATGTGTAATTGAATGGAATAACCTCCCCCTCCACCTTAAAAGTTTTACATCCATGATTAGTTTTAAACGTAATCTCAAAAACCACCTATTCTCATTCCCCAGCTACACTTGACCTTTATCTTTAAGTAAAGTTCACTCTTGGATCAAATTGTAAAATATTACACTACACCATGCACCAGGCTTCTGTTATTAGTGCAATATATATTCACCATTTGAAATCAATCAATTACACTTTTTTTACTTTATGTATAGATCCTAGGTTACATTTTATTTGTTTCTTATTTTCACTCATTAACTTATATTTTGTTATCTGCAATTGATATTTTGTTTATATTTATTTCAGTTATGATACCAGTTACAGTTTAATGTATAATTTTGTTATCAATTATTATATTATTATCATTATTTGTTATTATTTGTTATTATTTACTATTGTTAATATAGTTACTCTCTAATTTGTTAAATTTGTATTAATTACTTGTTAATTTAAATGGGGGAAGACTTAGAACAAGCCATTGTGCTTTTTTCTTCCCCAGCACGTTTTCTGTTTTTGTTCCATTTATGTTTTCTTGTAAATTTCTTTTATCATGTGCAAATTAAAAAAAAATAAATAAATCTCAAGAGAAGGTGGGTCATGCAGCAAGACAACGACCCTAAGCACACAAGTTGTTCGACCAAAGAATGGTTAAAGAAGAATAAAGTTAATGTTTTGGAATGGCCAAGTCAAAGTCCTGACCTTAATTCAATCAAAATGTTGTGGAAGGACCTGAAGCGAGCAGTTCATGTGAGGAAACCCACCAACATCCCAGAGTTGAAGCTGTTCCATAGAGAGGAATGGGCTAAAATTCCTCCAAGCCGGTGTGCAGGACTGATCAACAGTTACCGGAAACATTTAATTGCAGTTATTGCTGCACAAGGGGGTCACACCAGATACTGAAAGCAAAGGTTCACATACTTTTGCCACTCACAGATATGTAATATTGGATCATTTTCCTCAATAAATAAATGACCAAGTATAATATTTTTGTCTCATTTGTTTAACTGGGTTCTCTTTATCTACTTTTAGGACTTGTGTGAAAATCTGATGATGTTTTAGGTCATATTTATGCAGAAATATAGAAAATTCTAAAGGGTTCACAAACTTTCAAGCACCACTGTGTGTGTGTGTGTGTGTGTGTGTGTGTGTGTATACCCCCAAATATCTCCTGTTCCACACTCCAGCCCAGGCGGTAGTGTCAAACTGCCAAAAAAACAAACGAAGAAGAAGAAAATGGTGGACCATGTTACTGAACCAACTGAGGATGAAATAAAAACTCTACTCAAAAACAAAACCCCAAAAAATACAAAAAAACAACAAAATATGGAATGAAAGTATTTGCCTGTAAGAAGGGTTTTTTTTTAGTTTTCAAGAATTATTATTATAGCATTTTTCACTAATTGTTACTGTCATTTCAGAAATTATTTTGTCAGAAATTTTGTATAAAGTTTTTATTTGCAAAAAATAAAAAATTTGCTCTGTTTCTCAAACTCCAGTGAATGTGGATAGAATAAAACAATTATTCCACTCAATCTCTTTGTACGTGGCTTATAACCAACTCGGCACTATGTGCCTCATCGGCTATCAGCTCATGTATGACTTGATTTCGTGGAAGAATGGTCATATAACAAATACATATCTTAAAATGGGAATATGAAAGCCTAATTTGTACTCACAAAGTCATATTTTACGACATTTATTCGGGAACAATGTGTAATTTTATCCATGGTTGCAAAGTAAAAGCCCTCATAAAAGTTATCTTTTATTTGAAAAGCACAGAACAATGGACTGAATTATATATTAAGCTGAGCAACATCCATATTAATATTTATAATCAATTTTTGTTCTTCATGATTTATTTTGAAATGAAATGTACTTTTTTTAATTCAAAACCTCTTTCATCTGCATGTTGGTCTATTTTCCTCTTGGGTTAATGGTTTCCAACATTACCCACAGTGTTGTTTCTCTACCTGCTGATCATAGTGCCAGTGGGATTTGGCACTTGCTCATCTGTACTCTCTCTTCTCACAAAGATCAGCTTCCAAAGCTTCAACTTTTATGCTAATAACACCATCAACACTGTCATTTTGTCATCCTATAGGATGCTAACCAGTCAAGCCTCTGCCATAACTCAGTTCAACTATATTGCATTCTGGAGTCCAAAGTTTGCTGAGTCCTTGACTTGTACACTGGATTTCTCATTAATATGAAATTGAACATCATTGGAAAATGGCGAGGGAGAAATGAAACTCTGACTCATTTATTTTCCTACCTATGGCTGGAGTTCTCATCACTTTGCTCCTGTGGAGGATGGCCCCATGTGAACAACCTAAAGATACACTTTGAAGATGGCATTGGACAAGTAATGGTTTAGGACTACAATTGCCATGATGACTTTAGGACTGGAGTTGCCATGAACAGTTTTGCACTCAAGTCTCCATCAGTAAACAGTTGATAACTTGAACAAAATAGACTTCATATCAAAACTATAATGATGTTCCTAGTGCAATTTTTGGCCATATAGGACACAGAAGTGAGTCATTTATAATCACACTATCTGTAATCATCCAAATGAGCATGGGTTCCCTTTTGAGTCTGGTTCCTCTCAAGGTTTCTTCCTCATGTCGTCTCAGGGAGTTTTTCCTGGCTGCCAGTGCCTCAGGCTTGCTCAGTGGGGATAATTTTTTAAATTCATATGTTTAAAATTTATATCCAGAATTGATATATTTCTGTAAAGAAATGTTTTGTGATAATAACTACTATACTATGTTTGAGATCAATGATTTTTTTTTTCTCTCCTAATAAATGTCACTCATTTCTGGTTGGAGTTTTCCTTTGAGAACAGGCTCCACTGGGATTTCATTTGTAATTAATGTCAATATAAGATTATTCAGGTGATACTGAATAGTACCAGTGCTGTGAAGTGCTAAATAATGAGATGTATCTAAAAGATATAAACACTATACAGCACACCCAAGGACTAAATATGCTTTCTGAGCCTCAAAACTTCAAAAAATGTTTTATCTTTTCCATTTAATACTAAATATGAATCATGCACTCTAGCAAAAAGGTTTGCCTTTAGCTCACAGTGGCAATACCAAAAAATGTTAGCATGTAAGTAATTTATCTTAGGATTTGTAGCTCATGGAATAATGTGGAGAATTTCTGTGGAAAATAACATGCTATACATCCATCCATTATCTGTAGCTGCTTATCCTGTGTAGGGTTGCAGGCAAGCTGGAGTCTATCCCAGCTGACTATGGGTGAGAGGTGGGGTACACCCTGGACAAGTCACCAGGTCATCGCAGGGCTGACACATAGAGACAAACAACAATTCAACCTCACATTCACACCTACAGTCAATTTAGAGCCACCAATTAGTCTAACCTGCATGTTTTTGGACTGTGGGGGAAACCGGAGCACCCAGAGGAAACCCACGCAGACACGGGGAGAACATGCAAACTCCACACAGAAAGGCTCTTATTGGCTGCTGAGCTCGAACCCAGGACCTTCTTGCTGTTAGGCGTCAGTGCTAACCACTACACCACCGTGCTGCCCGCATGCTATACAGTATGTGAAAATCATGAATCTGTACAAGGGCACTGACATTTTGGAATATATTTTACAAACATTATGAGGGAACAGTGCATACTTGTGTGAAAGTATGCACCTGCTCCTATAAATGGTTTCTTACTACAGGGCTGTTATATGATCATGCAGAGCAATTGTCAGGAGAAATAAATCAAGTTTATTTTAAAGCCCAAAATTACAAGCAGGTCTGCACAGGCTTTACAAGCTGTTAAAAACTGACAACTTCCCTCTACCCCTCCACCAGCCAACCCCTCATAAACTTACAGCCTCCTAAAGAGAGGAAAAATGCAAGACACCATGGAGGGAGAAATTCAGAGAGATGCATCCTCCCAACACACACACACACACACACACACACACACACACACACACACACACACACACACAGAGAGAGAGAGAGAGAGCATACCTAAACTTATTTAAACAAATTACTAATCGTTAGACATGTACGTGTAACGTAAGTGCATTAAAGTAACATTTGGCTTACAGTACTTACTATGTGGGAAAGAGCATGCTGAATCAGAATTATAAACTACTATTCTATAGATTGATCCGGTTTATAGATTTAACATAGCGAAATAACAAGATAACCCAAAATAAGTTACTAAAGTTACTAAATGAAAATATCAATACAATGTCTTGAAATAATAAGATTTTACCCCAAATTGGTGAATATAGGCTTTCAAACATAATCTGATGTGGATGCCAAAAATGAAGCCTTATTATTATCCATCCATCATCTCTAGCTACTTATCCTGTTCTACAGGGTTGCAGGCAAGCTGGAGCCTATCCCAGCTGACTATGGGTGAGAGGCAGGGTACACCCTGGACAAGTCACCAGGTTAGCGCAGGGCTGACAAAGAGACAAACAACCATTCACACTCACACCTATGGTCAATTTAGAGCTACCAATTAACCTAACCTGCATGTCTTTGGACTGTGGGGGGAAACCGGAGCACCTGGAGGAAACCCACGTGGACACGGGAAGAACATGCAAACTCCACACAGAAAGGCCCTCGCTGGCTGCTGGGCTTGAACCCAGGACCTTCTTGCTGTGAGGTGACAGCGCTAACCACTACACCACTGTGCCACCTCATTATTATTATTATCTCGTCTTGTCTCGTCTTCATCCACTTTATTCGGGGCCGGGTCGCAGAGGCAGCAGTCTGAGCATGGAAGCCCAAACTTCCCTCTCCCCAAACACCTCGGCCAGCTCCTCAGGAAGAACACCGAGGCGTTCCCAGGCCAGCCGAGAAACATAGTCCCTCCAGCGTGTCCTGGGTCTTCCCCGGGGCCTCTTCCCAGGGGGACATGCCTGGAACACCTCCCCAGGGAGGCGTCCAGGAGGCATCCGAAAGAGATGCCTTAGCCACCTCAGCTGATTCCTCTCGATGTGGAGGAGCAGCGGCTCTACTCTGAGCTCCTCCTGAGTGACTGTGCTTCCCACCCTATCTCTAAGTGAGCGCCCAGCCACCCTGCGAAGGAAACTCATTTCGGCCGCTTGTATCCGTGATCTTGTTCTTTCGGTTCTTTCTTCCAATTCAATTCTACAGCCATTCTAGAGGTTGTATTTTTAAGTTGTTTATCAACTGTCATGTAAGTCTCTGTCTAGCCCTTTTGATGTACTTCATATACAGTAGATGGGCAGCACAGTGGTGTAGTGGTTAGCACTGTTGCCTCACAGCAAGAAGGTTCTGGGTTCAAGCCCAGTGGTTGACGGGGGCCTTTCTGCACTGTAGGAAGTGATTTTGGAGAGTGGTAAATCTAATTTATGCAAACCAGATAAAATTTACTTGATTATTGCAGTCAGCCAAGGAATTATAAAGTAATGGGTATACCTATGTTACCTATTCGTTAACAGTAACGACCATTACATGGAAAAATACGGTAAAATATACCCCAAAGCCATGAGTCCTGTGCTCCAAATTGTGCATGCGTCAGACCGCGTGTTTGAGTGAGCAGGACAGGGAACTCTCGGATTGCCATCTTCCTCTCTCCGGCTGTTAGTTTAGTGAGTTATAAAACAGGTTCCTTACTTGAAATGTTGTGTGAAGCTGTTGTACTGCTGCACTTTATTTTGTGTTTTTTGATCATTTGGTGCATCATTGCTGCATATAAACAAGGTGGTTCAGTTATTTATTGTATTTGTTGCACCTGGATGGGCGGCACGGTGGTGTAGTGGTTAGCTCTGTCGCCTCACAGCAAGAAGGTCCGGGTTTGAGCCCCGTGGCCGGCGAGGGCCTTTCTTTGTGGAGTTTGCAGGTTCTCCCCGTGTCCGCGTGGGTTTCCTCCGGGTGCTCCGGTTTCCCCCACAGTCCAAAGACATGCAGATTAGGTTAATTGGTGACTCTAAATTGACTGTATGTGTGAATGGGAGTGTGAATGGTTGTCTGTGTCTATGTGTCAGCCCTGTGATGACCTGGCGACTTGTCCAGGGTGTACCCCGCCTTTCGCCCGTAGTCAGCTGGGATAGGCTCCAGCTTGCCTGTAACCCTATAGAACAGGATAAAACGGCTAGAGATAATGAATAAATGAATGAAAAACATTGAGATGATGAACCATCTGAAAGTCTTTTTTTGGGGGGTACATCTTACCGTACCTTCTCCGAATAAGTAATGGTTACTTTAGATATTAATTACCTTTGATTAGTAATTATCAGGTATTACCTACTAGCAAACAAGAGATAATTTTACCCAATTTCAATGAGAAAGTAGCTGTTGAATAGATACATAAATGTGAGGTAAATTTTACCCAATTTATTTAAGTATTTCATAGCTTTTTATTTCAGTTATTTTATACTCAATATATGGAATTAAATCTACCCCAAACAAGTCAATGCAAATTGTTACCTCAGATTTATTGGGTAAATTCTATAGGTTACTTTTTTCAGTGTGTATGGAGTTTGCATGCTCTCCCCGTGTCTGTGCGGGTTTCCTCTGGGTGCTCCGGTTTCCCCCACAGTCCTAAGACATGAAGGTTAGGTTAACTGGTGACTCTAAATCAGAGCCGGCCCATGGCATAGGCAATATAGGCAAATGCTAAGGGCGCTGCATCCATCCAGGGGTGCAGAAACGGGGGGAGAAAAATTATGACTTCCACTATTCTGAAAATGAGTCAGGATTATAATGTCTTAGCCTAATTTAATTGTACAGCAAAGCATGTAGTCAGGGTGTGATTTGTCAAAAAAAAGCGGGGTGGGGTGGGGTGTGGTGGTGGTTGTTAACCATGAAACAATAAGCGCTCAACAGTGGTTCGCCCTGTCTATAGTGTGTCTTCGGGCGCGCAAGTGCGCATCCGCGGCTATTCTCTGTTTTGGTCATGTAATCATAACCGGCGATTGCTATAGGCGACCTAGGCAATTGTCTAGAGTGCAAAGTGTGCCCAGGGGCGCCAAGGGCGACCAAAACCCCACCAAAAAGGAGGGATGGAGTTATTGAATGGAGATGTTACCAAGTGCATCAGTGGTGTACAGTGTTTTCAACCACTGTGCTGCCGAACTCTAGTACCGCGGAACCCTAGTGTGCCGTGAGAGATCACCAAGTGTACCGTGGAAAATTATAGAATGACTGTATATTGTACATATTGGCAACAGCGTTCTAGTTTCAGTCAACATTTTCTATTGGTGATGTGCCTTGAGATTTTTTCATTGAAAAAAGTGCGCCCTGGCTCATGAAAGGTTGAAAAACAAGTGTAGCCTACGCAGTAGTAGTCGGTGATTTCCTTATGCCTACTAAAAATGTACAATGATAGGTTATAAGGGGGGCGGGGGGAGCGGTGTTCATCGGGGAATGAGAATGGCTATCCACTGCAAAAAGTAGCCCAGACTACAAGTGCTTAAATGAAGAAATCCAAACTCTCGGGTGTGCAAGGGCGCAAACGAAGGCTACAGGAAGAAACAAATAGAGCCAAGTATAGAGGTAAGTCTGACCTAATCTCTCATATCAACCATTATAGTGGCAAATTAATATTTTAGACGCCTGAATCAATGTCTGCCTAGCTAACTAGATGCAAACAGCAATAGACTTCAATAACAAAGTACCCATAATAGCACTTTTGTTTGAAAATACAGCCCATTGATGTCCTAACAGAGTGCTTAAGTTTGCACAATTTAGAATTGTAGAATTTTTTATTCATTTAATTTGTTAATTCTTCAGAGATGACTTAACTTTTAATAGCAAAAAAGAAACTAAAAATAATTTCTTGTTTATTGTCCATGCACTACACTTTGAACAGGGTGCGGAAGAGTTTTTGCCCATTATATGGAGATATGTATTGAATTTGTGTGGTCATTTTACTTTGTGACACTTTATCTTAATAATAACAATAATGAAAAAGATAAAAATGACTTCTTGTTTATTGTCCATGCACCGTACATTGTTTAATAGTAATAGAATAGAGTGATTAGATTAAAGTGTTATTTAGCTGTTATTAGAGGGTTTTTTTTCTTGGGGGGTCGCCAAAACTCAATCTCGCCTAGGGCAGCCAAAGACCTAGAGCCGGCCCTGCTCTAAATTATCCAAAGGTGTGAATGGACCTGAATCCAGTTGAAGTCAACAGGAAGCCATGACTGCAGTGTTCCCTAGAAACTCTGATGGATGTCAGAGCTGGACCTGCCATCAAGCAGAACACTAAAGAAGAAGATGTACAGTAGATCTCAACCACTGGTCCTTTTGTGCTGATGCAATTTCAATATCCAAGTTTGGAAGTATGGTCCATCTATCCATTATCTGTAGCCGCTTATCCTGTTCTACAGGGTTGCAGGCAAGCTGGAGCCTATCCCAGCTGACTATGGGTGAGAGGTGGGGTACACCCTGGACAAGTCGCCAGGTTATCGCAGGGCTGACACAGAGACAAACAACCAGTCACACTCACATTCACACCTACGGTCAATTTAGAGCCACCAATTAATGTAATCTGCATGTCTTTGGACTGTGGGGGAAAACAGAGCACCCGGAGGAAACCCACACAGACATGGGGAAAAGATGCAAACTCCACACAGAAAGGCCCTCGCCGGCCGCTGGGCTCGAACCCAGGACCTTCTTGCTGTGAGGCGACAGTGCTAATCACTACACCACCATGTTGCCGGAAGTATGGTCATAATTTTTAAAAAAATGCCTTGAAATTTTGATCCGAAACACAAATCAAATATCTGGCTGTCAATCCTTTGTTACAAATGATAAATCAGTTAATTATAGCTAATTGTTTCTGAGTCTAATATGACTTCATGTAACTGGCTGTATAATTTTCTGTCATTACTTACTTCAGAAAGCCTGTTTTGCATGAGATTTTCAAGAATTTTGTTCCCTGCATAAAATGGTGTCAGATATGCCTGAGCTGACTTGATGAAAATAAGTGAACCCTATTATTTTTTATAGTGCACTCAGATGTACTGAACAATGTAAGGGAATAATGGTGGAAAGCCCATCTGACACTGAAAAGCTAATTGAAGCTTGCTTGTATTTCTCTGAGCTCTCCACACTGCCTCTTATTAATAGTAGGCTATGAGCTGCTTAATGAGCACCTGAGGCTATGACACTTTTAAATGAACTTGTCACTACACTACTTTTTACATGCAAGTTCATCTGTTTAGTTTTGTGGGTTTTTTCTTTGTGCATCCAGTCAGCTGTATAAATTTCTTCGTTTATTCTTAAGGACATAATGACATCAGATTTATAATGGGTCTGGGGAAGGATTGCTAATGGATAGGGTATATGAATATGGCATGAAATACCAGTTCCCCCAGAAGCCTCAGTCTCGTGTTCATGCCTGAGAAATTTTGACGTGCATTCTGTGATGTTTTTTCTGCTTATCACAGTTGTAAAGAGTGGTTATTTGAGGTACTGTAGTCTTCCTGCCATCTCAAAGTATTCTGGCCATTCTCCTCAGACCTCTGTCATCAGCAAAGCCTACAGAACTGCCGCTCACTGGATGTTTTTCACACCATTCTGTGTAAACTGTAGAGAGTGTTGTCAGGAGATCAGCCATTTCTGAACTACTCAAACCACCCCATCTGGCACCACCAACAATTATGCCACGTTTAAAGACACAGAGATCACATTTTCTCCAATTTGGATGTTTGATGTGAACCTTAACTGAACTTCTTGACCTGCATGATTTCATGTATTGCGCTGCTGCCACATGATTGGCTGGATGGATAATGAATGAGCAGGGGTGTAGGTGTTTCAATTAAAATGATTGGTGTGTGTCTATGTTAACAGCAGTAATTTTATATACTGGCTTTCCACAAGGCTGGTTTTGTCTGCTCTTGTGTTTATTGGATAAATACTGTGTAGAAATTACTGCAGAAGCTCGAAGTGTTATAACTCCGAATCACTGACCACCCAATATCACTAACTCCAGTGCTATCATGTTCTCCAAACTTGTTTCACAAGAAATTGAATTACACTGTGTATCACTTTTCACTGACAGAGAAATAATCTTATATCAGATCAGTTGTGTGTTGTCTAAAAGCGTTATGAGACTGGAATATTTCAGAGTGCTCACAAAGGTGAAAGTGAAGAGGGATGCTTTCACACCAATCAGTTTTTCCTCTGTTGGGAATTTGTCTGTGAATACTGTCAACAAATTCCTAAAGGTTTATTATGTATTAAACCAAGCTGGACTCTTGGTACCCCACCAAGGTTTATTATGTTCCACCTTACTACCTCGTCAACGACGAGAACTAAAGCAGCTATTTAACTTCAATAGAACTGAAGGTTTGTACTGTTTTCAGAGCCATGCCTCTTTTTCCCCTGAGTTAATTGAATCTGAGGGCTTCTCTTTTCTACTGACCAATTTGATTTAGGTGAGTTTTGGAGGGCTCTTTAGCTCCACTTTATATTCACTTGAGAGGACAGCATTGCACTAACCAGCTGTGCATGAGAACATTCAGCCATTTGCAGTTACATAGCATGCTGACTGAGGATCTAATGTCTTTTATTACTATTAAAAACAATTACAGAATAAAAACCTCTATTATAAATTGAGATTCCCTTGCTTTTAAGCTATTGACCTTGCAATAATTCACCATCAACAAATGTTGTAATAACTGTGTTATTCCTCTGCTGACAGAATTACATTTGAATCAAAGTAAAATGGCATTTTGGTGGTTCCTATCAAAGCAATGGAATAAAATTGTTCATTTATTATTTCTAAAATTGAGGTAGTGTCAAAGAATAGAATACATTTTTACAGACATCAGTGTGCTAATCTCCAGTGAAGAAGTCGGTGTAAATGTGTGTGGGTATGGGGGGTGGGAACTGCCTTAGGCAGACCTAAGAAAGAAACTGTGAGAGAAAACCCTAGGCTCTATTCTCTTGTAGTGCATCATCAAGAAAGTAAGTAATAGAAGACAACGGGGCTTGCTGTCATAGCAAAATAATCAATGATGGGGCAGTGTGATATGTTTATATCAGTGTGATATTATGCTTCCCTGTCCTCCACTCTCCAAACCTTCACTCAGTATGTGAAATGCCACACCAGAGACAAGAGAACTTTGGATTTAATGTATGTGAACACCAAGGACGCATATAGTTCATCACCCCTCCCCCCCGCTGGGCTGTTCTGACCACAATCTGGTTCACTTGTCCCCTACATACATACCTATGGTGAATAAACAACCACCCACCAAGAGGTATGTAAGGAGCTGGTCTAAGGAGACCAGTATGGCACTGAGGGACTGCTTTGACACCACGGACTGGGATGTGTTGTGTGAACCTCACGGGGATGACATTGATAGCCTGACAACCTGCATCACGGATTACATTAATTTCTGTGTTGAAAACACTGTGCCAGTCAGGAAGGTACGGTGTTTTCCCAACAATAAACCCTGGGTGACCTCTGAACTAAAAGCCCTATTAAACGAGAAGAAGAGGGTTTTTAAATCTGGCAACAAGGAGGAGATGAGGAGAGTGCAGAGGGAGCTGAAGAGGGGGATAAGGAGAGGCAAGGACAGCTACAGGAGGAAGCTGGAGGAGCGCCTCAAGGGGAGCAACACCGGAGAGGTGTGGAGAGGCCTGAAAACCACCTCTGGCTACACAAAGGACAGTGGGAGGGGCCCTGTATCTGGGGGCCAAGACTGGGCAAATGAGTTGAATCTCTTTTTCAACAGATTTGACTGTGCCACCCCACCCTCCCCCACTCACCATAGTCCTGACCGGTCTGTGATATCACTCCACCACCCCCCTCTCCCCTCATAATACCTCTGACACCAACAGCTCCCTCCTCACACCACATCACCCCCCTCCGATCCCTGCCAGACCAATCCACACACTCCACCCCTGACCTCTACTCTACTCACACCTCGGCTACACCCCTCGCCTCTCCATAACAGCTGATCAGGTATTGAAGGAGCTGAGGAGGATCAAGACAAGGAAAGCTGCTGGCCCTGATGGTATCAACTCCAGACTGCTTAAGGACTGTGCAGATCAGCTTTGTGGGATTCTTCTGTACATTTTCAACCTGAGTCTCAGTCTGGAGAAAGTTCCACTTCTGTGGAAATCATTATGTGTGTTTCCAGTTCCCAAGACTGCGCACCCCAGGGAGCTCAATAACTTTTGGCCAGTAGCTTTAACGTCTCACCTAATGAAGATCATGGAGAGGATTGTTCTCTCCCACCTCCGACACCTGGTGAACAGCGAGATGGACCCCCTGCAGTTCGCATATCGACCGGGCATTGGTGTGGATGACGCTGTCATTTACCTGCTACACCGGTCACTTTTGCACCTGGAGGGCACTGGGAGCATTGTGAGAATCATGTTCTTTGACTTCTCCAGTGCTTTCAATACAATCCAGCCATCACTGCTTAAGGGGAAGCTGGAGGGAACTGGTGTTGACTGCCACCTGGCTGCATGGATCATCGACTACCTCATTTACAGACCGCAGTATGTGAGGCTCCACGACTGTGTGTCTGATGTGGTAGTCTGCAGCACAGGGGCTCCACAGGGTACAGTGCTCTCTCCTTTCCTCTTTACACTTTACACATCTGACTTCAGCTACAACACAGACAGCTGCCACCTCCAGAAGTTCTCAGATGATACAGCCATCGTTGGACATGTGTCAGAGGGGGATGATCTGGAGTACAGACAGGTCATCACCAACTTTGTCGCCTGGTGCGAACTGAACCACCTGCGCATCAACGCCAGCAAGACAAAGGAGGTGGTGATCGATTTCAGAAGGACGGTTCTTCAAATTGCACCAGTGAACATCCAGGGTTTGGACATTGAGATCGTGGAGGAGTACAAATACCTGGGTGTTCACCTTAACAACAAACTGGACTGAACTAACAACACAGATGTCCTGTACAAGAAGGGCCAAAGTCGTCTCCACCTCTTGAGAAGACTGAGGTCTTTTGGTGTGTGCAGGACACTGCTTAGGACTTTTTATGACTCTGTGGTAGCATCAGCGATTTTCTACGCTGTGGTCTGCCGGGGCTGTGGAAGTTCAGAGAGGGACAGGAAGAAACTTAATAAACTGGTCAGAAGGGCTGGCTCAGTTTTGGACTGTCCTCTGGACTCCACTGAGGTGGTGGGTGAGAGGAGGATGTTAGCCAAGCTGACCTCAATCATGGATAACCCCTCTCACCCCCTACATGAGGCTGTGGGGGCTTTAAGCAGCTCTTTTAGTAGTAGACTGCTACACCCACAGTGTAAGAAGGAGAGATACCGCATGTCATTCATACCTGCTGCTGTCAGACTGTATAACACCCACAATTTGTAACGTAGCACCAATAACCTGTTTGTCGTTATATTTGCACTACTTCACCACTACTACCTCTGCCATCTCTCATCGACGCAATTATTATGTGCAATAATATGGGCCTTAGACTATTTTTATGCATACTTATATATATGTGTGTGTATATATACAGAGTCTACCTGTAATGTGCAATTTTTCTGAGCCTTTCAATAAGGCAATTTTTCTATACTTTTTCATGGTAGATAATGCAAATAGCCCTTTGTATTTAATCCTTCATTTGTCTAATTTTTATTTCAGTTTTATTTGTTATCTGTTTGACATTTTCTTGCTACTGTAACACGTGAATTTCCCCGATGTGGGATGAATAAAGTGAATCTAATCTAATCTAATTGTAAGGTTCACTAGGTGTGGGTGGAGCACAGAGGACGGCAGGACAGAGACTGAGTTCGCACAACTCTTTTATTTTCACTTTTCAGTGCAAATATTTTTCACTCTCAGCCACACACGCACACACATTCCAGTCATCTGGTTGTGGAGAGAGCTCCCTCTGCTCTCGCTCTCTCTCCTTAAATAGGGTGCGGTCACTGGGGAGACACACAAACACAGGTTAATTGCCATCAGGTGTAGTGATTCTGCCACTTACCTTCCCTGACTCCGCCCTCCTGTCACAGACCAGTGCTTGACCACGCCCCCGCTGCCACATACCCCCACCGCCCGACTCAGGCCGGGCGGCTGTCCGGCCTGCAGCCGACTCCCCCCCCCTTGACGGGAGAGGAAGTCCGCCACAACCATCTGTGCCCCTGGCCTGTGGACCACCTTAAAATTGAAGGGTTGGAGTGCCAGATACCAACGGGTGATCTGCGCGTTGGCATCCTTCATGCAGTGGAGCCACTGGCGGGGCGTGTGGTTCGAACAGAGGGTGAAAGGGCACCCCAGCAGGTAGTAGCGGAGGGCGAGGACCGCCCACTTGATCGCCAGACACTCTCAATAGTGCTGTAGCGCCCCTCACGCACTGACAGCTTCCTGCTAATGTACAGGACGGGGCGGTCCTCCCCCTCCACCTCCTTGGACAAAACCACCCCCAGCCCTCTGTCCGACGCATCGGTCTGCAACATAAAAGGGAGAGAAAAGTCAGGGGAGTGTAATAGTGGCCCCCCACACAGTGCAGCCTTTACCTCAGAGAAAGCCCGCTGGCATTGCTCCGTCCACTGGACCGGATCTGGTGCCCCCTTTTTAGTGAGATCAGTCAGCGGGCTGGTGACATCCGAATAATTAGGTATAAACCTACGATAGTAGGCAGCCAGCCCCAGGAACTGTCTCACCCCCTTTTTGGTCTTGGGCCTCGGGCAGGCTGCAATTGCTGCTGTCTTGTTACTTTGGGGACGCACCTGCCCGTTGCCCAAGTGGAAGCCCAGATACCGTACTTCCACCAGCCCAATCGCACACTTCTTTGGGTTGGCTGTGAGACCCGTTCGCCTCAGCGACTTAAGGACGGCCCTCAGGTGTTTTAAGTGTCGCTGCCAGTCATTACTATAAATGATTATATCGTCGAGGTATGCGGCCACATAGGTGGCGTGGGGGCGGAGGACCCTGTCCATCAGCAGCTGAAACGTAGCAGGCGCCCCAAACAGCCCAAACAGAAGTGTAACGAATTGGTGCAAGCCGAGTGGTGTGGAAAAGGCCATTTTTTTCCCGGGATAATGGAGTCAAGGGGATCTGCCAATAACCCTTTGTTAAATTCAGCATCGAGTAAAAACGAGCCGTGCCTAGCCGATCGAGCAACTCATCAATACGAGGCATTGGGTACGCATCGAATTTAGACACCGCGTTGACTTTTCTATAGTCCACACAGAACCGGACCGACCCGTCGGCCTTGGGTACCAAGACCACCAGGCTGCTCCAGTCACTGTGGGACTCCTCGACGATGCCCATTTCGAGCATGGCCTCGAGTTCTTCCCGAACCACTTTTTTTTTGTGCTCGGGTAACCTGTAAGGGCGGCTACGCACTACCACCCCCGGGGGCATCTCAATGTGGTGCTCTATGAGGTTGGTGCGGACGGGTAGGGGCGAGAACATGTCCGAAAACTCGGTCTGCAACTGGGCAACCTCTGCAAGTTGGGTCGGAGAGAGGTGGTCTCCACAGGGGACCGGAGAGGTACGCGATGCCAATGTTCCCTTTTGAACCTCCGGCCCCAGCTCCGCCTTCTCCGGAACCACCAACACCAATGCCACGGGGACCTCCTGGTTCCAGAGTTTGAGTAGGTTGAGGTGGTAAATCTGTAGCGCCCCGCCCCTATCCGTTCGCCTCACCTCATAGTCAACGTCCCCGACTCGCCGTGTGACCTCAAAGGGCCCTTGCCACTTGGTGACTAATTTGGAGCTCGATGTGGGCAACAGTACGAGTACTTTCTCTCCCGGTGCGAACTCCCTAAGGCGCGTACCCTTGTCGTACAGGCGGGCTTGCAGTTCTTGGGCCTGCCGCAAATTCTCCTGAGTTAGGTGCGTGAGCGTGTGGAGTTTTGCGCGCAGGTCAATAATGTATTGGATTTCGTTTTTACTTGGTGAAGGTCCCTCCTCCCAATTTTCCCGCAGCACATCTAAGATGCCGCACGGCTTACGCCCGTATAACAATTCGAACAGGGAGAACCCCGTGGAGGCTTGGGGGACCTCTCGCACTGCAAAGAGCAAGGGTTCGAGCCATCTATCCCAATTATGTGCGTCCTCACTTAGGAATTTTTTAATTATGTTCTTGAGGGTGTGGTTGAACCATTCAACTAAACCGTCCGTTTGTGGGTGATACACGCTGGTGCAGATAGGCTTAATACCCAATAACCCATACAGTTCGTTGAGTGTACGTGACATAAACGAGGTGCCTTGGTCAGTCAGAATCTCTTTCGGGATTCCAACTCGGGAGATAACACGGAAGAGTGCCTCCGCAATACTGCGTGCTGAGATATTGCGAAGAGGCACTGCTTCCGGGTATCGCGTTCCATAGTCCACTAGAACTAATATAAAGCGGTACACTCGTGGTGACCGATCTAATGGCCCGACGAGATCCATCCCAATTCTTTCGAACGGGGTCTCAATTAACGGTAGAGGGCGCAAAGGCGCTTTTGGAATGGCCGCTGGATTTACTAACTGGCATTCGCGGCAGGCTGTACACCACCTACAGACATCGCCGTGAACCCCTGGCCAATAAAACCGGGCCATTATTCGGGCTAGTGTTTTGTCCTGCCCTAAGTGTCCAGCCATGGGATTAAAGTGAGCCGCCTGGAATACCAATTCCCGGCGGCTCTTCGGAATTAAAAGCTGCATGACTCGCTCTTTAGTTTGAGTGTCCTGCGTCACTCGGTATAATCTATCCTTCATAATCGCGAAGTAAGGGAAGGACGGGGTGGCGTTCGGCGGGAGCGTTTGACCATCGATTACTCTCACTTGGTCAAACGCATGCCTCAGCGTCTCGTCTCGCGACTGTTCTAATGGGAAATCCGCGAGGGATTCCCCAATAGAGAGAGGAGGAGCCGGCGGCTCCTCACTCTGACGCGGAGATGACGTAGACGGCTCTGTGACAGCTGCTCCCGCCAAAGCGACACCGGGACCTCCCCCTGTTAAATGGCAGGACCCACTCTTCACTAAATGTGTCATTAAATCCCGAAATCCCGGCCAATCAGTCCCCAAAATTAAAGAGTGGGTAAGGCGAGGATTAACCACCGCCTTCACTATGGTTTTTTCCCCTCTGAAAAAAATGTGGACTGACACCAAAGGGTAGCGGTGAACATCCCCGTGCACACACAACACCTTCACCCCCTGTGCTCCCCCCAATGCCTCGTTTTGAACCAGGCTTTGGCAAATTGAGGTCTGATTACAACCAGAATCCACCAACACCTGATATGTATCCCCTTGGATACTCACCGGTATGCGATACGCTCCGGCCCGATCGAGGGCGGCCTCTGGCGCGTCGGGGATCCAAACCACCACGCCCACTTCCATTGCCGTGCACTGCTGTTGAAGATGGCCTGGCTCCCCGCAGCGCCAGCAAACCGACCCGGGCTTTCCCTCTGCACCGGTGTTCTGGGGCTCACTCACCTGAGGTGGGGGAGAGACAGACACAGAAGGGAGAAACGGGAGGGCACCGCGGGTGCGGTGGGCCGGCTGGGGTGGCACCGGCCCCCATCTCTGCGGTGGGGGAATGGGGCGAGGATGGGACACAGAAGGAGGGGGAGAGAGAGAAGAGGAGAGAAGAGAAGATGCCGTCTGCTGTCCTGCTGCCGGAACAGCCGCCAAATGATCCTCCGCCAGCTCGACTGCCTGATCCAGCGACGCCGGGCGGTGGCACCGGACCCACTCCGCAGTTCCTGCTGGTAAGTGAGCGACGAATTGTTCCAGCACCACCTGGTCGATGATCCCCTCGGCGTCGCGGTTGTCGGCCCTCAACCACCGCCAGCAGGCATCCCGGAGCTGCTGGCCAAACACGAACGGCTGGCCAACTTCCTCCAAGCGCAAAGCGCAGAAGCGCTGGTGCTGTTGCTCTGGTGTGCGCTCCACGTGCTGGAGGATGGCACGGCGGAGGTCTGCGTAAGCCAGCCGGCGGTCGGCGGGGAGCTGTAGCGCGGCCAGCTGCACCTCTCCCGTTAGGAGGGGGAGAAGGCGCGCCGTGTGCGGCTCCATCGGCCACCCCGAGGCTTCTGCGACTTCTTCGAATAGCTTGATGAAAGCCTCGGGGTCGTCCTGCGGACCCATCTTGGTAACGGTGAGGGGAGACGGGCCCGCAGCCGGAGCGCTGGTGGACCCCGCCGACGCGAGGAGGTGCCGGAACACCTCGCGGTCTTCCTGCTGGGCCAGCACCAGGGCTTCGAAGCGTCGCTCCTGTTCCTTCCGGAGGATGACGAGCGCCTGGTGCTGGCTTTGCTGGGCTGTGGCGAGGGCGTGGACCAGGTCGGCGAACGGGGAGGACTCCATGGGGCTGATCAGCTGGTGCTCCACTCTGATCCCGGGTTTCGGCACCACTGTAAGGTTCACTAGGTGTGGGTGGAGCACAGAGGACGGCAGGACAGAGACTGAGTTCGCACAACTCTTTTATTTTCACTTTTCAGTGCAAATATTTTTCACTCTCAGCCACACACGCACACACATTCCAGTCATCTGGTTGTGGAGAGAGCTCCCTCTGCTCTCGCTCTCTCTCCTTAAATAGGGCGCGGTCACTGGGGAGACACACAAACACAGGTTAATTGCCGTCAGGTGTAGTGATTCTGCCACTTACCTTCCCTGACTCCACCCTCCTGTCACAAACCGGTGCTTAACCACGCCCCCGCTGCCACACTAATCTAATCTAATCTAATCTAATCTAATCTAATCTAATCTAATCTAATCTAATCTAATGTTACCACACCAAAGTTGATTACCTTCTTGAAACATGTCAAAATGTTTTAGTTTTTTTGTTTTGTTTTTTATTCCTGTTATACCATAGCAATTTGCCAGCAACAATAATTTTTATGACACATTTTATGTTTTATTGGTTTATAGTTCAAATAACATTGTGGGACATTGATGAACCAAGTTTGTGTTATCATTTAAGTTATGATTTTGTAACTTAACACTACTACTATTATTATTATTATTATTATTATTATTATTATTATTATTATTATTATTATTAACGTATTTCTAAGCACCTTTCATGGTAGCCAAGGACACTGTACAGTTACAACTAAAATAAAAAAAATCATACAGTGATGGTAGTAAGTAAAACATTTTTTACATTGAGAATATAACAGACAATAATAAAGGTAACTAAAGTAAGATAAAAATGATAATTAAACAATGTCACAGTGGCCCCAGGAAACTGCCACCAAAGCACCACACTGCTCCTCACACAACCACACCCATGGATTGAAGAAACGGCGGTGCTTCAGCACCATTGTTTTGGATAGCCTGAGACAGTATGGCTACGGAAGGGAGCCTGCTGATCATGTGCGGCTGGAGCAGCATAATCAGTACCTTAATTGACCCTCCTTGAGCAGCTAGGGGAGTATAAGGCTACATCCACACGACAACGGCAACGAGATGTTATTTAAAAATATATCGCGTCCAAATGGGCAACAATCAGTAAAATATCAGGTCCATATGGCAACGCAACGCTTGCTGAAAACGATGCAATACACATGCCACACCTCTAGGGGTGCTGTAAGACGGTCCCTTCGGAGACACCAGAACAATAGAAGAAGTAAGGATGCATATTAGCCACAAAGTCAGGAAAATCTGTTTGTAAAATTACATTATAATGACCAAATACAATGAAAAGTATTTTTCCAGTCTCACCTGTGAAAGGTAATCCCATGTGATCTCGTTTGGATGGCAGACCTGTTGGTACAGTTAAACGCAGCTAATCTTTATTCTCCGCTTTGACCTCTCCAAAATGGCGGCGAGGATGACCTATGATTCTACGCGGAAGGCGGTGTCTTTAATGGTCCGGAATAAATTGAATGCTAATTAAATAATGATTAATTTGCTCCTCTACGCCCTTTTTGAGGAATGTATTGTAGGACTTAAACCCACATCTGAAGAGGTGAGATCGCTCTTTTTTTCTCTATTTTTGCTGGCGGGATTGACTCTCTCTCTCTCTCTCACTTTGCACCATTACACAATAAATATTCACAGTGAAAATATTTTGTAAGTGTGTTTCATGAACCAAGTTATAGGATTTGTTGACAACTCGCATCGCAATGAGAAGCTCATTGGCACTACTGGTGTTAAGAATCAGACCATTTCATAAATGAATATTTTGCTGTAGAGCTGCAGTGTTTGTACAATTGCATGTTTTTGCTTCACTATTACTGTCACTATTCTGCTTCTTGCATTACTACTGTGAACTAACACTGAACATAATAATAATAATAATAATAATAATAATAATATCCAAGCTCGTGTTTCACTCTCACTAGTGCTCTGTAAGGCTTTTTCCTGGTGATATTCGTTACACTTCTACCCGGCGTGAAGCACTCACAGTCATGTGGTTGTGACGTCATCGTAAACAAATCCGTTTTACTCATCCAGACGACTTCACAACGGCAACATTGCCAGATCTTTCCACTCTGGAACCCGTTCTCAAAAAGATTGCGTTTTGGGCACCCAAAACGCCGGTGCCGTGTGGACGCCAGGCCTAAACGATAAGCAATTGTATCGGAGTCACCTGAATCCGTTGCCGTGTGGACAGGGCCTAAGAAGGCACTGTAACACTCAGAGTGTCAACAGTCAGAGTGTTTCCATGCATGAAAGCTCACACGCTCTCTCCCTCTCTGCTCAGGCAATCTCAAAAATGTCAAGGACAATGACAGTGAACTCAACCTCTGCGGACTCTACACTGGTGACCCACATCGCTACTAGAACACTGTAAGGCTTTGGTGCAGCCAGCCCCCACCTGCAACCTTGCCTTTGCCTTTGGTTGGACACCCCACCCCCAACTTTTCCTGCAGCATCTCCTAGAGCCTAGTCTCCAGCAACAACAAGTGATGCAAGAACTCACAAAGGGTCTATAAGTTGCCACCCAGGGACTGCTACAGCAGTGAACCAGAACCTTTCCTCTCCTAGGCTGCCTCCTGGACCCCTACCAAGAGGCTCTCCATCTGCTTCACAAACTCACCCTCTCAGACAATGCAGAAGCCTACATCTACACTTTCAAGCAGATGGCATATAGGGAGGGCTGGGCCGAAGAGGAATGGGCCCAGGCTCTGGCTCCCTCCCTCACCAGAGAAGCCCAACTGGCCTACTTCAGCCTCTCGCTGGCTGTGGCAGATGATTACTTGCTCCTGAAAGGGCAGATCTTGGGGTGCTGTGGGCTCTCTATCTGTCAGACCGTAACGGAATTTCACTGCTGGGTATATCAGGCTGATGTCAACCCCTGTAGCCAGATGGACTCTCTATTAAGGACCACCAAGCACTGGCTACAGCCTGAGCAGCACTTGGTGATGCAGGCCATAGAGCAAGTCGCAATGGACCAGTTCCTCTGGGCATTGCCCCTTGAAGAGTGCATGGCTATTGAGATAAGGGCACCCAAGATCCCTATCAAGTTGGTAGGAGCCCTCAAGTGTGCCTTGGCAACCCTGGATGCTGCCCCTGCTGCCAACATACCACCCCCAAAAAACCTGCCCCTGCCCCACTCATGCCTTTGTTCATCATCGACGTTCCTTTTGGGAGAGTGGGCATGGATCTGGTGGGTCCCCTTCCCAAGTCTGCCCAGGGTCAAAAACACATTGTTGTCATTG
The DNA here is from genome assembly GCF_027579695.1 of Neoarius graeffei. Lineage (NCBI taxonomy): Eukaryota > Metazoa > Chordata > Actinopteri > Siluriformes > Ariidae > Neoarius > Neoarius graeffei. The sequence goes on along the minus strand of NC_083574.1, from coordinate 37,688,473 downwards.
TGGACTATGCCAGCCATGACCCTGAGGCTGTCTCCCTCTGGAAGGCCACCTCTAAAAACTGGCTACGCTGTTCTCCCATGTAGGGGTCCCAAAAAATCTGCTCACAGACCAAGGTATGCCAGTCATCTCCAAACTTATGTCAGATGTGTGTCAGCTGTTGCATGTGAAACAGATCCACAATTCTGTCTACCACCCACAAACAGATGGTCTGGTTGAGACTGGATCCCTCTCTCCCCTCTCAGACCTAACAAAGAAGGGGGAGCTAGGGTACTCTTTGTCTGGTTGTCATTTCACTCTGGTCACTGACCATGCCCCACTCCAGTGGATGGCAGCTGCTAAAGACACAAATGCTCGTGTTACTTGCTGGTTCTTGTCTCTCCAGGACTTCGCTGTCCAGGTCCAACATAGAGCCAGGATCCAGCACAGGAATCCACAGCCTTTCTAGGAGCTACAGCCTCTGGCCTGAGCTTAGGAGGACAGTAGGCTCAGTGCTGGGGGGTTGACAGTGACCCCAGGAGATTTCAGTCAAAGCAGCAAACTGATCCTCACACAACCACCCCTGTGGTGAAGAAAGAAACAGCAGCATGGAAATTACAAGGTGGAAGTTTGTATTTGCATTTTAAAGTGTTGAAGGGAGGCGAAGGCATTGAAATAGAGAGGAAAAGAATTCCACAGTATAGAAGTATTTTAGAAAGCCCTGCCTCTGATGGTGCAGAGGTGAGAGGATGGGACAGCAACCAGGTGAGTGTCAGAGGATCTAAGCATTTATATGCAGGTGTGTGTGGGAGAAAAAGGATAGACAAGATAAGGGCTGAGGCCATGCAGTGACTTAAAGACCAGAAGAAGAATCTTGCACTGTATACGAAAGGGAACCGGGAGCAATTTTAACTTTTGGAGTATGGGTTTAATGTGTTTACATAGTCTTGTGTAGATGAGTTTTGCACATATTGTAGCTGTTAAGACCCTGCACTTTCAGTCTGTATAGAACACCATTGCAGTCGATCCTGGAGATAACAAAAGTATGGAGGAGCTTTTCTGCTGAAGAGGACTAATGAAAGGGATGAAGCCTGGAAATTATGCTAAGGTGAACGAAAGCTATGTTTTACATAGTAATTTTTTGTGTGATTGCTGTGAGGGGTGGCACAGTGGTGTAATGATTAGCACTGTCATCTCACAGCAAGAAGGTTCCGGGAACCTCACGGCCAGTGGGACCCTTTCTGTGTGGAGTTTGCATGTTCTCCTTGTGTCTGCATGGGTTTCCTCCGGGTGCTCCAGTTTCCCCCATCATCCAAAGACATGCAGCTAGGTTAACTGGCTACTCTAAATTGCCCACGGGTATGAATGGTTGAGAGGAGAAAACCTCTATAATAATCCAGTGGAAGGCAATGGGAAACCACTACTGTAATCCTTCCTGAGAAAGTTTGATGGCTGGAGCTGTCAGAGCAGCCATGTCACTGCAGTGATATGCCAAATAGAGAGAGAGAGATTTATGTGAGAGTGTGGAGTCCAACACGATACCAATGCTTTGAACATGGTTGTGATAAAACCTGGGATAAATACCGAGTCGTGTTTTATTTTCTTCAGTGTGGATGGGAATATGGTCAGTATGTTCTCAGATTTAATACTGTTAAGTCTCACAAAGTGAGAATTCATTCAAGGTTTTAGATTCATCAGAAAATCCACTGGTGCTGGAAGCAACAGCGTGTGTGTGTGTGTGTGAGGGCTCGGTATGTTTGTAAATCTGAATATCATCAGCATAGCAATGAAACTCCAGGGCTTTCTGCCTGATGGTATTACCAACAGGGAGCATATACTGTATATGATAAATAACTTAAATCACTAACCTCTTACTAATCTTACCAAGAAACTGCAAAGCCTTCCACCTTGGAAAAAAAAAAACACATAGCAACAAATACACACATTTTAGTTCATTCACATGCTGAGTCAGCTATACAGGACCCTGTATAAGTTGTTATAATAGAAACAATAAGATATTACATGAAAAACATTAATACTATAAATACTTTGGAGCCAGAACTATTGAAAATTAATCTTCTGTACAATCAGGTTCAAGAATTTACCAGCACTGTTTTATATATATATATATATATATATATATATATATATATATATATATATATATATATATATATATATATATATACACACACAACCCCGATTCCAAAAAAGTTGGGACAAAGTACAAATTGTAAATAAAAACGGAATGCAATAATTTACAAATCTCAAAAACTGATATTGTATTCACAATAGAACATAGACAACATATCAAATGTCGAAAGTGAGACATTTTGAAATTTCATGCCAAATATTGGCTCATTTGAAATTTCATGACAGCAACACATCTCAAAAAAGTTGGGACAGGGGCAATAAGAGGCTGGAAAAGTTAAAGGTACAAAAAAGGAACAGCTGGAGGACCAAATTGCAACTCATTAGGTCAATTGGCAATAGGTCATTAACATGACTGGGGATAAAAAGAGCATCTTGGAGTGGCAGAGGCTCTCAGAAGAAAAGATAGGAAGAGGATCACCAATCCCCCTAATTCTGCACCATCAAATAGTGGAGCAATATCAGAAAGGAGTTTAACAGTGTAAAATTGCAAAGAGTTTGAGCATATCATCATCTACAGTGCATAATATCATCAAAAGATTCAGAGAATTTGGAAGAATCTCTGTGCGTAAGGGTCAAGGCTGGAAAACCATACTGGGTGCCCGTGATCTTCGGGCCCTTAGACAGCACTGCATCACATACAGGCATGCTTCTGTATTGGAAATCACAAAATGGGCTCAGGAATATTTCCAGAGAACATTATCTGTGAACACAATTCATCGTGCCATCCGCCGTTGCCAGCTAAAACTCTATAGTTCAAAGAAGAAGCCATATCGAAACATGATCCAGAAGCGCAGACGTCTTCTCTGGGCCAAGGCTCATTTAAAATGGACTGTGGCAAGGTGGAAAACTGTTCTGTGGTCAGACGAATTAAAATTTGAACTTCTTTGTGGAAATCAGGGACGCCATGTCATTCGGACTAAAGAGGAGGACGACCCAAGTTGTTATCAGCGCTCAGTTCAGAAGCCTGCATCTCTGATGGTATGGGGTTGCATTAGTGCGTGTGGCATGGGCAGCTTACACATCTGGAAAGACACCATCAATGCTGAAAGGTATATCCAGGTTCTAGAGCAACATATGCTCCCATCCAAATGACGTCTCTTTCAGGGAAGACCTTGCATTTTCCAACATGACAATGCCAAACCACATACTGCATCAATTACAGCATCATGGCTGCATAGAAGAAGGGTCCGGGTACTGAACTGGCCAGCCTGCAGTCCAGATCTTTCACCCATAGAAAACATTTGGCACATCATAAAACGGAAGATACGCCAAAAAAAACCTAAGACAGTTGAGCAACTAGAATCCTACATTAGACAAGAATGGGTTAACATTCCTATCCCTAAACTTGAGCAACTTGTCTCCTCAGTCCCCAGACGTTTACAGACTGTTGTAAAGAGAAAAGGGGATGTCTCACAGTGGTAAACATGGCCTTGTCCCAACTTTTTTGAGATGTGGTGTTGTCATGAAATTTAAAATCACCTAATTTTTCTCTTTAAATGATACATTTTCTCAGTTTAAACATTTGATATGTCATCTATGTTCTATTCTGAATAAAATATGGAATATTGAAACTTCCACATCATTGCATTCCGTTTTCATTTACAATTTGTACTTTGTCCCAATTTTTTTGGAATCGGGGTTGTGTGTATATATATATATGACAAATAAAGAGCCAATTGCCCTGCATGAAAATAATATATCCAACATTTGATTGTTTTCGGATAATGCTACCACCATTACATTCTTTTACGTCTTACCTTTGATAAAATATCCATCTTTATTATAATGATCTGGAGAGGAGCCTTCTGAATTAACGCTCTCAACCATAGACAGGCTTAAACTCTCCAGTGACTCATGCCAGTCTATGATGCTAAACAGGTACACTGCACTTAATATAGTCTGCTTTTACAGCATTATGCCAGGCCTTGTTCAGCTACTTACCATATCAAAAGTGAGAATCACATTGACATGCCTTGCACTCTGCCTCCCAACCACTCACAGTTTATGTAATTCAGTCTGAAATGCTGTTAGGCTAAAATAACATTAGCTTTGCATGTTTCTTTTGAGGAAGAAAAAGAGGTTGCATGATGGGAAAATGCTGACATGATTTTCAAGACTGTTTCAGTAAATATTTTTAGATATTTTTATGAGTGACACAAAAACCTCAGCATGCTTTGAAACTTTGATATGAGACATTAAAATGCTGATTGTTAAGTCGCTATTATACATGCGAATTATAGCTAATTGGATTTCAGCCTATATATCCTTTATGTGTAAAATCCCCCACACCCAGACACAACCACACACCTGCACACATACACACACATAATATTAAGCTTGTGCTTTTGTTGTTATTTTGATTTGGTTTTCCCTTCCCTTTTATGATCACCGGTATCCTGTATTATTATTATTATTATTATTATTATTATTATTATTACCTTTGTCTTGTTACAGGTTAATCACAATATGTAGGCTGTACTGTATATATTTCGGGGTTTTGACATGCAAGTCCTTCCACGGGTTTTCATTAAGTTAGGATTAGGATTTTGGCTCTGACTGGACCATCTCAAAACTTGTTCTTAAGCCATTCCTTTGTTGGATTACTTGGGATTGTGAGTCAGGTCATTATCATGTCAGATTTTTTTGTTTGTTTGTTTGTTTGTTTGTTTTTTCCCATATTCAGCTGTATAATGGAGGTCTGTAGGGTTTCTGCCAAACTAGATTGGTATTTGGAGCTATTGATCATTTCCTCTATCTTTACTAAAACTCCAGCCCCAGCTGAAGAGAAGCAGCCCATAGCATAATGCTGCCGCCACCACATTTCACCATTAGTATGATGTTCTTTGGGTGATCAGCTGTCTTGTTTTTGCACTAAACCTATCTTTTAGAATTATCCTTCAAAAGTTCTACTGTAGTCTGATCACGCTATAAAACAATTTACAATATGATTAGAGGTGATTTAGGCAGGCTTGAGTTTTCCATCCATCCATCCATCCATCCATCTTCTACCACTTATCCGGAATCGGGCCGCGGGGGTAGCAGCCTAAGCAGAGCAGCCCAGACTTCCCTCTCCCCGCCACCTCCACCTTTTCCTTTTTAATTAATTTATTTATTTATTTATTGTGAGAAAGGGCGTTCATTTAGCCATCCTTCCCCACAGCCCAGACATGGTGACGTGAAGAACATGAGAGATTGTTGTCACATGCAAGGCATGGGCAGATATTCCTGAAGCTCCTTTGGTCAATGTTGGAGGGATGTTCTATTCTTGGTAATTTCACTGTGGTGCCCTATTTTCTCTAATTGTTGATAATGGCCCTCAAAGTGTTCCATGGTACATCTAATGTTTGGAAATTCTTTTGTACCCCTCTGCTGATTGATATAAGATCACATCCATGCTTTGTAAACCAAGATGATGTCAAAAAAATCCTATGGAAATAGTCATTCTTAATTTAATTTATTTATCACTTCATTGATGCCAGGTCTATGATCATTACTTTTGAATGTGAGATGGAATATGATTGGTCAATTCTGAGCACTGTCACATGCCCCATTATATAAAGGGTGCACACTTGCAACCAGGTCAGTGCAAGTTATTTAAGAATATTTATATTTATATTCAAAAAGGGAAATGTAAACTTTTGAATATTTTTACTTATTATTTCAATAGATTATGACAAAATTAAGAAATGTATTACACAGCATCATATATTTCATTTTATATCATTTTCTAGCATATTTCTTAACATATTATTTTTTCAAATTCCAATGTTCATTAGAAAAAGGTGATTCAAAGATGTATTTGCAGTGACATGCCCCTCATGAATGCACATACAGTAATGAGACATGATTTAAATTCTACAGCAAATCATACAGTATACTTACATTTGTGTTTGATTGACAGGACTACATCATTCCCAGTGAAAATGCAAATGCAAATGGGATTGCAAAGGAGTTTTATTTCTGGCAGAGTTGTAGCATGAGGATGAGAAAGTGCATTCGCGAAGGATTGCTATTACTTTTTCAGTACGGCAGAATCAGACGTGCTTAGGCATTGAAAATGAAATGCCAAATGGAATTTGTATTTACATTTTAATTTTGGCAGTCTATATATATATATATATATATATATATATATATATATATACACACACACACACATTGGTGCTTGAAAGTTTGTGAACCCTTTAGAATTTTCCATATTTCTGCATAAATATGACCTAAAACATCATCAGATTTTCACACAAGTACTAAAAGTAGATAAAGAGAACCCAGTTAAACAAATGAGACAAAATATTGTACTTGGTCATTTATTTCTTGAGGAAAATGATCCAATATTACATATTTGTGAGTGGCAAAAGTATGTGAACCTTTGCTTTCAGTATCTGGTGTTACCCCCTTGTGCAGCAATAACTGCAACTAAACATTTCCAGTAATTGTTGATCAGTCCTGCACACTGGCTTGGAGGAATTTTAGCCCATTCCTCCATACAGAACAGCTTCAACTCTGGGATGTTCATGGCTTTCCTCACATGAACTGCTCGCTTCAGGTCCTTCCACAATATTTTGATTGGATTAAGGTCAAGACTTTGACTTGGACATTCCAAAACATTAACTTTATTCTTCTTTAACCATTCTTTGGTAGAACAACTTCTGTGTTTAGGGTCATTGTCTTGCTGCATGACCCACCTTCTCTTAAGATTCAGTTCATGGACAGATGTCCTGACATTTTCCTTTAGAATTCACTGGTATAATTCAGAATTCATTGTTCCATCAATGATGGCAGGCCGTCCTGGCCCAGATGCAGAAAAACAGGCCCAAACCATGATACTACCACCACCATGTTTCACAGATGGGATAAGGTTCTTTAGCTGGAATGCAGTGTTTTCCTTTCTCCAAACATAATGCATGTTTAAACAAACATTTAAACCAAAAAGTTATATTTTGGTCTCATCCGTCCACAAAACATTTTTCAATAGCCTTCTGGCTTGTCCATGTGATCTTTAGCAAACTGCAGACAAGCAGCAATGTTCTTTTTGGAGAGCAGTGGCTTTCTCCTTGCAACCCTACCATGCACACCACTGTTGTTCAGTGTTCTCCTGATGGTGGACTCAAGAACATTAACATTAGACAGTGTGAGAGAGGCCTTCAGTTGCTTAGAAGTTACCCTGGGGTCCTTTGTGACCTCACCGACTATTACACGCCTTGCTTTTGGAGTGATCTTTGTTGGTCGACCACTCCTGGGGAGGGTAACAATGGTCTTGAATGTCCTCCATTTGTACATAATCTGTCTGACTGTGGATTGGTGGAGTCCAAACTCTTTAGAGATGGTTTTGTAACCTTTTCCAGCCTGATAAGCATCAACAACGCATTTTCTGAGGTCCTCAGAAATCTCCTTTGTTCATGCTATGATACACTTCCACAAACATGTATTGTGAAGCTCAGACTTTGATAGATCCCTGTTCTTTAAATAAAACGGTGCCCACTCACACCTGATTGTCGTCCCATTGATTGAAAACACCTGACTCTAATTTCACCTTCAAATTAACTGCTAATCCTTGAGGTTCACATACTTTTGCCACTCACAGATATGTAATATTGGATCATTTTCCTCAATAAATAAATGAGCAAGTATAATATTTTTGTCTCATTTGTTTAACTGGGTTCTCTTTATCTACTTTTAGGACTTGTGTGAAAATCTGATGATGTTTAAGGTCATATTTATACAGAAATATAGAAAATTCTAAAGGGTTCACAAACTTTCAAGCACCACTGTGTGTGTATATTATATAAACTGAATTTGATTTATGTCTCAGATTATGTGCACTCATAAGGGGAGTGCAATTCCAAACCCATGTTTAACTGAGCATTTTTCTAATGAGCATTTGGTCTAGTAAAAGTCCAGAAATTGCTGGCATAAGTAGGCCATTTGTGTTGCTTGGGATAATGAACTAAACACAGTAAATGTATTGTTGATGTATATTTAATGTCTTAATTTTGTTTTGAGGAAAAGCAAATAGTCATTCATGCTCGAATATCTAATGCATCCTTATACCACAGCAGTGCTTGATTACTGAATCTGATTGGTCAAAAGATGTTGATTCATTTTTTATAACATCAGTTCTGACAGTAGTGCAGGCTACAAGGCAGTTGCAGTCTTATATTAATGAGTTGCTTCTAATATGCTTTGTTTCTATAGTAACAGCACATTCACATATGTATGGGCAGACACACCACATAGTCGAAGTCAAATAATATATGCATCAACAGTGTGCTGTTACTGTATTTCACAAAGAAGATCGTAGAGTCAGTGATATGGTGAAGCTTTCTGGAAGGAGATGTTTATTTCATGTTTATGGAAGGAGTCTGTGAGAGAGAAAAAATGTGAGCTTCAAGAGCCAGAAATAAAAGAGGCTCTTGAGGGAACGACTGTTTAGAGCTGCTATAATATAAGTGATAACAGTAACTTGCTTTGTGGATGGTCCACAATATTAAATGTGGTGGTGTAAGAGGAACATGCTGTTACTGGAAACTAACCCCACCTCACACTCTCATCATGATTCAGTTCTTATCTAAGTATCCACTATATTCAGAAAAAGCTGAAACACACCATGTGATTTGTAGCAGTAAAAATAACAGCCCTTTTGAAAAATCATCACTATGCTTTTCCTTACTTTTTCCGTACTGTGGTGTATTAGGCCATATGTTAGGTCTATTACAGTTATTTAAATATGCACAAATTAAGGAAATAACAACTTTTTGCAAATGTACAAGGCAGACATGATGGAGGGTTCATGCCATATATTGTCAGAACTTTGGTAGCATTAGTTAACCTTGTTCAGCTTCCACATGATACAATACAGTTTGGATGTCAATTCTGAAAGCAATGCTTCGATATTTGACAATACCACTGAGTTTAGTAGCCTTCAATCAATATGTGACTAAGCTATGGTTACTGTTAATTTGCGAATGATTGTGCTATAGAAAAGGAATATTTAAGTATCTAATTTATGGGCAAATAACCTTGCTAGACTATTAGCACATCGATTTAAAATGTGAATCATTTTTTACACACCATTTGGCTGTCCTTGTTCAATAATAACTGACACAGTATAATCAATTCTAATTCATAATAAGCAGATTATAATCGATGATAATTGATTTGTACTGTATGTTTGTTGCCACAATTCATGTCAATCAGTGTCTTTTAATGGATGCCCTAATCCACATCATCTGATTGCTACAGCTATCAGCTACTTCATGAAGTAAAAAAGAAAAATAAAGGGAAGTTCCTGCACTGCATTCTTGGTAGCCAACACTAGATGATCAACTGGCACAACAGGCTTTCATGCCTTTGGTAAGTTTAAGGGAGTGGTTATCTGGTTAGCTCTCGTGCTAATATAATTTATCAGCTCACTACAATGTACACTTAAGTAAAGTAGAACTATTCCCAAGAAATATTAAAGTAGAACTATTACTATAAACCACTAATAAGGCAATGCATGAATTAATAATTATAAACAGTAATAATGCATGTCTAATGTCTAATTACAGTACATGAAAAATAAATAATTAATCACACTTTACTACATTAGACATGCTGATAAAAAGTTGATACATTGATTTCATATATCTGCGGACATTCACTGGATATGAGCAATCGTGCGCTCTGATTGGCTACTCTACTACTAGGCTATTAACCCATAATATGGGTTAATAGCCTAGTAGTAGAGTAGCCAATCAGAGTACATTATACGATGAGTAGAGAAAAACAAAATGGCGGCACATGTTGCTGAAACAACTGAGGATGAAATAAAAGCTCTACTCTAAAACAAAACCCCCAAAAATACAAAAAAAGCAACAAAATATGGAATAAAAATATTTGGTGATAAGAGCATATCTTTTTTTTCAAGAATTATTATTATTGCATTTTTCACAAATTGCTGCTGTCATTTTGTCAGTTTGTTTACATTCAAAGTGGAAATTATTTTGTCAGACATTTTGCATAGTTTTTATTTATTGAATTTGCAAAAAAAAATGCTCTATTTTTCAAAATCCAATGAATGTGGATAGAATAAAACAGTTATTCCACTCCATCTCATCATACACGTCTTATAGCCAACTTGGCACTATGCACCTCATTGGCTATCAGCTCACGTAGGACTTGATTTCGTGGAATAGTTTTTTTTTTTTTTTAATTATAACCCCGATTCCAAAAAAGTTGGGACAAAGTACAAATTGTAAATAAAAATGGAATGCAGTAATTTACAAACCTCAAAAACTGATATTGTATTCATGATAGAACATAGACAACATATCAAATGTTGAAAGTGAGACATTTTGAAATTTCATGCCAAATATTGGCTCATTTGAAATTTCATGACAGCAACACATTTCAAAAAAGCTGGGACAGGGGCAATAATAGGCTGGAAAAGTTAAAGGTACAAAAAAGGAACAGCTGGAGGACCAAATTGCAACTCATTAGGTCAATTGGCAATAGGTCATTAACATGACTGGGTATAAAAAGAGCATCTTGGAGTGGCAACGGCTCTCAGAAGTAAAGATGGGAAGAGGATCACCAATCCCCCTAATTCTGCACCGACAAATAGTGGAGCAATATCAGAAAGGAGTTCGACAGTGTAAAACTGCAAAGAGTTTGAACATATCATCATCTACAGTGCATAATATCATCAAAAGATTCAGGGAATCTGGAAGAATCTCTGTGCGTAAGGGTCAAGGCCAGAAAACCATACTGGGTGCCCGTGATCTTCGGGCCCTTAGACGGCACTGCATCACATACAGGCATGCTTCTGTATTTGAAATCACAAAATGGGCTCAGGAATATTTCCAGAGAACATTATCTGTGAACACAATTCACCGTGCCATCCGCCGTTGCCAGCTAAAACTCTATAGTTCAAAGAAGAAGCCGTATCTAAACATGATCCAGAAGCGCAGACGTCTTCTCTGGGCCAAGGCTCATTAAAAATGGACTGTGGCAAAGTGGAAAACTGTTCTGTGGTCAGACAAATCAAAATTTGAACTTCTTTATGGAAATCAGGGACGTCGTGTCATTCGGACTAAAGAGGAGAAGGTCGACCCAAGTTGTTATCAGCGCTCAGTTCAGAAGCCTGCATCTCTGATGGTATGGGGTTGCATTAGTGCGTGTAGCATGGGCAGCTTACACATCTGGAAAGACACCATCAATGCTGAAAGGTATATCCAGGTTCTAGAGCAACATATGCTCCCATCCAAATGACGTCTCTTTCAGGGAAGACCTTGCATTTTCCAACATGACAATGCCAAACCACGTACTGCATCAATTACAGCATCATGGCTGCGTAGAAGAAGGGTCCGGGTACTGAACTGGCGAGCCTGCAGTCCAGATCTTTCACCCATAGAAAACATTTGGCGCATCATAAAACGGAAGATAGGACAAAAAAGACCTAAGACAGTTGAGCAACTAGAATCCTACATTAGACAAGAATGGGTTAACATTCCTATCCATAAACTTGAGCAACTTGTCTCCTCAGTCCCCAGACATTTACAGACTGTTGTAAAGAGAAAAGGGGATGTCTCACAGTGGTAAACATGGCCTTGTCCCAACTTTTTTGAGATGTGTTGTTGTCATGAAATTTAAAATCACCTAATTTTTCTCTTTAAATGATACATTTTCTCAGTTTAACCATTTGTTATGTTATCTATGTTCTATTCTGAATAAAATATGGAATTTTGAAACTTCCACATCATTGCATTCCATTTTTATTTACAATTTGTAATTTGTCCCAACTTTTTTGGAATCGGGGTTGTATACAGAATATATACACACACACGGGGTTTCAAAAAATTTGATATCATTTCACAATCTAATCACTCTCAATTCTCATTCAGCTGACCTCAAATTTTAACAGCATGTGTGGAAACAGGTCAAATTTTTCTATTTAATGTTTTTTTGTTTTTATCTTTTTAGGTATAGAAATGCCATTCACTGGAAAAGAAAAGGTGTTTTGTGTGTGTTAGAGTATGCTCGAACACAGTCAAACAAGACTGTGCAGCATGCATTTATGAGAGAATTCTCTAAAAATGCACCAACTGCAATGCAAATTTGGACACGGCACAAAAAGTTCAAAGAGGAAGACTGTCTATGTGTCTGTGTCTCAGGCGGTGCGCATATTGAAAATTTGTGCAATCATTCATAGAATCCACATACCTTTGAATTTCTCATTCAAATTTTGAGGAATAAATCTTGTATTGCTCAACATTAAGCCTGTTCAGTTTCATTTGCTTAGACTGTGTAGTTTCTGGGGTACAGTTAGGTCCATTTATATTTGGCCACTGATACAAATTTTGTTTTTTTACCTGTTTACTGAAACATATTCAGGTTATAGTTATATAATGGACATAAAGTCCAGACTTTCAGCTTTCATTTGAGGGTATCCACATTAAAATTGGATGAAGGGTTTAGGAGTTTCAGCTCCTTAACATGTGACACCCTGTTTTTAAAGGGACCAAAAGTAATTGGAAAATTGACTCAAAGGCTATTTCATGGGCAGGTGTGGGCAATTCCTTCGTTATGTCATTCTCAATTAAGCAGATAAAAGGCCTGGAGTTGATCTGAGGTGTGGTGCTTGCATTTGGAAGATTTTGCTGTGAAGAAACCATGCGGTCAAAGGAGCGCTCCATGCAGGTGAAACAAGCCATCCTTAAGCTGCGAAAACAGATAAAAACCCATCTGAGAAATTGCTACAATATTAGGAGTGGCAAAATCTACAGTTTGGTACATCCTGAGAAAGAAAGAAAGAAAGAAAGAAAGAAAGAAAGAAAGAAAGAAAGAAAGAAAGAAAGAAAGAACTGGTGAACTCATCAATGCAAAAAGACCTGGACACCCACAGAAGACAACAGTGGTGGATGATCGCAGAATAATTTCCATGGTGAAGAGAAACCCCTTCACAACAGCCAACCAAGTGAACAACGCTCTCCAGGAGGTAGGCCTATCAATATCCAAAGCTACCATAAAGAGAAGACTGTATGAAAGTAAATACAGAGGGTTCACTGCACGGTGCAAGCCACTCATAAGCCTCGAGAATAAAAAGGCTAGATTGGACTTTGCTAAAAAACATCTAAAAAAGCCAGTACAGTTCTGGAAGAACATTCTTTGGACAGATGAAACCAAGATCAACCTCTACCAGAATGATGGAAAGAAAAAAGTATGGCGAAGGCGTGGTACAGCTCATGATCCAAAGCATACCACATCATCTGTAAAACACGGTGGAGGCAGTGTGATGGCTTGGGCGTGCATGGCTGCCAGTGGCACTGGGTCACTAGTGTTTATTGATGATGTGACATAGGACAGAAGCAGCCGGATGAATTCTGAGGTATTCAGAGACATACTGTGTGCTCAAATCCAGCCAAATGCAGCCAAACTGATTGGTCGGCATTTCATAATACAGATGGACAATGACCCAAAACATAAAGCCAAAGCAACCCAGGAGTTTAGTAAAGCAAAGAAGTGGAATATTCTTGAATGGCCAAGTCAGTCACCTGATCTCAACCCAATTGAGCATGCATTTCACTTGTTAAAGACTAAACTTCAGACAGAAAGGCCCACAAACAAATAGCAACTGAAAACCACTGCAGTAAAGGCCTGGCAGAGCATTAAAAAGGAGGAAACACAGCATCTGGCGATGTCGATGAGTTCAAGACTTCAGGCAGTCATTGCCAACAAAGGGTTTTCAACCAAGTATTAGAAATGAAAATTTTATTTACAATTATTTAATTTGTCCAATTACTTTTGAGCCCCTGAAATGAAGGGATTGTGTTTAAAAAATGCTTCAGTTCCTCACATTTTTATGCAATCATTTTGTTCAACCCACTGAATTAAAGCTGAAAGTCTGAACTTCAACTGCATCTGAATTGTTTTGTTCAAAATTCATTGTGGTTATGTACAGAACCAAAATTAGAAAAATGTTGTCTCTGTCCAAATATTTATGGACCTAACTGTATTTACATCTCAAATAATATAAAATTTTTTAAACACACTGTATATCATCCATAACATTAAAACCACTGACAGATGAAGTGAATAACTGATTATCTCATTACAGTGGCATCTGTCAAGGGATGGGATATATTAGGCAGTAAGAGAACAGTCAGTTCTTGAAGTTGGTGTTTTGGAAGCAGGAAAAATGGGCACGCATAAAGATTTAAGCGACTTTTACAAGGGCCAAATTGTGATAGCTAGAAGACTGGGTCTGAGCATCTCCAAAAAGGCATATCTTGTGAGGTGTTCCTAGTATGCAGTGGTTAGTACCTACCAAAAATGGTCCAAGGAAGGACAACCGGTGAACCGGTGACAGGGTCCTGTTGTCCTTTCTGTTTTCGCCAGCATTAACTTTTTCACCAGTTTGTGCTACAGTAGCTCTTCTGTAAGATTGGACCATATGGGCTAGCCTTTGTGCCCTTTCATCAGTACTTTTATGGACAAACAATATTTTGAGCATTGGTGTTATAACGTAAGAATTTTATTTTGAGATTGAGAAGATAAAAAATAAAGAGTTATTCTATAAAGCATGAATTGCATGGAAAAAAACCCTACAAGCTCAAGCACACGTCAGTAGCAGAAAATACAACATGAGCAGTGTGTGTGGCTGTGCGTAAGCAGTATGCGGGGGCTTGTGTGTTTGCATGCATGGGTTATAATACGTGTCTGATTTTTATGCCTTGTATCTTTCTTTCTTCCATGATATCAGCTCAATCCTCAGCATAGCTGTCCAGACAGCAAACTGTATTACATATTTATTATGGTCAGCTTCAATTATGCAGCCAAGGAGCAAGAGATATATCACTGAGGCTCCAGGAATATGTCTCAAGGACAATTATTTTTTTTATGCTACTGCATTCAATTCATCTGCATACGAGTCAGGCGAAAAGGCTTTGACAGATATGTCCTTCAGCAAGCCTTCATGCCTGCTGTCACCTGCTGACATATTTTCCACTTGGTTTATTACGTAAGTCATAAAATTCTCATTAAGGTCTTCAGCTGAGCTGGTGACCAAACAGCAAACTGAGCTGCTTGTAATACTCCCGCATGATTGTACTCCTCGCCCAGCTTAAAAGCGGCATCATTACAAGGAAGCACCCAAGATTGATTGTCAGAGGATGTTATTGGACATAAGTCTCCCCCAACTAACACACGGTGCATGATGCATATAAGGTCAGCAGTACAGAAATGACAGATTTAAGTAGAGGCACAAAAAAAGATGAGAGTAAGAACTATAGTGGTATTCACATAGAAAACCATCTGTAGATCATTTCACATGCTGCAGTTAATCTAAAAGGTTTCAGTTCTGAGAGAGACCCAACAGAGAAGCCAGGTGATAGGGGCCTGTTAAGGATATGAGAAGGTAGCAAACCAGCATGATGTGCTATTTTTTATCACACTGAGGGTAGATTGGCATGGTCCTCAAGTTCACTCACCTTGCACTTTTCTCCCTGCCTTAGAAAGCTAGAAGTGCTCAATGATGCAGCCACTCACTGTGTACCAATACAAAGAAAGATTGCACCATGCAAGCTTGCAGAGTTGGCTGGACTATAGAGGCTAGCAGGGCCCTCTATTTCAAGGGGAAAAAATAAAATTTCTCTCTCTCTCTCTCTCTCTCTCTCTCTCCCTGTGTTTGTTTGTTTGTTTGTTTGTTTGTTTTATTCCATCTTAACATGGATTATTTTTCTTTTCTGGAACAAAGAACAATGGCCAGAAGTAAAAATACACAAAATGGTCTGATCGGCTGATTTCTTTCTAGCCCAGACTGTCGACTCTGTGATAGTTATGTCATGTAATGAAACACCCCTTTGATTTCACTTGTATTATGGCTACTTTATTGAAACAGATTTTCCCAAAACGTCCATAACATGTCATCAACAATGATTACGAAGCTGCATGTGAAATACACTAGCAGGTAATTGACAATAATGAAATGGATTACTTTCTCAATCACTGATTTTTCAAAATGCCTTTGGAAGATAAACTGGAGGTAAGTAGACTAAGCAAACATTGTCTCATCAAAGTCCATATTGCACAAAGGGAGAACAGAACCATACTATTTGCATGGTTTTGCTGACCATAAGCAGTAGAACGCTTTCTGTTTTACCTTGCTTGCTATTCAAAAAAGACATAGCAGGATTACAGACTTGAAACATTTGACTTGAAAAACGTCTTTCAGTGAGTGTGTTCCTCTGAATATGTGTAATAGCTTTAAGCCTATGTTAAGACTCCATGCTATAAGGCTCAACCATGAGTGTTTCATAATTGTGATTTCCATTACTAACAGAAAGTAGAATTTTTTTTAGCACTCCCATTTAATATTATGACTGGCCATCACCGAAAGTTCGTGTATATATAGGTATTCATTTCTGATACATGCAATGTAAGCTGTGTTATTCTTTATAGAGCTACATCAGCCTATATTAGTAGACTTTGCATCCAGGTCAAAATGGCTTTGGCAACACTATACTATTACTATACTATACTATTTGTACTGTGAAAACACAAAAAGATAAACTACCTAAACACAGCACTTTAGTTAGCCAGCTAATGCTAAGTATATACTAGAAGATTGAAAAGACTCTGAAAAGATTTTTAAAAAACTAAAGTCTGACAGTCTCTTACATCTAAAGACAATGTGTTATTAGTCACAGAGTTTTTATTCACAGACTATGATTTGGCAAAGACTGAGGATTTTGCAGGGTCACCATTCGCAAAACTGCAACTGGATACTGTTTGAGAAATATTTCTGTACCACTTTGCTGCTTTCTGTTTGGTGCTGAAAAGAGCTCACCTATTGGTTGGTGACAATGTTCACATCACAATTTGCATGAGCCAAGTCTAAAAACTTATGATAATATTAAATATGGTTGATTTTCCTGTAATATAAAGATGAGGGGCGGCACAGTGGTGCAGTGGTTAGCACTGTCACCTCACAGCAAGAAGGTCCTGGGTTCTAGCCCAGCAGCTGGCGAAGGCCTTTCTGTGTGGAGTTTGCATGTTCTCCTCGTGTCTGCATGGGTTTCCTCCGGGTGCTCCGGTTTCCCCCACAGTCCAAAGACATGCAGGTTAGGCTAATTGGTGGCTCTAAATTGACCATAGGTGTGAGTGTGAATGATTAGTGTTTGTCTCTGTGTCAGCCCTGCGATAACCTGGCAACTTGTCCAGGGTGTACCCCACCTCTCACCCATAGTCAGCTGGGATAGGCTCCAGCTTGCCTGTGACCCTGTAGAACAGGATAAGCAGCTACAAATAATGGATGGATAGATGTAAAGACAAGAAAAAAGATTGACTTAAGACAGCTATCCTGACCACCTTACACCAAATGATCAATCTGACCAGAGCGGGCAACAACTCTAGCAAAACTCTCGTGAATTTATTTTGACATTGGAAATTTATCAAGTGAAATTTATCAAGTGAAATTGCTTGAAAAGTCATGTAGTGTAAGGCTGGTATAAGTATAGTTCTTTCTAATAGCTAGTCAAGCAAGCAACAAGTTAGCTAATCATGGACTAACTACTATATTTGTAATTAAAGCCAAGTGCTATCAAGCTAGGAAGCATCACTTTTTTTATTAAATCCTGTAGCTAATTTTTCTAGCAAGCTCTTCAGATTATTGTATTGTGTTATTAAAGCCATTAATCAAGTTCAATAGCAAGTGTTAGCCTTGACCCTCTGACATCGTTATTGTCTGCTAGAGTTATGCCAAACTAGCACATGGGAATAGGTACTGAATAAATTGGATGTAAATACATTAATATTTTCACCACGGTGCAATTGTGTCTGCGTGCATGGTATCTATACTGTGTTGGAATAACTACAACAACATTTCCAAAAAGGTTGTGACACTGTGTAAAATTTAAATAAAAACAGAATGCTATGATTTTCATATCAGGGAAAGCCTATCTTTCATTGGAAATAGTAATATAGATATTTAAGCAGTGCCTAAAAGCAGAGATTCTGATGAGTATATGAGTAAAATATTTGCAAGGGCACAAAATCAGCCTGAAGAGAGTAATTATATCATCGCATATGAGCCATCGAATTGTGCAGTGTCATGCATTTCACGTCAGTAAACTGCTGCATTGTCTTGTGACAGTGATACCAATAATGAGATACGCATCACAGTTATGATACATATTTATTCCTTTCTTTGATACCACATGCCATGCGCCAGAAACAACACCATGGCATTTATTATGGTGTGACTTTGCTGGGTGCCTGGTGGACGGCAGTGAACCAGCGCTTTCACTGTACATCATTACTAGAATACAGTTACGATCGAATATCAAACTTGATATGTCAAACAGCAAGGTTACATCTCTCACGTCCATGTGCTTTGGGGCTCAGAGCATGCAGCCACAGACTGCAAGGTGCTCGCATGCCATTAGGACTAAGTAGCATCTGTTCCTGATTAAAGCTCAATCACAGCACATACATATAAGGACTCAGTAACACACAGACTTTGCAAAAGCCTTGTATTTTGTATCACTTTTCTAGTTTTGACCCTGTTTATGGTTTTGGACTTTGAGTATTGTATTACCTCTGATATCCTTTCTGTGCCTCACTCAACCACTGCCTGTTTTCCGACTCTGTTTTTGTCTCCATTTTGGATCTGTTTGCTAGTGTGCTTTCAATAAAACTCTTCCTGCACTTGCATCCATCTATTTCCCTTACATGACAGAAACTGTCAACTGTTAAACAAGCTAGTGGACTAATAAAACTGTTTTAACTAGTTATGAATATTTTCCATAAAATATGTAAGTAAATAATCCCACATTATTTTTCAAAAAGTAAATTACAAATAAGCGCTGGATAAAAACCCATCTATCTTATGTAATGGTCAAGGGTTTGAGAGATGTTGCCTTGCACTTACAGTATGGTTGGGTACCCTGTGGTGGTACATGTTCATCATTTGTCATTTGTATGTACAGACATTGTATGGTCAAAGCTATCAAAAATCAGGTTGATGCATTTCTGTTAAGTTCGAGGTGCCGCACGCTTTTGACTTCTGCGATAAAAACAACATATCAAATGATGCAAATGAGAAATCATATTTATTTATTTATTTATTTAAAATTTATGCTCATTTTGAATTTAATGCCAGAAACATGTTTCAAAAAAGTTGGGACGGGACAACAAAAGACTGGAAAAGTTGTGTAATGTTGTTATAATAATAATAATAATAATAATAATAATAATAATAATAATAATAATAATGCTAATTGACAGCAGGTCAGTGACATGATTGGGTATAAAAAGAGCATCCCAGAGAGGCGGAGTCTCTCAGAAGTAAAGATGGGGAGGGGTTCACCACTCTGTGAAAGACTGCGTGGGCAAACAGTGCAACAATTTAAGAATAACATTCATCGACGTAAAATTGCAAAGAATTTGGGGATCACATAATCTACGGTACATGATATCATTAAAAGATTCAGAGAAACTGGAGAAATCTCTGTACACAAGGGACAAGGCTGAAAACCAACAATGGATGGCCATGATCTTTGGGCCCTCAGGTGACACTACATTACAAACAGTGTCCATGTAGTGGAAGTCACTGCATGGACTCAGGAACACTTCCAAAAACTATTGTCTGTGAATACAGTTTGTCACTACATTCATAAATGCAAGTTAAAACCATATATAAACAATATCCAGAAACACCGCCACCTTCTCTGGGCCCAAGCTCTTTTATGATAGACTGAGGTGAAGTGAAAAATTGCCCTGTGGTCTGCTGAATCAAAATTTGAAATTCTTTTTGGAAATCATGGACACCACATCCTCCAGGCTAAAGAGGAGAGGAGACCGTCTGGGTTGTTATTAGTGCACAGTTCAAAAGCCAGGATCTGTGATGGTATGAGGGTGTATTAGTGCACATGGCATGGGTCTTGGGTCTTGACATGGGCATCTTGGAAGAGACCATTAATGCTGAATGATATATTGACAACATCCAGATGATATATTTTCCAGGAAAGGCCTTGCTTATTTCAGCAAGACAAACCATCTTCTGACCATATTACAACTGCATGGCTCCATTGTAAAAGAGTCTGGGTGCTAAACTGGCCTGCCTGCAGTTCAGACCTCTCTCCCGTTTAAAACATTTGGCACATTATGAAATGCAAAATAAACTAAGGAGACCCAAAACAGTTGTGCAACTAAAATGGTATATCAGGCAAGAATGGGACAACATTTCTCTTTCAAAACTACAGCAATTGGTCTCCTCAACTCCCAAATGTTTACAGAGTGTTGTTAAAAGTAGAGCTGATGCAACACAGTGATAAACATGCCCCATCTCAATTTTTTGAAACATGTTGCGGGCATCAAATTCACAATGAGCATATATTTGTCAAAAAACAACAAAAATTTCTTAAACATTTTATGTGTTATTTTTGTATTATTTCCAATGAAATACATGGTTTCGGTGATTTGCAAATCATCACATTCTGTTTTTATTTATGTTTTACACAGCGTCCCAATCTTTTTGTAATTGGGGTTGTAATCGATACAAATATATGTATCGATTAACTACTGTCTATTTATGTCACAAATATTTCATTATTTTGTCTCTTTTTCAATATATGGATCTCTGTAGTTTATTTGCATTGTTAATTTGCACAGGCAGGCTGTGGGATGCCTGATTAGATACAGTTTATTCCCATGAAACCAATGTATTGACCTAATTAGCCAAAAGAAATGGGGGTTGATTCTGTGAATAAAATGTTTATTATAAACAGGGATGATGATGATGATGATGATGATGATGATAGCTTTAAAGATTTCCACTGTTTAACTCTGCTAATTACATTCTGTTCTAATCTGCCTCATTAGTGGAACAGGATAGTTTTATTTAGAGTGATCTACAGGGATTTTCACATCATCATGTCATTACAAGAATTACTCTGAGATTATGATGTTTTTTTTTTTATTGACACGAATAAATTTCACTTTGGTATTAGTGTTAGAGAAGCCAAATTTGCATCTTTTTGACAAGAGTTTTGCTTTATTCCAAAATCATCAGACTATATACAGTGTGTACTCAGACCCGTTGCAACAAGGTGGCAGACTTGGCAATTGCCTAGGGCCCCAGCCCTCGAAGGGCCCCCACTGCCGAACGACTGGTTATGTATTCAATAGCAATGACAACTTTTTGAGCGCCGCAGTGCAGCGCCTAATGACACTTGTTGAAATACCCTAGTTCCAAGGGGGGCCCCCTAATGCACAACAGCTCCTCCCTACATGCTTTGGCCGAAAAGTGCAATGACAGTCTGTTGTCAACCCCTCAATGCCCATCTCCGTCCAGTCAAGTGGTTGCAGAGCTCCGTGGCAAAAAAAAAAATAAAAAAATCAAATATGAAGCGAAATTACCCCTCAGGGAGCCAGAAGAGAAAGAAGAAAAGGGAAGAGGAAGACAGAAAAAAACAAGACACTGGTAAGTGAGAATGTACACACTCATTAATACCAAGCGGGTCGACAAGCAAAATAGCTAGCTTACATTAATGGTAGTTATCTTGTAGACAGTGTTTATAACAGTGATGTAAACGTTGTCATGCACAACAGGCTTACAAACTTGCAAGGACTGGCTAAAAATTCTAATATGTGCCACACAAATAGGTGAAAGACTGTCAACTTCTCTCAGATTAACTTATTGTGTTTATCAAAATGTCATAGTCAGAGTTAGTTTCAGCGAGCTGCATGGCTTTCATCAGAAGTAGCTAGTGTGTCGTGAGCATGAATGGAGTAGGACAGGGGATGGCTCACAAGAAAGCTCTTTTTTACATAAATAGGCTACGTTTGTGACCTTGGTCAGATATTAATGCAGTAATTCAGCTAAGAAACCCGAACTTTCTGCAAGGAAGCCCTGCTGCGATCAACACGGCTAATGGCTACGACATGGCAAGTTTGCTTCGCTTGTGTCTCTGTATTGTTTTTGCTTCCATGGGAAGGAAGGACAGCCCTTGCCATTTTCTCTGATTCTAGTAACCTCTGCAAGAATTATACAGTGAGAAGCTACTAGACTTGTACAGCAATTTAAGCATTGCACTACGTTTACTTCTTACACTTCCTGTGTCAGTTGCCTCAAGTGAGAGGAGCTTTTCAGCTCTGAAGCTTATTAAGAACTATATGAGGTCCGCCATGGGCCAAGAGAGGCTCTCAGGACTGGCACTGATGTCAATTGAATGTGATGTCCGCAGGTCTTTGGACATGGAGGGTATTGTGGCTGCCTTTGCTGAAGCCAAAGCCCGCAAGCAGCAGTTTTAGACATTTTGCCCATGATTCTAGTTGTGTATTCTTAAATTTTTATGTGTTTTTCTGTACCTTTTGCACTTTTCTGTGTGTGCTGGTTCTTATTAAGATTCTTATTCATGTTTGTAATCATTTAATCACCATTTGAAGTTATTTCTACTTGTGTATATACTGTAAATATTTAGTGTTGTGTTATTCACACATTTTATATTACTTTATCTTATTTTCATATTTGATTTATATATATATATATATATATACTGTATGTGTGTGTGTGTGTGTGTGTGTGTGTGTATTTTGTCTATTCTTGTGTTTAATTGGGTTTGATAATTATTTATAATAATGTAAAGAGTTCATTTATTAAGTAAAAATCGTAAGAATGATTACAATATGTGTGATGTTTATTTATTAAGTCTTCAGTGGGTAGGCGGCCATAAGGCCTTTCGTTGAGGGGGGGATAATTATGGGCCCCAGATCACCCTTTGCCTCGGGCCCCCAAATAGCTTGAAACGGGCCTGTGTGTACTGCATATACAGAAGAGCTTCAGCTCATATGTACATCAAACATTAGAATAAGGAAAAATGTGAGCACAAGGTATTTGACCATGACATGGTTATTGGTGCCAGACAGACTGGTTTAAGTATTTCAGAAACTGTTACATATGTGCATATTTCATATGCAAACAAGTGTTTTACTGGGAAATATACCACTCGTGTTTTTCATATGAGCTACATCCAGGACATGGAGAAGCAAAACCATGACATATTTCTCTATATGTCACTCATGAGGAAATCGATGAATTGTTTTGATAAATTTGGGCTCTTTTTGTTTGTGAATGTGTCTATATAAAAAGAAACTCACACGCTGACTTAAAGATATGAAGTTTATCTTCTCGTGTTGAAAACTTGCATTTTTCATATGAAATACATTGCAGATCTGAGTGACATATTTAACAGTTATTCCACGAAATCAAGTCGTACATGAGCTGATAGCTGATGAGGCGCGTAGTGCTGAGTTGACTATAAGCCATGTATGATGAGATTGAGTGGAATAACTGTTTTATTCTATCCACATTCACTGGATTTTGAGAAACAGAGCATTTTTATTTTTATTTTTTGCAAATTCGATAAATAAAAACTTTATACAAAACATCCGACAAAATCATTTCTGCTTTGACTGTAAACAAACTGGCAAAATGACAGTAGCAATTTGTGAAAAATGCTGTAATAATAATTCTTGAAAAATAAAAAAGATAAGTTCTTTCCGTCAGATACTTTCATTCCATATTTTGTTGCTTTTTTTGTATTTTTGGGAGCTTTGTTTTCGAGTAAAGTTTTTATTTCATCCTTGGTTGGTTCAGCAACATGTTCTGCCATTTTGTTTTTCTCTACTTACTTTATACGATCTGATATCTGAGTAGTAGAGTAGCCAATCAGAGTGCACGATTGCTCGTATCCCGTGAATGTGGATAGAATAATTCCTGATATTTTGCTCCGATGATGTCACTCCCAGTGTTTTCCCGCTGACGTAACGCACGTTGTCAAAATGGCAAACCGGTTCAAAATTTAAATTATTTTGATTAACTTGCATATTTTATTAATTAATTAATTAATTTATTTATTTAGGATATGTTCATATAATATCAAGAACATAACATGGTGGTGCAAAGATATGAAGTTTATCTTCTCATGTTGAAAATATTTTCACTCATTCGCTTCACTCGCTCGTGATATATACATTCACCACTCGGAGATAACCTTCATATTTTCACACAACCATGTAATATCCTCTATATATACAAATACGTATAGTGGCAGTTCTGCAGGTGGAAATGCCTTGCAGATGAGAGAGGTCAGACAAGAATGCTCAAACTGGTTTGAGTTGACAGGAAGACTACAGTAACTCAAATAATCACTCTTTACAACTGTAATAAGCAGAAAGGCATCTCAGAGTACTGTACATAGCATGTCAAACCTTGAGAAGAGGGGCTACACCAGCAAAAGACCATGTCAGGTTGTTCTCCTGTCAGGGATGAACAGGAATCTGAGGCTACAGTTGTGTCAGTTCTGCACACTGTGGCGCGTGCACCTGAAGACGTGCCTCAGGCTGCACACACACTGAGTGGACTCCAGCACGTGCGCCGTGAACAAGGCGCACCTGAGCTCAATTAAGGAACTATGTGTTTGCCTATTTAAGGACTGTGCTGATGCATTTGCATCACAAAGTATTACGATACGCAAGTATGCATTATGGAGCCTTTCTTCCCATATTCTTGATTTCATGTTTCTCGATTCTTGTGCCTGTTTCTCGTTCTTGTTCTCGCTTAGCCTTTGTTGTACTGTTTGCGCCTCAACCGACCCTTTTGCCTTTTATCACATTTTTGACCTTGCCTGCCGTTTTGGATTGTTTGCCTGAGTATAGTTTTGCACTTTGTATATATCTGCAGTCTTATTATTAAACTGATTACTTCTGCACATACATTCGCCTCCCTTGTGTACCTGACAGAATACTTCGCCTTACAATGGATGTAGCAGAAGGTTTCAATACTCCATGCCACGCCACTTATGGAATTTTGTATCTCAGCCTCTAGCCTCATTTTATCGCCAGCATACTGGTGCTTACACTCCTACACCTTACAATAGAGAGTATCACCCATGTGGATTCAGCATCCAGTGTGGCATCTTTTATGCAGACTTTGAGGAACCCAAGCCTCCAGAACCCATCTGGGTTACATTTGTGATTTCCTGGCTGACTGGATGGGCATGCCAATGGGCCGAGTGTCTCATGAGATTAGAGCACCCATGCCTCCAGAGCTCACAGGAGTTTCAGTTTATGCTGTAGTTTATATACGAGTACTTAGAGAAGAACTCGCATAAAATTTTTGGGAGGGGGCTATCACGTCTGAGGCCAAAGCAGCAGCAGTAAAGGAGGCCATTGCTCTACAGTGCCTCCTGAAGGCCGTTGCTCCAGAGCTCCCTCCAGTGGCCAACTCAGCCAAGGAGACTGTCGCTCCAGAGCTCCCTCAAGTGGCTGATGTAGAGACAGCAGAGGAGGCTGTTGTTCCTGAGCCCCTCTTGGAGGCTGTCTCCCCTAAGCTCATTTCTCAGCCAGAACCAGCACCTGAATTATTGCCTGAACCAGTGTCAGTATCATAACCCATGCCTGAACCTGAGCCAGTGCCAGCATCTGTGCCAGTGCCAGCGTCCATTCCTGTGCCAGTGTCATTGTCTGTTCCGGTGCCAGAGCCAGCACCAGTGCCTGCTCCAGAACCAGAATCGGAGTCAGCCCCAATGTCTGCTCCAGAACCAGTGCCAGAGTCAGAGCCAGTGTCTGCTCCAGAACCAGTGCCAGAGTCAGCGCCAGTGTCAGCTCCAGTGCCAGAGTTGGAGTCAGTGCCAGTGTCTGCTCCAGAACCAGTGCCAGAGCCAGTGTCAGAGCCTGTGCCAGTGTCTACTCCAGAACCTATGCCAGCGCCAGTGTCAGAGTCAGCTCCAGTGCCAGAGCCTGCGTCAGTGCCTACTCCAGAGCCAGTGCCAGCGTCAGAACCTGCATCAGAACCAGCACCAGAGTTGGCACCTGCACCAGCTTCAGTGCTGATGCCAGAGTTAAGGCCAGAACCTGAGCCTGTTTCTGAACCTGTGTCAGAGGACGTTGGAACGACCTCTGCCTCAGCTGGCCATGAAGACGTCTGCGTGGTCCTGCCACCACCTGGCCATGAAGACATCTGCGTCGTCCCGCCACCGCCCGGCCATGAAGATGTCTGCATCATCCCGCGCCAGGTCCTAACCAGGACCAAAGCAGCGCACTGACAAAGCTCGAGCCTGTACCTGAGCCAAGTCCAGAGTTCAAAAGAGAGCCAAGTCCAGAGTTCGAAAGAGAGCCAAGTCCACAGTCCAAGCCAAGTCCACAGTCTGAGCCAAGTCCAGAACTCGAGTCATCCCCAGATCCTGAGTCCTCTCCTGAGCCCGAATACAGCCTGGAGCCTGAGTTGAAGCTCGCTTCCTGCCCTGAGCCCAAACCAGTTCCTGAACTCCAGCTTGAGTCATCTCCTGAGCTTGAGCCCAGCCCTACGTCCAAGCCAGTTCCAGAACTCCAGCCTGAGTCATCTCCTGAGCTGGAGCCAGAGTCCAGCCCAAAGCTCAAGTCATCGCCAGAGCTTGAGACCACCTTCAGTTTCGGATCCTAGCCAAGTCCAAGACCCAGGTTAAGTCCGGAGTCTGAGCATGATTCCAGTCCAAAGCCCAAGTCAAGTCCCGAGTTCAAGCCCACTCCTAGCCAAGAACCCAAGTCATGTCCTGAGCCCAAACCCCCACCA
This sequence comes from Neoarius graeffei, assembly GCF_027579695.1. NCBI lineage: Eukaryota > Metazoa > Chordata > Actinopteri > Siluriformes > Ariidae > Neoarius > Neoarius graeffei. The sequence continues at coordinate 37,661,751 of NC_083574.1, read as the reverse complement.
GGGCCAAGTATTATGGATTTTTGCTCCCAGAGGGATCTCTTTGGGAGGGGGTTCTGTCAGTCCTGCGCGCTGTGGCGCGTGCACTTGAAGGCATGCCTCAGGCTGTGCACGCGCCAAGTGAACTCCAGCATGCGCACTGTAAACAAGGTGCACCTGAGCTCAATTAAGGAACTATGTGTTTGCCTATTTAAGGATTGTGCTCATGCATTTGCATCACGAAGTATTACAATATGCAAGTACGCATTACCGAGTCTTTCTTCCCGTGTTCTTGATTTCATGTTTTTCGATTCTTGTGCCTGTTTCTCATTCTTGTTCTCGCTTAGCCTTTGTTGTACTGTTTGCACCTCAACCAACCCTTTCGCCTGTTATCACATTTTTGACCTTGCCTGCCGTTTTGGATTGTTTGCCTGTGTATAGTTTTGCACTTTGTATATATCTGCACTCTTCTTATTAAACTGATTACTTTTGCACATACATTTGCCTCCCTCATGTACCTGACAAGTAGCACAGGCTCAGACTGGAAAAGCATTCTGTGATCCTTTTCCAACCTTTAACTGCCTAGTTTCTGTAGTTGTTTAGTTTAAACTATTTTCATTGACATATTGGTCTGTGTTCACTTTGGTTAACAGTTTCCAAGATTGCTCACAATGCCATTCAACTACCTGCTGACAGTGTTGCTATCTCTATCTAAAAAGAGTGATGCAGCAGCACTTTAATGCCATGGCTTAGAAGTTAGAGAAGTAGCTTTGGGACCAAAAGGTCGCTGGATCAATTCCTTGGACCAGTAGGAATGGATGAAGTGCCCTTGAGCAAGGCACCTAACCCCCAACTGTTCACTGGGTGGGGTGTGTTGAGGTCCTGTTGTACATCTCTCTGGATAAGAGCATCTGCTAAATAGCTGTAATGTAATACCTCTGTCCAGCCCTTTCATCTTTTAATCTGTACACTCAAAGTGTTAGGGTTTTGCTGGGATTCGAACCTGGTTCGTTGGTGTGATGATCCAGCAAACCCCCACTAGGCCACCAGGGGAATGACGCAAATGCAGAGGCGTGAGGCGGAAGTAGAAAAAGTAACAAAAGGTTTATTTATACTATGTACACTATATACAATCCAGGGCAAAAAAAAACAAAAAACAAAGAGTATAATTCAAAAAGAAAAAGGCAAAAATGCAAAAGCTCAGAAGATCCACAAAACACAGTACAAAGGAAACTGGAGATAAACATAACAGCACAAAGACTCCGTGACAAGAGGACTGAACTCAGGGGTATAAATACACAAACTAATTAAGGACACAGGTGAAGATAATTAGGACTAACAGGCAATTAACAAAAACACAAAACACAGGAACAGTGGCGGCCTCTAGAGGCCAAAATAAACAAGACATGAAAAGGAAATAACAGCGGCCTCTAGAGGCCAAAACAGTCCAAGTCCTAACACAAAGAGGTTGGCTTCCAAAGCTTCAACATTAATACTGCATTTGTGGTGCCTTGTAATAATCATGTGATAACTTGTAAGTTGATGTCATGAAGTCCGAAATACAAAGTGGGGAAAAAACACGGACACCTCCATAAAGCACATTTGCTATGTCAGAACATGTAATGCTTATAAAAATATTACTTAAACCACATTTTTACAGTTACAGGCTTGAGAGTTGATTGGTGTTGTTCTATTATGTATTGTGTGTATATATATATATATATATATATATGGGCGGCACGGTGGTGTAGTGGTTAGCGCTGTCGCCTCACAGCAAGAAGGTCCGGGTTCGAGCCCCGTGGCCAGCGAGGGCCTTTCTGTGTGGAGTTTGCATGTTGTCCGCGTGGGTTTCCTCCAGGTGCTCCGGTTTCCCCCACAGTCCAAAGACATGCAGGTTAGGTTAACTGGTGACTCTAAATTGACCGTAGGTGTGAGTGAGAATGGTTGTCTGTGTCTATGTGTCAGCCCTGTGATGACCTGGCAACTTCTCCAGGGAGTACCCCGCCTTTCGCCCGTAGTCAGCTGGGATAGGCTCCAGCTTGCCTGCGACCCTGTAGAACAGGATAAAGCGGCTAGAGATAATGAGATTTATATATATATATATTTTTTTTTTTTTTTACTTATTTAAATGTACTATTCATCTTTGCACTATGCACCATATTGCACCAAAAGGGAAATCCTTTCTGTGATGAACAGCTAAAATCCAGATTCATATATCAGTAATGTCACTTGTAAAATATCTGAACACTTATACCGTCATTCTGTGCACACTGTATACTTTATATTTATTTAACTATTCCATACTTGACTTACCTGGATTACTTTGCACTATGCACCTATTTTTGTTGTTGTTGTTTGCTTGTTTGTTTGTTTTGTGTTTATGCTTTTTTATCTGTTTTTGTACTATGAGAGCTAAGTGAACTGGAGTCAAATTCCTCGTGTGTGTCCACACACCTGGCAATAAAAGTGTTTCTATTCTATTCTATTCTATTCTATTCTATTCTATTCTATTCTATTATAGTGAAGTTCAAACATCCATCCATCCATTATCTGTAGCCGCTTATCCTGTGCAGGGTCACAGGCAAGCTGGAGCCTATCCCAGATGATTACGGGAGAGAGGTGAGGTACACCCTGGACAACACCATTGCAGGGCTCACACATAGAGACAAACAACCATTCACACTCACATTCACACCTACAGTCAATTTACAGTCACCAATTAGCCTAACCTGCATGTCTTTGGACTGTGGGGGAAACCGGAGCACCCGAAGGAAACCCACACAGACACAGGGAGAACATGCAAACTCCACACAGAAAGGCCCTTGTTGGCCACTGAGCTCGACTCAAGAACCTTCTTGCTGTGAGGCGACAGTGCTAACCACTACACCACCATGCCGCCAGTTCAAACATTCATGCAGTATTTTGGACTGAAATTACAAGTACAGCAACAACAGCGGACAACAGCGAGTAGGAATAGCAACAAGCTACATACAACACAAGAGTTTATCTCTATCTACTGTTGGTAGATTTAGAGAGATCCATTGAAATCTTATTTAGAACTCTTTCTTGAGAGCTTTTCTATAGAATTCATCTGCACAAATTCTTTGGGCACTAAGTACTCTCTCTTCCAGTGTTTTTGATGGCTGTCCTTTTTTTTTACATACTTGTCAACATTAAATAGCAACTGTTTGGTTCTGCTAAGATTTGATCATCAACTGACATGGGCTAGGTATCTTGGCTGTAGTGTGTCTGTGAAGTCAGTTATTGAGGTGGTCTTACAGATGCGGAGGAAATCAGCATTAGAGTAATGATATCAGAACTCAATATCTTCATCATCCATGTCTGTGGTATCGCTATCTTTGTCTGTATTTCTTTTTGGATAGTTTCCATCTTTCCTTGCGTAGCCATTTCTGAGCATTCTATGAAGCATATTAAAATAACTGCTGTTAATTCTTTGTTGTTGGGCAGCTGTTAAGTTCCATGTTTGTGCTGAGAAAGTAAGATGAATCCTAAGATTCATCTTACATTCAGGAATAGCATACATGTAGCCAGGCTGATGTTGAAATTCTGAAGCTTTTGTCTCAGTTCTTGGAATTTACCTTCTGTTAGGTTGATACGAAGTGTGATTTCAGCATCACCTGTGGATGGTTTATCATATCTGATGTCACTACCCAGATACCTGAATATCATCTTATTTTCTATGGAAACACCATCTAGGCTTATGATAGTAGTTGGATATGGAGCGTCTGTGTTGAGATATTTGTAGTTGAATATCATAGTTTTTGAAAATGGTAAAAGCTAGCCACTGGACAGTAGAAGGTAGTGATGAGTTAGCAACAAGCTAGCCAGTGGACAGCAGAAAGTAGTGACTACTTAGCAACAAGCTAGCCAGTGGAAAGTAGAAAGTGGTGTCGAGTTAGCAACAAGTTAGCCAGTTAACGTTAATGATACCTTTAATGCTGATGATTACATTTTCAAAACAGCAATTAGTATGGTCAGTGTGATAGTGTTAACCAAATGCTGTTTCTGTATATTAACTGATTTTAAGCTAATACTGTTATACAGTAATTTAAAAGTACTGAAAAGTTTTAAAGGGGTACTTTACATTGTTCACAGTTTGTAGTGCTATGTTGATTTCATGTCACTCCATAAACAGGGAAGGAACTGGTAGTACAGAAGACTACCCCAAGTTGAGGGGTTGAAATTTCAACTTGAGTTTTTTGTTTGTTTGTTTTTTTCGCTTTTTACACACCTGTTGTACAACCCTGATTCCAAAAAAGTTGGGACAAAGTACAAATTGTAAATAAAAACGGAATGCAATAATTTATAAATCTCAAAAACTGATATTGTATTCACAATAGAACATAGACAACATATCAAATGTCGAAAGTGAGGCATTTTGAAATTTCATGCCAAATATTGGCTCATTTGAAATTTCATGACAGCAACACATCTCAAAAAAGTTGGGACAGGGGCAATAAGAGGCTGGAAAAGTTAAAGGTATAAAAAAGGAACAGCTGGAGGACCAAATTGCAACTCATTAGGTCAATTGGCAATAGGTCATTAATATGACTGGGGATAAAAAGAGCATCTTGGAGTGGCAGTGGCTCTCAGAAGTAAAGATGGGAAGAGGATCACCAATCCCCCTAATTCTGCGCCGACAAATAGTGGAGCAATATCAGAAAGGAGTTTGACAGAGTAAAATTGCAAAGAGTTTGAACATATCATCATCTACAGTGCATAATCTCATCAAAAGATTCATAGAATCTGGAAGAATCTCTGTGCGTAAGGGCCAAGGCCAGAAAACCATACTGGGTGCCCGTGATCTTTGGGCCCTTGGACAGCACTGCATCACAAACAGGCATGCTTCTGTAATGGAAATCACAAAATGGGCTCAGGAATATTTCCAGAGAACATTATTGCCATCTGCCATTGCCAGCTAAAACTCTATAGTTCAAAGAAAAAGCTGTATCTAAACATGATCCAGAAGCGCAGACGTCTTCTCTGGGCCAAGGCTCATTTAAAATGGACTGTGGCAAAGTGGAAAACTGTTCTGTGGTCAGATGAATCAAAATTTGAAGTTCTTTATGGAAATCAGGGACGCCGTGTCATTCGGACTAAAGAGGAGAAGTACGACCCAAGTTGTTATCAGCGCTCAGTTCAGAAGCCTGCATCTCTGATGGTATGGGGTTGCATTAGTGCGTGTGACATGGGCAGCTTACACATCTGGAAAGACACCATCAATGCTGAAAGGTATATCCAGGTTCTAGAGCAACATATGCTCCCATCCAGACGACGTCTCTTTCAGGGAAGACCTTGCATTTTCCAACATGACAATGCCAAACCACATACTGCATCAATTACAGCATCATGGCTGCATAGAAGAAGGGTCTGGGTACTGAACTGGCCAGCCTGCAGTCCAGATCTTTCACCCATAGAAAACATTTGGTTCATCATAAAACGGAAGATAGGACAAAAAAGACCTAAGACAGTTGAGCAACTAGAATCCTACATTAGACAAGAATGGGTTAACATTCCTATCCCTAAACTTGAACAACTTGTCTCCTCAGTCCCCAGACGTTTACAGACTGTTGTAAAGAGAAAAGAGGATGTCTCACAGTGGTAAACATGGCCTTGTCCCAACTTTTTTGAGATGTGGTGTTGTCATGAAATTTAAAATCACCTAATTTTTCTCTTTAAATGATACATTTTCTCAGTTTAACCATTTGTTATGTCATCTATGTTCTATTCTGAATAAAATATGGAATTTTGAAATTTCCACATCATTGCATTCCGTTTTTATTTACAATTTGTACTTTGTCCCAACTTTTTGGGAATCGGGGTTGTAGGCTAGGAGTTACAAGTTGCAGCTTCACTTTGAACACATTACTCTAATGCAGGGCTTTTCAAATTGTGGGGCGTGCCTCCCCTGGGGGGCACCAGAGTTCTTCAGGGGGGGCGCAACGTGAGGAAACATAAACCAGAATAAGTTACTATTGCGGACATTTAGCGAAGTTCAGCTAGCCTTTGCCAGAGACAAAATGGATCGATTTTTAGTACCTAAAGCTTCAGTGAGTGAGGAGACAGAGTCTGGGCCAAGCAAAAAATCAGAGCCTCCAGGATTTCGCTTGTTGTGATTCACTTGTGATTTGCAACTTCAACGGAAATTTAACCAATCCCCGTGAATTCAGGGCGGTGTTGCAATTATATCCAATCACCGCAACCTTCCTGCAAATTTGACCACTCGTTGGCATCGTCTTGAGGTGACATCGACAAACTACCTTCCGCCTTACTTCCGTGTATATGTTCAAGAGAAGCAGCATGCGCGCAGTGTTGCCAGATTGGGCGGTTTTAAGTGCATTTTGGCGGGTTTTGAACATATTTTGGGCTGGAAAACGTCAGCAGTATCTGGCAACATTGCATGATGTGCGAGTCAGTGTTTATATAGGCTTAAATTCTGTTACTGAAAGTGTGTTATGTTTACAGTGAAGGACTGTGTGCACTTTACATTATTTTTTTACTTAATACAAGAAATTAATGGATGCCAACTGTGGCAGCGGGGGCGTGGTCAAGCGCCGGTCTGTGACAGGAGGGTGGAGCCAGGGAAGGTGAGTGGCAGAATCGCTACACCTGACGGTAATTAACCTGTGTTTTGTGTGTGTTTTCCCCAGTAAACTGCTCCCTATTTAAGGAGGCTGAGAGAGAGCAGAGGGAGCGCGACCCGGGATTGGAGGAAGAGTGTGTGTGTCTGAGAGTGCGTGTGCTTACGTTGCCTAGACTGAAAAGTTGGGGAAAATAAATAGGCCTTCTCTACCTCCAAACGTTGTCCTGCCGTCCTCTGTGCTCCACCCACACATTATTCGCGCTACACCAACATTTTTGCCAAAATGGTATTTTATTTTCCATTGTTTAGGCAGCTTCAGCATCATACTGTGAGATTCTGTTCAAATTGTTGTTGTTTTTTTCTTCTATGAAGCCTGAGCCATTTATTTTATTAGTTTATAATTATTGTTTAATTTAGTCTTCAGGAGAGACTGCCTGCACACAGTACTAGTATTAATAGTGGTTTTTTTTCTTACATGAAGGCTGAGGCATTTATATTATATTTTAAGGTAACTTCATGTTGTGCTGTGAGGTTCTATGCACTTTAACTTTTGAACCGACAGGAGCATTTGGATAAGTAAAACCTATTTTTCTGCATTTTTGTAGTCCTGGTAATCTTTTATATTGGTAAAGTTGTTTATAGGACCATTTCTCAGTGTCTTTGTTTTTTTTTAATCAATAGTTTTTCAGTAATAACTTAATATTTAACATATCACTCAATTTTAATCACAAAAAGAGAAAATCGCAACAATTTCTCGCAACTTTTACTTCCTCCCGCAATGTAATCGCAACAAAAACCTAAAAAACACCACAACCTTCATCGCAATTTTTTGGAAAACCCCCCGCAACATCAGACATTTTAGCCCACAGCAATCACAAAAAAGGCCCGCGGAATCCTGGGGGGACTGAAAAAAGAAGGAAGTATGACCACGATTATTTAAAGTTTGGATTTTCATGGACTGGATCTGAAGATGCTCCACTGCCACAGTGTGTTGTCTGCCAAGAGGTGCTAGCTAATGATGCTATGAGATGTTTAAAATGTGTAAAACAAGATGTTTTAAAAAGAAAAGCACAGATGTTTAAAATGTGTAAAAAAATAAATAAATAAAAATGTGTACAACAACCTTTTTTTTTTAAATACGAATGGAACATTAAGTATAGCAACAACAAAAATTGTGGGGGGTGGCGCTGTTGTTTATTTGCTCTCTGGGGGGGGGGCCTGACTCTCCCACACTTTGAAAACCCCTGCTCTAATGCATTTCTCGGCTCTGTGATAGTCTTTGCTTGAGCCCTACTGCTCCACTTCTGTGCTCTTATTGTGCTCCACTTCTCTCTCATTGTGTGTGACTGACTATGACTTGGATCCCAGTAACTGATAGTATTGCATAATGTCAGTGCATAATTCATATCTTGTTTCTGTGAGAGGTCAGCTCTCCTGCCGTTGTAGCTTCCTTGGGGCCCGTAGTGACTCCAGTGAAATATTAATGACAGAAATGACCACAAAGCCACACAGGAACAAGTGTATACGTATGAACGCATCTGGTCTCCGCTTTCATTTTCTGAAGTAACATTTTACATAACGTGGTACAAATGGTAATTAATTATTGATTAAAATAAATTCTGCAAGTTGATTATAATAAATCAAGTACTGCAGTGTAGTGGTGACAAATAAATCTCTCCTACACTACAGCGCACTATTATTGATTGCCACACTCTTTCACTCTGTATCAGCCCTGGGTATATTTAATTTCAGTATCTCCCCTAGAATTGTCAGAACAAGAGATCTAATGAGAGAAAAACACATTAAATAAATTTTACAATATCATTACAGAGTTGCACCTTGAATGTTGGAGTTGGGAATCTGAGCAATACGACACATAAATCATGCCAGTCCCAGTGCAATAAAGCTAAAGGAACAAGCTGTAATGGATTACAGCATCGGGGGAAACTCTTCTCCCGTGAAACCTGGATGAGTCATGCGTGTTCAAAGCTTCTGATGAGTTCTCTGAGAGCACACAAGTGATTGAAGGATTTCTGGGGAAAGCAATTGTGAACATTTGAATTTGTGGCTCAACAACCAAATAAATATTCAGCTCTGTTCACATGATTGATGCCTACATATTCATTCCAAATCCCCTGTCGCTGCGAGGAAGTGCTGTAGACAATAAAACCGAATTTGTGACTTTGAGTGTGTGAGTTTCCTTTTAATGTTTACCATGAATAAATGACTATTTTTGAACAGCGGTATAAATTAGCCCTCACTCAGACTTCAGGTCTGCATTGAAACTGCCATGGTATAGATCATCTGGTTTGTCCATGAGACTAATTATTTCATGCCCATAGTCACAATGGTGGGATAGCTAGAGAAGGTAAGAGGGGAGGATAGAAAGATGGTGTGAGAGAGATCCATTCTCATTAACAGTGTACAGATGTGAGTGGTGCAGCTGGTACAACACAGAACACTTAGTCCCAGCTCTCCTCTGCCAATTAGTAACATGCTGAAGTAAGTGTGTGTGTGCGCTGCTCCGTCCAGTTATGTGTCAGTTTAACTGTAAGATCTTAATTACATGCATGTCTCTCCATGCTTGAGAATATGTTGTCTCCAACATTAGTTAAGAATAAATTCTGTGGCCAAAAACAGTTTTTTTTTAGATCCATTTTGAGATCTGTGTGTATTTGTGTAAAATGCTGATGCTGTTTGCTGTACAGGCCCAGTGTCAGTGTTGTGGTGACTTTCTCTCCTTGTCTTCTCAGTTCCACTGGGTGCTGTCAAAACCCCTTTAAGAGTGTCTGATCAGCACACATCTGTACTCCAACCAGGGAGCAGCAGCTCTGAATTATTCAGCCACAGTCAAGGCTTTGGCTTTTAATGGGCAGATATCGAGGCAGCGGACAGGTAGGGCGGATTCTCTGAGTCTCAGAGGAGCGATGAGAAAGCTATATTAACTCAGGAAAATGCTGCCTCATGGCTTTTCCTGCCGAGTTGTCTCCTCTGTAGTAAAGTGCAGGGAAGCACACAGGGGTTAGGCTTTATTTGGGATATAACTCATCCGCTCGACAGAAGTGTGGGCCAACACTTCTCATGAGCATGCATGATATTCCCGAAAAGTGCAGGTGCATGGTGCAAAGCTGACGAATGTAATATTTTTCCCTAGTCTATCAAAATCAATTTTTGATTCATGGATGTACAGCACTTTGACATATTTTAAGCTATTTCCTCCACCATGCCATCACGAAACAGATTAATTATCAAATTAGTACTGAGGCGGTAGCGTGAAATCAAGCAGCATGACTCAGCGAAGGCGTACAAGCTTAGCAAGATTTGCAAGGGACAAAATGTACATACCTACAGCTTGCCATAAACAATACTGCGAGGGAGAAAAATTACAAAACAACAACATGAAAAATCCAAGAAAGAGTCATCTTTATTATTAAATATCAGACAATCAGTTCTCTAATACAAGACGAAGCAACTGATAAAGTTCCTGATACACCATGCCAAACAGTCAGATTACTTAATGTAACAAAGGGATTTAAAAAAATGTTGACGATGATGTGTCAAGCAGGGCAGCACAGTAGGGTAGCATTGCCATCACAGCTCCAGCTTCCATGGCTCTATCCTGAACTTGGGATTTACTGTCACCATGTCTGCATGAGCTTCTTTTGGGTTCTCCAGTGTCCTCCCAAAAACATGCCAGTAGGTGAATTGGCTATACAAAGGTGTGAATGAGTGTGTGAATGTGTAGTGCCCTTTAGTGGACTATACAGGGGACCACAGTGTATTCCAAGGATAGGCTCCAGATCCATCACGACCTTGATAAGAATATAGCAGTTATAGAAGGTGAATGAATGAATATGTCAAGTGCAAATGACAAACACCCTTTGGTTCCTTGAATGTTATTTGGATACTTAAACGTTCTTCTCTTCCAAAGACAATTCTACTTGGAATCATCTCTGAAAGGGAAACCCTCTGTTGTAGGGATCTTCACAGAACCTTCACGGGTTCTCCCAGAGGAACAGTCAACTTTTAGATTTGACCTTTTTTCTAAGCATATATAATGAGAAATTTAATTTCACTGACAGACGTGTAGATGGCTAATATGGCAAACCACATCACATGGTCAGTCTCAATTGTGTCATCCATATACCTGTTCAAAACCACACACTTTATTTGTTACATTTGTTCAGAATCACTCCCATAAATCACTCATGGTGCATCTGAATACTCATACTACCTTACTATATACTGTAGTATGCAAAAAGCAGTGCATTATAATCAGTAGGCATGTTCTGTAATAGTAGTCGAACGGTACCCAGATGATCTACTACAGCAATAGTGTGCAAACGTGCTACATTATGCTATCTCATAAGTCATATGGAGCCCAATTAACCAAAGAAGAATAATTTCCTGGGAAAAACATAAAGAAGATAGCGTTAGCTTTTTATTTTACCTCAGGTTGACTATTGGCTAAGCAAAGCAAGGTAATGTTTTTCAAACATTAATGATGAAAAAGGAAATGAAAAACATCTTTCTCTTCTTCTGTGTAAATGCATAAAAGCTGTCTATAAGTCGTTTTTTTTGCGAAGATGCACGACAATGCCTTTGAGTGGTGCAGTCAAGTGCCATTTTCACAGAATAAGACATTTTGTGGTATCTTCAAACATCGCTACTCTGAGGTAAATTCTCCATGGGGACTTTAAATTTTCACAGCATACATGGGTATATGTCATCTGTAAACATCTGGGCCAAAGGACAGTTAAGATGGAGGCAGAGTACATCTGAATTGTATCCTTACTACTAGCTCACATACCCCTAGACCATAATATAGATATTTGGGCAGTGCCTAAAAGCAGAGCTCCCGATGAGAATATAAGCAAAATATTTGCAAGGGCACAAAATCAACCTGAACAGAATAATAATATTATCGCATATGAACCATGAACTTGTATAGTGTAGTGCATTTCACATCAATAAATTGCTGCATTGTCTTGTGACAGTGTTTTCAATAAAACCCTTCCTGCACTTACATCCATCTTTCTCCCTTACATGACAGAAACTGTCAACTGTCCAACAAGCTAGTGGACTAATAAAACTGTTCTAACTAGTTTTATGTGAAACTGCCGTGGATATTTTCCATAAAATGTGTGAGTAAATAATCCCATGTTATTTTTTGAAAAAGCAAATTAAAAATGTGCGCTGGATGAAAACCCATGTATCTTGTGGAAATAAAGATACAAATTTCATTGTCCGGTGGTCAAGTGTTTATGCAATACATTGCCTTGCACTTATAATCAGGTTCCCTGTGGTGGTACACCAGTGGCAATCTGTTACTATTAGAGCTGGGACTTCAGCTCAGTCAAACCTTAGCCAGACACCAAAAAAGCAACAAAGCAAAGGATTTTGCAAGGGATTAACTGCAGGGTGCCAGGTCACTCCGTTGTATGTTGCTGTTGATATTGATTTTAAAAGTAACTAAGTAAATTAGACAGGGAAATGAATACTTACATCTGAGTGAAAAATACTGTGGCAAGCAAGCGTGTATGGAAGAAGAATCTGGAGACAGAAATCTTAGTTTCTCGGTTGTTAGCCTGTGCTACTTATGCTGACTTAGCACTGGCTTGACCGCTTTATTAGCATTGGCTAACACTACTGATGAACGCTACACTGGCTGGAAGGTGATTTCATTGCTGCACTGATGGCGCCGACTCACGGTTAAGCTCGTGTTGACCTTCAAGTAGGCCTAGGGTGATACATTTTTGGTCCCTCCCACTATAAATCAAAATCTGATTGGTTAAATCATCAGTCACTTCGTACATAAACATGCACTGTCATAGCCTTCTGTCCCGGCAATGAAGTCCTAACCAGTGAGTGAGCCAGGTTTAAGCTCTTCTCAGCCTAGAGACAACAAACAAAAAACTATCACTGAATAACTAAATTTCAATGTTTTCATGAAATTCACTGTAAAACTAGCTCTTCAGAATGTAAGATCACTTAATAAGCCTTTTTTAATTAATGACTTCATCGGTACACAAACTGGATTTTATGCTTCTTACTGAAATTTGGCTTGAACAATCAAGCAGCTCTATTACTCTTATTGAAGCAACTCCCCCACTCTTTGATTTCATGAGTGTTGGAAGAGCCAATAAACGGGGAGGAGGAATAGCAAATATATACAAGGCATGTTTTCAGTACAAACAGACAACTCTTGGTGATTTTACATCTTTTGAATACCTAAGTGCAATCCTAAAATGTTCTTCTAACATATTAGTGTTGACTATTTACAGACCACCAAGACTTTCTGCACCACTGTTCCTAGAGGAGTTTGGGGAACTGTTGTCAAATATTTGTTTAGAGTTTGACAATCTTATTATTTCTGGGGATTTTAATTTCCATGTTGATAATCCAGATAACACGTATGCAAATTAATTTCTTACACTGATTGATGGCTTCAACCTAACACAATATGTACAAGGACCAACACACTCCCATGGCCACACCCTCGACCTTGTCATCACTAAGGGTCTTAATGTATCTACTAGTGTCATGGACCTGGGTATATCTGATCATTTCTGTGTTTTCTTTGATGTTTCCATTTCCCCTCACTTTCAAAACAAGTCTGTGACTGTAAAAAAGAGGGTAATTACCAATGGCACAGCAGCTCTTTTTGAGCAGGTACTCTCAGAACTCCCATGTCAATCTTCAGATTGTGCAGATGATCTAATGGAAATTTTTAATTCAAGAATGAATCATATTATGGATGCTATTTCTCCTTTAAAAACCAAAAGAGTCATAGACAAAGGAAAAGCACCCTGGAAACTAAATCCAACAGTTAAAATGTTAAAGAGGGAATGTAGAAAGTCTGAAAGAAAATGGCGTAAATCTAAACTCCAGATTCATTATCAACTCTACAAAGGGATGTTATGTAAATACAACTTAGAAATTTCTAAAGCAAGACAGTCTTTTTTTGCTGACATTATTAATAGGAATATCAACAATGCCCGTGTGCTATTTTCTACAGTTGAAAAGCTAACAAACCCATCAAAACAAATGCCTTCTGAATTTCTCTCAGTTAACACATGCAACGACTTTGCATCTTTTTTCAAAGGAAAGATTGATAAAATACGTATGAATATAGCCACACAGGTGCAAACACTTCAAAATCTGGAACCATTGGATAATGAGAGAGGGGGTCGTAATACAATGTTGTGGCAGCGGGGGCATGGTCAAGAGCCGGTCTGTGACAGGAGGGCGGAGCCAGGGAAGGTGAGTGGCAGAATCGCTACACCTGACAGTAATTAACCTGTGTTTTGTGTGTTTTCCCAGTAACCGCTCCCTATTTAAGGAGGCAGAGGGAGAGCAGAGGGAGCGCAACCTGGGACCAGAACACAGAGTGTGTGTGTGTTACGCCGCATACTAGAAACTGGCGATTAGACTGAAAAGTTGAGAAATAAAAGCCTTCTCTGTATCTAATGCGTTGTCCTGCCGTCCTCTGTGCTCCACCCACACTCCGTAAGCGCTACAGTGGTGCCGAAACCTGGGAAAAGGTGGAGCACCAACCTTGCAGCCCCATGGAATCCTCCCCGTTCGCGGACTTGGTCCACGCCCTTGCCATGGCTCAGCAGAGTCAGCACCAGGCACTCGTCACGCTCCGAAAGGAGCAGGAGCGACGCTTCGAAGCCCTGGTGCTGGCCCAGCAGGAAGATCGTGAGGCATTCCGGCATCTCCTCATGTCGGCGGGGTCCACCAGTGCCCCGGCCGTGGGCCCGTCTCCCCTCACCATGACCAAGATGGGCCCGCAGGATGACCCCGAGGCGTTTATCACCTTGTTCGAGCAGGTCGCCGAAGCCTCGGGGTGGCCGATGGAGCAGCGCGCGGCGCGCCTCCTCCCCCTCCTGACGGGAGAGGCGCAGCTGGCCGCACTACAGCTCCCCGCCGACCGCTGACTGGCCTACGCGGACCTTCGCCGGGCCGTCCTCCAGCACGTGGGGCGCACGCCCGAACAACAGCGCCAGTGCTTCCGCGCGCTGCGGATGGAGGAAGTCAGCCGGCCATTCGCGTTCAGCCAGCAGTTCCGGGACGCCTGCTGGCGGTGGCTGAGGGCTGACGATCGCGACACCGAGGGAATCATCGATCAGGTGGTGCTGGAGCAATTCATCGCCCGCTTACCAGCCGGAACCGCGGAGTGGGTCCAGTGCCACCGCCCGGCGTCGCTGGATCAGGCCGTAGGACTGGTGGAGGATCATTTGGCGGCTGTTCTGGTGGCAGGACGGCTGACGACGTCGTCTCTTCTCTCCTCTTCTCTCTCTCTTCCTCCCCCCCTTCTGTGTCCCGTCCTCGCCCCATTCCCCCACCACGGAGGCGGGGGCCGGCTCCACCCCAGCCAGCCCGCCGCACCCGTGGTGCCCTCCCGTTTCTCCTTTCTGTGTCTGTCTCTCCCCCCCCTCAGGTGAGTGAGCCCCAGAGCACAGCTGCAGAGGGAAGGCCCGGGCCGGTTTGCTGGCACTGCGGGGAACCGGGCCACCTGCAGCAACAGTGCGCAGCAATGGAGGTGGGCACGGTGGTGCGGATCCCCGACGCGCCAGAAGCTGCCCTCGATCGGGCCGGAGCGTATCGCATACCGGTGAGTGTACAAGGGGCTACATATCAGGCGTTGGTGGATTCGGGTTGCAATCAGACCTCAATCCGCCAAAGCCTGGTGCAAGACGAGGCATTGGGGGGAGCACACGGGGTGAAGGTGTTGTGTGTGCACGGGGATGTTCACAAATACCCTTTGGTGTTGGTCCACATATATTTCAGAGGGGAAAAATCTATAGTGAAGGCGGCGGTTAATCCTCGCCTTACACACTCTTTAATTTTGGGGACTGATTGGCCGGGATTTCAGGGTTTGATGACGCGCCTAGTAAAGAGTGGGTCCTGCCGTTTGACAGGGGGAGGTCCCGGTGTCGCTTTGGCTGGAGCTGCGGTCGCAGAGCCGTCTATGTCATCTCCGCGACAGAGCGAGGAGCCGCCGGCTCCTCCTCTTTCTGTTGGGGAATCCCTCGCAGATTTCCCACTAGAACAATCACGAGACAAGACTCTGCGACACGCGTTTGACCAAGTGAGAGTAATCGATGGTCAAACGCTCCAGCCGAATGCCACCCTGTCCTTCCCCTATTTTTCCATTTTGAAGGATAGATTATACCAAGTGACACAGGACACTCAGACAAAAGAGCGAGTCACACAGTTATTAATTCCAAAGAGCCGCCGGGAATTGGTATTCCAGGCGGCTCACTTTAATCCCATGGCTGGACACCTAGGGCAGGATAAGACACTAGCCCAGATAATGGCTCGATTTTATTGGCCGGGGATTCGCGGCGATGTCCATAAGTGGTGTACGGGGTGCCGCAAATGCCAGTTAGTAAATCCAGCGGCCATTCCAAAAGCGCCCTTGCGCCTCCTACCATTAATCGAGACCCCGTTCGAAAGAATTGGGATGGATCTCGTCGGGCCATTAGATCGGTCAACACGAGGGTACCGCTTTATATTGGTTCTGGTGGACTATGCAACGCGATACCCGGAAGCGGTGCCTCTTCGCAATATCTCAGCATGCAGTATTGTAGAGGCCCTCTTCTACGTCATCTCCTGGGTTGGAATCCCGAAAGAGATTCTGACTGACCAAGGCACCTCGTTTATGTCACGAACACTGAGCGAACTGTATGGGTTATTGGGGATTAAGCCGATCCGCACCAGTGTGTATCACCCACAAACGGACGGTTTAGTTGAACGGTTCAATCGCACCCTCAAAAATGTAATCAAAAAATTTGTAAGTGAGGATGCACGTAACTGGGATAAGTGGCTTGAACCCTTGAAATTTGCAGTGCGAGAGGTCCCCCAAGCCTCCACAGGGTTCTCCCCGTTTGAATTATTATATGGGCGTAAGCCGCGCGGCATCTTAGATGTACTGCGGGAAAATTGGGAGGAGGGACCTTCACAGAGTAAAAACGAAATTCAGTACATTATGGACCTGCGCGCAAAACTCCACACGCTCACCCACCTAACTCAGGAGAATTTGCGGCAGGCCCAGGAACGGCAAGCCCGCCTGTACAACAAGGGCACGCGCCTTAGAGAGTTCACTCCGGGAGATAAGGTACTCGTCCTGTTGCCCATGTTGAGCTCCAAATTAATCGCCAAGTGGCAAGGACTCTTTGAGGTCACACGGCAAGTCGGGGACGTCGACTATGAGGTAAGGCAAACAGACAGGGAGGGGGCACTACAGATCTACCACCTCAATCTACTGAAACTCTGGAATGAGGAGGTCCCCGTGGCGTTGGTGTCGGTAGTTCCAGAGAAGGCGGAGCTGGGGCCGGAGGTTCAAAGAGGGACATTGGCATCACGTACCTCTCCGGTCCCCTGTGGAGACCACCTCTCCCCGACCCAACTCACGAAGGTCGCCCAGTTGCAGGCCGAGTTTTCGGATGTGTTCTTGCCCCTGCCTGGTCGCACTAACCTCATAGAACACCACATAGAGACGCCCCCGGGGATGGTAGTGCGTAGCCACCCTTATAGGCTACCCAAACACAAAAAAAAGGTGGTTCGGGAAGAACTTCAGGCCATGCTCGAAATGGGCATCATTGAGGAGTCCCGCAGTGACTGGAGCAGCCCGGTGGTCTTGGTACCCAAGGCCGACGGGTCGGTCCAGTTCTGTGTGGACTATAGAAAAGTCAACGCGGTGTCTAAATTCGATGCGTACCCAATGCCTCGTATTGATGAGCTGCTCGATCGACTAGGCACGGCTCGCTTTTACTCGACACTGGATTTGACGAAGGGATATTGGCAGATCCCCTTGACTCCATTATCCCGGGAGAAAATGGCCTTTTCCACACCGTTCGGCTTACACTAGTTCGTCACACTTCCTTTTGGGCTGTTTGGGGCGCCCACTATGTTTCAGTGGCTGATGGACAGGGTCCTCCGGCCCCACGCCACCTATGCGGCCGCTTATCTCGACGATATTATCATTTATAGTAATGACTGGCAGCGGCACCTGCAACACCTGAGGGCCGTCCTTAGGTCGCTGAGGCAGGCGGGTCTCACTGCCAACCCGAAGAAGTGTGCGATTGGGCGGGTGGAAGTACGGTATCTGGGCTTCCACTTGGGCAACGGGCAGGTGCGTCCCCAAATTAATAAGACAGTAGCGATTGCGGCCTGCCCGAGGCCCAAGACCAAAAAGGGGTGAGACAGTTCCTGGGGCTGGCTGGCTGGCTACTATCGTAGGTTTATACCTAATTATTCGGATGTCACCAGCCTGCTGACTGACCTCACTAAAAAGGGGGCGCCAGATCCGGTCCAGTGGACGGAGCAGTGCCAGCGGGCTTTCTCTGAGGTAAAGGCTGCACTGTGTGGGGGGCCACTTTTACACTCCCCTGACTTCTCTCTCCCTTTTATGTTGCAGACAGATGCGTCGGACAGAGGGCTGGGGGCCGTTTTGTCCCAGCAGGTGGAGGGGGAGGATCGCCCCGTCCTGTACATCAGTCGGAAGCTGTCGGTGCGTGAGGGGCGCTACAGCACGATTGAGAAGGAATGCCTGGCGATCAAGTGGGCGGTCCTCGCCCTCCGTTACTACCTGCTGGGGCACTCTTTCACCCTCTGTTCGGACCACGCGCCCCTCCAGTGGCTCCACCGCATGAAGGATGCCAACGCGAGGATCACCCGTTGGTATCTGGCACTCCAACCCTTCAACTTCAAGGTGGTCCACAGGCCGGGGGCGCAGATGGTCGTGGCGGACTTCCTCTCCCGTCAAGGGGGGGGGAGTCGGCTGCGGGCCGGACGGGTGCCCGGCCTGAGTCGGGTGGTGGGGGTATGTGGCAGCGGGGGCGTGGTCAAGCGCCGGTCTGTGACAGGAGGGCGGAGCCAGGGAAGGTGAGTGGCAGAATCGCTACACCTGACGGTAATTAACCTGTGTTTTGTGTGTTTTCCCAGTAATCGCTCCCTATTTAAGGAGGCAGAGGGAGAGCAGAGGGAGCGCAACCCGGGACCAGAACACAGAGTGTGTGTGTGTGTGTGTGTTACGCCGCATACTAGAAACTGGTGATTAGACTGAAAAGTTGAGAAATAAAAGCCTTCTCTGTATCTAAAGCATTGTCCTGCCGTCCTCTGTGCTCCACCCACACTCCGTAAGCGCTACAAATGTCAACATTTAGTTTAATTGATGTTGAGACTCTGAGAAAAACAGTACAAAGTCTCAGCTCCTCCACATCTGAACTGGACATTTTACCAACAGTCTTTTTCAAATCTGTTCTTCACCTAATATCAGACGAGGTACTTCAGATTATCAACACCTCCTTACGAACTGGCATGTTTCCCTCATCTCTGAAAAAAGCGGTTGTAAAACCCCTACTGAAAAAGAATAACCTGGATGTCTCAGTACTCAACAACTACAGGCCCATATCCAATTTGCCATTCGTTGGTAAAATAATTGAAAAAATTGTTTTTAATCAATTAACTGCCTTCCTGACATTAAACGGATGTTTTGATAAGTTTCAGTCAGGTTTTCATGCCAATCATAGCACTGAAACAGCTCTTACTAAAGTCATGAATGACCTACGTCTTAATTCTGATGCTGGTAAAACATCAGTCTTGGTGCTTTTAGACTTAAGTGCTGCATTTGCCACAGTAGATCATTCCATACTGTTACATCGACTGGAGCATTGGATTGGATTTACTGGTATAGTAATCAACTGGTTAAAATCTTACCTACAACAAAGATTTTTTTATGTGGCCATTGGAGGCCACAGTTCATCACCCGTGTCCTTGAACTGTGGGGTTCCCCAGGGCTCAATCCTGGGACCATTACTATTCAACTTTTATATGCTCCCACTTGGACAAATTATTAAGAATAACTCAATAAACTTCCATAGCTATGCAGATGACACTCAGCTTTACTTAGCTATGTCACCTAATGACTATGCCCCTTTTGAGTCTCTTCATAGATGCACTGACCAAATTAACAAATGGATGTCTCACAATTTTCTTCAGCTGAACGCAGATAAAACTGAAGCAATTATATTTGGCAAAAAGGAGGAAAGGCTTAGGATTGCCACTGTTCTTGAAACTAAGGGGCTTAAAGCAAAGGATACTGTAAAAAAAACCTTGGTGTCCTTATTGACAGCGAACTTAACTTCAACAGTCATATGAAAGTGGTAAAAAAGTCTGCATTCTATCACCTAAAAAACATTTCTAAACTCAGGGGTCTCATGTCAAAACATGATCTAGAAAAACTTATTCATCCTTTCATCTCCAGTAGGGTTGATTACTGCAATAGCCTTTTCACAGGTCTTCCAAAAAAGACCATCAAAGAGCTTCAACTAATTCAAAATGCAGCAGCAAGGGTTCTTACAAGAACAAAAAGGGTAGTCCATATCACTCCAATCCTAAGGTCTCTGCACTGGCTCCCAGTGAGCTATAGAATTGACTTTAAAGCACTACTTCTTCTATGTAAAACATTAAATGGGATGGGACCCAGCTACCTACTGGATATGTTTCAATTATATGCACCAACTAGGTATCTAAGATCACAGGAGAAAAACTTGCTAGTAATACCAGCTGTCAAAATGACGTGTGGTGAAGCAGCCTTTAGTTGCTATGCTGCTAAGCTTTGGAACCAACTTCCAGATGATATCAAAAATGCTCCTACTGTTGTTAGTTTTAAATCCAGGCTCAAGACAAAGCTGTTTTCAGATGCTTTCACTTGATTAATTTTTACGTAAGTAATTAATTTCCTTTAACATAATTTCTTTTAATTTTGATTTTAATGATTTTACTTTCTTTATTTTAATTTCTTTTTAATCTTGGATTTTAATGATTTTACTTTTACTTTAATTCTTTGTTACTGTGATCCTCGTAGATTTTGTCTGCGGGACGATTTTTGGTGATCCTCGTAGATTTTGTCTGCAGGACGATTTTATTTGGTGATCCTCGTAGATTGTGTCTGCGGGACGATTTTTGGTGATCCTCGTGGAAGAGCCACGGGAAGAGCGCGCTTTATGTGATCCTCGTAGATTTTGTCTGTGGGATGATTTTTGGTGATCCTCGTAGATTTTGTCTGCGGGACGATTTTATTTGGTGATCCTTGTAGATTTTCTCTGCGGGCCGATTTTTGGTGATCCTCGTGGAAGAGCCACGGGAAGAGCGCGCTTTATGAGTTAAACCCATAATAATAATTAATCTCGAGGCTGATTCCTTTTTTGAACTTTTATTTCATTTTATTATTTTATTTCTACAATTGTTTAATTCTTATTATTTTTCTTCCCCAATTATTTTATGTAATTTTATTTTCTATTGTTTACTGTTCTGCTTTTACTTCTGTAAAGCACATTGAACTGCCACTGTGTATGAAATGTGCTATATAAATAAACTTGCTTTGCCTTGCCTTGAAGCAAATTTGACAGAAAATGAGGCCAAATTAGAATTAGAAGAGAAAAATTATAATGAAATTATGAAAGAATGAAAGCAATTTAAAAAATGAAGTAAATTAAATATAACATTTGAAACGCTCATATGTTTGGGCCTTCCCCTCTGTGGTAGACACATGTACAGACGTCGTACGGTCAAGCCATCAAAAATCAGGTCGATGAATGGGGCACACGCGGGCGGCTACACTATTACAGTAACAGTTAGGTAGTAGGTTCTTAACCAACATTAGTGCATACTGAATATTCAGATGGACCCTTGGTCACCATGAAGACTCAGTCCTGGCTTTCACTAGTGATGTTACTCAGCATTTTTTTTTCATCTGCTCAGCCAGTATCCTAGTTTTGATTCTGTTTGTTTTGATTGCAGATTGTGTCCCTGCCTAGTTTAGTCTGTGTGCTGATTGCCTGACTTTATGCCTGCTTTGCCCTTTTCATAGAGCTGTATCAAGTGAATCTTAATCAACTAGGAAGCCCACTGTCTCAATTCATTTTGTACAATCCAACTGTCATTATGATACTACAGCTGTAATATCATAGCTCTGAGTATCAAATGATCTTCTGATACTGTTCTAACACTGTCATCTTCACAATAAGCAGGCCAGCTCTCTGCAAACTTTTGTGGCCAAGTTACGACAAAACTCACATATGTAAATGAGATGTGCTTTAAGACTGTTTGTGTTATGTTCCAATGCAAAATGTGTGCAATGTGTCAGTCAACATCACATGTTTTCTCAGCATAAAATACTGTACATCACTGGACTGGACTGAGAAATGTACTAAATGCTGTCCAATACTGATGGAACGTTTCAGACAATAACTGCATGTCAAAGGCTTCACAAATCACAAAATAAGGAATTTATGCTTCACAAAAAATGGAATTTATGGCTGAGCTGCTCTTTGGAAATGACTTGTATACAAGGCCAGCATACAACACTGCATTACCTGGTGTAAGGAGCCCAAATCTTGTCCCCTTGAGCCATCATATAAAGCAATATGGACAGATGAATCATATTTCTTCTCCCACAACAAGGTTACATTTGAAGAAAGCTAAAGTACGCCATCAACCGATAATGGCCATTGCCTGTAGTTAAACTCTGTGTTACATTCACAAGGGTTTGGAGAACCATTTTATAAATAATTAAACCTGATGACAATGCTCTGCATGGTAATATATCTGACAAGGACTATGACAAACTTCAGTTGCTATTAACATTACTTGTCATGTAGAGCAAATTGTTTAGTGCAGAGGGCAAATTTGATTCCCACATTTGACTGAACTAACAAATGTTTGATGTTGTACAATGAGATTGAAAAATGCTTGTGTCTGTACAGAAGCCATTTCAAATGGCATCTTAATAATGTGCTGATGTGTGTGTGTGTGTGTGTGTGTGTGTAACTTGTTTTTAATAACATTGAAGGCAAACCAAATAAAAAAGCTTACCTGTAATTTTCACCATACCCAGTGGGAATGTGATATTGATTACAGTCTTGAATTTAATATGGTGTCCAGGCCACTGGCAAAGTTGTCTTTATGTCCTTATCCAAGACAGTTGAAATACTAATTTGATTATCACACATGCCAAAGGCCATAGTTATGCAGATGAGACCGACATTCACACTGCAGAAAGAATAATGAAATGGCTGCTGCTGTGTCTCTCCCACACATCCAACCAAAAGCAATGTCTCTCTGATTCTCATCTCATCTCATCAGGTGAAAATATAACATGAACATCCTTTTAGGAACTCAAATTTGAATTGACAGATTCATATTTAATATTCCAAAAATCCTGATGGCTAATGCTTTGAAATTGAGGTCAGTGCTGCCAGCAGGTGATTTTACCTAATACTGGTTAATGGAAGGTTAATAAGGATGTTCTGTTTAGCTTTTTTTGTTTCATTTAGATGACATTACTAATCAACCAAATAATTGTTTACATTTATATTCACAGCATTTAGCAGACACCATTATCAAGAGCAACTTATGGTCAACTATAACTGGAACTATATTCAATGTTCCCCCATCAGAGAAACAACGCCATTGGATTTATTTACCACAATTCTTGCTTCATCGGTGGATTTATTGGGCATTGTAATTAAAGGTGCTCTTGCCCTTGGCCAATTAGTGAAACACAGACAAAGGGGTGTTTGCCGGGGCGCTGGTTCATCAATGAAGGCACAGTCTATGAACCCTGTTACCAGGAATATCCCTCTCCAACATGCGTTCAGCTATAAAATGGATGAATTAAAATTGCTGATGAAGAAGAAGAACAGAGACTTTTCCACATTCTGTGTTTTTTGCTTCATGGAAACATGGCTGTGTGGATTGGTACCGGACTTGGGGCTGCAGCTGCAGGACTTCCAACTTATTTTGTGCTGATCACGACAAAGGATTTTCATGCAAAATGAAAGGTGGTGGGACTTTTTGTTTATTTTTCAATGATGGCTGGTGCACTGATGTGACAGTGATTCAGCAGTACTATTCTCCTGACTTTTTCATCAATCATTTTTCATTAACTGCAGACCATTCTACTCCCACCGAGAGTTTGCGTCCTTTATACTGGTCGTTGTTTACATTCTACTGTAAGCACAGCCAGTGCTCACTGTCCAGATACTGGATGTGGAGCAGATAAACGTAGACTCTCTGATTATAGTCCTTGACAACTTTAACAAAAGTAGCCTAAATCAGGACCTCCCCAGTTACTACCAGCTTGTTAAGTGTCCGCCCAGAGAGAAGAACATTCTGGATCATTGTTACACATCTATTAGCAATGCTTATCATGCCAGGCCCCGTGCTGCACTGGAGTACTCTGATCATGTGATAGTCTATCAGATTGCTGCAAATAGGCAGAAATGAAAACTTTCTAAACCTGTTGTGAGGAGGTCACGAATGTGGAGTAGTGACGTAGTGGATCAGTTGTGTGCATGCTTGGATTGTATTGAATTGAACATTTTCAGGTCTGCAAACAATAGTCTGGATGATGCTGTGATATCTTATATTAGCTTCTGTGAAGACTGTTATATCCCAACACACACTAGGGTGAGTTATAACAATGACCTGAATATCTTCTACTGTTGATTTGAAAGAAAAAAGGACAGTTCCACCAGCACTACAACTCAACCACCCGTGACCACAATGGAGGCTGGGGCCAGTACACATCAACTCACTTTATATGGCCCCTCACCCTCCCCTCCACCATGACGACCCTCCTTATTACAGAGAGGAATGTTAACAAGATGCTTAAGCATCAGAACCCCCGCAAAGCAGCTGGCCTGGATTCCATTTCCATCGCCCCACTGAACAGGGTGTCCGCGGAGTCTAAAAAAGTCTAAAAAAGTCTAAAATTACACATTTTCAATTTTAGGCCTAAAAAAGTCTAAAATACAGAGATATTTTGCACTGTTGGCCTAAAATCTCATTTGGGTAATTTAAGACCTAGGTTACGTGCAGAATTATTCTGCACATAGAAAATCTTCCCGGAAGTTCCTTTCAGCACCTAGATGTCACCCGGGATTGGTTGGCATCTCGGTGCTGAAAGGAACTTCCAGGAAGATTTTCTAGTTTCGGTTGTGTTGCCAGATTGGGCGGTTTTAAGTGCAATTTAGCGGGTTTTGAACATATTTTGGGCTGGAAAACGTCAGCAATATCTGGCAACACTGCGGAAGATTTCCTGGTTCCGGTTTACAGCGCTGACTCAGTTCGTGCAATTGCTGGTGCTGCGTAGGCTACCGTGTAAGCTCTGTCAATTTCAGCAACAAATTAAAAATGGAAGCGGACAAATTGGTTCCTAAAAGAACTAGTCAGTCATCTGGCATTTTTTGGATATCGCGAGGAGGACGTGGAACAGCAAATGCCAATTTGTAAAGTGTGCAAAAAAAAAAACCTGTCATCACGAAAGGCAGCAGCACTACAAATATGTTCCATCACCTGAAACTCACCCGGTACAGTATGAAGAGTCTCTTAAACTCCGAACTACTTGCCCACGAGCTAAAACCCCCCACGAGCTAAACAAATGACCATAGCGGCCTCGTTCTCCAAAGTCACCCCATATGAGAAAACGAGTCAGAGATGGAGAGCTATAACGGATGCAATCACTAACGTCATTGCCGAAGACATGATCCCAATTAGTATAGTGGAAAAACCAGGCTTCCAAAAATTACTAAACACACTCGATCCCAAATATGAGTTGCCTGGTCGCAGACATTTTACAGAGAAGGCAATACCGTAATTATACACATCTGAGAGGCAGAGCCAGAAAACATTCAGTTCAAAAGTGTGCAAAGAGAAAAATTATGTTTTGCAGATCTCTCTCTTCTCTCCCTCAATCTCTCTCTCTCTATTGTGAATGTTCCAGTGGTTCTCAGTAGTCAGGTTAATAGCTTGGAGATCTATTTTTTAAAATAATTTAATGAATGAGCACTTTTCTTATTTAGGCTAAATGTCTTTCTCAATGTTGAGCTTGCACTTTATTGATTTGAGCTCTGAGCAGCTCTGTATTGTATTGCCCCTTTGTTGCAATTTTCAAGATTGTTTTTGCAGTTTGTGCCACATCTTTGTTGAATAAAAATAGTCTTATTTCAATTCAATTGTGATTAATCACCAACATGACAATTTAAAATGTGTTGTTGAAAACCACCTGTAAAGTTAACCAAGAATGTTATTTAATCTGCAGGGATTGTAGTGAAAACAGTAAAGAGTAAAAGTTAGATTTCATGGGGTCCTTTAGAGAAGATTTAAATATATCGAGATATATATCGTATATCGTGAAATGGAGAAAATGTATCGGGATATTCATTTTTTCCCATATCGCACAGCCCTATTGTCACGGTTTGTAGCAAAATGGGCAAATGCAAGTTTAACGACTGCTGGATTGAACGCAATGATTTCGTAGACTGGTTAAAACGTGTACCAAACAATCCGTTTGAGGCGTACTGCACATTGTGCAAAAGAACACTCAAACTCAGCACCCTGGGTGTAAAGGCACCGGAATCGCACGCGAAAGCGGAGAAGCACCAGGCTGCCCATAAAAGTCTGCAACAATCGCATGCCATCACTCAATTTTGTTCCCCGTTGTCAGCTCCAAGCACATCTCGAGACGGTGTATCAGCTAACTCCGTGCAAACTGTAACGCTACAACACGCAAACCGTACGGAATTGAATGCCTCATCCTCAAGTGATTTGCGGGATGTCTTTGGCTCCACTGCAACTTAGTTCCTCATTAATGCAAGAGCGCACCCTAGGGATGTAATGAGTTCATTGGTGAATGATAATAAATTTTGTTATTTCGAAAGTAATTCAGGCTCTCCCAATTTTCTTTATTTTTTTTGTGTGGCATAAGTCTTAAATTTAACCTGCTATGGTCTTAAAAAGGTCTTAAAAAGTCTTAAATTGAACTTGTTCAAGCCTGCAGACACCCTGACTGAAGCATTGTGCTGACCAGCTGCCTCTGGTACTCACAACCATTTTCAACACCTCACAGGAGACATGCCATGTGCCAGCATGATTCAAAACTTTCACCATTATTCCCATCCACAAGAAGCCCAGGAACACACAAGTGAATGACTACAGACCCATTGCTATGACCTCCATAGTAATGAAGTGATTTGAGCACCTTGTATTCTCCCATCTCAAATCTATAACTGACCCTCTTCTAGACCCAATGCAGTTCACCTACAGAGCCAAAAGGTCTGCTGATAATGGTGTAAACATAGCTCTTCAGTTCACCCTCTAGCACCTGGATTCTCCTGGATCCTAAGCCAGGATCCTGTTTGTAGTTTTCAGTTCTGCATTCAACACGATTATTCCAGCTCTACTTGAGGACAAGCTTTCCTGGCTGGGTGTGTTGAACTCCACCTGCAGTTGGATAAAGGACTTCCTGTCTAACAGGAAACAGCATGTAAAACTTGGGAAGCATGTCTCTGACCCCCTGATCATAAGCACCGGTTCCACTCAAGGCTGAGTCCGGTCCCCCCCACACACACACACACACTTTTCTCCCTGTACACTACTAGCTGCACTTCTAGTCATGATTCCATCAAGCTCTTGAAGTTTGTAGGTGACACCACTCTCATTGGGCTCATTGCTGGTGGGGATAAGAGAAGAAGAAGAAGCCTTTATTTGTCACATGTATACTCAAGCACAGTGAAATTCATCCTCTGGATTTAACCCATTTGAAGTTGTGAAGTAGTAAAGTAGGTGTACAATGAGCGCACACACATACCCAGGGAGTAGTTGGGAGTTAAGTGCCTTGCTCAAGGGCACTTCAGCCCAAGGCCACCCCATGTTAACCTAACCACATGTCTTTGAACTGTGGGGGAAAACGAAGCACCTGGAGGAAACCCACGTAGACATGGGGAGAGCATGCAAACTCCACACAGAAAGGCCCTCGCTGGCCACGGGGCTCAAACCCAGAACCTTCTTGCTGTGAGGCGACAGTGCTAACCACTACACCAACATGCCACCCGGTGTCCATCTACAGTCCATCTACATGAGGGAAATTGATCATCTGGTAACTTGAAGCAGTCAGAACAATCTGCAGGTCAATGATTTAAAGACTGTGGAGATAGTAGTGGACTTTAGGCGTAACCCAGCTCCACCTTCCTCCATAGTTTGGTCAACACTGTGGAGTCCTTTTGCTTCCTGGGTATCATCATCTGCCAGACCTCAAATGGGAGCTGAACATCAGTTCCCTCACCAAAAAAGCTCAATAGAGGATGTACTTTCTACAGCAGTTAAAAAAGTTCAACCTGCAAAGGACAATGATGGTGCATTTATACACAGTCATCATCAAGTCAATCCTCATCTGCTCTATTATTGTCTGGTATACTGCTGCCACTAACAAGAACAAAGGCAGACTGCAGTGTATCATTCATTCTGAAGAGAAGGTGATTGGACACAATCTACCATCCCTCCAGAATTTGTGTCCCTCTAGGACCGTGAGGCGGGCAGGAAAGATTATGACCAATCTCTCCCATCCCAGTCACGGTCTGTTCAAAACACATTACACGTTACAAAAACAGCTTCAATAGTTGAACTCCTCAACAAGTCTCCTAACCTCCATTGATACTGACTCTGCCTCTGAATTGTTCTCTCCCCACACTGACTGAACAAATATAAGTGTTTCTCTGCACATCTTTTTCTCACATGCCATTGCATGGTCTAATCTGCTTTGAGCTTTCACTGAGTACCTGTGTAGAAATACACTTTGATGGTCTCTTGTATAGACACTTACTTGTACTCCCTGTTTAGCAGGTTTGGACCATTTTAATATCTATTTTAACTGCTGTATTTTATTTGCAAATAAATTGCACAGTTGTTCTCGTGGTGCAATGTATTTATTTGTACCCAGCTGTGTTTGCTCCAAATTGCACTAACTGCCAAATTTATATTTCTTTTGGTTAATACAATTTTATATACTTTTATTATAACCTTTATATATTGTGTTGCCCTTGAATGGTGCACCAAGACAAATTCCTAGTACATGTAAGTGTACTTGGCCAGTAAAATGAATTCTGATTTTGATTCTGATTCAGATTGAGCACATTATGTTCTAAATGGATACACATACAGATGTGACTAGGAGGTGCATTGTTTTGTTTTGTTTTGTTTTTTTTACTTGCAAAAATCAGAGATTTTAGCAAGTATGTTGATTTGTCAGTTTGTTTGTTGGTGCTCTAGCATCGTCATTTCTTAACCAATCTTCATCAAAATGCACAGGACAACTCACTAGGGTCACACAAACTTGAGTAGGGTCAAGGTCACCAAGGTCAAATCTTGTAAAAAACACCTAATCGGCCATAACTTCCATTTTTTTTGTGATTTTCGTAAGTATCGTGCTCTACATGACTTTTCATTTGTTTGTTTGTTTACTTTTTATTAACCACTGGAACTTTTTTAAAAATTTATTTATTTATTTACTTTTTTTGCACGAAGTCACGACTGTCCAGTCAGAGACAAAACTTGTGGGACAAATAAAACCCATGTTCATTAACATGAAATTGTATAGTGGTTTAAATTAGGCTTATAGATTGTATATATTTTGGGAACTAGAACCAACTAAGTTTGTTTGAATATATCACAGGCATGTAAATAATATTCATACTACTACTACTACTACTACTAATAATAATAATAATAATAATCATCATCATCATCATCATCATAGTCCTACAGAGACTTACACATCACTAGATGAGGTTGAGGAACCAGATTGAGGTTGAGGTCAGAGCCAGAATTGTCACAACATGCTGACAGTGCTGACATTTCTACATCTGTTTTTTTTTTTTTTTTTTGGGGGGGGGGTGTTTTTGTTCCCCCACCCCACCCCCACAGTGTTTTCTGTTTCTGGGGAATGAGTGGTAAGACGCATATTCATTTATAATAAAAAAAAAAAATCAAATTTCCGCTTTTGTTTTGGCCATGCTAATTTTAAGTTTAAACCCAAATACAAATATTTGGAGCACAAACAGATAGTGGCATTGCATGAAAGCCATGTGCATTTACATTACAGCATTTAGCAGACACCCATAACTGCTTTACAATGATTATCTGAAATATATCCTCGTGATAGCTCAATAGGTCAGAATCTAAGAATACCATCAAGCTAAAATGCTGTTATAGATAAAAAGTTAATAAAGCAAGAAAGCACACAAGTCAAGAGATATAGAGCCGTCTCTGTTCTGCATGCTAATTTCTAAAGATTCAGCAGTCTCTTTAAATAGAAGTCCTAAAATATAACATCCCCGTCAAGTGAACTTTGTGTGCATAGCACGTTTTTTTTCTTCTTCTTTTTCTGTAATAATACAGTATGAGTTGACAGTGACAGTGTGAAGAGTTTGTTACAGGCTGTGCCTCAGCGGAGCGAGTCTGCTCGGGTGTGACAGAAAAAGACTCTCCCAGGGCATGACTCACACATAACCTTGAAAGCACATTGCCAGAAGACAGCTTTACCATATGACCTATTAATAAACATTATGTATAATCTTTTCCAAAAAAGACAAGCCAGTGCCTCATGCTAAAAATCATTAAAGCAAGACATTGCTCCCAGCAGCCTGTGCAACTACAGTGCACCATGTATAGATGGAGATGAATATTGTAATGAATATGTGATGGGCTTCACTCAGGAGTAAAAATGATACAAGTGGAAATATAAATGAAGCTCAAACATGCACACACGCAAACACAGCGACATGCTCCAAGGGAACCCTGAAGGCAAGTGACATGGATGGCATACTGCAAAGATAGGGCTGGTTAAAAGGTAATACAAAGCATATTCGATAAGGAGCTCATCTTGTGAAAAAATAAGGAGCCGGATGGCAGGGCTCAAGACGATAAGGCAGAGAGAAAAATGGAGAAGGGAACAGAGGGAGGAAGGGGTGGGGCACAGATTTAGAGATACGCAGAAAAGGGTTGGAAAATGAAGCAAAAGAAGCAGATGGAGAGAGAGAGAGGGCATGGAGCGTGAAGAGAGATAACACAAGATGCAGAGAAAAAATGGGAACAGAAAGAAATAATAGTCAGTAATGTCAATGACTTTTATCCAGGGAATGATGAGGCCTGAGCAGAGTCGCGTGAGTGGTGCGGAGTTGAAAGTCTTGTGCTGCGACAGATGATGACTCATCACTGCCAACAGAGCCAGATGGCACACGAGCAAATGACCAGACCAAATGCTAAAAATGGAAAAGGTATCCAACAGTTTTGAATAAGGGGCCAAAACAGCCTGTCCACATACCACTGTGTGCAATTCAATTACACACACCAGCCCAATGCACACACAAATGCTAATGGGTGTTTTTATGCTACAGTAAATGATGGATGGTACAAGAAAAAAAAAAATTGAGGCAGTTTGCAAGAAGTAACCCAGTACAGTGAGAGTACAATATTCCTTCTGGAGAGATCAGGATCGATTTTAGTGTTTGGAGAAGGCTGCTGATTTGACAAAAAAATATATAAGTTTGCATAAAGTTTATATGATACTCTGCATTTCTTCGCTTTTGACTAATGAAAAATATATAGCAAGGGAAACATGACAGTCAAATCCAGATCAGATTTTAAAGGTCACAGTTTAATCTCTGCGGCTTTCAAGAATCTTATTCATTTGTACCTCAATTTAAAATGTAAATGTTACTGACGGTATATACAAAATATTTCATCTTTCACTTGAACAAAAGAGTATGTGTTGTAGGCTTATGATTTTTGCTTGATCACTTTTGGTAAAAAGATATATAAAGATAGAAAGGGTGTTTCAAAAAATTTTATGTTATTTGAGACGTAAATATCCCAGTGTGGCAGCGGGGGTGTGGTCAAGTGTCGGTCTGTGACTGGAGGGCGGAGTCAGGGAAGGTAAGTGGCAGAATCACTGCACCTGATGTTTATTAACATGTGTGGGTGTGTCTTCCCCAGTGACCACGCCCTATTTAAAGAGAGAGAGAGAGCAGAGGAAGAGAGCTCTCTCCCCAACCAGACGACTTATGTGTGTGCGCGCATGCGTGGCTGGAGAGTAATTGCAACTGAAAAGTGCAAAATAAAAGAGTTTTGTGAACTCAGTTCTGGCCTGCCATCCTTCTGTGCTCCTCCCACTCATACGAACTGTCACACCCAGAAACTACATAGTCTAGGCAAATGAAACTGAACAGGCTTAATGTGGAGCAATATAAGATTTATTCCTCAAAATTTGAATGAGAAAATTCACATGTATGTGGATTCCACGAACGATTTCACAAATTTCCAATATTCGCGAACCCGCTCGACCATCTCTTCCGATGCTGGTGGTCGTCTAGATCCTTTTGTCCTGCACAGACAGCCTTCCTCTTTAAACTTTTTGTGCCATGTCCAAATCTATATTTCAGCTGATGCATTTTTAGAGAATTCTCTCATAAATACACACTGCACAGTCTTGTTTGACTGTGTTCAAGCGTACTCTAACACACACAATGCCTTTTCTTTTCCAGTGAATGGCATTTCTATACCTAAAAAGGTAAAAACAAAAAACATTAAACATAAAATTTTGAACTGTTTCCACACATACTGTTAAAAATTGAGGTCAATTGAATGAGAATTGGCAAAGTTATTAGATTGTGAAATGATATCATTTTTTTTTTTAAAAAACCTTGTATAAAGGTTTAGTGGTTGATGTCACAAACCATATTGGGGCCATACTGGCAGAAAAAGGTTTGTTGGAGCTCCAGTCTGTCACCTGGAGTTCAATCTGTAAGAAACTCATAAGAAAGACTGCATTGTCAAGATTGAAGATAATTATTGTGCCCCAGAATGCAAAAATAAACTTCTGAAAGACAACAAGAAGTCATTTTACCATCTTTCTAGAGATGCTCAAAGAAGGCATCCGTGGATTCACCTGCGGATCACAGACTTCATTCATCATTCATTTATTCATTCATTCATTCATTGCAACTCTAGGAATTATTTCGCCTACTTGTTGTCACCTAAATCATTCATGAATTAGATTGAAACCTTTATCTAGAATATGAATTATGAATTATGGCTTAATAAGAATTATGGCTTAGAATAAGAATTATGGCTTAATCAATAGTTTTAGGAAAAGAAAAAAAAAGCTGTTTACCTGCTGGCAGCATGGTGGTGTAGTGGTTAGCACTGTCACTTCACAGGAAGAAGGTCCTGGGTTTGAGCCCAGGTGCCAATGGGGGCCTTTCTGTGTGGAGTTTGCATGTTCTCCCCATGTCTGCGTGGGTTTCCTCCGGGTGCTCCGGTTTCCCCCACAGTCCAAAGACATGCAGGTTAGGCTAATTGGCGGCTCTAAATTGACCGTAGGTGTGAATGTGAGTGTGAATGGTTGTCTCTATGTGTCAGCCCTGACCTGGCAACTTGTCCAGGGTGTACCCCGCCTCTCGCCCATAGTCAGCTGGGATAGGCTCCAGCTTGCCTGCGACCCTGCACAGGATAAGCAGTTACAGGTAATGGATGGATGGATGTTTACCTGCTCACTACAACAGCCAGCCCAAAACTAAAGCTAAAAATAACAAAACTAATGTTACAGTGCTTCAGTTTGAAATTTAATCACACTTACTTTCCCAGTGACAACAGAAATGCTTTTTTGCCATTATGCTATAAGTTACTCTGAGTTGCATATCAGCAATCATAACCATGCCATGACAGGCCAGACTGAAAACGGAAACCCTACTGACCTATGTTATTGGTTCCACACAATGCAGACAGAGAACTGAAGAGGTTGATCAGGTCATCATAATCCAAAGTGTCTGTTAGTTCTCTTTGTCTTTAGTGCTCCAGACATGGCTTTATTTTTAAATGATTTATTTATTTATTTATTTAAGAAAACAGGTCAATGATAACTGTTTAAAAATAGTTAAACATAACAACTGCAAAGAAGCTGCTATGCGAAACTCAGACAGAACTGTTGGCACAAGTTAAATATTAACATAACATAATGTAGCGGGGCGGCACGGTGGTGTAGTGGTTAGCGCTGTCGCCTCACAGCAAGAAGGTCCTGGGTTCGAGCCCCGGGGCCAGCGAGGGCCTTTCTGTGTGGAGTTTGCATGTTCTCTCCGTGTCCGCGTGGGTTTCCTCCGGGTGCTCCGGTTTCCCCCACAGTCCAAAGACATGCAGGTTAGGTTAACTGGTGACTCTAAATTGACCGTAGGTGTGAATGTGAGTGTGAATGGTTGTCTGTGTCAATGTGTCAGCCCTGTGATGACCTGGCAACTTGTCCAAGGTGTACCCCGCCTTTCGCCCGTAGTCAGCTGGGATAGGCTCCAGCTTGCCTGCGACCCTGTAGAAGGATAAAGCGGCTAGAGATAATGAAATGAGATAATGTAGCGTAATGTCAGTCCGCAGGAAGGAAACATGCTGAATGATGGTATTTTGACACTTAATCTAATCATAATTATAAATTCTCTGACAAAACTTTGTCATTATTGGAGAATTTTTTGATTTGCATGAATCTAGAAACTATACAATAGGATATTTATCCGTCCATCCATTATCTACACTGTTTATCTGCCAGGGTCACGGGAAGGTGGAGCCAGTTCTAGCTAACTTCAGGTGAGAGGTGGGGTTAACCCTTATAAACTTCACAGAGAAAGGCCCCCCACTGGCTGGCAGATTCAAACCCAGAACCTTCTTGCTGTGAGGTGACAGTGCTAACCTCTATACCACCATGTCACCTCAGGAGGATATTTTTTTTTTTGGGGGGGCTGCAGATCTTGATGAGGGATTTCCTGATGAGGGACTTGGTTTTCTCTGAATAAATTTATTTCAGTTAATGGTTGGATTTTTCTCTTTTTTTTCTCAGTGTGAGTGTGGCAGCGGGGGTGTGGTCAAGCGCCGGTCTGTGACAGGAGGGCGGAGTCGGGGAAGGTAAGTGGCAGAATCACTACACCTGACAGCAATTAACCTGTGTTTGTGTGTGTCTTCCCAGGGACCGTGCCCTATTTAAGGAGGGAGAGTGAGAGCGGAGAAGGGCATCCCTGAACAAGACGCTAGTGCGTGTGTGTCTCTGTGTGTATTACAGTATACAGATTGTTAGACTGAAAAGTTTGGCAATAAAGCCGCTATTTACCCCTGATCTCTGTCCTGCCGTCCTCTGTGCTCCACCCACACGTAGGGAATGCTACAGTGGTGCCGAAACCCGGGATCCAAAGTGGAGCACCAACCAAGCAGCCCCATGGAATCCTCCCCGTTCGCCGACCTGGTCCATGCCCTCGCCACGGCCCAGCAAAGCCAGCACCAGGTGCTCGTCACACTCCGGAAGGAACAAGAGCGGTGCTTCGAAGCCCTGGTGCTGGCCCAGCAGGAAGACCGCGAGGCATTCCAGCACCTCCTCGCGTCGGCGGGGTCCACCAGCGCTCCGGCCACGGGCCCGTCTCCCCTCACCGTCACCAAGATGGGCCCGCAGGACGACCCCGAGGCGTTCATCACGTTATTTGAACAGGTCGCGGAAGCCTCGGGGTGGCCGATGAAGCAGCGCGCGGCGCGCCTCCTCCCCCTCCTAACGGGAGAGGCACAGCTGGCCGCGCTACAGCTCCCCGCCGACCACCAGCTGGCCTACGCGGACCTCCGCCAGGCTGTCCTCCAGCACGTGCAGTGCACACCGGAGCAACAGCGCCAGCGCTTCCGCGCTTTGCGATTGGAGGAAGTCGGCCGGCCGTTCGCGTTCAGCCAGCAGCTCCGGGACGCCTGCTGGCAGTGGTTGAGGGCCAACGACTGCGATGCCGAGGGGATCATCGACCAGGTGGTGCTGGAACAATTCATCACCCGCTTACCAGCAGGAACCGCGGAGTGGGTCCAGTGCCACTGCCCGGCGTCGCTGGATCAGGCAGTCGAGCTGGTGGAGGATCATTTGGCGGCTGTTCCGGCGGCAGGACAGCAGACAACGTCGACCCTTCTCTCCTCTTCTCTCTCTCTCCCCCTCCTTCTGTGTCCCGTCCTCGCCCCATTCCCCCACCACGGAGACGGGGGCCGGCTCCACCCCAGCTGGCCTGCCGCACCCGCGGTGCCCTCCCGTTTCTCCCTTCTGTGTCTGTCTCTCCCCCCCCTCAGGTGAGTGAGCCCCAGAACACCGGTGCAGAGGGAAAGCCCGGGCCAGTTTGCTGGTGCTGCGGGGAGCCGGGCCACCTTCAACAACAGTGCACGGCAATGGAAGTGGGCGCGGTGGTTTGGATCCCCGACATGCCAGAGGCTGCCCTCGATCGGGCCGGAGCGTATCGCATACCGGTGAGTATCCAAGGGGCTACATATCAGGCGTTGGTGGATTCGGGTTGTAATCAGACCTCAATTCGCCAAAGCCTGGTGCAAAACGAGGCATTGGGGGGAGCACAGGGGGTGAAGGTGTTGTGTGTGCATGGGGATGTTCACAGCTACCCTTTGGTGTCGGTCCACATTTTCTTCAGAGGGGAAAAATTTATAGTGAAGGCGGCGGTTAATCCTCGCCTTACCCACTCTTTGATTCTGGGGACTGATTGGCTGGGATTTCGGGGGTTAATGACATGCTTAGTCAAGAGTGGGTCCTGCCATTTGACAGGGGGAGGTCCCGGGGTCGCTTTGGTGAGAGCAGCTGTCACAGAGCCATCTACGTCATCTCCGCGTCAGAGTGAGGAGCCGCCGGCTCCTCCTCTCTCTATTGGGGAATCCCTTGCAGATTTCCCATTAGAACAATCGCGAGACGAGACTCTGCAACATGCGTTTGACCAAGTGAGAGTAATCGATGGTCAAACGCTCCAGCCAAACGCCACCCCGTCCTTCCACTACTTCGCAATTATGAAGGATAGGCTATACCGAGTGACGCAGGACACTCAAACTAAAGAGCGAGTCACGCAGCTTTTGATTCCGAAGAGCCGCCGGGAATTGGTATTCCAGGCGGCTCACTTTAATCCCATGGCTGGACACCTAGGGCAGGATAAGACACTAGCCCGAATAATGGCCCGATTCTATTGGCCGGGGATTCGCAGCGATGTCCGTAGGTGGTGTACGGCATGCCGCGAATGCCAGTTAGTAAATCCAGCGGCCATTCCAAAAGCACCTTTGCGCTTTCTCCCATTGATCGAGACCCCGTTTGAGAGAATTGGGATGGATCTCGTCGGGCCATTAGATCGGTCAGCACGAGGGTACCGCTTTATATTAGTTCTGGTGGACTATGCAACGCGATACCCGGAAGCAGTGCCTCTGCGCAATATCTCAGCACGCAGTATTGCGGAGGCACTCTTCCACGTTATCTCCCGAGTCGGAATCCCGAAAGAGATTCTGACTGATCAAGGCACTACATTTATGTCACGGACACTGCGCGAACTGTATGGGTTATTGGGGATTAAGCCGATCCGCACCAGTGTGTATCACCCACAAACGGACGGTTTAGTGGAATGGTTCAACCGCACCCTCAAAAATATTATTAAAAAATTCGTAAGTGAGGACGCACGTAATTGGGATAAGTGGCTCGAGCCCTTGTTGTTCTCAGTGCGAGAGGTTCCCCAAGCCTCCATGGGGTTCTCCCCATTCTAATTATTATATGGGCGTAAGCCGCGCGGCATCCTAGACGTGCTGTGGGAAAACTGGGAGGAGGGACCTTCACAAAGCAATAACGAAATTCAATACGTTATGGACCTGCGCGCAAAACTCCACACGCTCACCCACCTAACTCAGGAGAATTTGCGGCAGGCCCAAGAATGGCAAGCCCGCCTGTACAACAAGGGTACGCGCCTTAGGGAGTTCACCCAGGGAGATAAAGTACTCGTACTGTTGCCCACTTTGAGCTCCAAATTGATCGCCAAGTGGCAAGAGCCCTTTGAGGTCACACGGCGAGTCAGGGACGTCAACTATGAGGTGAGGCGAACGGACAGGGGTGGGGCACTACAAATTTACCACCTCAACCTGTTGAAACTCTGGAATGAGGAGGTCCCCGTGGTGTTGGTGTCGGTGGTCCCGGAGAAGGCAGAGCTGGGACCGGAGGTTCAAAAGAGGGCATTGGCATCACGCACCTCTCCGGTCCCCTGTGGAGACCACCTCTCCCCGACCCAACTCACGGAGGTCGCCCAGTTGCAGGCTGAGTTTTCGGATGTGTTCTTGCCCCTGCCCGGTTGCACTAACCTCATAGAGCACCACATAGAGACGCCCCCGGGGGTAGTAGTGCGTAGCCGTCCTTACAGGTTACCCGAACACAAAAAAAGGTGGTTTGGGAAGAATTGGAGACCATGCTTGAAATGGGCATCGTCGAGGAGTCCCACAGTGACTGGAGCAGCCCGGTGGTCTTGGTACCCAAGGCCGACGGGTCGGTCCGGTTCTGTGTGGACTACAGAAAAGTCAACACGGTGTCTAAATTCGATGCGTACCCGATGTCTCGTATTGACGAGTTGCTCGATCGACTCGGCACTGCTCGCTTTTATTCGACGCTGGATTTGACGAAGGGATGTTGGCAGATCCCGTTGACTCCACTATCCCGAGAGAAAACGGCCTTCTCTACATCGTTTGGTTTACACCAATTCGTCACCCTTCTGTTTGGGCTGTTTGGGGCGCCCGCTACGTTTCAGCGGCTGATGGACAGAGTCCTCTGCCCTCACACCACTTATGCGGCCGCCTATCTGGATGATATTATCATCTATAGTAATGACTGGCAGAGGCACCTCGAACATCTGAGGGCCGTCCTTAGGTTGCTGAGACGAGTGGGGCTCACAGCCAACCCAAAGAAGTGTGTGATTGGGCGGGTGGAAGTACGGTATCTGGGCTTCCACTTGGGCAACGGGCAGGTGCGTCCCCAAATTAATAAGACCGCAGCGATTGCGGCCTGCCCAAGGCCCAAGACCAAAAAGGGGGTGAGACAGTTCCTGGGGCTGGCTGGCTGGCTATTACCGTAGGTTTATACCTAATTATTCGGACGTCACGAGCTCGCTGACTGACCTCACTAAAAAGGGGGCGCCAGATCCGGTCCAGTGGACAGAGCAATGCCAGCGGGCTTTTTCTGAAGTGAAGGCTGCACTGTGTGGGGGGCCACTTTTACACTCCCCTGACTTTTCTCTCCCCTTTGTGTTGCAGATCGACACGTCAGACAGAGGGCTGGGGGCGGTTTTGTCCCAGGAGGTGGAGGGGGAGGACCGCCCCATCCTGTACATTAGCAGGAAGCTGTCAGTGCGTGAGGGGCGCTACAGCACGATTGAAAAAGAGTGTCTGGCAATCAAGTGGGCGGTCCTCGCCCTCCGTTACTACCTGCTGGGGCGCCCTTTCACCCTCTGTTTGGACCACGCGCCCCTCCAGTGGCTCCACTGCACGAAAGATGCCAACGCGCGGATCACCCGTTGGTATCTGGCACTCCAACCCTTCAATTTCAAGGTGGTCCACAGGCCGGGGGCGCAGATGGTCGTGGTGGACTTCCTCTCCCGTCAAGGGGGGGGGGGGGGGTCGGCTGCAGGCCGGACGGCCA
This sequence comes from Neoarius graeffei, assembly GCF_027579695.1. NCBI lineage: Eukaryota > Metazoa > Chordata > Actinopteri > Siluriformes > Ariidae > Neoarius > Neoarius graeffei. The sequence continues at coordinate 37,622,827 of NC_083574.1, read as the reverse complement.
CCCGGCCTGAGTCGGGCGGTGGGGGTATGTGGCAGCGGGGGTGTGGTCAAGCGCCGGTCTGTGACAGGAGGGCGGAGTCGGGGAAGGTAAGTGGCAGAATCACTACACCTGACGGCAATTAACCTGTGTTTGTGTGTGTCTTCCCAGGGACCGCGCCCTATTTAAGGAGGGAGAGTGAGAGCGGAGAAGGGCATCCCTGAACAAGACGCTAGTGCGTGTGTGTCTCTGTGTGTATTACAGTATACAGATTGTTAGACTGAAAAGTTTGGCAATAAAGCCGCTATTTACCCCTGATCTCTGTCCTGCCGTCCTCTGTGCTCCACCCACACGTAGGGAACGCTACAGTGAGATAAAGCTACTTCACCAAAAGGTGTATTTTTTTAACATTTTTGACTAAACTTTACAAAGGGTGCCAATAATCATTGAGGACATCTATACACCAATCAGCCATAACATTATGTCCACTAACGGGTGAAGTGAATAACATTGATTATCTCATTGCATTGGCACCTCTCAAGGGGTGGGATATATTAGGCAGCAAGAGAACAGTCAGTTCTTGAAGTTGATGTGTTGGAAGCAGGAAAAATGGGCAAGCATTAGGATCTGACAGACTTTGACAAGGGCCAAACTGTGATGGCTAGATGACTGGGTCTAAGCATCTCCAAAATGGCACATCTTCTCTCATATTCATTTTTATCTTTGGATTCATCAGGATTTCCATGCAGAAATACATTTCTACTAATTAAAACTAAAATGTGTCAGTTTAATTTATTTGTTTGTTTTCAGTTAGAGCTTTATCACAGACAGGATCATGGTGTATCTGGAGGCTATCTCACGAATACACCCTAGATGGGAAACTAGGGCCAATTTAGCATTGCCAATCCACCTGGCATGTTTTCGGGAGGTTGGAGGAAACATGCATGGGCATAGGAAGATCATTGCACCAGAGCTCAAGATCGAACCAGAGACCCTGGAGCCATTGCCAAGGGATTGCACCCCCAGGAAATATAGCCTAGCCTAATCAGCCTAATTTTATATTTGAAAGCTGTTTATTGTAGTGTGTATGTATTTGTGTGTGTCAGAGAGGAGGTCTACTGCCTCACAGCCACAGTGACTCTACTGAGAGCATAGTGAACCCACACACACATGCACACATTCCCTCTTGATAATCTCTCTGTCTCTCTGTTTGAGTTCTTATCTCGTCTTGGCAGCTCATGGCACTTCACCTCATGCAGCATTCTTGGGCCCAGGAGCACAAATTAACACCATGATTACTTGTAGCTCATGGCCTGCTCCTGCAAATTAAGACCAAGATTAGTAAGACCCCAACTGACAGTCTGTGCTCAGATGGTGGTCCTCAAACCCCAGAGAAAGCTCAGGTTTATTTAGCACTCCAGCCATGCTGCCATTCTGGGAATGAATACTGAAGCCGCTGGCTAATGAGCATGGATAGATTCACAGAGGAGAGTGCAGTGGCGGCCTTGTTATTGCTGAGTCGGCTGGTCCTCTGCAAGTCCGCCTCGCTGTTCAGTGATTTCAAAGCCCACGCTCCTGCTGGTTCTGTGGACACAATTGGACAGGAATTTATTTTGGATGAGAACTCTAATCCCAGAGCAGAATCAGCTTTTATTTGTAATATGAAAGTTTTGGAAAGTATTTCTTTAATCCTGATTATGAAATAATTAACAGTGATAATAACTCTGGCTGATCCTGATAAACCTATCTGGACAAGAACTGATTCCAGACATCTGCTTATTTCTGATCCATGTCCAATCCTAAGTGATCCAGGCCCAGTAGTATTTGCTTTATCATGTGTTTGAGTTCTATACACTTTTTAAACCTTGATTAAGGATTCCTGGGCAGATTGTTTTATTTAAACTGATCAAATAAGTACAGTGTGTGTGTGTGTGTGTGTGTGTGTGTGTGTGTGTGTGTGTGTGTGTGTGTGTGTTATACAGTGTATAAGAATGATCAAGTCATCTCATCATACAGTGTTTGGAGGAGAAGGACAGGGCCCTTGATATTGATGTCAGGCAGAGAATAAAGGGAATATTTAAGGGTGAAGAGATGTGAGCACATGTACTGGCTATTCCAGGATCAATAATAGAGACTTTGACATTCATGAATGAGAGAAATGTGAAATCTGTGAAGTGCTACTGCACTTCTCAGACAAGCAGAGAAAATGTCAATGCTTTCATGCTTCCATTCTTCATCTTACTGTCACATCTTTTAACTAGGATGGTATGGATTGAATAGTGTCACTATTTGGAGCTGTTGGAGCTGTTGGAGATCCTTTGTGAGGTTGAGGTCACTCAGTTGGACTGAATTGATCATACGGAATTCGTTTACACAGTCTGTCAATTCCATGGCTTAATGGTTTGAGAAGTAGCTTTGATTCCCTGGACCAGCAGGAATGGCTGAAGTGCCCTTGAGCAAGGCATCTAACCCCCAACTGCTCCCCAGGCTGCTCTGAGTATGTTGTATGGATAAGAGCGTCTGGAAGAGAGTCTGCTAAATGCCATTAATGTAATGCAATTCAGGAGACCATCATTATTTCTGTACTTCAGTAAGCGTATTGCTTTGAGCAGGGCCATGGTGGATCTGGAGCTGTTCCTCGGAACATGGAATGAGAAACACACCACGACAATCTGAAATTAACATGTACAAATATGAACTTTTATACTTGTAAGTGTTTGTAAGGTTTTCATTTGGCTCAGTGTGTATTGGATTTAGTCTTTTTACCTCCACCAACTTTGCTGGAGGAGGTTATAGTTTCACCTCTCTTTGTTTGTCTGTTTGTTTGTCTGTTTGTTTGTTCCCAACATAACTCAAAAAAATAGTGAATAGATTTTGAGTGAAAAGTAAAGTCCACAGGAAAAATGACTGAGCAATTTTTCCAGAGTTAAAAGTATTTTGCTCAAAAATGGTTAATTTTGCTCTATCTTGAGGTTAGAGAGTAAAATTTAGAGTTGTGTGGGAGCAAAATTACAGAGTAATTGATAGAGTTAGTTGTGGCTCTGAACTGAGTAAAATAGTCCATCCATCCATCCATCCATTATCTGTAACCACTTATCCTGTGCAGGGTCACGGTCAAGCTGGAGCCTATCCCAGCTGACTATGGGTGAGAGACAGGGTACGCCCTGGACAAGTTGCCAGATCATCGCAGGGATGATACATAGAAACAAATAACCATTCACACTTGCATTCACACTCGCGGTCAATTTAGAGCCACCAATTAGCCTAACCTGCATGTCTTTGGACTGTGGGGGAAACCGGAGCACCTGGAGGAAACCAACGCGGACACTGGGAGAACATGCAAACTCCACACAGAAAGGCCCCCATCAGCCATTGGGCTTAAACCCAGAACCTTCTTGCTGTGAGGTGACAGTGCTAACCACTACACCACCGTGCCGCCAAAAGGTCATACTTTAGGGGTGACTGCCACTGAGTAAAATAGTACAAGAGTTAATTTCAGACACATGTGAATAGAGTCAAATACCACCACAAAGAGTAAAATATTAACACTGAATTGAAGAGAATTGCCTCTGGAAAAACAGCTCTATCAAAAGAGTAACTTTTACTCTTTTAATGGTGGGACCAACTGTTATCTGGTGTAGAGTAAAATTTTCTTCAATTTGAGTAAATTTTACTCAGGCAAATTTCCTGTATTTGTTTCCATTGTTCCATGGGCCAAAGAACAATTGATTAGATTTTGATGCAAATCTAGATATGTATGTGGATCAATGATTTTTTTTTTGTCTGTTCCCAACGTAACTCATAAAGTAATGAACGGATTTTGCTGAAATTTGGTGTACAGCTTTAGTATTATCCTAGCTTCAAGTGATTTTGATGTTGATAATATGTGGCTTGGTGGAAGTATACACTCTACTGGGTGCAATTCTAGTTATCTCATCTCATCTCATTATCTGTAGCCGCTTTATCCTGTTCTACAAGGTCGCAGGCAAGCTGGAGCCTATCCCAGCTGACTACAGGCGAAAGGCGGGGTACACCCTGGACAAGTCGCCAGGTCATCACAGGGCTGACACATAGACACAGACAACCATTCACACTCACATTCACACCTACGGTCAATTTAGAGTCACCAGTTAACCTAACCTGCATGTCTTTGGACTGTGGGGGAAACTGGAGCACCCGGAGGAAACCCACGCGGACACGGGGAGAACATGCAAACTCCGCACAGAAAGGTCCTCGCCGGCCACGGGGCTCGAACCCGGACCTTCTTGCTGTGAGGTGACAGCGCTAACCACTACACCACCGTGCCGCCCGCAATTCTAGTTATTTCAATCAAAAATGAAAATGAGAAAAATAAGAAACTAGTAGATGTTAACACCAATAGTGAATGGCCATGCATCTCAGTTGTCCACTTGTGATCTGATCACCTCGGACATATGTTAATGGAAGTTAATCTGAATGGGGCTCAATAAATAATTGGGAGACAATCCAGTGTACAGACAGGAGGTGGAGACAAGACTGAATGAAAACAAAGAGCACATCATAATAAGGGTATGGGATGTGCTAACACTGGAGACTCCTTCCAAAAATGCTAAATAAAAGTTCCCTAACAGAATTTCAACATATCTACAATTGCACATTTTAACTAAAAGGGCACACCTCTGCCAAGCCACACGTTCAGATTTGCATCAAAATCGAATCAATTGTTCTAATCACTACTTTTTGAGTTATGTTGGGAATAGACAAACAAACAAACAAACAAACAAACAAATAAACAGAGGCAAAAACATAACGTCCTCCAACAAAGTTGGCAGAAGTAAAGACCTTTTTTTTAAACACAAATTAATTTAGGAAATTAATTTATTTTTAAATAACTCTAATATAATTTAATAATTAACACAATCTAAATATTATAATAGGTTATAATTATTTAGCAATAATTATAAAATGATTTATTTGCTAATGGTTTCTATTTGTTTCAAGTCTAAAAATCAGATATTGCTGAATGCAGTTATAGAAATATGCTACTGCAGTACATTTCAGTGTGAACAGAGTTGACCTGGAAACACAAGTATGTTATTCTACAGCCTATTCTGTGGTTAAGCTGTGTATTCTGCTCCCTCATTCTCTTTTCATAATAGATCAGATAAAACCAGGATCAGCATACACAGAAATACATTTTCAGTGGAGCTGGAGCAGCTGGAAAATTCTGCTGATTTTTACAGACACTGTGTCATCCTCCTTTACCGTCACCCTCTTGCTATTTTTAAAAAGCACATAGTGATCACACAGTAAACAGTACAACACTACAGGAACTAACAACAATCTTCAATCAACCCTTCTTATTACTACCAAGTAATTGCATCCAATTTACTCAAGACCTTGCATTAGTCTTAATCACAAAATGAATATGAAATGATGAAAAGCACGCAAAGGAGAGATATGAGAGATTTCTTTTGTGATGTTTATCATTTTCATGATAAAAACTGTTAATATCCAGTGCAAAAGTCAGAGACTACCCTTTTGTTTTCAGTCAAACGGTCATTCAGTAATTATTTGGTGATAAATAATGATGTGAAAACGCACATTAATAAAGGAAAAAAGTAAATTAATTCCATTTTCAGTCAGAGTGACAGTACTAATTTATGCAGGTCAAAAATAAAGTTCAATATTACAAATTAAATATTTACACATTTCATAGTGTTTTTACTTTTGACATTTGTTTGATTTCTGAACAATAACAATAATGAACAATGATGATGATGAGAAATCTATTTAACAGAAAATCACACAAAGCTCATCAACACATGAAAACTGTATTTCATTTGTAATATTGTCCTGCAGAAACAAATTAGATTAATGTACTGTACTTGTTCCTGTCATTATTGTTTCCACCAAATAATTAACAATAAGCACTGAATGGCCATTTAATTGAAGACAAAACACATGGCCTCTGACTTTTGCATAGTACTGTGTACATGTCATTTCTTAATGAAAATCAATGAACACTCAAACTAAATCTGTTTTCTATGCCTTGAATTTGCATACAAGGTTTCAAATTAACTTTTTATGATAAGCAGGTGTAGAAAATTCTAAATCAAGTTGTGGTGGCACAATCCATTTCAAACCTAACCCACTATCCAGTCCATTACAGACAGAGTCTTAAACTGGAAAAGTGAAGATGCACAGATTTGATCACCATCATTTCGGTCAATGAGTTAATGATGTAGTGTTTTGAAAATATGAACATGTGAGAAATGGATCCAAACACTGGAAAACTGAATTTGAATTGTCTGATTTTTTTTTTCAAACTTTGAAACCTTGAACACAAATTCAAGTTATGGAATACGATTTCAGTTTGATGTAATTTAACTACAAAACTTCATGTACAGTTACAAGTAAAATTCAGATTTTTATGTAAAGTAAATTTTAAATTCAGATTTTAGTGCGGGCGGCACGGTGGTGTAGTGGTTAGCGCTGTCGCCTCACAGCAAGAAGGTCCTGGGTTCGAGCCCCGGGGCCGGCGAGGGCCTTTCTGTGTGGAGTTTGCATGTTCTCCCCGTGTCCGCGTGGGTTTCCTCCGGGTGCTCCGGTTTCCCCCACAGTCCAAAGACATGCAGGTTAGGTTAACTGGTGACTCTAAATTGACCGTAGGTGTGAATGTGAGTGTGAATGGTTGTCTGTGTCTATGTGTCAGCCCTGTGATGACCTGGCGACTTGTCCAGGGTGTACCCCGCCTTTCGCCCGTAGTCAGCTGGGATAGGCTCCAGCTTGCCTGCGACCCTGTAGAAGGATAAAGCGGCTAGAGATAATGAGATGAGATGAGATTTTAGTGCCACATTTCTCATTTCATATGTACGACGTGGGAATATACCAGTCCAATATAGGGCACCACACACACACACACACATATATTATTGTACTTCTGTCTTTGTAGGGGCGGCACGGTGGTGTAGTGGTTAGCACTGTCGCCTCACAGCAAGAAGGTCCTGGGTTCGAGCCCCGGGGCCGGCGAGGGCCTTTCTGTGCGGAGTTTGCATGTTCTCCCCGTGTCCGCGTGGGTTTCCTCCGGGTGCTCCGGTTTCCCCCACAGTCCAAAGACATGCAGGTTAGGTTAACTGGTGACTCTAAAATTGACCGTAGGTGTGAATGTGAGTGTGAATGGTTGTCTGTGTCTATGTGTCAGCCCTGTGATGACCTGGCGACTTGTCCAGGGTGTACCCCGCCTTTCGCCCGTAGTCAGCTGGGATAGGCTCCAGCTTGCCTGCGACCCTGTAGAAGGATAAAGCGGCTAGAGATAATGTGATGTGTGTGATGTGTGTGTCTTTGTAGGGACACTCACTGACATAATGCCATCACAACTAAATGTTTAACCCTAACCTAAACCTAATTCTAACCTGAACAACCCTTTGAAGAAGTGAGGACCAACAAAAATGTCCTCACTTCCCAGAAATGTTCTGACTCTGTTGGAAAAAAAAAAAAAAAAACGTATTCCAGTCCTCAATATGCAGCAAGTAAAAGTAGAAGAAGAAGCCTTTATTTGTCACATGCACACTCAAGCATAGTGAAATTTCTCCTCTGCATTTAACCCAACTGAAGCAGTGAACACACAAATGAGCAATGAACACACACACGCACACAGAGCAGTGGGCAGGTATGCTACAGCACCCAGGGAGCAGTTGGGGGTTAGGTGCCTTGCTCAAGGGCACTTAAGCCATGATACACAGGGAGGGGAAAGTGCTGTTTATTCATTCAACTTCCCTCACATTTTTTTTCCTGCCGGTCCTGGGAATCAAACTGGCGACCCTTTGGGCCTGAGGCTGCTTCTCTAACCTTCAGAGCATGGCTGCTCCATCACATATCAGAAGTACACACACATATATTTCTAGAGGCAATTTCATGTAGCCATTCTGACATGTTTTTGAGCGGTGGGAGGAAACCAGAGAACCCAGAGGAAACCTACATGGACATGGAGCAACATGCAAAGCTCCACAAACTGAGCCTTTTTTTTAAAATCTAATACTAACCTATGCTGAAAATGTGGGCAGGTATAATAACAGGTTTAGTTGTGCAGGCACGACTGTCCTATAGTCATCAGGGCAGTAGGGTGGTGTAGTGGTTAGCATGGTCACCACCTCACAGCTAGAAGGTTCTGGGTTCGAGCCCAGTGGCTGACAGGGGCCTTTCTGTGTGGAGTTTGTATGTTCTCTGGGTGCTCTGGTTTCCCCCACAGTTTAAAGGCATGTGGTTAGGTTAACATGGGGCGGCCTTGGGCTGAAAGTTGAGCTGAAGTGCCCTTGAGCAAGGCACCTAACCCCAACTGCTCCCGGGGTGCTGTAGCATAGCTGCCCACTGCTCTGGGTATGTGTGTGTGCTCATTGCTCACTTGTGTATGCATGTGTTTGTTCACTGCTTCAGATGGGTTAAATGCAGAATTTCACTGTGTGTTTGAGTGTGTGTGATAAATAAAGGATTCTTCTTCTTCAAAAGAAACACCATACACTTTCAGATTATGCTCTGATCCAGACTCTCAGAATCTGGGATGTGGCAAAAGTTCTTGTGAACAAACGAGTAATCACTGGAAAGTATGAATTGATCTCAAATTCAACCCAATTATCCTATAGTGTGGCCCAGATACTAAAGCTAAACAGTTTATGCAAACCAGTCTCATGACTCTAAGATTCTGAAATATTCAAGTTTCTTGGCATTTTTATTTTAAAAAAAAATGTTGTGTCAGTGTAATGCAGTGGAAGTAGCCAGATAGTGGGTATGAGAATTATTCACCCAGCAGGCATTTGTCATGCACAGCCCCAGGGGGGTTTGGGATGCCCATGGGAGACAGAGAGAGAGTGTGTGTCATGCTGGTGGGATGTTTGTGTTTGAACTGCAGGCAGAAGAACCTTGACTACCTGACGCAAGCAGAAATCACATACAAACAAACACGACACATAGCAAGACAAGCTTTTGTCATGCCCATAACATGTAATATGCAGTATAGCATGCAGGGAAAATCAATGCTCTCTCTCTCTCTCTCTCTCTCTCGCTCTCATACAAACACATACCTCTTCTATTTTTATTCAGTAACCTTTAGATTCTATATTGTACTTCACTGAATAGTGCTCCACACCAATCATTCTGTTTATTCATTTGTCTTTTTCCCTCCAGTGGTTTGAAAGTGTACAAATTAACACGAGTGCAGCTTTAGAACATTAATTACACATATTAGGCATGCAGTGTTTTGCGTGTTTTTATTTTCTGTTTCAACTTAAGCGTGAAAAGTGTAAAGAAATGGGGGGGAAAGGCTATTCTGTTTTGTGATTGCTCAAAAGGGAAAGTGACCTGCAGATTTCATAAGTTTCTCAGGGTGGGACCAATCACAATCAAACAAGAACTGCTGGAACCTTTTTCTGTACTTGGAATTTGGAGTAACCTTCAATTGAGGTCATGTGTGTGTGGGGAGGCAAATGTCTGTCAGTTCTGATGTTGACATTTGGCAGTCCCCATGAGGAAAACTACTTTGTTTTATTTATTTAATTTTAAAGAAAAAAAAGTATTAATTTTTTTTTTCATTACTCAGGTTAAGTTTATGGCTAAATTTAGATGTAATGTAATTACACTACAAGTGTGTGTGTGTGTGTGTGTGTGTGTGTGTGTGTGTGTGTGTGTGTGAAGTGAGACCGTGAAATTGAGAGGAAAGTGATATTGGAGAAAGTAATATTGATCACTTTTGCCCGAGGCTCAATCATTTGTTGTCCTCTCAACTGGGCCTTCCTTTCAGTAGAACATAGAAGAAAATTAAGGGTTATATAAGGGTTACTTTCAAGCTAGCCTTTGTTTTTGTTTCACTGGACCTGCAAGCCTGAAGAAAGGTGTTAGATTGTTTATTAGCCTGTTAGTGAAATACACTTTTCCACGCTTGTAGTACTCAAGTCCAGGACTCAGACTCGAGTCTGAGTTGTGCCCTAATTTTAAGGACTCATGACTTGACTTGGACTTGAGCACTGATGACTCAGACTTGGACTCGGACTCGTGCATTAACTGCATTTGGACTCATAAATTGGAGACAAGGACTCGGATTTTTTCTTTATTTTTTGTAACATGCCATAATAATTTGGCATAAGATATGAATATCTGCATTAATTTTTGCACGAATTTCATGCAAGAGTGTAACACCTGCATGCCTTGGCGCGTGCATCAGATAGACTCGGGTGCGCTCCAGACAGCGAGCATGCCAAGTGGACTCTCGTGTGCACATGCCGTAAATGGTTTCACATAAAGGCAGTGACAGCCACCATCAGATGGTGCAGTTGGAGTCTTGTTCTCGGACATGACTTGGAGTCAACTTGGATCAAGATTGGACTTGACTCGGACTCGACTCGAAATTTTCTTGAATGACTTGGACTTGAACACCGGAGACTCAAGACTGGACTCAGACTCAAGGTTTAGTGACTCGGCTACAACACTGCACTTTTCTGATAAGCAGTACATTTCAGTAAGGATGTACTGAAATATAAAAGAGTAAAGGAGTATGTTAAGGTTTCTCATGGTGGCACTGTGGTTAGCACTGTCGCCTCACAGCAAGAAGGTTCTGGGTTTGAGCCCAGCAGCCAACAAGGGCCTTTCTGTTTGTAGTTTGCATGTTCTCCCTGTGTCTGCATGGGTTTCCTCCAGGTGCTACGGTCTCCCCCACAGTCCAAAGACATGTGGTTAGGTCAACATGGGGGCGGCCTTGGGTTGAAGTGCCCTTGAGTGAGGCACCTAACCCCCAACTGCTCCCCGGGTGCTGTACCATAGCTGCCAACTGCTCTGGGTATGTGTGCGTGCTCACTACCCACGTGTGTATGCATGTGTGTCTTCACTGCTCCAGATGGGTTAAATGCAGAGAGGAATTTCACAAGTGTACATGTGATGAATAAAATTGTTCTTCTTCTTCTTATGTAAACCCTTGTCTTCAACAGCCTTGTCTATGAGTCAAGCCAAGATCATATCAACACCATCACCTTCCCAAGAGATGGACATTCTGTTGCATTATTTTCCATTTATGATGTTCATGAAGCTTGGATAGTTACTCATTTTATACAAAGAAAAGGAAGAACACAGTCCATGCACATACAGTACAGCAGTCAAAGGTTTGTACACCCATACTTATTCATCAATTTTTCAGTATTTTGATTATTTTCTACATTGTAGAACAATACTGGAGACATTAAAACTAGGAAGAAACATGTGGAACATATATGGAATTATGTTCTAAACACAAAAGTATTAAAAAACAAAATATGTTTGATATTTTAAATTCTTCAATGTAGTTACCGTTTATCTTGATGACACTTTGCACACTATTGGCATTATCTTAACCAGCTTCATGAGGTAGTCACCTGGAATGCTTTTCAATTAACAGGTGTGGCCTCGTCAAAAGTTAATTAGTGCAATTTCTTGCCTTCTTAATGCATTTGAGATCAAACAGTAAATAGTAAATAATAAAAATACAGTAAATAGCTCTATTCCACAACTGTAGTAATCCATATTGTGTCAAGAAACTGCTCAACTAAGTAAAGAGAAACGACATCCATCATTACTTTAAGACATGAAGTGTGATTTAGTGAATAAAAATAAATAAAATCCATTGTATTAGAAGCTGTGTCCAAACTTTTGACAGGTACTGTACATCTGGAAGATTGAAAAATTCACTGGGTTTTACATTAGTGCTAAAATATCCATTTGCTTTCTGAGTCAAACTGAAAAAAATATATATTTCACGATTTCTTTTCACAATGTTAAACAGACTGATGAGCTGTGACTCTCTTAAAATGTTCTGCCGCTTTCATGATCGCTGTTCATTCAAAAGAATTTACTAATCTCAAAAATCCCCAATACTGATAAGCAAAACAGAGAGTTTGGTTGTTTTGTAGGCTACATGGGAGGGCTTTAAACTTCAAACACTAACTGTAAAAGGAAACCCAGTTAGTATTAGTACTCAATAACAGTCTAGAATAGTACATACGGTAAATATGTGATTGGAGACACAAAGTTAAATTGTTTATTGGAGGTAAATTCATCCATTTGTTGGCAAACTACACTCATGCAGCATGTCAGGATAATGAAAAGGACTAAAATATCATATACCCCATTAATCTAAATGCAGCTTGTCTGAATTTAACTCTTAGCAATATTAAAATTATTATACATATTGGCCACTTTTTCCATGGAATAAAACATGTATTCTGTTCCCTTCTAGTGGGTTTGTTGATGGTATGCAATATTGTTAGCATATCGCTTATCCTCTGTGTATTATGCCACTCTACCCAATGGAGAATGAGCGTGCAATATTGTTACAATATTGCACGTTGTCAAGACAACACGTTACACGTCAGAGACGTAAAACTTCTGTGTTAGTGAGCGGCGGTGACAATTTGTAAACAAACATGGCCACCAGGTTTGCTTTGTTAAAAACGGAAGATTTTGAGAGAATTTTGGTTGCCAGGTATACTGGCTGGAAGCTAACTGGACTGCCATGCTAACAGCACCGAGTCATAGGTAAGCTAGCATCAGCCATTGTGTGTTGCTGTCAATGTTGATTTTAAAAGTAACTAAGTAAATTACGCAAGGAAAATAATAATAATAATAATAATAATAATAGCAATAATCGGCTTGACTACGCTAGCGTTGGCCTTCTCTAACACTACATTGGCTGGAAGGTAATTAGACTGCCGCGCTAACAGCACCAAGTCGCAGGTGAACTAGCGTTGGCCTTCGTTAATGCTACTGTTATGCCGGGTGGAAGGTAACAGGACTGCCGCTCTAACAGCACCGAGTCATGGGTAAGTTAGTACTGGCCTTCATTAACACTACTGCTATGCTGGCTGGAAGCTAACTGGACTGCCACGCTAACAGCACCAAGTCACAGGTAAGCTAGCATCAGCCTTTGAGAATGCTGATATGAAGAGTGTGTATATAATAATAATAATAATAATAATAATAATAAATAGCTGCTTTTTTCATGGTCTATCAGATATAATCCATTCAGCTAGCATGATACTGAACTCGTCTTCATCTCGTTCAATATCATGCTAGCTGAATGGAATATATTTGATATACCACTCAAAGCCAGCCAATATTATTTAAATATTCACACAAAATGATCTGTATTCGATATTTCTAATATTATGCCAAGAACTGATTAGCTAAGTAAAGAGAAACAACAGTCCATCATTACTTTAAGACATAAAGTGTCTTTTAATTAATAAAATTAAAGAAAAAACATGGATCGGAAGCGGTGTCCAAACTTTTGACTTGTGACTTGTACTTGTTGACTGGTAGTGCGTAGTTGAGCATTAAGTGTTTTGCTTGATGACTTAAACTTTTAGTCATTAATGCAGAACATTAACTATAAGCATTCTTCTTCTTCTTCTTCTTCTTCTTCTTCTTCTTCTTCTGCTATTTCATCTTTATCTGACATTTTGGGATCTGCTTGTCAAAATTTCACAAAGCTTGACACACTAGTTAGAAATGCTCTTAAATAAAAATAGCAGTGCCCTGACTGAGTAACAGTAAAGCTGAAGTTGCAGGGGCAGGTTTAAAAACGCCAACGTCTATATGCAATTTCCGTCATGCTGTTATTGCAGCAGAGCTGTAACAGTTTTTGTTCATAATCTTGAAGGTTGCAATCAGATTGGCTTTCTGCCAGGAATGTAACTGAATTAACTGAAAATTAATATATTATTTGGATTGAACAGATGTGTTCTAAACAGATACAAATACAAATAGGAGACACACTTTTTTCCTTGCACAGGGCATCTGGTTGAGATTAGAGGTATAGACTGGGATTATATGGGGCACAACAGAAATGTTGCACAAGCTGGAGGTTTTTACTTACATGCAGGCATGGATGAACGGCCAGATCTGAAACTTGTGGGACAAAGAAAGAACATTTTATTACTATGAAAATGGAATGCTGTGTGATAAGTTTAAATCATTCTTAGTAATTGCCTGTTCAGGGTCACAATGGTTTAAATTAGACTATTAGTTTGGGAAATAGAACTAACTAAATAGTTCAAACAATACTGACAAACAAAAACTACGTGAGACCAGGTATGAATTCAAGTGATGTAGTTGAGCTTGAAAAATCAGACCAGACCTCACAGACCTCACTAACAGTGCTGGTATTTCTACCCACTTCAGATTTAAACCCAAATATAGATTCAGATACAAATTGTAGTGTCACTGTGTTATACCACTACTAGCAGCACACAGTGACATTACAAGCTTTTTGGAACAAGATTTAGTAACTAGATTGAAAAAAAAAAGTTATAGCTTCATGGCATTGGTTCCAAGTATTGTTTATTTGTTTGTCTGAAGAATACTCTCATGAGTTTGCCTGTCTCATAAACCATCATTCCATCTGTCATCATTACAGCACTACAAATCCATCAAAGTCACCACCAGAAATCAAATCCAGATACTTCCCTAAGCACAAAATTATCAGATTTCCTTTAGGACATCAAGGCCTATGCAATATAATGCAAAAACTCACCACTGATATTTTTAGACAAACCCAATCCTTGCTTTGAGTATGTACACTGCCACTTTGTGTGTAGTTGTGTGTAGTGCTGGCCTCCCTTTTTTTCCCATGCGGTTTGGAGGCACATTTAAAAACCCTTGTATAGTGATTGTCTGTCTGTCTGTCTAGTCCCATCCTCATTGCTGAGGGTCAGGGACCATGGACACTGCTCTCCAGCCTCTCCTCTCTCTGGCGATGGTCGTACATTCCCCCACTGGTCTCCCTGTCCAGTCTCTGATGTCGTCCGTCCAGCAGCATCTTTGTCGTCCCCTCAACCGCTTCCCGTCAATTCTGCCCTTGAGAATGTGGGTGCAGAGGTTCTGTGCCCTGATGACGTGGCCGAAGTACTGCAGCTTCTGCCTTTTGATGGTTGCCACGAACTGCCGCTCCGTGCCCATCTCTTCCAGGACTGACTCATTGGTTCTGTGGTCGATCCAGCTGATCCTCAGTGCCCGTCTGTAGCAGTCCATCTCGAATGCCATCAGTCTCTTGATGTCTGCAGCTCTCAGGGTCCACGTCTCACAGCTGTACAATGCCACAGTCCATACCAGTGTCCTCAGGCATTTCAGCTTGGTGTTCTTCTGGATAGCGCGGTCCCTCCACAGAGTGGTGAGCGACTGGATGGCAGATCTTGCTGCTCCAAGCCGAGCCCTGATCTCGTGGCTGCAATCTGCTGTCTGCTCAATGATGGAACCCAGGTACTTGAACTTCTCCACCTGGTCCAATGTGACACTTCAGCAGTGAATGTTAAGTTGTTCTGGCTCCCTGGTGGCTGCCATCACCTTTGTTTTCTTGATGTTGATCTCCAGCTGGTACTCCCTGAAGACTCTGTAGACCTCATCTAGCAGAGCCTGTAATCGTGCTGGTGATGTCGCTATCAGCAAGATGTCATCGGCGAAGCGTAGGTTGTTCAGCTCCTGGCCGCTGATGGTGATTCCAACCCAGTTGTGTTCATCTGCCGACTGCCGCATCACCTCCTCAGAGTAAAAGTTGAAGCATATGGGTGACAATAGGCAGCCCTGTAGTACTCCCTTCCCGATGGTGAACCACTCTGTGAAGTTGTCTTCCACTCTGACCGCCCCCTGCTGCCCGCTGTACAGGTTCCTCAGTAGTTTAATTACTGTGCCACTGACTCCCATCTTCCTCAGCATGTCCAACAGTTTGGAGTGACGCACTGAGTCGAACGCCTTTTTGTAATCTATGAAGGCCATGTACAGCTGGGTGTTGAATTCCCTTGCCTTCTCCATAATGATCCTGATATTGAAGATCTGGTCCCTCATGCCAACCTTCTTCTGAAAGCCCATTTGCACCTCCGCAAACTGCTCCTTGGCGGTCTTCTGTGTCCTCTGGAGCAGGACTCACAGGAGGATCTTGCTGGCGTGACTGATCAGGGTGATGGTGCAGTGGTCTGCACACTCCGTGGTCGTGGTCTTTGGAATCAGGATGAACACTGATCTAAGCCAGTCTGTCAGCCACTCACCTGTCTCCATAATCTTGTTGCACAGCTTGCAGAGCACCTTGGTCATCTCCAGGTTATCGGTCTTGAGTAGCTCTACTGGAAGGTCGTCGATACCCATGGCTTTGTTATTGAGTAGTCTCCTGATGGCCTCCTGTACTTCTGATTCCAAGATGACAGGACCTTGTTCTTGTTCTTGGATGTCGTCCATGTCGAGGCTATTGTTGTCATGATAGAGACTCTCACTGTAGTCCTTCCATCTCCTCAGAATGTCCTGGAGATCTGTCAGGACATGGCCCTCTGGGTCTTTGATGTTCCTCTTTCGTGGCCGGAAGCCCTTCCTCAAGGTCTTGATGAGGTCATAGGCCTTCCTCATGTTGTGGTGCTTAAGCCCTACCTCCACTGCAGCACACTGCTCCTCCAGCCACCTCTCCTTGTCCCTTCTGACCTTTCTCTGGACTGCTCTGTCTGCCTCTCTGTAACTCTCCTCCCCATCGTCGGTGGCACACCCATCCTTGAGCTTCCTCCTCCTCTCTATCAGTTGCAAAGTCTCCTCGGAGATCCACTGCTGGTTGGCCCTCCTTGGTTTTCTACTGAGAACCTCCTCTGCCGTGGTCTTGATCACCTCCTTCAGTGCCACAAACATCTCCTCTGGGGGTTGCTCCTCTTCTAGCAGCCGCAGTGCCTCGAACCTGTTATTAACCTCTACGTTGTAAGCTGCCCTCATGGTTGGCTCATCGAGAGCACCAAGGTTGAGACAGACCCTGGTGGTCCGAGGCCTCTCTCTCCTGATCCTGAGCTTGACCATGGTACCCACCAGGTTGTGGTCTGAGCCACAGTCAACCCCCGGATACGCTCGCAAGTTAGTGATGCTCCTCAGCCAGCATCTCTTGATCAAGATGAAGTCAATCTGGTTCCTGTACCTGCCACCTGGGGACTGCCATATGTAGCACCGCCTCTCCCGATGTTGAAATGCTGTATTGGTGATAAGTTGTTATCATGACAGAAGTCTTGCAGTTGCTTTCCCGCATCATTTGGTGCTCCCAGCCCATACGGCCCGCAGACATCTCTGTCAGGTGAGTCAGCTCCCACCTTGGCATTGAAGTCTCCTGCGACAAATACGATGTCTTGACTCGGGCATTTGCGCAGGGTGTCTTGTACGGATCCATAGAAGGCCTCCACTGTCTCCTCATCCGCCTCCATGGTGGGAGCATAGACCTAGATCTAGGAGATGTTGAATGGCGAGGCCTTAATCCTGACGTGCAACACTCTGTCATTGACTGGCCAGTAGGACAGCATGCTGCTCAAGGCCTGTAGCAAGATGATGACTCCCACACCAGTCCTGTGGTTGTTTCCGCCGGAGTAGATGACAGCTCTCCTTCTGTTGTGGTGAAGTGCCCAGTGCCCGTCCAATGAGTCTCCAAAACACCGAGGATCTGGATGTTGCATCGTCTCATCTCGTGGGTGACAATGTGCAGCTTTCCGGTCTGGTAAAGAGTCTGGATGTTCCAGGTGCCCAATCGGACACTGTTGTGTAGGTTGAACCTGCCTTGGACTCCTCTGTGGTCATCATCAGCAGGCCTCCCTATCAGATTTGGGCTTGTTGAGTCATCAGCAGTCACAGAGTTGACCGTGGCTGTTCCATCCTCTTCTCCAATAGCCTGTAGAGGGGCAAGCCCCCTGGAGGGTACAAGGCTGCTGCTCCTATCTTCTTCTAATTGGTGCTGTGAATCCATAGTACTCTTCAGGTTGATGTCGTCGGTGGGTCCTGAATCCTCTACCGACCAAAGGCAGTTTGTTGGGACAGAACCTGTCCCTTCACCAACTAAGAAATCTGACCGGCTACCCTGGGGGTGTTTGGGGTGTTTCAATGGGGGGTAGCGCCTTTGCAGAACAGCGACTGAGTTTCCTTCGGGGGACTGCTGGAAAGCTTTGGTCCTCACACTGGCACCCAGCTCTTACCTGTGGCTCCAAGTAGCTAGGATGGGCTCCAGCAGCCACACCCTGGTAAACCCTCTCGGTCGAGGGGCCAAACCAGGTGTGGGTAGCCGGTCAGATAGTGATTGTACTCAGTGCAAAATGTATACTGTTCTTACTTTTTAAGTGGTATTGGGCTTACCTAACAACTTGTGTTTTCTCTTCCCCCCATCTCTTCACTCTGTCTCTCTCTCTTTCTCTCTCTGTTGAGTTACATGTCGATCCTGAGACACCAGTGATGCTGACCTATTCTGCTCCTTGGACTCGCCTGATCCATCCTGATGCCCTACGTCTGGCTGGAGTCTCACCACATCGCTCCTGTGGAGGATGGCCCCATATGGACAGTCGAAAGTCGCACTTGGAAGATGGCTCTGGACACTTACAGTAATGCATTTATGACTGAGGACTACAGTTGACTTGCTAACTTTAGGACTGCAGTTGTCATGAACAGTTTTGCACTCAAGTCTCCATCAATGAAAAGTTTATAACTGCAACAAAGCAGACTTCATGTTAAAACTATAATTATTTTCCTGGTTACACAGTTGTGAGGGGGCGGCGCGGTGGTGTAGTGGTTAGCGCTGTCGCCTCACAGCAAGAAGGTCCTGGGTTCGAGCCCCGGGGCCGGCGAGGGCCTTTCTGTGTGGAGTTTGCATGTTCTCCCCGTGTCCGCGTGGGTTTCCTCCGGGTGCTCCGGTTTCCCCCCACAGTCCAAAGACATGCAGGTTAGGTTAACTGGTGACTCTAAATTGACCGTAGGTGTGAATGGGAGTGTGAATGGTTGTCTGTGTCTATGTGTCAGCCCTGTGATGACCTGGCGACTTGTCCAGGGTGTACCCCGCCTTTCGCCCGTAGTCAGCTGGGATAGGCTCCAGCTTGCCTGCGACCCTGTAGAAGGATAAAGCGGCTAGAGATAATGTGATGTGATGTGTGTGACACAGTTGTGACTATATAGGACACTATTCTAGAAGCAAATTATTTATAATCATCCTATTTGTTATCACCCAAATGAGGATGGGTTCCCTTTTGAGTCTGGTTCCTCTCGAGATTTCCTAGTGTCGTCTGAGGGAGTTTTTCCTTGCCACCGTCACCACAGGCTTGCTCATTGAGGATAAATTAGGGATAAAATTAGCTCATGTTTAAAGTATTTAATTTTCTGTAAAGCTGCTGTACAACAATGTCTATTGTTAAAAATGCTATACAAATAAACTTAACTTGACTTGATTTGTTTGGGTCTGAGAGACCTATTTGTAAAAGAAAAATCCATCCATTATCTGTAGCTGCTTATCCTGTACAGGGTCACAGGCAAGCTGGAACCTATTCAAGCTGACTATGGGCAAGAGGCAGGGTAAACCCTGGACAAGTCGCCAGGTCATCACAGGGCCGACACATAGAGACAAACAACCATTCACACTCATGGTCAATTTAGAGCCACCAATTAGCCTAACCTGCATGTCTTTGGACTGTCAGGGAAACCGGAGCACCCGGAGGAAATCCACACAGACACAAGGAGAATATGGAAACTCCACACAGAAAGACCCTCGTCAGCCACTGGGCTCAAACCCAGGATCTTCTTGCTGTGAGGCAACAGTGCTAACTACTACACCACTGTGCTGCCCTAAAAGTAAAATATTACAATCAATTGTTATTTAAAGGGCAGCATGGTGATGTTTCCTCCACAGCCCAAAGACATGTAGGTTAGGCTAATTGGTGGCTCTAAAGTGACTGCAGGTGTGAATGTGAATGGTTGCTTGTATTTATGTGTCAGCCCTGTGATAACCTGGTAACTTGTCCAGGGTGTACCCCGCCTCTCATCCATAGTCAGCTGGGATAGGCTCCAGCTTGCCTGCAACCCTGCAGAGGATAAGTGGCTATGGATAATGGATGGATGGATTATTTCAATCTGACACTTATTGGCCTTGGTTTATTTTCTCTGAAGAACATAGTGTAGAAATTGATGAGAAAAAAAAAACAGGTCACACTAAGTGCGTGTGTGAAACAAGATACACAAATAAACACAGAAATACACAAAGCTGCAAAAATGTCAAGCATAGAGAATCAGTCTACTTTGCATATTCCTATTCGTTTTGCATTTGTATCTACACATTTTCATGCAAGAACCTGCAAAATATAATTTAATTCTTAACCATTCTCCCAACTGCAAATTGGGAAAGGGACATAAGATATAAATTGCACTGTTTTAAACATATGGCATTTCTTCACAATCACCAGATTGGAATTTGCAAAGAAATACAGAGCCACAAATTTTCTATAATCAAGATTAACCTCTACCAACATGATGGAAAGGCCAAAGTGTGGAGAAATAAAGGATCTGTTCCTGATCCGAAACATGCAATTGCAGTGAATGTAGCATCATGGCTTGGTCTTGCATGCTGCTTCTGGAATGGGCTTAATAATCTTTATTGATGATGCATATCCTGATGTTGGCCTAGTGGTTAGTGTGTCCACCTCTCGACTGGGAGATTGCAAGTTCTACTCGCGATCAGGTCTTATCAAAGACCTTTATAAAAATGGTACCTACTACCGTCTGGCAAGGCACACTGAAATACAGATGCAAGTGGGGGAGTCAAACTCTTGTGGTTGCCAGAGGACAAGCCCCCCCACTGTAACCCTAGCTGAATAGGTGAGAGGCCAAGGGCTATTGAAAAGGAGATCGGCGCTGCACCCATACGCCTGAAAAACTTGGTTAGTACTGGGACAGGAGACTGCCTGGGAAGGCCAGATTCTGGCATGAGAGGGACTTTGACTTGATACTTTGACTGAATTCAGAAGTCTACAGAAAGATTCTGTCTGCCAGTTTACAGAAAAATGCATCCAATCTAATAATCCAAACACACTGCCAATACAACAAAGGACTTAATCAGGGGGAAAAAAATCAGATCTTAACCCAACTGAGCATGCATTTCACCTCTGGAAGAGGAGACTGAAGGGAGAAACCCCTCAAAACAAACAACTAAAAGAAGCTGCAGTGCCAGTCTTGAAAAGCATCAAAAAAAGAAGAATCCAACAGTTTGATGATGTCAGTGGGTCAGCGGTTTGATGCAGTTATTGCAAGAATGGAATATGCCATGAAATATTTCATGTTATTAACTTTAATTTACTTTAAGACCATCTGTTCTTATACTTTTGCTCACCTAAAAATCATCTCATATTCATCTTTTGGTCTCAAACCAAAATGTCTTCACTGTGTAACAAAAACAAAAGAGATAACCTTGCCATTCTAATACTTTCAGAGGGGACTGCACATGGACAATGGACATAAGTGGACAAAATTTTCAACTATGCATAAACCTTCCCTGATCAACATCAGCTTCTCATTTGTCATTCATATAAAATGTATTGTGTGAATGTGATCTTCTGAAGTTGTTCTGACAAATGACTAAATGTTAGTAGTGATGAAAATCTTGTAATATCTGTATTTTCTCCAGATAGTCACTCAATCCCTTCTTCCAGCTTGTCCCACTTATGTATGTGGGGTTGCTGCCATGTGGACTCTATTGATCCACATGTCATTAATTGGAGCATAGTTTCATACCAGATACCCTTCCGACTGCAACCCTCCCATTTCCAGGCTTGGTAAACAATCATTCACACCTATGGACAATTAAGAATACCTAGTTAACCTAACTGCATGTCTTTGAACTGTCGGGGAAACCAGAGCACCTGCAGGAAACCCACACAGACATGGGAGAGCATGCAAACTCCACATAGAAAAGCCCCCACCAGCCATTGGGCTTGAACCCAGAACCTTCTTGCTGTGAGGCAACAGTGCTAACCACTACACCACCATGCCATCTTATTTGCTCCAGATAGTGATTTGTACAACCCCGATTCCAAAAAAGTTGGGACAAAGTACAAATTGTAAATAAAAATGGAATGCAATAATTTACAAATGTCAAAAACTGATATTGTATTCATAATAGAACATAGACAACATATCAAATGTGTTGCGGAACAGACAGGAGAGGAGATCAAATGCGCTCAAACCACAGTTTATTAATAACAGGGGAAAAGGGAGTTGGGAGAATGTGTGTGAAATCCAGTGGCAGGAGAACTGAGAAGCAGGGATGGCTGGTGGTGACATCTGAGGTCTCCCATCCAAATACTGACCAGGCCCAACCCTGCTTAGCTTCTGAGATCTGACAGGATCTGGTGTAGTCAGAGAGCTGTGGCTGTCTGTACTTAGGTTGCAGGCAGTCTCCCAGTGAGCAGTCCCTCAGCAGGCAGGAGTTAGAGAGCAAACTGGAACACAGAGTCACAAATCAGGTAGCAAGATAGGGGACAGAAATGCAGGGTCAGGTTACCAGGGCTGAAGAGTAGGGCTCCAGGCAGGGCTGCTCACACCAGGCAGATGGAGAGGCAGGTTAGCAGCAGGGCTGAGCGAGCTGGAGATCAGGCAAAGGTACAAGAGGGGCAGGCAAGAGGCAGAGTCAACGGAACAGAAGGCAGATCAGGTTACCAGGGCTGGAGAGCAGACAGAGTCAAACGGAACAGAACAATTTTCAGGAGTCAGAGTAGTAGGAACACAGAGCAGGTATCAGGCTGAGAGTTGCAGACGATCTGACACAGAAGCTTGGGAGGACTGCAGCTTAAATACACACGGGGGGGAAACAGATGATCGGTAACAGCCAATGACAGCCACTGGAAGTAAATAAGAGGAAGTGAGTGCGGGCGTGGCCGGTAATGCTGAGTGGAGATGTTACCTGAAGAGAGAAGCCCACAGGTAGGACCATGACAGAACCCCCCCTCAAGGGACGGCTCCAGAAGTCCCTAGCCACAGATCACCAAAGACGGGCGGGAGGAGGGGGAATACCCGGGTGGAGGGTTAGAACTCCTCAGACCGGTCAGTGTCCATAGCCTCCACACCCTCTTCACCATCAGAAGAATCGTCATCCAAGGACCCCCGCCCAGGATTCGGTTCGGTGTCAGGCTCAGGCGCTGGAGCAGGGGTAGGGTCTGGAAGTGGATCCGCATGGTGAGAACCCCTACGTCGGCCCCGTCGGATGGAGGGCTGGTCGGGGTGTAGCCAATGGAAGTCGGCGATGAGGGACAGATCCAGAATCCTTCCAGCAGGAACCCACATCCTCTTCTCAGGACCATAGCCCTCCCAATCCACCAGGTATTGGAGGCCCCTGCCCCTGCGTCGTGACTTCAGCAGTTGCCAGACGGAGTAGACCGGGCCACCGTCGATGAGACGAGGAGGAGGAGGAGCAGCTGGGACCAGCAGGCTCTCATGCACTGGCTTGATCTTAGAGACGTGGAAGGTGGGGTGCACTCTCATGGACTTGGGCAGTCGGAGCCAGACAGCAGACTGGCCGATTATCCTCTGGATAGGGAATGGTCCGACGAACCGAGGTGCTAGCTTACGAGACTCCACCTGGAGGGGCAGGTCCTTGGCAGATAGCCACACCTTCTGGCCCACCCGGTAGGTGGGAGCAGGTGTCCTCCACCGGTTGGCGCCAGTAGAGTAGCTGGTGACTGACTTGAGGAGTGCAGCGTGGGCTTGAGACCAGGTGCGGCGGCATCGGCGTGCATAGGTGAGGGCAGCCGGGCAGGTGACCTCTCCCTCCTGGCTGGGGAATAGGGGTGGTTGGTAGCCATACACGCAGTGGAATGGGGACAGCCCAGTGGCTGAGCTGGTGAGGGAGTTGTGGGAGTATTCCATCCACAGCAGGTGCTCGCACCAGGCCCTAGGGTTGCATGACGCCATGCACTGAAGTGCCTTCTCCAACTCCTGGTTCATCCGTTCTGACTGGCCGTTGGACTGGGGTCGGAATCCGGAGGTGAGGCTGGTGGTGGCCCCGAGTAGGTGACAGAACTCCTTCCAAAAAGAGGAGGCGAATTGCGGCCCCCGGTCCGAAACGATGTCCTTGGGCAGCCCATGGATGTGAAAGACATGTTGCAAGATGATCTGGGCAGCCTCCTTGGCTGACGGTAGTTTAGGGAGGGGAACAAAGTGAGCCATTTTGCTAAAGCGGTCCATGATGGTGAGTATGACCATCATCCCATTAGAAGGGGGTAGACCCATAACAAAATCCAGGGAGATGTGGGACCAGGGTCGCATTGGCATGGGCAGAGGCTGGAGCAAACCGGCAGGAGGCCGGCTGGAGGACTTATTTTGGTTACAGGTAGGGCAGGCTCAGACGAAGTCTCGCACATCCCTGCTCATAGTAGGCCACCAGAACCGTTGGGCGAGCAGGTGGTAGGTGCAAGTGGAACCAGGGTGGCAGGCTAGATGGGAGTCGTGTCCCCATTGTATAACCTGGGATCGCAGGTCTGCAGGAATGAAGAGGCTACTTGCGGGGCATGCACTGGGGCTGGGTTGGTCACGGAGGGCTTCCCGCACTCGTTCTTCGATGTCCCAGGTCAGCACAGCAACGATACAGGGGTCAGGCAGGATGGGAGCTGGGTCCTTGGAGGGGGTATCACCCTTCTGGAACTGGCGGGAGAGCACATCAGGCTTGGTGTTGCGAGATCCAGGCCAGTACAAAAGGGTGAAATTGAATTGGGTGAAGAAGAGAGCCCAGCGGGCCTGTCTGGGGTTGAGTCGTTTGGCGGTGCGGATGTATTCTAGATTCTTATGGTCTGTCCAGACCAGGAATGGGACTTCGCACCCCTCCAGCCAGTGGCGCCACTCCTCCAGGGCGAGCTTGACCACCAGCAGTTCCCGATTGCCTACGTCATAATTGCGTTCAGCCAGCGACAGCCGGCGGGAGAAGAACGCACAGAGGTGGAGCTTGTTGTCATCTGCAAACCTCTGTGAGAGCACTGCCCCGACTCCCACATCCGAGGCGTCCACCTCAACGATGAATTGCCGCTCCTCATCAGGCAGCCGGAGGACAGGAGTAGTGGTGAACCGAGCCTTGAGGGTGGCAAAGGCTTCGTTGGCGGCCGGAGTCCAGGTGAAGGACTGTTTGATGCTGGTCAAGGCGGTGAGGGGTGACACAATGGTGCTGTAATTACGAATGAATTTCCTGTAGAAATTTGCGAAGCCCAGGAACTGCTGAAGCTGCTTCCTGCTCTCTGGTACTGGCCATGAAGTAACTGCAGAGACTTTGGCAGGGTCCATCTGGATGCTCCCTTCTGCCACGATGTACTCCAGGAACCCCACAGACTTGGCGTGAAACTCACACTTCTCTGCCTTGATGAAGAGGGAGTTTTCCAGGAGACGACGGAGCACTTGCTGGACATGCTGGGTGTGTTCGGACAGGGTTTTAGAGAAGATCAGGATGTCGTCGAGGTAAACGAACACGAACTTGTTCAACATATCTCACAGGACATCATTCACCAGAGCCTGGAATACCGCTGGCACGTTGGTAAGGCCAAACGGCATCACCCGGTATTCATAGTGACCAGTGGGGGTGTTGAACGCGGTCTTCCACTCATCTCCCTCCCTTATCCGAACCAGGTGGTAGGCATTCCGGAGATCGAGTTTGGTGAAGACCGTGGCTCCCTGGAGCAGCTCGAAGGTGGAGGTAAGCAGTGGGAGAGGGTATCGGTTCTTGACGGTGATGTCGTTGAGACCCCTGTAATCGATGCAGGGGCGCAGGGATCCATCCTTCTTTTCCATGAAGAAGAACCCAGCGCCGGCGGGGGAAGAGGATGGACGGATAAGGCCGGCAGCCAGAGAGTCACTGATGTAGGTCTCCATAGCCTTCCTTTCCAGGGCGGACAGAGAGTAGAGACGACCCTTGGGTGGTGCAGTGCCTGGAAGGAGATCAATGGTGCAGTCGTAGGGCCGGTGAAGAGGCAAGGAAGTGGCCTTGGTTTTACTGAATACCTCCCGAAGGCTGTGATAACACACTGGGACATTAGTGAGGTTGGGGGCAGAGCTGGCAGGTGGAGTATGGGTGTTTAGGATGGAGGCTCATAAGCAGGTCCGATGGCAGTCCTTGCCCCATTCTCTTATCTCTCCAGTGGCCCAGTCGAGGTGAGGACTGTGCTGGTGGAGCCATGGATAGCCCAGGATGAGAGGTTGGCCAGGGGAATGGAGCGGGTGAAATTGGATGGTTTCATGGTGGTTGCCTGACAGTCATCGGAACAGGGGCAGTGAGGCGGGTGATGGTGCCAAGGAGATGGCCATCCAGCACCCTGGCTGGAACGGGAGAGGATAGGTGGTGGCTTCGCAGGCCCAACTGGCGCGCAAGCTCAGTGTCCATGATGTTAGCCTCGGCACCAGAGTCAACCAGGGCGGCCAGGGTGTGGGTGGAGTCCGGCAGACGAAGGCAAACTTGGAGCATAGGTTTCTGGCTGGTGGAGGATTGGAGGATCATTGAACCCAGCCGGGCCCCTCCTATGTCCGGTGAGCTCTGGCTTCTCCATGCGGTGATGACTGGCTGAGTCCGGCGGGCCCTCTCTCATCGACGGGTCTGGACCCAGTGGTCAGTGCGGACGGTCAGGGCGATGGCCTCATCGAGTGTCAATAGTTGCTCGTACAAGACCAATTCGTCCTTCATGTAGTCGGCCAGGCTGTGCAGAAAGACGTCCACCATCGCCTGCATGTTCCACTTGCTGCGCCGGGCCAAGGTCCGGAAATCGATCGAGTAGTCAGCCACTGTACGTCTGCCTTGGCGAATATTTATCAGTTCCACGGATGCCTCTACTGATGACGAGCCCGGGTCGAAGACCTTAATCATCTCCGCTGCAAACAGGGAGAAGGAGGCACACGCCGGTGTCCGGTGTTCATACTCAGCAGTCCTCCACAGGCGGGCGCAGCCAGTCAGATGAGTGATGATGAAGGCCACCTTCGCTGCCTCCGACGCGAAGGTTCTGGGCTGTAGGTCGAAGATCAACCGGCAGTTGGTCAGGAAAGCACGGACTTGGGAGGGGTCACTGTCAAAATGCTCCAGACTGCCAACCTTGGGTTCTGGGGCATCGAGTGCAGCAAGAGCACCTCCCGGAGGCCCAGGGGGTGCTAGGGCAGTGAGCAGCTGGAGTGCTTGGTCCAGTTGTTGTTGGCCATGCTGGATCAGGGCTGTAACGTCAGCAGACATCCGGCTGACATCCCCTTCGGTACGTTGCAGCTGGTCTAGGGCAGAGGGTTCGAGCGCTGACTCCATGCTGGTCAGATCGTTCTGTCGCAGAACAGACAGGAGAGGAGATCAAATGCGCTCAAACCACAGTTTATTAATAACAGGGGAAAAGGGAGTTGGGAGAATGTGTGTGGGTGAAAACCAGTGGCAGGAGATCTGAGAGGCAAGGAGGGCTGGTGGTGACATCTGAGGTCTCCCATCCAAGTACTGACCAGGCCCAACCATGCTTAGCAGCTGAGATCTGACAGGATTTGGAGTAGTCAGAGAGCTGTGGCTCTAGGCTGACTGTACTTGGGTTGTAGGCTGACTGTACTTGGGTTGCAGGCAGTCTCCCTGTGAGCAGTCCCTCAGCAGGCAGGAGTTAGAGAGCAAACTGGAACACAGAGTCACAAATCAGGTAGCAAGATAGGGGACAGAAATGCAGGGTCAGGTTACCAGGGCTGAAGAGTAGGGCTCCAGGCAGGGCTGCTCACACCAGGCAGATGGAGAGGCAGGTTAGCAGCAGGGCTGAGCAAGCTGGAGATCAGGCGAAGGTACAAGAGGGGCAGGCAAGAGGCAGAGTCAATGGGACAGAAGGCAGATCAGGTTACCAGGGCTGGAGAGCAGACAGAGTCAAACGGAACAGAACAATTTTCAGGAGTCAGAGTAGTAGGAACACAGAGCAGGTATCAGGCTGAGAGTTGCAGACGATCTGACACAGAAGCTTGGGAGGACTGCAGCTTAAATACACACAGGGGGGAAACAGGTGATCGGTAACAGCCAATGACAGCCACTGGAAGTAAATAAGAGGAAGTGAGTGCGGGCGTGGCCGGTAATGCTGAGTGGAGATGTTATCTGAAGAGAGAGCCCACAGGTAGGACCATGACAAAAAGTGAGACATTTTGAAATTTCATGCCAAATATTGGCTCATTTGAAATTTCATGACAGCAACACATCTCAAAAAAGTTGGGACAGGGGCAATAAGAGGCTGGAAAAGTTAAAGGTACAAAAAAGGAACAGCTGGAGGACCAAATTGCAACTCATTAGGTCAATTGGCAATAGGTCATTAACATGACTGGGTATAAAAAGAGCATCTTGGAGTGGCAGCGGCTCTCAGAAGTAAAGATGGGAAGAGGATCACCAACCCCCTAATTCTGCGCCGACAAATAGTGGAGCAATATCAGAAAGGAGTTCGACAGTGTAAAATTGCAAAGAGTTTGAGCATATCATCATCTACAGTGCATAATCTCATCAAAAGATTCATAGAATCTGGAAGAATCTCTGTGCATAAGGGTCAAGGCCGGAAAACCATACTGGGTGCCCGTGATCTTCGGGCCCTTAGACGGCACTGCATCACATACAGGCATGCTTCTGTATTGGAAATCACAAAATGGGCTCAGGAATATTTCCAGAGAACATTATCTGTGAACACAATTCACCGTGCCATCCGCCGTTGCCAGCTAAACTCTATAGTTCAAAGAAGAAGCCATATCTAAACATGATCCAGAAGCACAGACGTCTTATCTTGACCAAGACTCATTTAAAATGGACTGTGGCAAAGTGGAAAACTGTTCTGTGGTCAGACGAATCAAAATTTGAAATTGTTTATGGAAATCAGGGACGCCATGTCATTCGGACTAAAGAGGAGAAGGATGACCCAAGTTGTTATCAGCGCTCAGTTCAGAAGCCTGCATCTCTGATAGTATGGGGTTGCATTAGTGCGTGTGGCATGGGCAGCTTACACATCTGGAAAGACACCATCAATGCTGAAAGGTATATCCAGGTTCTAGAGCAACATATGCTCCCATCCAGACGACGTCTCTTTCAGGGAAGACCTTGCATTTTCCAACATGACAATGCCAAACCACATACTGCATCAATTACAGCATCATGGCTGCGTAGAAGAAGGGTCCGGGTACTGAACTGGCCAGCCTGCAGTCCAGATCTTTCACACATAGAAAACATTTGGCGCATCATAAAACGGAAGATACGACAAAAAAGACCTAAGACAGTTGAGCAACTAGAATCCTACATTAGACAAGAATGGATTAACATTCCTATCCCTAAACTTGAGCAACTTGTCTCCTCAGTCCCCAGACGTTTACAGACTGTTGTAAAGAGAAAAGGGGATGTCTCACAGTGGTAAACATGGCCTTGTCCCAACTTTTTTGAGATGTGTTGTTGTCATGAAATTTAAAATCACCTAATTTTTCTCCTTTAATTATAAATTTTCTCAGTTTAAACATTTGATATGTCATCTATGTTCTATTCTGAATAAAATATGGAATTTTGAAACTTCACATCATTGCATTCCGTTTTTATTTATAATTTGTACTTTGTCCCAACTTTTTTGAAATCAGGGTTGTACAATCATTGCCTTCATAGATGACATGGTGGTGCAGTGGTTATCACTGTCACCTCACAGCATAATGGTTCTGGGTATGAATCTCGTGGTTGATTGGGGCTTTCTGTGCAGAGTTTGCATGGTCTTCTCATGCCTGTTTTTAGGTGAATCCATCGATAGTTTTTAGAACTCATTTGTGGCAAGACAGAAAGTTCAGTACAGATTGTGTTGTGGGCGGCACGGTGGTGTAGTGGTTAGCGCTGTCGCCTCACAGCAAGAAGGTCCGGGTTCGAGCCCCGTGGCTGGCAAGGGCCTTTCTGTGTGGAGTTTGCATGTTCTCCCCGTGTCCGCGTGGGTTTCCTCCGGGTGCTCTGGTTTCCCCCACAGTCCAAAGACATGCAGGTTAGGTTAACTGGTGACTCTAAATTGACCATAGGTGTGAATGTGAGTGTGAATGGTTGTCTGTGTCTATGTGTCAGTCCTGTGATGACCTGGTGACTTGTCCAGGGTGTACCCCGCCTTTCGCCCGTAGTCAGCTGGGATAGGCTCCAGCTTGCCTGTGACCCTGTCGAACAGGATAAAGCGGCTAGAGATAATGAGATGAGAGATGAGATTGTGTTGTATGTCTTACCAGCACATTTTGTCTACTTCTCAAGGGATTGCAAAGGAAGGATCATAACACTGTGTGGATCAGCTTGTCCAGAGCTCATGGACTAGGCCTTTGTGACTCTTTGCGCACAATTGCTATCTCCAGAGGAAGATCCAAAGTTCTCCTGCCTCTATGTCTTGCAACAGTGGAGACTTGGTTGAGGTTGATGTAGAATCAGATTTAAAGTCTAAAAAAAAAAAACAACCAAAAAAAAAAAAAAACCCTCTGATATTGATGATCAGCGACCAAGTTGGATGGAAATTTAATGCCCAAATCACAGATATTTGGGTTTCTGGGTTTTATACTGGTATGTGTGATGAGGTGGGTCAGTGTTCCTGCCTTTCTTTATTCAGTGGTGCTGATTTTGGATAACAACCAGAAACAATCCCTCAAAGGAACAACTTTTTTCCAAGTTCATAAAAAAGCCCAGATCATGAACTTGTAGTGTTGTGTATTCACACAGCTTATTCTAAATTTCCAAGCATGGTTTTACAATGCATGTGACACCAAACATGAGCCAGTTGTTATGTTCTCTTTGCTTTTGGGAAAAAAAAGAGGGATTGTGTATTCACGGGTTATGTAATTGTTACACAAACAACACAGTACTGCATATGAAAAAGGAGGTTATAAATCTTCTGAGCAAGAGTTTTGGATAGTTTTCTTGGATAGGTTTGGATAGTCTTCCTGGAGAGACAGTCTTGTCTTTCCTGACTCTGGCTCCCATTTGGAGCAGAGAGGTCTGGAGTCTTGGGTGTGTTGTCACCATCCTATTTATTGGTATTGCAGATAACCTATAGTCAGCTTCAAAGGGCAGTTTCTGACCATCCCAGGCAGGCAGAAAGTGGAGTTTATGTAAACAAGAAATATCCATCCTAACCCCTTGACAACCTTTCTTGGTATGGTTTATGGGTTGGACAAGAAAAGGTCATAATCCATCCATCTATCCATTATCCATAACCACTTATCCTGTGCAGGGTCATGAGCAAGCTGGAGCCTATCCCAGCTGACTATGGGCAAGAGGCAGGGTACACCCTGGACAAGTCACCAGGTCATTGCAGAGCTGACACACAGAGACAAACAACCATTCACACTCACATTCACACCTACGGTCAATTTAGAGCCACCAATTAGCCTAACCTGCATGTCTTTGGACTATGGGGGAAACCAGAGCACCCAGAGGAAACCCACGCAGACACGGAGAGAACATGCAAACTCCACACAGAAAGGCCCCATCGGTCCCTGGGCTCAAACCCAGAACCTTCTTGCTGTGAGGCAACAGTGCTAACCACTACACCACCGTGCCGCCAAAAGGTCATACTTTAGGGGTTATATCACTGGCAAAGTCCGTATAGCACAAAAACATTCAAAAACATTCACAATATATTCACTGATATAAAATCCTGCCAAATTAAATTAGAAATCAATAAAATTTTTAAAGTTTGACAGTTATGTCCACCTGTCATGTTGCATGTAATTTCCTGTTCCGTTATCATAACATTCTCTTATTCTTCTAGATTTATTTCACACCAAGACTGACTCCTGTGCTTGGCCCCCTGTCATCACTGCTTGCATCTATATTCTCATCTCATCTCATTATCTCTAGCCGCTTTATCCTTCTACAGGGTCGCAGGCAAGCTGGAGCCTATCCCAGCTGACTACGGGCGAAAGGCGGGGTACACCCTGGACAAGTCGCCAGGTCATCACAGGGCTGCATCTATATTTAACAAAGAAATCTAGTCTCAACTTAATCTGTGTCCTAAATGTTCACGTCCTAAAATCAGACACACAATCAATCATTTGAAGGTCTCCTCAGTGGCCTGACTCCATAGGTTTCTCTGATAGCTGAGTGTAAATTGTGTTTTTTTCAGCATATTCCTTTTGATGAACATGCTGAAACTAGTAGCTGGTTTACAGAGGATTATTGTGTCCTGGTTTGCAAAAGCACTGAGATAAATCACAAGAAGTTCTTATACCCAAAGCGAGTGGAGGAAACAAAGGTGTACTCTTTAAGTATGTGAGATTTACAGCCAACCTCCTGTAAATAAACAGCTCCAAAATGACCTGTTGTCAAAATTTTACTACAGAAAGGAAGCAGAAGGCTTCAGCTTGAAGGTAGAGCAGTGTACTGTGTCTTTTTGGCATGTGTGTGTGTGTGTGTGTGTGTGTGTAGTGGGTTTTCACATCTGATCCAGGGCCACAGGTGCATGCAGGCTTATTATGATGATATATACACTGTCTGGATTATTCAGAATTGAACAGGACTGATTTTACACAGAAAATAGAATCGGGTGCAGCAGAATCTCTCTGAGTAACCTGTCTCATTAAGATGTGATACACAAACACTGGGGAATGAGTTTTAGTCCTATCTACTGGGTTATGACGTATGATATTTGTGG
Organism: Neoarius graeffei; assembly: GCF_027579695.1. Lineage (NCBI taxonomy): Eukaryota > Metazoa > Chordata > Actinopteri > Siluriformes > Ariidae > Neoarius > Neoarius graeffei. The sequence goes on along the minus strand of NC_083574.1, from coordinate 37,590,443 downwards.
GCTGTAAAGGATACTCATTTGAGTGCTGTGTTTCATGTCTATTGATTTTTACTGGTTGATGAACAATTGTGGCAGTTGAGAACTTCTTAAAACCGTCATTGTCTTCTTCGTGGCTGGACAATTCACAGCAAACTGCCTTCAAAATTAAGTGCAAGGCTAAATATATCAAAAATGTAATAGCATAAAGCATAGAGTACTTAGACAATGCATGTTTGAATAAAAAGGTCTGGAGCTTTCGTTTGTGAACAAAAGAGACAAGTTTACTTCGCAATGACTCCACCAAACTAAGAGTTTCTCAGAGGACAAGCTATAAATTATGCTGGGTTATATTTAGCTGCCTCCGAATGTTTGTTTGAAACAGCAAAGTGTGGCCTACATAGTGCTGGGTAGGAAAATCAGTGCAGGGAAACAAAACATTTTGAGGCAAGCTGAAAAAAAAAGAAAAAACCCTCCATCTCTGACAGACATGGAGCAGAAAATGCATGGGTTAGAATTTTTAAAGGAGTAAGCACTGTGAAATTTTTTTGACATGGATTTCATTTTAAAATTATAGAAACAGGTGTGACAGTGGGGGTAAAAATACCTAGTCTATAACAAGAACTAATTGAAAAGATATAACAAACGTTGTATTCCCAAGGTGTCAGTCAGATGGAATTTGCAGCCATTTTTGCTTCCTAAATGAAATGCTTAGCACTGCAAATATGGGGGGGCATTGTCTTGCTATTTATCTAAATCTCTATTTAAGAAATTTCCCAACGACGTGCATGTGCTCATACAGTCACCATCATTTTTAAGCTTTAGTGATGCTATAATCTCTATCTTCTGACATGTCACCAATTGATGTGTGTGTTTATTTATTTATTCTATCCACATTCACTGGATATGAGCAATCGTGCGCTCTGATTGGCTACTCAACGACGAGGATATCAGCTCGTATACTGTGAGTAAAGAAAAACAAAATGGCAGAGCGCATCAAGTCAGATATATCACTTTGTTATCAAGTATTTAAAAGAAACAGAAATAGCTAAATAAAAGAATATAGTTTTTGTTTGTTTGTTTGTTTTTTAATTCCCCCCCATATTGCCTGTTCCACACTCCAGCCCAGTTGGTGGCGGTAATACACCTTTATGTTGGTTTGCCAACTGCCGAAAAAAGAGGAAAAAAATGGCAGAGCATGTTACTGAACCAACTGAGGACGAAATAAAAAATTCTGTTCAAAAACAAAACCCCAAAAAAGCAATAAAATATGAAATAAAAGTATTTTATGGTAAGAACTATCTTTTTTATTTTTCAAGAATTATTATATCATTTTTCACAAATTGCTAGTGTCATTTCACTAGTTTATTTACATTCTGAGCAGAAATGATTTTGTCAGATGTTTTGTGTAAGGCTTTTATTTATCAAATTTCCAAAAAATAAAAACAAAATGCTCTGTTTCTTAAAATCCACTGAATGTGGATAGAACAAAACAGTCATTCCACTCAATCTCATCATACATGGTTTACGACTCGATTTCGTAGAATAACTTATATGTGTGTGTGTATATATATATATACAGTGGTGCTTGAAAGTTTGTGAACCCTTTAGAATTGTTAGGACTGGGACTGTTTTGGCCTCTAGAGGCCGCTGTTATTTCCATCTTGTCATGTTTGTTTTGGCCTCTAGAGGCCGCCACTGTGTTTTTGTGTTTGTCTTCTTTGCCTGTTTTCTGCCCCACCCTGTTCCTTAATTAGTGTGTGTATAAATACCCCTCTGTTTGTTCCCTTGTCACGGAGTCTTTTTCCTATGCTATGCTGTTAGTGCTAGTTCCCTCTGTCCCATGTACCTTGTCTGTGTCTTTGTATTCTTGGTTTTTGCTTCTTTTTTTTGGACTTTGTGGATTTTGTTTTGACCTTTGGATCTTCTGTGTGTTTGAGTTTTTGCCTCTTCTTTTCTCATTTGGATTTTGAACCTTGGGATATTTTATTTCTGTTTATCTTCTCAGCTTTGGATTATTCTTTTTGTTTTTTTCCCTTGGATTGTACATATTGTGAATAAACTTTTTGATACTTTTCTACTTCCGCCTTACACCTCTGCACTTGAGTCATCCTAGTGCAGATGACTGGCCTAGTGGGGGTTTGCTGGATTACCACACCAGCAAACCAGGTTCGAATCCCAGCAAAACCCTAACAGAAAGACTCCATCATGACCGACTCAGCAGAGGCTTCTTCATCTGTCTACCCGGCCAACCTTCAGGGAATGATGGCTGCGTTAACATGCCTCGGATCCACCATGGACACTCATGGATGGACTCTCGCAAGCCAATGTGAGACCCTTGCTCGCCACGAGGTACTGCTTGGGAAAACCCTGGCACAGCTGACTTCTCTGCCCCCATCTCCTCCGCCTGATCCTGCTCCAGTGCCTCCTGCCATGCTGCCTTCTTCACCTTGTGAACCCAGCCTTCCTGCACCACAGAGGTATGACGGCAAGCACAGTGAGTGTCGAGAGTTCCTTACCCAGTGCCAACTCACCTTTGAGCTTCAGCCTACCACCTACACTATGGATCGCCGCAAGATTGCCTTTGTGATAACCTTGTTAGCTGGTAAGGCGTGGGCCTGGGCCACTGCTATCTGGCAGAGACAGGGACCCGAGTGCTCTGATTTCCAGCTGTTTACTGAGGAGATGCTTCGTGTCTTCGATTAGGCAGACATCAGTAAAGACGCAGCCAGAAAGCTCATGTCCATCCGGCAAGGGGGAAGCGTCGCAGACTACGCCATCTCGTTCCGGATGCTCGCAGCAGTAAGTGGATGGAACGAGACTGCCCTGGTGTCAGCCTTCCACCATGGTCTGTCTGACCCCATCAAAGACGGTCTGGCTTCTATCGGATGCCCAAGTGACCTCGAAACACTGATCTCACATTCTACTCATCTGGACAACAGGATGAGAGAACGCCACCAAGTCCTGAGCCTCCCCGGCCTCCCTGCCTCTACCTGGAGCCCGTCTACCTCCTCCAGTGACTGTCCAGAACCCATGCAAGTGGGTCGTACTCGCCTCTTCACATCTGAGAGGGAGCGCAGAAGGAGGGACAAGTGCTGCATCTACTGTGGCAAGCCTGGTCACTTCCGAGCATCATGTCCCGAACTCTCGGGAAAAGGACCACCCCATCCAGCTGAGGGAGGGTTGTGACGGGGCCTACCCTCTCTCCTGAACTTCCTGGCCAAGGAGTTTACATCCCGGTCTCCATGTCCTGGGGTGAGTCCGTCCACTCTTGTCAAGCCTTGTTAGACACTGGAGCGGCTGGAAACTTTATGGCTGTTCACTTCGCCCAAAGTATCAATGTCCCGACTGCACCTCTTGAAGTCCCACTGTCTGTGTCTGCCCTCGATGGCCAAGCCTTAGGTGACGGAAGAGTCACCCAAGTAACTTCTCCAGTCTTCCTCCAGTCTCAAGGTCACAAGGAAGAGATATCCCTGCACCTGATTCCTTCAGTTTCAGACCCCCCACAACCCTCGCATAGACTGGGTAACTAGCCACGTTGTGGAATGGGGCCCTGCGTGCCATGCCTCTTGTCTGCTCTCTAGCTCTCCCGTGTCTCCTGCCGAGCCCCATGATCTCACCAAGCTATCTCAAGTTCCCACAGAGTACTGGGATTTGAAGGAGGTATTCAGCAAAAGCAGGGTCGCCGTTCTTCCTCCGCACCGGGCCTACGACTGTGCCATCGACTTGCTCCCTGGGACTACCCCTCCTCGTGGCAGACTGTTTTCCCTCTCTCAGCCAGAACGCAAGGCCATGGAGGAATACCTCAAAGACGCCCTGGTCTCTGGGTTCATTCGACCCTCCACCTCACCTGCTGGTGCCGGCTTCTTCTTTGTCGGCAAGAAGGATGGGGGGCTCCGACCATGTATTGACTACAGGGGCCTGAACAAGTTCACTGTGCGCAACCGATATCCCCTTCCGCTGATGTCCACAGCATTCGACCTGCTCCAAGGCGCCACTGTCTTCACCAAGTTGGAACTACGGAACGCATACCACCTCATCCGTATCCGACAGGGAGATGAGTGGAAGACTGCCTTTAACACCCCGTCTGGGCACTACGAATACCAGGTGATGCCCTTTGGACTCACCAACGCACCAGCTGTTTTTCAGGCCCTAATCAACGAAGTCTTGAGGGACATGATAAACCTGTACATTTTTGTCTACCTCAACGACATCCTTCTCTTTTCCAAGACCGTGCAGGAGCACCGCTACCATGTCCGTCAGGTTCTCCAGAGGCTGCTACAGAACAATCTGTTTGCCAAGGCCCAGAAATGCGAATTTCATGTTCCCGAGGTCTCCTTTCTGGGTTTTATTGTACGGACAGGCCAACTCCAAATGGACCCAGCCAAGACCCTGGCTGTCCGGGACTGGCCCACTCCCAAGTCCATCAAAGAGGTTCAGCGGTTCTTAGGATTTGCTAACTTCTACCGCAAGTTTATCAGGAACTTTAGTTCTGTAGCAGCACCCATGTCAGACCTCACCAAAGGGAGAGGTGGATCTTATGTCTGGTCTCCTCAGGCGGAAAAGGCATTCAAAGACCTCAAGCACCGCTTCTGCATGGCACCCATTCTGGTCCTCCCGGACACCTCCCAACCATTCATCGTGGAGGTGGACGCCTCGGACAGTGGTGTCAGTGCGGTGCTCTCTCAACGTTCGGAAGGAAAGCTGCACCCCTGCGCATACTTCTCCCACTGCCTGAGTCCTGCGGAGTCCCGGTACGATGTGGGGGATCGAGAACTGCTAGCGGTCAAACTGGCCCTTGAGGAGTGGAGGCACTGGCTGGAGGGAGCGCAACATCCATTCCTGGTTTGGATGGACCACAAGAACCTGGCGTACCTCCAGCAAGCCAAGAGACTGAACCCACGACAGGCTAGGTGGGCCCTGTTTTTCAGTCGGTTTGACTTCACCCTATCGTACCGCCCCGGCTCCAAGAACACCAAACCTGACGCACTGTCCAGGCTGTTCTCTGCCACTAACAGGGAGAGTGAAGTCAGGCCTATTATCCCTGTGTCCCGGATTGTGGCCCCTGTCCACTGGGGTATTGAGGAGGCTGTCCGACGAGCCCAACGCCAGGACCCCGGTCCTGGGACGGGGCCACCGGGCCTCTTGTACGTCCCACATCAAGCCCGGGCCAAGGTTCTCCAGTGGGGTCACTCGTCCCCTCTCACCACCCACCCAGGAGCTCAAAGGACCCTGGACTTTTTGAGAAGGCACTTCTGGTGGCCTAGCATGGAGAAGGAAGTGAGGTCATTCGTCCTTTCCTGTGAAGTGTGCACCAGAAGCAAGAACCCACAACAGCTCCCCCAGGGTCTCCTGCATCCTCTGACCATTCCCCGGCGTCCCTGGTCCCACGTGGCAGCCGACTTCATCACGGGTCTCCCCGAGTCACAAGGTAACACTTTCATATTGGTCATAGTTGACAGATTCTCCAAGGCCTGCCGCTTTTTACCACTGTTCAAGCTCCCTTCTGCTCTTGAAACTGCTAAGCTATTTTTCACTCATGTCTTCCGAGTCTTTGGTCTCCCGCAGGACATCGTCTCAGACCGAGGGCCCCAGTTCTCCTCCCGAGTGTGGCACGGGTTCTGCAAGGTCATCGGAGCCACTGCCAGCCTCTCCTCTGGGTTTCACCCACAGTCCAATGGCCAGACGGAGAGGCTCAACCAGGACCTGGAAACCACCCTGCAAGGCCTGGCTATGGATAACCCGACATCGTGGAGCACCTGGCTGCCATGGGCAGAGTATGCCCACAACACCCTGCAGTCATCAGCCACCAAGCTGTCGCCATTCCAGTGCCAATTCGGGTTCCAGCCACCTCTGTTCCCGGACCAGGAGGAGGACGCAGGGGTGCCCTCGGTCAACCAATATGTGAGACGGTGTCGCAAGACCTGGAGCAAGGTCAGGAAGACCCTCATACAGACCTCCAGAACCAACCAGACTCAGGCCAACCGCCATAGAAGACCTGCACACACTTTCTGCCCTGGGCAGCAGGTTTGGCTGTCCACTAAGGACCTTCCACTGCGGGTGGAAAACCGCAAGCTTGCTCCTCGCTACATTGGCCACTTTAAGGTGGTGCGCAGGTTGAACCCTGTCGCCTACCAGCTCCAGTTGCCCCGGACTCTGAGGATCAACCCCACATTCCATGTTTCCCTGTTGCGGCCCGTACTGACGTCCACGTATGCCCCTGCCCCTAGGAACCCCCCACCCCCCCGCATCTTCCAGGGTAAGACTGTGTTCACCGTGCATCGCCTGCTTGACTCCCGCCGGGTCTGCGGCGGGCTTCAATATCTAGTAGATTGGGAGGGCTATGGCCCTGAGGAACGCTGTTGGGTCCCCACCCGGGACATTCTAGATAAAGGACTATGCCGCGACTTCCATTCGGCCCATCCGGATCGCCCTGGGAACGTCAGGAGACGCTCCTGGGGGGGGGGTCCTGTTAGGACTGGGACTGTTTTGGCCTCTAGAGGCTGCTGTTATTTCCATCTTGTCATGTTTGTTTTGGCCTCTAGAGGCCGCCACTGTGTTTTTGTGTTTGTCTTCTTTGCCTGTTTTCTGCCCCGCCCTGTTCCTTAATTAGTGTGTGTATAAATACCCCTCTGTTTGTTCCCTTGTCACGGAGTCTTTTTCCTATGCTATGCTGTTAGTGCTAGTTCCCTCTGTCCCATGTACCTTGCCTGTGTCTTTGTATTCTTGGTTTTTGCTTCTTTCTTTTGGACTTTGTGGATTTTGTTTTGACCTTTGGATCTTATGTGCGTTTGAGTTTTTGCCTCTTCTTTTCTTATTGGGATTTTGGACTTTGAACTTTGGGATATTTTATTTCTGTTTATCTTCTGAGCTTTGGATTATTCTTTTTGTTTTTTTCCCTTGGATTGTACATATTGTTAATAAACTTTTTGATACTTTTCTACTTTCACCTCACGCTCCTGCACTTGAGTCATCCCCCTGGTGGCCTAGTGGGGGTTTGCTGGATTACCACACCAGTGAACCAGGTTCGAATCTCAGCAAAACCCTAGCAAGAATTTTCTGCATAAATATGACCTAAAACATCATCAGATTTTCACATAAGTCCTAAAAGTAGATAAAGAGAACCCAGTTAAACAAATGAGACAAAAATATTATACTTGGTCATTTATTTACTGAGGAAAATGATCCAATATTACATATCTGTGAGTTGCAAAAGTATGTGAACCTCGAGGATTAGCAGTTAATTTGAAGGTGAAATTAGAGTCAGGTGTTTTCAATCAATGGGATGACAATCAGGTGTGAGTGGGCACCCTGTTTTATTTAAAGAACAGGGATCTATCAAAGTCTGATCTTCACAACACGTTTGCGGAAGTGTATCATGGCACGAACAAAGGAGATTTCTGAGGACCTCAGAAAAAGCATTGTTGATGCTCATCAGGCTGGAAAAGGTTGCAAAACCATCTCTAAAGAGTTTGGACTCCACCAATCCACAGTCAGACAGATTATGTACAAATGGAGGAAATTCAAGACCATTGTTACCTTCCCAAGGAGTGGTCGACCAACAAAGATCACTCCAAGAGCAAGGCATGTAATAGTCAGCGAGGTCACAAAGGACCTCAGGGTAACTTCTAAACAACTGAAGGCCTCTCTCACATTGGCTAATGTTAATGTTCATGAGTCCACTATCAGGAGAACACTGAACAGCAATGGTGTGCATGGCAGGGTTGCAAGGAGAAAGCCACTGCTCTCCAAAAAGAACATTGCTGCTCATCTGAAGTTTACTAAAGATCATGTGGACAAATCAGAAGGCTATTGGAAAAATGTTTTGTGGATGGATGAGACCAAAATAGAACTTTTTGGTTTAAATGAGAAGTGTTATGTTTGGAGAAAGGAAAAACACTGCATTCCAGCATAATAACCTTATCCCATCTGTGAAACATGGTGGTGGTAGTATCATGGTTTGGGCCTGTTTTGCTGCATCTGGGCCAGGACAGCTTGCCATCATTGATGGAACAATGACTTCTGAATTATACCAGTGAATTCTAAAGGAAAATGTCAGGACATCTGTCCATGAACTGAATCTCAAGAGAAGGTGGGTCATGCAGCAAGACATCGAGCACACAAGTTGTTCTACCAAGGAATGGTTAAAGAAGGATAAAGTTAATATTTTGGAATGGCCAAGTCAAAGTCCTGACCTTAATCCAATTGAAATGTTGTGGAAGGACCTGAAGCGAGCAGTTCATGTGAGTAAACCCACCATCATCCTAGAGTTGAAGCTGATCTGTATGGAGGAATGGGCTAAAATTCCCCCAAGCTGGTGTGCAGGACTGATCAACTGTTACCGGAAACGTTTGTTGCAGTTATTGCTGCACAAGGGGTCACACCTGATACTGAAAGCAAAGGTTCACATACTTTTGCCACTCACAGATATGCAATATTGGCTCATTTTCCTCAATAAATAAATGACCAAGTATAATATTTTTGTCTCATTTGTTTAACTGGGTTCTCTTTATCTACTTTTAGTACTTGTGTGAACATCTGATGATGTTTTAGGTCATATTTATGCAGAAATATAGAACATTCTAAAGGGTTCACAAACTTTCAAGCACCACTGTATATATATATATATATATATATATATATATATATATATATATATATATATACACACACAGTGGTGCTTGAAAGTTATATATATATACACACACACATACACTTGCTTCATCATACTGAGTGTGAATTTCCCACCTTAAGTAAGTGCTGTTTGCAGGCGAGTGTGTATGTGTGCATTCTCTGTGCTCCTTTCTCTGACTCCTGTGTGCTGAGTGGATGATGAATGCACACTCTCTCAGCCTCCATCTCTTCCATCTCCCAGGAGGTGAGAACTAAAGGCTGAGTCTTGATCAGAGGGCATCAATCTCACCCCAGGCCCTCAGACACCTTGCACTACCACTAGCCGTAATTACCTGCATGTTAACAACACCACCCTCCTCATTAGGGACATGGCTAATCCCATGACACGTTTTCCTTAATAAGAAAATATGCTCTGGAGCAGGCAGGCAGTCTCACTAGCTTAAATATGCTGTCCTCACGACACGAATAAGACAATAACAAGCTCTGAGGATGCCAAGAAAGAGAAAGGTGAAAATACTACTTTGTGATGGTATCCTCTTAATCATTCAGGATATTTTGGTCCAAAATGGCCGACAGATATTTGCATACTAATGCCCATACTTTTATAAAAGGCCTAATGAGTTTGAGTACATTTCATCATACAATCATGCTGGGTGATGTGGTGCCATTCAAGTTAACATATGGCCTAGCATATGGACAGGCCTCTCAGAATGATCAAACAAAATGTTTCCTAATTGAGCAAGACAGCAAGCATTAGTTGTTGCATGATTGCTTCCAATTGCTTTTGGACCATTTCACTGAGAAGAAGGGAGGGAGCAAGATGAGGCATCTTTAATGCAGTATCTCTCTGACACCCTGGTGGACTGGAATAGCATTCATGAACAGTTATGTCGTTTTTACATTTCCATTGTACAATGTTGTAGACATTGTGTGTGTGTGTGTGTGTGTGTGTGTGTGTGTGTGTGTGTGTGCACCTATAGGTAAAAAGCTACATGAATTCTGATCTGACAGTTCTCATTCTTGTTGCATGATTGCAATTTGGAGACATCCAATTTAGAACCATATATGAAAGTGATTCAAATCTGATTTGACAAGATCGGATTTCTGTAGCCACACAGCCCTAAAAAAACAGATCTGTGTCACATTAAAGCAACAAATCATATTTGAGTCCCTTCAGTCTCATAATGTGAACATGGCCTTAGACCTTGCAATGAAAAAAAAAAAAAACCCAGCATGGTATAAACTGAGTAATTAAAGGCTAAACACAGAATAGGTGTACACATTTGGGGAACAAACCAGTGATAGCACAGGGGCAGGTGGTGTAGTGGTTAGCACTGTTGCCTCACAGCAAGAAGGTTCTGGGTTTGAGCCCAGTGGCTGACAGGGGCCTTTGTTCTCCCCATATCTGCATGGGTTTCCTCCAGCTGCTCTGGTTTCCCCCACAGCCCAAAGACATGTGGTTAGGGCATGCCATGGCCTGAAGGTTGGGCTAACGTGCCCTTGAGCAAGGCACCTAACCCCCAACTGCTCCCTGGGTGCTGTAGCATAGCTGCCCACTGCTCTGGGCATGTGTATGTGCTCATTGCTCACTTGTGTGTATTCACTGCTTCAGATGGTTTAAATGCAGAGGAGACATTTCACTGTACTTAAGTGTATGTGTGATTAATAAAGGCTTTTTCTTCAAATACAACTAGAACCAAAACAAAGGCACATGGCAAAACAAACAAAAATCACACAGAGGGCAATGAAGAACAAGCATAAACAGCACATGTCATATTTGGAGGCTGAGAGGGAGAATTCATGACATTATGTTTGCCTTATTTTTACGATTACAAACATAATATTTATGAATTTAACAACCATTTACACAGTGGGTGGCACAATGGAGCAGTGGTTAGCACTGTCACCTCACAGAAAGCAAGCTCTGGGTTCAGACCTGCCAGTCGGCTGGGGCCTTTCTGTGTGGATTTTTCATGTTCATTTCACTTTCAAAACTACATTAATTAGTCTCCTCAGTTCCCAAACATTTACAGGGTTGTTAAAAGTACATATGATGCAACACAGTGGTAAACATGCCCTTGTCCTAACTTTTTTTTTAAATGGATTGCTGGCTTTAAATTAAAAATGAGCATATATTTTTCATAAAACAATAAAATGTCTCAGTTTCAACATTTGATATGTTGTCTTTGTACTATTTTCAATGAAATATAGCATTTCCATGAGTTGCAAATCATAGCATTATGTTTTTATTTGTATTTTACTCAGTGTCCCAACTTTTTTGGAATTGGGGACCAAAAGGTCACTGGTTCAATTCACTGGACCAGCAGGAATGGCTGGAGTGCACTTAAGCAAGGCACCTAACCCCTAACTATTCCACAGGCTACTTTGGATATGTTGTATGTCACTCTGGATAAGAGCATCTGCTAAATCCCATTAATGTAATGTATCCATCCATCCATTTTCTGCTGATTATCCAGGTCTGGGTCATGGGGGTAGCAGCCTAAGCAGAGCAGCCCAGACTTCCTTCTCCCAGGCCACCTCCACCAGCTCTTCCTGGGGAATACCGAGGCGTTCCCAGGCCAGCCAAGAGATGTAATCTCGCCAACGTGTCCTGGGTCTGCCCTGGGGTCTCCTCCCAGTGGGGCATGCCCAGAGAACCTCTCCTGGGAGGCATCCAAGGGGCATCCTAACAAGGTGCCTGAACCACCTCAACTGACTCCTTTTGATATGGAGGAGCAGCGGTTCTACTCTGAGTCTCTCCTGAATGACCAAGCTTCTCACCCTGTCTCTAAGGGAGAGCCCAGCCACCCTGCAGAGAAAACTCATTTCAACCGCTTGTATCCGCGATCTCATTCTTTCAGTCAGTACCCACAGCTCGTGACCATAGGTGAGAGTGGGAACGTAGATGGACCAGTAAATTGAGAGCTTTGCCTTTTGGCTCAGCTCTCTCTTTACCACAACAGACCAGTTTAGTGTCCACATCACTGCTGACGCTGCCCTGATCCGTCTGTCCAACTCCCGCTCCGCCCTACCCTCATTCGTGAACAAGACCCTGAGAAACTTAAACTCCTCCACTTGAGGTAGCAACTCCCCCCGACCCAAAGTAAGCACTTCACCCATTTCCGGTTGAGCGCCATGGCCACGGACTTGGAGGTGCTGATCCTCATCCCAGCTGCTTCACGCTCGGCTGCAAACCATCCCAGCGCATGGTGTAAGTCACATATTGATGAAGCCAACAGGACCACATCATTAGCAAAAAGCAGAGATGAGATTCTGATGCCACCAAACTGGACACCCTCCACCCCTTGGCTGTGCCTAGAAATTCTGTCCATAAAAGTTATGAACAGAACCGGTGATAAAGGGCAGCCCTGGCGGAGTCCCACATGCACCAGGAATGAGTCCAATTTACTGCCGGCAATGCGAACCAAACTCCTGCTCTGGTCATACAGGGTCCGAATGACCCACAGTAGTGGGCCCTGAACCCCATACTCCTGAAGCACCCACACAGGGCACCACAAGGGACATGGTCGTAAGCCTTCTCCAGGTCCACAAAACACATGTAGATTGGTTGGGCAAACTCCCATGCACCCTCCAGTACCCTTGCAAGGGTAAAGAGCTGGTCCAGTGTTCCACAACCAGGACGAAAACCACATTGTTCCTCCTGAATCTGAGGTTCAACTATCGACCTGACTCTCCTCTCCAGCACCCCAGCATAGGTTTTCCCGGGGAGGCTGAGAACTGTGATCCCCCTATAGTTGGAACACACTCTCCGGTCCCCCTTTTTAAAAAGTGGGACCACCACCTCAGTCTGCCAATCCAGAGGCACTATCCCTGACTTCAATGCAATGTTGAAGAGGCATGTCAGCCAAGACAGCCCAACAACATCCAGCACCTTCAGGAACTCAGGATGAATCTCATCCACCCCCGGAGCCCAGCCACCGAGGAGCTTTTTAACCCATGGATTAAAGTTTTCCGTCATGTGACAGATTTCCGTCAGCTGAACTCTCCCAAGGCCAAATGTGAGGTCGGTGCTGATCCGAGGACAATTAAAATGATGGGTGGTTGGGTAGAGATTGGGTTATAATACTGATGTGTTGCAACACCATCAACTATCAGCAGGGTTTATTTAACTTTTTTGTTTTTGAGCCATGCTTTGTGTCATTCATTTCCTATGTTTGATCATGTTTAAACGTTCGCTGTCTACGGTGCGGCATTAAAAAAACATGCGCTGTCAAAATTGGCAAAATACATTCCCATGTGCTTGGCATGCTTGTGTCTGACCATTTCTGTTTTGTATTAAATTAAATCTTGCCAAAATGACTTAGTTCAAACCTGGACATATAGAAATAGAGCATGTTAAAAAAATAAATAAATAAACCCCGGAAAGCCCGCTCCTCTGCTTCAGCCAGACTTGAAGACCCGACGGTGCAATGCTTGCAGACTGTCAGAAGTAATTAGACCTAAATTTATAACTAACAAATCAGCAGACGCCTCAACAATTATTATTTTCGCTAGGCCAATGTGTAAGGTATGTTAGAACCGTGCTTTATAGCCTACGTTATATCACAATTTAAAGGACGTTTGAGGAGTTGGAGGCTGTGAGTGCAATGATGTTCCGACATGCGCTAAACTTTATTCCCTGAAAATCATACAGCAGCGTTCAATGCCCCAAACAGTCAAAATGTCTAGAAGACTACGGTTAAATAATAATCATAGCCTACTAAGTTAAATTATGTCAAAACATCTGTTTCTGGCCTATGAAATGATGGAGGAAAATGAGAACGAACACAAAGTAGATAGCAGCCAACTTCACGTGATCTTTAAAGGCCCGGTCCCACTGCACTTACGGATGCAAAGAGGATGTAAAACGTAAAAAAATCTTTGCCATCCGTTGGAAAACGCTACGCATCCGTTGTGTACTCATTGCATACGTGCTTCATACGCTCTATCCATCGAGCATCCGTCCACTGTGATTTCATCCGCGCAAAAAGTTTTGAGCTGCACAAAACTTTTAGAACGGATGAACTTTCCGCTGTGTACGATGTAAATCCGCGACATATACGAGCAACAAACGTTCTATGTCCGTTATCATCCGTTAAACGTCTGCTGTATCCTCTCTGCATCCTCTGGGCATCCTCGCAACTCACATCCGCTGCACCTGAAAACGGAAAGAGGGAGGAAAGATAAGGTACATGAAACGTCTATTCATCGTTAGTAGCACGGAAATAGAAAGGATGTAAGCGTATGCATCTCGTGTATAAAGTATTCAAAACGGACAAAGCGTTTATATCTGGGATGTATCTCGTATATTTAGGATGTCTGGAGTATGTCTAGAGTATGTAGAAGGACACCTAGCGGACAATCGATATTTTGTATAAAAAGGGGGAGAAAATCATCTAGTAGTAGAGATGTATCGATGTAGCCGCCAGCATGTCTTTCCGCTTTATGCTGACGGCGTGCGTGCTGCATCCCTTTATATCCGCGGAGCAGACGCAATTCATACCCCCCGCATGCGCAGTGAACGGTCTGCATCCGATATACATCCGCGCAACATCCCCTTTGTTTCCGTTAGGCGTACGTGATGCATCCTCTTCATCTGCTATGCATCCGCTCTTTCTGCTATGCGTCCGCTTCTCAGTTATCACCGGTAACCCCTTCGGAGCTGTCATCCACTTCCATCCGCTTTCATCCGCTAGGCTTCCTATGAACATGCGTTTAACATCCCCGCTATATACTACCCACGTCTGTTCTTTTCCGTTCTGTTTTCGCAAATTTTCGCCATTTTTGTCCATTTCTGGAGCGGATGAAAACGGATAGAGCCACCCCCGAAATTTTGCTCGTCCGCTGTGTCCTTTTTGCATACGTTTTGTGTCCATCGGCCAGTGGGACCGAGCCTTTAGGTAACTTAACACTCGTGTTGGCCACAATATTTCTCTTAATAAAATCTTGAATTGTTTTTGAAGTCGTATTCAACACAAAGTAAGGTCAAATTTTAATTTTAATTTAAGCAAAGATCCAAACTTTTTTCTATATTGACGTCGAGCATAGAGGAGCATGTCATTCTGCTTTCGGTTTCGGCAGCATGGATGCGCTTTACATGAAAGAAGGCACTGATGTGTCTGCCATCAATAAAGGTGTAAAAAACAAGTGGAGGTGGGCTTGGCTGTACGAAATAGGTGAAAACGGAAAGCCATTTAGTTCATGGTGCAAAAAACTAAACATTCCAGGCACTTGCATTTGTGTGGTTTGCCACAAAAAAATAATATACGGAAGCAATGGAAAGAAAGTGCAATAAATTGAATATATTAATCCATTAATTAATTGATAATAAAGTTATCAGTTCTAAGTTAACCATTCTCAGAATTTCATCAAAATCCACCCATAACCCCCCCCCCCCCCCCCCGTAAATTTTCAGTCAAATAATTTTTTTTTGCTTTAATCCATGTTTAACCACTTCGGGAACCTCAGCCCCTGTGATGGGCAAGTCCTCCCAAGCACCCTCAGACTCTGCATCCTCCTCAGATGACATGAAGGTGGGATTGAGGAGATCCTCGAAGTATTCCTTCCATCGCCAGACGATGTCTCCAGTTGAGGTCAACAGCACTCCATCCCCACTGTAAACAGTAGTGACAGAGCACTGCTTCCCCTTCTTGAGCTGCTGGACAGTTTGCCAGAATCTCTTCGAGGCTGACCAAAAGTCGCTTTCTATGGCCTCATTGAACTCCTCCCACACCCGAGTTTTTGCTTTAGCGAATGCCAGAGCCATGTTCTGCTTGGCCTGTTGGTATCTGTCAGCTGCCTCTGGAGACCTACAGGCTAACCAAGCCTGATAGGACTCCTTCTTCAGCTTGATGGCTCCCCTCACCACAGGTGTCCACCACCAGGTTTGGGGATTACCACCACAACAGGCACCAACAACCTTGCAGCCACAGCTCTGCATGGCCGCCTCAGCAATGGAGGTATGGAACTTGGTCCACTCAGACTCAATGTTCCCATCCTCCCCTGATATGCAGTTGAAGCTCTGCCGGAGGTGGCAGTTGAAGATCCGACGGACAGGAGCCTCCGCCAGATGTTCCCAGCATACCTTCACTACACATTTGGACCTACCAGGTCTGTCCGACCTCCTCCCCTGCCATCTGATCCAGCTCGCCACCAGGTAGTGATCAGTTGACAGCTCTGCTCCTCTCTTCACCTGAGTGTCCAAGACATAGGGTCATAGATCAGATGAAACGACTACAAAGTTAATCATTGATCTACGGCCTAGGGTATCCTCATGCCATGTGCACTTATGGACACCCTTATGCTCGAGCATGGTGTTCGTTATGGCCAAACCATGCATGGCACAGAAGTCCAATAACAGAACACAGTTCAGGTTCAGATCAGGCAGGCTGTTTCTCCCAGTCACACCCCTCTAGGTCTCACTGTCATTGCCCATGTGAACACTGAAGTCCCCCAGTAAAACAATGGAGTCCCTTCATGGTGCACTGTCTAGTATCCCACTCAAGGACTCCAAGAAGGCTGGGTACTCTGAACTACCATTTGGCACATAAGCGCAAATTACAATCAGAGACTGTTTCCCAACCTGAAGGCGCAGGGAAACGAGCTTTTCATTTACTGGGGAGAACTCTGATGTTAGCATGCCAAACTGGGGGGCTACCAATAGCCCCACCCCTGCCCTGCACCACTCACCCTTGGCAACTCCAGCATGGAAGAGAGTCCAACCCCTCTCCAGGAAATTGGTTCCAGAGCCCAAGCTATGCCTTGAGGTGAGCCCAACATAGTCTAGTCAGTACCTCTCAATCTCACGCACAAGCTCAGGCTCCTTTCCCACCAGACAGGTGACATTCCATGTCCCAAAAGCCAGTTTTGTCAGTCGGGGATCAGTATGCCAGGGCCTCCACCTTTGGCTGCCACCCGATCCACAATGCACCAGACCCTTACGGCACCTCCTGCGGGTGTTGGGTCCACAAGAGAGTGGTTCTGTGTTGCTCATTTGGGCTGGGTCCAGCCAGGCCCCATGGACATAGGCCCAGCCACCAGGTGCTTGCCGACGAGCCCCTCCCCCAGGCCTGGCTCCAGGCAGGAGCACTCAGATCCTTGCTTTTTCTCTCATAAGGGTCTTTAATGTAATGTAATGTAATGTAAATGGAGTTGTACTCAGGCATGGCTGAGTACCTTTGTTCTTAGGTAACCAGTTTCTGGTTGAGAGTACATCATGCGCATTCTGGCTGCCGCTTCTCACCAGAACTTTATTTTCTCTCCTTTTTTATTTTAATTTTTTTTCTTTTTTCTGTGTTGGATGTTTGTCTGAGTGTTTTTGTCCGCCGGTTGTGGTGTAGCTCCAGACCCAGTTTTGGGCATCGGTTCCCTCCAGGCCTTGGTTCGCTGTGGGTGATGCCTGTGCTCCCAGCTGTCGACTGCAGTGAGCTTGTTGCTCATTTTAACATCATGGTTGTCCAGTGCTCTGTGCTTTAATGCTTGGCGTGATGTTCAGAGCTATGTTACTTGGTGGCATCGCGGCAGCTGTGCAGGCAGTTTGGGACATACCAGCGCTCTGCATGGCGGTGCTTCTGTGCTTGCTTTGTGGATCCATGGTGTGGTGTTCAAGTGATGTTGCTGGCGGCGTCACGGCAGCTGTGCTGGAGATGTGGGACTTGTTTTCGTGCGGCTTTTGGTGGGACTGTGGCTGCTATACCACTGGAATGATATCCTGACCTCTATTTGGTGGACTTTTTTTTCTGCCTATTATTGTAAAGCAACCTTGGGTTTTGAGAAAGGCGCTATATAAATTGAACATATTATTATTAGGTAAAGTTAAATCTGGGGGATCACAGATATACAAAATTATGGTACACTGAGATGTTGTTGCTGAATCCTTACCTCTCTCACTCAGATTGTTCATGTTGGATTTATGGGTTTCATTCATGCCACTGGAACCTCTCTTATTAATTATCATAAGTAGATTCAGTGATTACACATTACCATGTTGTATGTATATTTTGTCTTAGTGATGCAGTTCCAAGATCCTTATAGTGATGCAGTTGCAAGATTATCATACAAATACTGTTCAAAGACCCTGATACTGAATAGCTAGATACTGATGTTGGTGCAAGGTCTTTATATTGATTCTAGTAAAAGAGCTTTAGTGATGTTAGTGCAAGAAGCTCAAGCTGATGCTGGTCCAAGAATCCTGTAGTGATTCTGATCAAAGGTACCGATATTGTTAGGACTTGGACTGTTTTGGCCTCTAGAGGCTGCTGTTATTTCCTTTTCATGTCATGTTTATTTTGGCCTCTAGAGGCCGCCACTGTTCCTGTGTTTTGTGTTTTTGTTAATTGCCTGTTTAGTCCTAATTATCTTCACCTGTGTCCTTAATTAGTTTGTGTATTTATAGCCCTGAGTTCAGTCCTCTTGTCACGGAGTCTTTGTGCTGTTATGTTTATCTCCAGTTTCCTCTGTACTGTGTTCTTTGTTTTGCACTTTGCTTTTCTGTTTTTTTGGCTTTTGTTTTGTACCTTTGGATATTTTTATTTTTGTGATCTTCTGAGCTTTTGCATTTTTGCCTTTTCCTTTTTGGACTTTGAACTTTTGATATTTTATTTTTCCCTTTGTCTTCCCAGTATTGGATTATACTCTTTGTTTTTGTTTTTTGTTTTCCCCTGTATATAGTGTATATAGTATAAATAAACCTTTTGATACTTTTTCTACTTCCGCCTCACGCCTCTGCATTTGAGTCATCCCCCTGGTGGCCTAGTGGGGGTTTGCTGGATTATCATACCAACGAACCAGGTTCGAATCCCAGCAAAACCCTAACAGAAAGACTCCGTCATGACCGACTCAGCAGAGGCTGCTTCAACTGTCTACCCGGCCAACCTTCAGGGAATTACGGCAGCTTTGACACGCTTCGGAGCAACCATGGACGCTCATGGACGTACGCTCACCAGCCAACGTGACGCCCTTGCTCGCCACGAGGAACTGCTTCAGCAAATCGGGAAAACCCTGGCACAGCTGACATCTCTGCCTGCATCTCCTGATCCAGCTCCTGCTCCTGTGCCTCCTGCCATGCTGCCTTCTTCACCTTGCGAACCCAGCCTTCCTGCACCACAGAGGTACGACGGCAAGCACAGTGAGTGCCGAGAGTTCCTTACCCAGTGTCAACTCACCTTTGAGCTTCAGCCTACCACCTACACTACGGATCGCCGCAAGATTGCCTTTGTGATCACCTTATTAGCTGGTAAGGCGCGAGCCTGGGCTACTGCTATCTGGCAAAGACAGGGACCTGAGTGCCTTGATTTCCAGCTGTTCTCTGAAGAGATGCTTCAGGTCTTCGATCAGGCGGACATCAGTACCGACGCAGCCCGAAAGCTCATGTCCATCCGGCAAGGAGGAAGCGTCGCAGATTACGCCATCTCGTTCCGAACGCTCGCAGCAGTAAGTGGATGGAATGAGACTGCCCTGGTGTCAGCCTTCCACCATGGTCTGTCTGACCCCATCAAGGATGGTCTGGCCTCTATTGGATGCCCAAGTGACCTTGAAAACCTCATCTCACATGCTATTCGTCTGGACAACAGGATGAGAGAACGCCACCAAGCCTTGAGCC
Organism: Neoarius graeffei; assembly: GCF_027579695.1. Taxonomy (NCBI): domain Eukaryota; kingdom Metazoa; phylum Chordata; class Actinopteri; order Siluriformes; family Ariidae; genus Neoarius; species Neoarius graeffei. The sequence goes on along the minus strand of NC_083574.1, from coordinate 37,571,233 downwards.
CCCCCAGCCTCCCTACCTCTACCTGGAGACCGTCTACCTCCTTCAGTGACTGTCCAGAACCCATGCAAGTGAGTCGTACTCGCCTCTCCGCATCTGAGAGGGAGCGCAGAAGGAGGGACAAGTGCTGCATCTACTGTGGCAAGCCTGGTCACTTCCGAGCATCATGTCCCGAACTCTTGGGAAAAGGACGGCCCCGTCCAGCCGAGGGAGGGTTGTGACGGGGCCTACCCTCTCTCCCGGACTCCCTGGCCAAGGAATCTACATCCCGGTCTCCATCTCCTGGGGTGAGTCTGTCCACTCTTGTCAAGCTTTGTTAGACTCAGGGGCGGCTGGGAACTTTATGGATATTCACTTCACCCAAAGCATCAATATTCCGACTGCACCTCTTGAAGTTCCACTGTCTGTGTCTGCCCTCGATGGCCAAGCGTTAGGTGATGGAAGAGTCACCCAAGTTACTTCTCCAGTCTTCCTCCAGTCTCAAGGTCACAAGGAAGAAATATCCCTGCACCTGATTCCTTCACCTGAGTTCCCAGTTATTCTAGGCCTTCCTTGGCTTACTCGCCATAACCCTCGCATAGACTGGGTAACAAGCCAGGTTGTGGAATGGGGCCCTGCATGCCATGCCTCTTGTCTGCTCTCTAGCTCTCCTGTGTCTCCTGCCGAGCCCCCTGATCTCACCGAGTTATCTCAAGTTCCCACAGAGTACTGGGATCTCAAGGAGGTATTCAGCAAGAGCAGGGCCGCCGTTCTTCCTCCGCACCGGGCCTACGACTGTGCCATCGACTTGCTCCCTGGGACTACCCCTCCTCGTGGCAGACTGTTTTCCCTCTCTCAGCCAGAACGCAAGGCCATGGAGGAATACCTCAAAGACGCCCTGGTCTCTGGGTTCATTCGACCCTCCACCTCACCTGCTGGTGCCGGCTTCTTCTTTGTCGGCAAGAAGGATGGGGGCTCCGACCATGTATTGACTACAGGGGCCTGAACAAGATCACTGTGCGCAACCGATATCCCCTTTCGCTGATGTCCACTGCTTTCGACCTGCTCCAAGGCGCCACCGTCTTCACCAAGTTGGACCTACGGAACGCATACCACCTCATCCGTATCCGACAGGGAGACGAGTGGAAGACTGCCTTTAACACCCCATCTGGGCACTACGAATACCAGGTGATGCCCTTCGGACTCACCAACGCACCAGCTGTTTTTCAGGCCCTTATCAACGACGTCTTGAGGGACATGATTAACCTGTACGTTTTTGTCTACCTCGACGACATCCTTATCTTCTCCAAGACCATGCAGGAGCACCGCCACCATGTCCGCCAGGTTCTCCAGAGGCTGCTACAGAACAATCTGTTCGCCAAGGCCCAGAAATGCGAATTTCATGTTCCCGAGGTCTCCTTTCTGGGATTTATTGTACGGACAGGCCAACTCCAAATGGACCCTGCCAAGACCCTGGCCGTCCGGGATTGGCCTACTCCCAAGTCCGTTAAAGAGGTTCAGCGGTTCTTAGGATTCGCTAACTTCTACCGCAAGTTCATCAGGAACTTCAGTTCTGTGGCAGCACCCATGTCAGACCTCACCAAAGGGACAGGTGGATCTTATGTCTGGTCTCCTCAGGCAGAAAAGGCATTCAGAGACCTCAAGGACCGCTTCTGCATGGCACCCATTCTGGTCCTCCCGGACACCTGCCAACCATTCATCGTGGAGGTGGACGCCTCGGACAGTGGTGTCGGCGCGGTGCTCTCTCAACGTTCGGAAGGAAAGCTGCACCCCTGCGCTTACTTCTCCCACCGCCTGAGTCCTGCGGAGTCCCGGTACAATGTGGGGGATCGAGAACTGCCAGCGGTCAAACTGGCCCTTGAGGAGTGGAGGCACTGGCTGGAGGGAGCGCAACATCCATTCCTGGTTTGGACTGACCACAAGAACCTGGAGTACCTCCAGCAAACCAAGAGACTGAACCCTCGACAGGCTAGGTGGGCCCTGTTTTTCAGTCGGTTTGACTTCACCCTCTCGTACCGCCCCGGCTCCAAGAACACCAAACCTGACGCACTGTCCAGGCTGTTCTCTGCCACTAACAGGGAGAATGAAGTCGGGCCTATTATCCCTGTGTCCCGGATTGTGGCCCCTGTCCGCTGGGGTATTGAGGAGGCTGTCCGACGAGCCCAAAGCCAGGACCCCGGTCCTGGGAGGGGGCCACCGGGCCTCTTGTATGTCCCACATCAAGCCCGGGCCAAGGTTCTCCAGTGGGGTCACTCTTCCCCTCTCACCGCCCACCCGGGAGCTCGGAGGACCCTGGACTTCCTGAAAAGACGCTTCTGGTGGCCTAACATGGAGCAGGAAGTAAGGTCATTTGTCCTGTCCTGTGAGGTTTGCATCAGAACCAAGAACCCACGACAGCATCCCCAGGGTCTCCTGCATCCTCTGACCATTCCCCGGCGTCCCTGGTCCCACGTGGCAGTCGACTTCATCACGGGTCTCCCTGAGTCACAAGGTAACACGGTCATTTTGGTCATAGTTGACAGATTCTCCAAGGCCTGCCGCTTCATACCACTGTGCAAACTCCCCTCTGCTCTTGAAACAGCAAAACTTTTATTTAATCATGTCTTCCGAGTCTTTGGTCTTCCACAGGACATCGTCTCAGACCGAGGGCCCCAGTTCTCCTCCCGAGTGTGGCACGGGTTCTGCAAGGTCATCGGAGCCACTGCCAGCCTCTCCTCTGGGTTTCACCCACAGTCCAATGGTCAGACGGAGAGGCTCAACCAGGACCTGGAAACCACCCTGCGAGGCCTGGCTATGGATAACCCGACATCGTGGAGCACCTGGCTGCCATGGGCAGAGTACGCCCACAACACCCTGCAGTCATCGGCCACCAAGCTGTCGCCATTCCAGTGCCAATTCGGGTTCCAGCCACCTCTATTCCCGGACCAGGAGGAGGACGCGGGGGTGCCCTCGGTCAACCAATATGTGAGACGGTGTCGCAAGACCTGGAGCAAGGTCAGGAAGACCCTCATACAGACCTCCAGAACCAACCAGACTCAGGCCAACCGCCATAGAAGACCTGCACACACTTTCCGCCCTGGGCAGCGGGTTTGGCTGTCCACTAAGGACCTTCCGCTGCGGGTGGAGAACCACAAGCTTGCTCCTCGCTACATTGGCCCCTTCAAGGTGGTGCGCAGGGTGAACCCTGTCTCCTACCGGCTCCAGTTGCCCCGGACTCTGAGGATCAACCCCACATTCCATGTTTCCCTGTTGTGGCCCGTACTGACGTCCACGTATGCCCCTGCCCCTAGGAACCCCCCACCCCCCCGCATCTTCCAGGGTCAGACTGTGTTCACTGTGCATCGCCTGCTTGACTCCCGCCGGGTCCGCGGCGGCTTGCAATATCTGGTGGACTGGGAGGGCTATGGTCCTGAGGAGCGCTGCTGGGTTCCTGCTCGGGATGTCCTAGATAAAGAACTGTGTCGGGACTTCCATTCGGCCCATCCGGATCGCCCTGGGAACGTCAGGAGACGCTCCTAGAGGGGGGGGTCCTGTTAGGACTTGGACTGTTTTGGCCTCTAGAGGCCGCTGTTATTTCCTTTTCGTGTCATGTTTATTTTGGCCTCTAGAGGCCGCCACTGTTCCTGTGTTTTGTGTTTTTGTTAATTGCCTGTTTAGTCCTAATTATCTTCACCTGTGTCCTTAATTAGTTTGTGTATTTATACCCCTGAGTTCAGTCCTCTTGTCACGGAGTCTTTGTGCTGTTATGTTTATCTCCAGTTTCCTCTGTACCGTGTTCTTTGTTTTGCACTTTGCTTTTCTGTTTTTTTGGCTTTTGTTTTGTACCTTTGGATATTTTTATTTTTGTGATCTTCTGAGCTTTTGCATTTTTGCCTTTTCCTTTTTGGACTTTGAACTTTTGATATTTTATTTTTCCCTTTGTCTTCCCAGTATTGGATTATACTCTTTGTTTTTGTTTTCCCCTGTATATAGTGTATATAGTATAAATAAACCTTTTGATACTTTTTCTACTTCCGCCTCACGCCTCTGCATTTGAGTCATCCCCCTGGTGGCCTAGTGGGGGTTTGCTGGATTATCACACCAACGAACCAGGTTCGAATCCCAGCAAAACCCTAACAGATATATGCTGATGTAAGACTGTTACTCCGATGCTCCAAGAGACTCATAGGAATGCTAATGCAGGCTTGTGATAACCATACTGCTGCAGGATTCAGAGAGTGATGTTGGTGCAAGACAAGGTGGCGTAGTGGTTAGCACTGTTGCCTCACAGCAAGAAGGTTCTGGGTTCAAGCCCAGTGGCTGATATGGGCCTTTCTGTGTGGAGTTTGCATGTTCTTCCTGTGTTTGCATGGGTTTTCTCTGGGTGCTCCAGTTTCCCCACAGTCCAAAGACTGTGTTAGGTTAATTGAGAGCTCTAAATTGACCATAGGGGGGCGGCACGGTGGTGTAGTGGTTAGCGCTGTCACCTCACAGCAAGAAGGTCCTGGGTTCGAGCCCCGGGGCCGGCGAGGGCCTTTCTGTGTGGAGTTTGCATGTTCTCCCCGTGTCCGCGTGGGTTTCCTCCGGGTGCTCCGGTTTCCCCCACAGTCCAAAGACATGCAGGTTAGGTTAACTGGTGACTCTAAATTGACCGTAGGTGTGAATGTGAGTGTGAATGGTTGTCTGTGTCTATGTGTCAGCCCTGTGATGACCTGGCGACTTGTCCAGGGTGTACCCCGCCTTTCGCCTGTAGTCAGCTGGGATAGGCTCCAGCTTGCCTGCGACCCTGTAGAAGGATAAAGCGGCTAGAGATAATGAGATGAGATGAGATGAAATTGACCATAGGTGTGAGTGTGAATGGTTGTTTGTCTTTAGGTGTCAGCCCTGCAATGACCTGGTGGCTTGTCCAGGGTGTACCTCGCCTCTCGCCCACAGTCAGCTGGGATAGGCTCCAGCTTGCCCTCGACCCTGCACAGGATAAGCGGTTATGGAGAATGGATGGATGGATGTTGGTGCAAGACAAATCTCTAATACTGAAGCTGGTGCAAAAATGAAACATCAGAGTTTGTCTAAGGTCCCGATTCTGATTGTAGTGAAAATCTTTAATAATGCTGAAGTAAGAACTTCATAATGATGTTGGTACAAGATCATGAAATTGATTCTGGTGTAAGAGCTGAATAGTTATCCTGGCACAAGAACCACATAGTGAGATTGTTGCAAAAATCTGATACTGGTGCTGTTGTAAGAACCTTACAGTGCTGTTCATGCAAGAATCTGATACTGATGGTACTGAAGCTGGTGCAGACACTGGTGTTGGTGCAAGATCTTAATCTTGCTTCTGGTGCAACTTCATAGTGATGTTGGTGCAAGGACCTCATAATTACTGCAGGAGCCAGATCCTGATACTAACGTTGGTACAAGAACCTCATAGTGATGCTCATTCAAGCACGTTTGATGTTTCTCACTACATTTATTGAATGTGTCAAAACAACTTTTGCTTGCTACCTGCTTACCTTACCTTACCTGCAGACTGGACATTTAACCAGTAGTGGTCTTCTGGATGTCATTAATGCTTTACATTCTTTTAAAAGGTACCTTTCAGCTTATATTGTTATAGAATGATAAATCAGACAAACATAAACAATCTGGAAAAGTATGCAGCAGGTGCAATTATGTAGGTTTAGCTTAATCTCTAATGCATTGACATACATCTTGATAATGACACTTATCTCTCTGCTTAAGTCCATAACTACAGTATAATTTTTGTTTACAGGCACCATTACATTGCTACTGGTATTGAGTAATAATAATCAAGATTGCATGATCAATATTATTTCTGCTCTGTCTACAATATCCAAGTGAGAGTAAAAAAAGCTACAGCAAATATTTCTCAGTTATAAAGGACAGCAGAAAGTGAATGGATTAGCACAGCATTATTCAGCCTGTCAGATGGCTGGCATTTAGCTATGGCTCTGGCTAATGACATAAAGTGTTGTGGTAGCAGCAAGGCCATAAATCACCATGTCCTCATGAGTAAAGGGACACGTGCCAGGCCCGGTCTCAGCCCTGTGCTCTATTAGAGAAGATCAGTTTTCTACTCCCAACTCATATTAGCTTGATGCCAATTAACAAGACATAAAAGCAGGGAAACATCAATTTACTGTTTGGGTTTGTATAGTATTTATATTCTTATGAAAAAATGCCAATAGGGATGAATATACGGTATAGCACAGTATCATATAAATCCACATTTACACTGCGAAGAAATCACTAATGCATTCATGCAAAGATTGCCACTTACTTTTTTGAAGAAATTTGCCAGGAGCTTAATGCATAACATGAAACGTTAGCACTATTTTATTATGGAATAAAAATGCAACTTTAACCAATCTCAATAAATAAACTCATGCACATTGGTGCAAAATCTATATTATCTCTCCTTATCTGTGTCATGTCAGTGCCGATAGGATGGTGCTTCTGGTTCAGACTACAGTTCCCAACAACCTTTGGTCTCAATCACATGACCATGATCACAGACACCTGAAGTTGGTTTGAATACTAAGGTATGGTTTCTGTTCAGTTTATTGTCAAGCCTCTGTTATGTTTAACACACTGATTGAAGTTTATGGTTTTGTTTGCTCAGGTGTTTGCTCTAGTTCATGCTCTTGATTCTTGTTTTCTGTATTCTGCCTAGTTGCCAGGTTATATTAATTAAAATAAATTCTGAAGTTACATCCAATGACTCCAGCATTTGCATGACAGAAGGCTTGACCTTCCATGGCTGTAGCAGAATTCTTTAAGCTCCAGGAAACCATCTTTGAAAGAAACTGCTCTATTTGTAAGGATTATGTGAAGGTTGAGGAATGGAATGAAGCTATGCACTGCCTCTGGGAGCATGTCCAAAAGAGAACTCCCAAGCCAGAAAAAGCCACCACTAAGAAGAAGAAAAAGGAAGAGGTGAAGGAGGCAGAGGGAGAAGATGAGCCCTGGAAACCCTAGCCAAGAAGGCAAAGAGAGAGGATTTTGTCAAGGGGTTTCCCAGTCTGGCAGGATCAATTTCTCACCCTTCCTGCCCCACTGAGCACGGCCTCACCATGGGTGTAATTCCATTCCCCTGCTTTGCCGAGCCACTTGGCTCCACTTTGGACATCACTCCACCTCAGTACTCCACTCCAGACATCAATCCACCTCCTTGATTCACCTTGGACACTGCTCCAATTTCTTGCTCAACTTCAGTCATTGCTTTGCCTCCTTTCTCCGCCTCAGATGTCTCTCTGCCTTCTTGGTCAGCTTCAGATGTCACTCCACCTCCTTGCTCCACCTTGGACATCGCTCTGTCTCCCTGCTTCACCTCTGATGCCACTCCTCCAACTTGCTTTGTGGGGTGCATCATTCCCCCTTCCTGCTATCCAGTCAATGTCTCACACACACACACATGCTTTGCAGTGAGCATCACTCACCCTTCAGTCCTTACCGTTGTCATTGCTCCTTCCCTCAGCCCTTGCTTTCAATGCTACTCCCCTGTCAGACTCCATGGAGGGCTTTATCTCCCCTTTTACCCCATGGATGACTTTCCTCCCCCTTGGACTCTGCCTCTGACTTCACTCCCCCTTTGAGCTCTGTTGTGGCTGTTGCTCAACCTCAGAGGCCATACCACCATCCCATTACTTGGAGACGACCACATCCACCACTGACATGGTTTTGGGTGGTGCATAGACCAGTGGCCCAGGGCTACCTCAGCACCAAGTTATAAGCATTGGGAGCTGCTCCTTAGAGGGGGGCTCTGTCACATCATTGCCAATAGGATGGCACTTGCTGATCTTCATGTCCAGACTACATTTCCCAGCAATCATTGCATGCAGTCAGATGACCACAATCACACACACCTGAACTTGGTTTCAGCAATGATGTATATCTTATTTCAGTTATGGTTTCTGTTCAGTTCATTGTCAAACCTCTGTTGTGTTTAGCACGTTGATTGCAGTTTATGGTCCTTTTGTTTGCTCTGGTGTTTGCTCTAGTTCATGCTCTTGATTCCTGTTTGCTCTATTCTGCCTAGCTGCCAGTTTATGTTCATTAAAAGGTATTCTGCACTTACATCCAACAACACCAGCATTTACATGACAATCTGGAGCTTGTCTGATGCTTACATTTCTAAAGTGCAAATTCAGTGCAGGCTTCAGAGCACTAGCTCTTGGCTTCCATTCAGACCAGCCATCACAGTAAAGTGAGGGCCAAACGGAGTGTGAAAGGAAGGAGGGAGGAGAAGCAGAGGAATAGAGCTTGTCTGTCAGAAAAGATATGGTTAGTTAGCCAGTGTCTGTACAAACATGGTGTTAAAGCATGCTTCATGACCAGGACATGATGGTAAGATAGGCCTCCATGGAGCTGAGGCAGAGATGGATGGATCTGTTTCCACCAGAGGTCTGTGATTCTGTATCCTAGTCAAAATGCTGCCAACATCACCACTCCCATCAGCACGACACAGCAGAGCCAGAAACTCTCTCCAGTGATTTATTTGGGTTATTTTTTAGCAGAATGTTTGCAATCTAGAAGCAAGTGTTGGGGGAAAATATATAGGATGCATCCATCAAAAAGTTCAAAAACATATTATGGTTTTGTCACGCTCATAGCACTTCAGATATTATTCTATATAACTTCAACATTCAGGTTGAGTGAAAAATTTAATCTGCTAAATGTATAAGCACTATTTGAGGGAAAATATTTAAAGTGCATTTGGCAGAGTTGCAATAAGCATGCAGTAATAAGATAATGAGACTGTGGGTAATGCTGTTTCATAATGTCAGCCCAACAAAACAACGTAGCACAGATCAGATGTCTGCACAGCGTCACTTCTCACTTTCATGACCGTGTTTCCTCAGCTTGACAGATTAAGAAATAAACATTTAGAAAAACCCTGTTGTTTATAACACAGCAGTCGGGGTAAAAAAAATCCTGTAATCTCATATGTGACAGTTCTTATACTATTGGTCAAAAAGGGAGAGAGAGAGAGAGAGTATAGGCTGTTTTACCAGCCTAGCTCTCAACCAGCATTAATGGCTCATCTTTCTCTTTTATTGTTTTCCAGGAAACTCCTCAGGGGCATTTTTGCACCCTGCATCAGCAGACATTCCTCAGTCTGTGCAACATCCCAAAACAATAACTCACACAAATTAGCATATCAAGAGAACACACAAGAACCAAGAAATTTAGGTCATGTTTCATGGGAATTCACAATTTTGCCAGTCTGTAAGTTATAATGCTAGCTGGCTCTCAGAACCCAGGTTAAATATGAAGCCCATCTTTTTTTTTTAAACAAAGCACATAAAAGGCATGCTAATAATTTTGAAAAGCCTTATACTGGCTGCATGATTACATCAAAACCTTTCAGAGCTTTGGTAAAATGAGCATGTGGGTCAGGTTTGAAGTCTACATTATCCACCATCTCCATAAGTTCATTCCTTATCTGCTTGAACAGAGGTCGTGCTGACTCATGTCAGATGATGCTATCTATTTTTGCTTTCAAACTGAGTCAACGTGATCATTTTCCGTTCTTGGCAGGTGGAAATTCGTCACATGCAATTCAAACTGCCATAAAGGTCAGAGCAGGGTTCGTTTGTGTAGCTTGTTAGCATTCACTACAGGTGAAAAAAAGAGAGAGAATAGCAATAGTTTTACCTTCGACTTGCCTTCCTGCTCTGACTGACAGGTGGAGTAATGTTGCCCTGTGTCTGACCCTGGCTTATACTTTGGCATGAAACTCTCTCCTGCTTTTATAATCTGAATCATTTGGCCTGGAGGAACAGAAGTGTTTTTGTGTAATAGGCTGCATTTAAGAAAATGCTGCTACGTATATTAACTTTCATTCCTATTGTGTACTTTTTTCTAGCAAACTTTGCTGAAAACTGTTGTTGGCGATGTAATTATCCCCTGACCAGTGCAACACAAAGAGTAACTGAAGTGTCTTTTGTCTTGTATTAAGCAGCTAATTATAAGCTGAACAAGCGTATTAAATGATACGGGTCACTAGTAAAGGCCAGTCCAAGTAATTACAGCAGGCAAAATATGTGGTTGGAGATGGCTTTCTTTCTTTCTTTCTTTCTTTCTTTCTTTCTTTCTTTCTCTCTCTCTCTCTCTCTCTCTCTCTCTTAAATCTGACCCAAGCTGTGTCCTTCATTTTTGGATTTTTCTTGCCTGGGAGAAACATATGTTCCAATGAGTGAAGCTTTAATTTTTCACATGTCCTAGTTCCTCATGGTCCCTGGGGACAACCAGCTCACTGAGCGCAGGCAGGGCTTAGGATCAGTGTTGTCCAAAAGTGCTAAAAGACAGGAGATGAATAAATGATGTATGGAGTTGTGCTGATCCTCTCTCTGAAGCACATCAAGTGTATGTTCAGCAATCATTCCTATTGTTGCGCCGCATCTTCACATTAGCTGTTCATTCTTAATCTTCTGTCTTGCTAAATCATTCATCATTCAGTCTCTCTCCCCACTGCCTCTCTCTCTCTCTCTCTCTCTCTCCAGCTTAATTAAGTGAGTAATTCTGCTTGCATTTCCTCTGGGTTTTAAAAGCAGGATGGGAAATTGACTCCAGCCCTTTATTTCAAGAGATTTGGCAAGAAAACAAAAACATCAATAAAAGCTTCCAGCCACTCTGTGTGAAGCTCCTTGACATCCCACAAACAAGCAAAGGTTTGCATCCTGTAATGGCCCAAGAATATTCACAGGCATGCTTTTGAAGGCTTTGTGTAAGTACAAGTAATTTGTTAAATTGTCTGTGGTTCTTTCACAGTATTATACATAAGGGCAACGCAGTAGTGAAGGGCAGTGTTTGTATGTCTATATAGCACCTACTGAGTTTTGAGTGAGTTTTATTAACATTCCTCCATGTAACATATAAAATAGAACAACATTATGATTCTTCAGGACAGTCTTGCAGCACATACCAATACAACAGCACAGCATAGAGAGGTACGTGAAGTGCCCATACTGTACATGACAATGTGACATTAGTGCAAAGTATACAATAAATGTATAAGACAGTGCATGCTCTACAGAATAACAGAAAAGTGTTGGATGGAAGAAAATAAGTCCAAACACTTGTCCAGGGGCGTCAGAAGCATTTTTAATGTGGGGGGGACACACTGGTGGGGGGTCCTCCGCCAGAAAATTTTTAATTAATTTTCAACAATAAGTCCTCATTCAACTAGTCCATATATTCATCAGCCTGTTTTTAAACCCACCGCTACACCTAAGATAATGAGATGAATGTGACACAATTTATCACCAACAATGACTTTATGGGTGCATTTTACTTTTTATTTTGTGTTTTCTATTTAGTTTTAGATGTAACACAACATGCCACTGGGCCAAGCAATAGTGACACTCAACTGTATGTTTAAAAATAAGAATATTCATAATCTCACACAATGAACAGGCATGACATGGCATCAAGAAAACTTCATAACACAAAATCACACTGTGTCAAGCAACGGTGACACAAAAAATAACTTCACACAATGAACAGGTGCAATTTTGTTCACCACCAACAGTGACTTTAGTGGGTGCATTTTACTTTTTTCCGATTTAGCGATACTCATAACAAAAATGGCATGGCATCATGCAGTCTTCATAACACAAAATTACACTGTGTCAAGCAATGACACATAAAAGATAACTTCACACAATGAACAAGTGCAGTTTTGTCAACCTACATGCAATGGTGGTACTACAGTAACATTTACAGATTAGTATAACAAATAGATTTATAGATATAACTCCTTCTTATATTGGTGCCACCACAATTTCTACCACTTCATAACTTTTATCCCCCTTTCCTTCACAATCCACCTGGAATAACATCCATCTCTCTCCATCGCTTTCCTCTCTACTATTCCTTCCCCATACACTGATTTCCCATCTTACTTTCCAGAAAACTGCCAAAGACCAGACAAAACAAGGAATCAATAAATATCATCAGAGCAGACTTGACCTCATTCTTGGCATTACAGTAAGGCAGGCCTACTGGGTTTGAATTAAATGATAGCTAATGTTAAGCTAGCTGATACATCTCCTAACATTGACTAGCCAGCTAACTGCACTAACATTTCCATTGGGACAAAAAAACCTGTCCTGTGGGGAAATTTTGACTGACTTTCCGCTTCTTTGTAAAGAATGTCCTTATGTCCATTGTGTCTGGGGAGGAGCAAATACTGCAAACAATTCATCATCAACCAAGAATACCCCATTAGGCTAAGCTTATTTCACTGTTTAGTTGAATATTAATTTAACGTGTCCTAGGGTTAATTTTGAGGGCATATAACGAAAGAATAAGGTTTTAGCAAAAGCTAGACATTGTGAGGTTGCAATGGGGCTGACGTCACCTCCTCCACTTTCAGGCAGCTGCACCAACATTTCTGTGCTCGCGCTGAGATTCACTTCACTCGCGCGCGGTGAGCTGTTGTAGGGAACGCCCGGAAAACCCGGAGTGGATTTTCAGTGGTCTGTGTATTCTCTTATCAATCAAGTTGAATGGATTCTTTCACGAAGCAATAGAAACGGCGCTGGGTGAACTCATATTTTATGTTAAATTTGGGGGGGGAGGGGGGTCCAAATGAAGAATTATGAAATGTGAGGGGGACATGTCCCCTTCACATTCAATGGTGGCGACGCCCATGCACTTGTCTAAATTCTATAGCCCTCAGCCTCTCACCTATACAGCTAGGGTTACAGTGGGGGCTAGTCCTCTGGTAACCACAAGAGTTTGACTCCCCATTCGCATCTGTATCACAGGTACCATTTTTATCCTACACTGGCCAAAAGGCCCGAAGGGGGATTGTGTGGTGGCAATTTTCGTCCATCCGTCTGTCCCGGGAAGGGTGCTCACCTTCTGAAATCAACTCCTCTCACAGTTTTTGGAGGAATTTCATGAAACTTGGCAGGATTCTTTGGTATATGTTGGTAATATGCATATTGTAATTTCATTAAATTGGGTCACTTTCTACCAGAGTTACATACAGCTCTTGATTAACAAAATTATAATTTGACAATTTCATGAGAGTGTGTTTTCTTTCTGAAATCAACTCCTCTCACAATTTTTGGTGGAATTTCACAAACTTTGACAAGAGGCATTGTTATATGTCGGTAGCACACATATTGTAATTTCATTAAATTGCATCACATTTTCCCAGAGTTACATCCCTGGATTAACAACCTTGTACTTTCACAATTTCATGAAGGTGTGCTTGCCTTCTGACATCAACTTGTCTCACAATTTTTGGACAAATTTCTCAAAGCTTGGCAAAAGGCCTTGTTATATGATGGTAATACGCATATTGTGATTTAATTTCGTTTGTGAAAATTTTAGCAGAATTTTGACCCTTGATTAAATAACTTGTACTTTGACAATTTCATGAGGGTTTCTTCTGAAATCAACTCCTCTCACAATTTGTGGAGGAATTTCACCAAACTTGGCAAAAAGCTTTGTTATATGACAGCTATACACATATTGAAATTTCATTTAATTTGGGAAAATTTTACCAGAGTCATGCCCTTGATTATTAACAAACTTGTACTTTGGCAATTTCATCAAGGTGTGCTTGCTTTCTGAAATCAACTTCCCTCACAATTTTTATTATCCCCCGCTGGCCGAAAGGCCCAATATGTTGTAGCAGTGTCTGTCCGTCTATCCATCCTGGGAAGGGTACTCACCTTCTGAAATCAACTCCTCTCACAATTTTTGGAGGAATTTCATGAAACTTGACAGGATTCTTTGTTATATGTCAGTAATACACATATTGTAATTTTGTTCAATTCAGTTGCATTTTACCAGAGTTATGGCATACTTGCCAGTGGGGGATATTGTGCTCTCAGAGCACTCTTGTTATGATGGTCTTTGGTATGACCCAAACACGAGTAGAACTCACGATCTCCTGGTCAAGAGGCGGACATGCTGACCACTAGGCCAGCTCGCAGTATCCCATAGTGTAACACAATACAATAGTCTTGTGTCTGAGAGATGGTTTCAGAAGTCAGAATCAACATAAAACAAACATGATTTGAAAATAAAAAATAAAAAAGACTAATTCATATGAATGGGAAGATGCCAAGCATTGAAATACACATCTAAGGAGATATGCAATGTCTCTATTTAAGATAATACTTCAGTGCAGTGAAGACCTTTTCATGAACTTTAATTAATTGATACTGTCATATTTGTACATTTTATACTGGCATCAATTGGCATTCCATACTTTTTAAGTGTATTTACAGCCAATAACATACATTTCAGTATGACATATGAATGAATGAATGAATGAATGAATGAATGAATGAATGAATGAATGAATAACATATTATGGTTACTTCAAACTGTCAAAAATATGTGCTGGACTTAAGACCTTTCCTCACTGATATGAAGCAAGAAAAAAATGGAGGGCCAGGATCAGAATTTCACATAACTGATGTGTGCGATTTCAGTATAAAACTCTCACTCTGTAAGTGTAACTGAACTCTTAATACATCAATAGGGGTATAATACAGTCTATATGATAATGTTGTAATTTAAAGGTGAAGGTGTACAGTTATCATTCTGTGATGACTGCTTGGGAAGGGTCTCGAATCATCCAGGTGGGTGTTAAGTATCCTGACTGCCTCAGGGAAGAAGCTGTTACAGAGTCTGGTGGTTATGGCATGGATTCTCTGGTACCTTCTGCCACTGGTGTAGTGATACCTCAGTGGTGAAGATGTTGAGGTGCTTATTTGAAGGTTGTGGTCCAATCCCTGCACTGCCAAGCAACCATTGGTGTGTACTTGAGCTTGACTGAACTACTCAGTTATATCCTGTCACAACTGTAAATCACTTAAAAGCATCAGCTAAATGCAAATATTCTGCCAGATGGAAGAATCCATGAGAGGAGTGGGAGTGGTCATCCATAATGCTGGTGGGCTTGCAGATGCAGCATTTCTGGTAAATGCTGTCGAAGGTAGGTAAAGAGACCCTGATGATCTTCTCAGCTGTTCTCCCATTGCACTGTAGGTTCCTGCAGTTTGAGACTGTGCAGGTCCCAGATCAGACAGAGAGACAGCTGGTCTGGGCACTCCTTGTAGAAAGTTGAAGAGGGGGGAGGTTTGCTCTTTTCATCCTCTGCAGGAAGTAAAGATGCTGCTGGGATTTCTTGGCTAGACAGGTGTTAAGGGTCCAGATGAGGTCCTCCGTGATGTGCACACCAAGGAGCTTTTGACTCTTTCCACAGTTGCATCATTGGTTTGTAACTGGAGTCAGGTAAAATATGCAGATCTTTGTCATGACATTTCATAAGCTTTTATAACATTTTATAAAATGTTTATAAATAAGATAATGGAGTTCACGTTACTTAAAGGTCAGAAGATTAGACATGGCAGTGTCATGGATTTGCAAAGTGTTTAAAAAGTAAACACATCTTACTCAAAGACCAGAGAACATATTCATAACTTTGCACTCATTGCTTTAATAGTGTATTCATAAACTGCTTATAAGCAGACATATGAAACACAGTTTTCTTATAAGCCGGTAGAAGTAGACATAACATTGTTGTTACTGTGCGATGACTGTGACTGTTAAAACCTTCACTAGCAGGTTGTCCTGTTAATGTTTCAATCAAGAACTGATTTTTTTTTTCAATTAATTTTTCCCAATTTAACTCTCAATTGGTCAGCCATGTCCTATCAACACCATGTATTATGTGATTCTGACCTACCCAAAGTACACTGAGTGACAAACTCAAATCATGTTGTCTGATATCAGCACAACTCTGTCACTTAACCCAGCTGTTATTTGACAGTGACCAAAAAAACCCCACTTGTCTTTATTATAGCTGATGCTGGAAAAAAGCATTTTACAATTTTTATGTAGGTTTATATGCAACCACAATTCAAAAGCTGTGAAGCTGTGTAAAATGCAAATAAAAACAATGTGAAGAGTTGCAAGTCATGGAAACCCTATATTTCATTGAAAATAATACAAAGACAACATATGAAATGTTGAAACTGAGAAATTTTATTGTTTTTTTTTTTTTTGGTTGAAAAATATATGCTCATTTTGAATTTAGTACCAGCAACACATTTCAAAAAAGTTGGGACAGAGCCAACAAAAAACTGAAAAAGTTGTGTAATGCTAAAAAAAACCTAATTTGCTTAATTGTCAACAGGTCAGTAACATGATGGGGTATAAAAAGAGCATCCCAGAGAGGCTGAGTCTCTCAGAAATAAAGATGGGAAGGGGTTCACTGCTCTGTGAAAGACTGTGTGAGCAAACAGTGCAACAATTTAAGAATAACATTCCTCAATGTAAAATTGCAAAGAATTTGGGGATCACATCACCTATGGTACATAATATCATTAAAAGATTCAGAGAATCTGGAGAAATCTCTGTATGCAAGAGACAAGGCTGAAAATTGACACTGGATGGTCATGATCTTCAGGCCATCAGGCAACACTGCATTACAAAACAGTGTGCATGTAGTATAAATCACTGTATGGACTGAGGAATACTTCTGAAAACTATCATCTGTGGACACAATTCATTACTGCATCCACAAATGCAAGTTAAAACCAGGTATAAACAATATCCAGAAACACTGCCACCTTCTCTGGGCCCGAGCTCTTTTATGATGGACTGAGGCAAAGTGGAAAATTGTCCCGAGGTCTGATGAATCAAAAGTAGAAATTCTTTTTAGAAATCATGGACACCACATCCTCCAGGCTAAAGAGGAGAGGGACCATCCGGCCAGTTCAAAAGTCAGCATCTGTGATGGTATGAGGGGGCATTAGTGCACATGACATGGGTGGCTTGTACATCTGGGAAGGCATCGTTAATGCTGAATGATATATACATGTTTCAGAGCAATAGGCTGCCATCCAGACAAAATTTTTTTTCAGGAAAGGCCTTCCTTCTTTCAGCAAGACAATGTCAAACCGCTTTCTGGACTTATTAATACTGTATGGCTCTGTAGTAAGAGTCCAGGTGCTAAACTGACCTGCCTGCAGTCCAGACCTATCTCCCACTGAAAATAACAGTCGGACTGTTGAGCAACTGAAATTGTATATCGGGCAAGAATGGGACAACATTTCACTTTCAAAACTACATTAATTGGTCTCCTCAGTTCCCAACCATTTACAAAGTGAATCACATTCTGTTTTTATTTGTTTTACACAGCATCTCAACTTTTTTTGGAATTGGGGCTGTATTATATTATTTATGTAGTTGTTATGAAGAGCTTAATGTTGGCATTATATAGCCCTACAAATGTTATGTTACTGAAATATGTTCCTGGTTAAAATAAAAAGCACAAAACTATTTATTTGAAAAACAGTGAAAACATCAAGATATTAAAATCTGGATATAGATTTTTTTTTTTAATGTGTGGCTCTACTGGAAGCATTAAGCTCCCAATGACATAGCCCTGAGGCTCACCAAAGTATACATACCGGTACAGTGGGGCAAAAAAGTATTTAGTTAGCCACCAATTGTGCAAGTTCTCCTACTTAAAAAGATGAGAGAGGCCTGTAATTTTCATCATAGGTACACTTCAACTATGTGAGACAGAATGGGGGGAAAGAATCCAGGAAATCACATTATAGGATTTTTAATGAATTAATTGGTAAATTCCTCGGTAAAATAAGTATTTGGTCACCTACAAACAAGCAAGATTTCTGGCTCTCACAGACCTGTAACAACTTCTTTAAGAGGCTCCTCTGTCCTCCACTCGTTACCTGTATTAATGGCACCTGTTTGAACTCATTATCAGTATAAAAGACACCTGTCCACAACCTCAAACAGTCACACTCCAAACTCCACTATGGCCAAGACCAAAGAGCTGTCAAAGGACACCAGAAACAAAATTGTAGACCTGCACCAGGCTGGGAAGACTGAATCTGCAATAGGTAAGCAGCTTGGTGTGAAGAAATCAACTGTGGGAGCAATTATTAGAAAATGGAAGACATACAAGACCACTGATAATCTCCCTCGATCTGGGGCTCCACGCAAGATCTCAGCCCGTGGGGTCAAAATGATCACAAGAACGGTGGGCAAAAATCCCAGAACCACATGGGGGGACCTAGTGAATGACCTGCAGAGAGCTGGGACCAAAGTAACAAACGCTACCATCAGTAACACACTATGCCACCAGGGACTCAAATCCTGCAGTGTCAGACGTGTCCCCCTGCTTAAGCCAGTACATGTCCAGGCCCATCTGAAGTTTGCTAGAGAGCATTTGGATGATCCAGAAGAGGATTGGGAGAATGTCATATGGTCAGATGAAACCAAAATAGAACTTTTTGGTAAAAACTCAACTTGTGTTTGGAGGAGAAAGAATGCTGAGTTGCATCCAAAGAACACCATACCTACTGTGAAGCATGGGGGTGGAAACATCATGCTTTGGGGCTGTTTTTCTGCAAAGGGACCAGGACGACTGATCCGTGTAAAGGAAAGAATGAATGGGACCATGTATCATGAGATTTTGAGTGAAAACCTCCTTCCATCAGCAAGGGCATTGAAGATGAAACGTGGCTGGGTCTTTCAGCATGACAATGATCCCAAACACACCGCCCGGGCAACGAAGGAGTGGCTTCGTAAGAAGCATTTCAAGATCCTGGAGTGGCCTAGCCAGTCTCCAGATCTCAACCCCATAGAAAATCTTTGGAGGGAGTTGAAAGTCCCTGTTGCCCAGCGACAGCCCCAAAACATCACTGCTCTAGAGGAGATCTGCATGGAGGAATGGGCCAAAATACCAGCAACAGTGTGTGAAAACCTTGTGAAGACTTACAGAAATCGTTTGACCTCTGTCATTGCCAACAAAGGGTATATAACAAAGTATTGAGATGAACTTTTGTTATTGACCAAATACTTATTTTCCACCATAATTTGCAAATAAATTCTTTAAAAATCAGACAATGTTATTTTCTGGATTTTTTTTTTCTCATTTTGTCTCTCATAGTTGAAGTGTACCTATGATGAAAATTACAGGCCTCTCTCATCTTTTTAAGTGGGAGAACTTGCACAATTGGTGACTGACTAAATACTTTTTTGCCCCACTGTATGGGTTATTATTATTAATATTTAACAATTATTTGATGAAGCCGAAGTGTATCAGTGAATAATAACTGAAACTAAGTCAAGGTTATTATTCACCAATATTCACTGAGCCTGAGGTGGATAATTGTTTTACTATAAATACACAAGTGATTTTTTTTTATTAAAATCATATTTTAAAAAATTATTTCAAACTTAAAAAGTGGCATGCAAATGTAATTCCCGCAGACTTGTCACTTATCTATGCTGACTGACATAAAATACTTTGTTTTGAAATCAATAAAATAAATCACAATTCCACCTTAACTTTGAATAGATTAGATTAGATTAGATTAGATTAGATTAGATTAGATTAGATTAGATTAGATAAAACTTTATTGATCCCTTTGGGAGGGTTCCCTCAGGGAAATTAAGATTCCAGCAGCATCATTACAGATAAACAGAGAAAAGAAATAGAGAAAAAACTTCTAGATAAAATAAATTAAGTATTTACATATACAAATATAAAAAGAATAAAGATATGGGGAAGAGAGGAAGGGGGGAGGGGGAAAAATAAAAAAAGAAGGGGGTGGCAGGAGACATATTGCACTTTATATTGCACATTGTCCAGTATTGCTTATTGTTAGGCTAGGCTACTGTTACTTCCCGTCCTCTATCCTCCTGTTACCCCTCCTCCCCCCCAGAGAGGAGTTGTACAGTGTGATGGCATGAGGGACAAAGGAGTTTTTGAGTCTGTTCGTCCTGCACTTGGGAAGGAGCATTCTGTCACTGAACAGGCTCCTCTGGTTGCTGATGACGGTGTGCAAAGGGTGACTGGCATTGTCCATGATGTTCAATAGTTTGTCCATAGACCTCTTCTCTGCCACCGTCACCAGAGAGTCCAGCTTCATGCCGACCACAGAGCCGACCCACCTGATCAGTTTGTCCAGCCTGGATGTGTCCTTCTTGGATGTGCTGCCCCCCCCAGCACACCACGGTGTAAAACATGACACTGGCGACCACAGACTAATAGAACATCCGCAGGAGTTTCCTGCAGATGTTAAAGGACCGCAGCCTCCTAAGGAAGTATAGCCTGCTCTGTCCCTTCCTGTATAAGTGATTGGTGTTGCAAGTCCAGTCCAGCTTGCTGTCCAGCCACAGCCCGAGGTACTTGTAGGAATCCACAGCCTCCACCTCGACTCCCTCGATCAGAACTGGTCGTGACCTTGGTCTGGACCTCCCAAAGTCAATGACCAGCTCCTTGGTCTTCGAGGTGTTGAGCTGCAGATGGTTCCTGTTACACCACACAGCAAAGTCCCTCACCAGGGACGCTTGATTTTCTATCATTACTTGCATATTTATACCATTTTTTTAAAACCAAGTTTGGACTTTATTGCATGATCAGACACTACCAAGAAACAACAGGATACAGTGGTGCTTGAAAGGTTGTGAACCTTTTAGAATTTTCTATATTTCTGCATAAATATGATCTAAAACATCATCAGATTTTCACACAAGTCCTAAAAGTAGATAAAGAGAATCTAGTTAAACAAATGAGACAAAAGTATCATTCTTGGTCATTTATTTATTGAGGAAAATGATCCAATATTATATCTCTGTGAGTGGCAAAAGTATATGAACCTTTGCTTTCAGTATCTGGTGTGACCCCCATGTGCAGCAATAACTGCAACTAAACATTCCTGGTAACTGTTGATCAGTCCTGCACACCAGCTTGGAGGAATTTTAGCCCATTCTTCCATACAGAACAGCTTCCACTCTGGGATGTTGGCGAGTTTCCTCACATGAACTGCTCGCTTCAGGTCCTTCCACAACATTTTGATTGAATTAAGGTCAGGACTTTGACTTGGCCATTCCAAAACATTAACTTTATTCTCCTTTAACCATTCTTTGGTAGAACAACTTGTGTGCTTAGCATCATTGTCGTGTTGCGTGACCCACCTTCTCTTGAGATTCAGTTCATGGACAGATGTCCTGACATTTTCCTTTAGAATTTGCTGGTATAATTCAGAATTCATTGTTCCATCAATGATGGCAAGCCATCCTGGCCCAGATGCAGCAAAACAGGCCCAAACCATGATACTACCACCACCATGTTTCACAGATGGGATAAGGTTCTTTTGCTGGAATGCAGTGTTTTCCTTTCTCCAAATATAACGCTTCTCATTTAAACAAAAAAGTTCTATTTTGGTATCATCCATCCACAAAACATTTTTCTAATAGCCTTCTGGCTTGTCCACATGATCTTTAGCAAACTGCAGATGAGCAGCAATGTTCTTTTTGGAGAGCAGTGGCTTTCTCCTTGCAACCCTTCCATGCATACCACTGCTGTTCAGTGTACTCCTGATGGTGGATTCATGAACATTAACATTAGCCAATGTGAGAGAGGCCTTCAGTTGCTTAGAAGTTACCCTGGGGTCATTTGTGACCTCGCTGCCTATTACATGCCTTGCTGTTGGAGTGATCTTTGTTGGCCGACCACTCCTTGGGAGGGTAACAATGGTCTTGAATTTCCTCCATTTGTACACAATCTGTCTGACTGTGGATTGGTGGAGTCCAAACTCTTTAGAGATGGTTTTGTAACCTTTTCCAGCCTGATGAGCATCAACAACACTTTTTCTAAGGTCCTCAGAAATCTCCATTGTTCGTGCCATGATACACTTCCACAAACGTGTTGTGAAGATCAGATTTTGATCAATCCCTGTTCTTTAAATAAAACAGGGTGCCCACTCACACCTGATTCTCATCCCATTGATTGAAAACACCTGACTCTAATTTCACCTTCAAATTAACTGCTAATCCTAGAGGTTCACATACTTTTGCCACTCACAGATATGTAATATTGGATCATTTTCCTCAATAAATAAATGACCAAGTATAATATTTTTGTCTCATTTGTTTAACTGGGTTCTCTTTATCTACTTTTCGGACTTGTGAAAATCTGATGCTGTTTTAGGTCATATTTATGCAGAAATATAGAAAATTCTAAAGGGTTCACAAACGTTCAAGCACCACTGTATATGCAAACAAATTAATCGAAGACTAACACAGAACAGGTTAACACAATGAGGAAACAAGCCAATGACAGAACGGGGCTGGAGATAGAACTAGAAAGAGAAACCAAAATGGAAGCACACGGCTATAGTTGCCATGGGAATCCTGATACAAAGAGGGAAACCATGACAATTAGATATGTTACTATTTTTGGTCACTGTTTGTGTTTTCCGTGCTAATAACCAAGAAGATGGTAGTTAACATTTCACATGCCTTTGAATAAAACTGCCTGCTAAAAAAAAAAAAAAAATGCCATGAGCTATATCTCATCTCATTATCTCTAGCCGCTTTATCCTTCTACAGGGTCACAGGCAAGCTGGAGCCTATCCCAGCTGACTACGGGCGAAAGGCAGGGTACACCCTGGACAAGTCATGAGCTATATTTTCATAATATATTTAAATATTTGAATGATAGTGTTGGTAATCAGGCAATGTGTGTTATGGCTGTTTTTCTGACTCTGTGTGAAAACAGCACGGACCCCACAGACATTGTGAAGATCCTGTTCGAGTGTTTGTGGAAGTGGGAATGTATTTATATGTTTGGTTGATGATAATAAATCATTACAGAATTGTTTGCATGTTGTTGTTCTTTCATTATTCATTTACATTATAATGAACAGATATAACACCTTTGTTTTACAAACATCTTGGTTTTACAAACATTTTACAAAAGACATTGTTTTACAAAAATCTTGGAAGACCCTCCCTGTGTATCACATTTTACACACTAATAACACACCAGTGTTTCCTGCTCCACCCAGGATAATACACCTGTGTTTGTTCATTAACTGATGTGTTGAGTCAGATGTGTTGGGAACAATGAAAATACTAAAGTGTGCACTGCAAGGGGGACTCCAGGAGCAAAACTGGGAAAACACTGACCTCCAGGAAGTCCTTATATATGGAGAGAGAACATGGCTTCCCTCGGTTTTCATCCCTGAAGCTATTAGAAAACTGAAAAAGCTGCTATTTATGGTTCTGAAGGATGAAACCCTCTAAATTGGTTCTGTCAGTATTGTAAAATGGTGAAGGACAAGAAGATGAAATTGCTCTTGCTTTAATAATCTAAACTAATCACAAAGAAATCTTACAGTTCAGAACACAACAACTTGGAAATCTATATTATTTTAATCTATGACAATACATTTGAAAATTTCCCTTGTTTAACACAAAATCCCTATGACAAATACATTACCATTTTTTTATTATTTAGTGTCAAGTTCTGTGCTTTTTGTGACCACAACTCTGCCCAAACTTGAAAACTGCCTGATCAACCATTGAAGGATGCAATGGACAACTCAATTCTTCTTATTCCTTGATTTTTATTTTCTTGAAGGGGGTTTTGGTTTCAGTGGACATAATCAAATGATGAAATTGGATAGTATTGAATAGGTTGATAACCTTCAAGGTAAACAAAAAAACAAGTATTTGTCTCAAAATGAATAAACATTTTCCCTCAAACAAAGTCATTCAAATTAGGGCCTCAAGTCAGTTAAAGTAACAATAGACAAACTTAAAGTATCATACTACTATTAAATTCAGATAAATTTTCAACAAAGTACATTTTCAACAATAAGTTTAAATTAGCATAATCAAAATTATCCAATTTAAACCGCATTTACTTAATTAACAAACAGTCATGATAAAGCGTGACCTCATCGCATCCTCCACATTTTAAGTTTGTTTTTTTTTTCCCTACCAGTTGCATTTTGAGGTTGATCTGGAGTTGTGGTCATTCCATATTTCCATGAGCAGGTGAAAAGCTAACTGGGCTTTGTCCAAAAACATTTCCTACCATGCTTTCCCAGTGGGTGCACAGGTGAATATGGTCCCTCTAAAACACTTGCTGAGGGTTTGGGTTCCACCACTATCTTGTGTGTGGTCGTCCCCCCCATTGGTTTGGAGTGCCTTGTGAGTGCTCATGACAAATTAATTGAAATCTGACAACACCTCCCACTTGACCTCCTGGTTCTTCAACCCAAGGTCGTCACACCAGTTGCATAATGTACTGGATTCACTTGTTCCATTTTCAGTCTTGTTGCTGCTCTTCAACTGGAAGCAGGACAACTATTCGTCTGACATTCCTGTGAAGAACTGTTGCAGGTACTTTGGTTGATGGCGTCTTCACCTTTTGAGCGAGTTTCACAGAGACTGGGTAACTGGGGAAGGTTCTGACATGCACATCCCTTACAATTCCTTTCTTGTCAGTGTTGACATCAACGACTCTGGCAAGCCTGAACTGACCTCTCAGGGTGTTTTGGTCAGCCAGCCAGACGACATGTCCAACGGCCACATTCCTTTGTGCTGTGTGCCACTTGGGCCTGATAAACCGGTTTGGTCCTGCTAACTGGCTCCATTTCCTCCAGAACCGGTCAACTTCTGTTTGGATTGCTCTTAATCTCTTGTAAGAGTAGCCTTCAAAGTCAAAGGTCCCTGGATCTCTGCTGGGTCCAGTTTTTCCAAGCAGAAGTGAATTTGGGCTGACGTATTCTACATAATCCTCCCGGCTCCGAGTCCTGGCATCTTTCATTGGCGAGGTTGGAAGCCATATAAAGGAAGGTTTGAAACTCTTCCCATGTGAAGACTCCATTACCTCCCAGATTGTGCAAAGCCCGCTTCACAGTGCGGACAGCAGCTTCAGTGGCTCCATTCCTGTGAGGAGAGTCTGCTGGATGGATTTTCCAGCTCCATTCTGTGTCATGTTTGGAGGCTTCATTTTCAAGCTTTGACTTTTCCAGTTGGTCCAGAAACATGTAGAGCTCTTTGAGGGCAGGTCTGGCTCCAACAAAGTTCTTTCCAGGATCCGACCACAGTTTCCATGGATGCCCTCTCAGTGCTGTGAACCATTGGTAGGCTAACAAGAAGCCTTCAGCTGACTGGTCACTGACGAGGTCTGTGTGCATAGCTCTGGATGCCATGCAGCAGAAGACAATTCCCCACACTTTGAGCTTCACCTTCTTTCTCACCTCATCCTTCACTTCATAAGGTCCAAATAAGTCTACTGTTGTGTACTCAAATGGATTGGCTGGTGTTATTCTTTCAGGTGGAAGTTCACTCATGATCTGCTGGCATCTTCTGGTCTTCACTTTTCTGCATGTCACACAGTTATCAACAATCTTTTGAGCTAGTCTCCAGCCTCTTACCACACAGGCTTTCCTTCTCATCTGGAGGAGTGTACCTGCAATTTCTTCATGATTTGTGTTGTGGGCTTCTTGAGCTAGAAGAGTAGATATCCATGATGTGCAAGGTAAGATTGGTACTGCAGTTTTTTCTTTATTAAATATTTGGAATCTTCCTCCACAGAGCAAAAGTCCCTTACCACAGCAAGTCTGTTGAGTGTGGTGTCTGGAAAGGTTACCTCCTCCTGAGCCGCAAGGAAGAGGTCCCTGAGGGCATCTTCACACTCCCTGAAGGTAAGTGCAGCTTCTTTGGCTCTGGACCTGATCTCTTGGGCTGAAGGAATTTTCTCCCCCTTTGGCTTACTTGTGGTTGAAGTTCTGGACAGCACTTTTCTCCACTTTGTGGCAGCTCTCCACACCCAGGCAATGACTCTGGTCAGCTTGGTTAAACTACTGAATCTGCTGATGTCAAGGATTTTTCTCACTGCAGAACCAGCAGGTGGTCTCCGGACTTGGATTTGGTGTTCTTCTCCACTAGGGCCGCTTTGCAAGTCCTTGCTTTGGTCAGTCTTGGGTGGAGCAGAGGTTGGAAACATTTTCACTTGTGCTCGGGTCAGTGCTGCTGTGAAACATTTCCTTTGGAGCTTGTTTATACCTTCTTTGGCCTGTGCAGCAATGTCTTTGGCTGACTTTGTCAGCCATTCTTCCACAGGCCGTTTCAGAAACGCTGGTCCATTTTGCCACACAGAGCCCTCTTTGAGGTCTTCTGGGGTTGATCCTCTTGTTATGAGGTCAGCAATGCTTTGTTCACCTGGAATCCATCTCCAGTCTTCAATAGATGCGGTCTTCTGGATCTCTCCAACTCTGTTTGCAAAAAAGGTCTAGAACCCATAGCTGCATGGTTTGACCCAACATGGTTTGACTGTCCAGCAGATAGAGCCAACATTCAACTTGCATTTGACTGTGCTTCTCAATGTATTTTCTGAGTCTTGCAGCATAGACAGCACCACAGACCTCAGCCTTCACTAGTTCTCCCTTTTGGTCAAGTGGTGTGAGCTTTGCTTTGGACTCGACCAGCCAGACCAGGATCCCTTGTTCGGTCTTCCATCTGAAGTATGCAACAGCTCCATAGCTCTGGTCACTTCCATCAGAGAATATTATCCCCCAGGGTCCTCCAATCCTTTTGACTGGTGTGAGGCTTCTGTGGAAGGTTATTTGGTTGAGCCATGTATATTCCTCAAACAGGTGGATGGCTTCTTCTCTCAGGTCTTTCAGACAGAGGTTTGTCCCATGTGTCTCATGTCAGAGTTTTGCCTCCAGCTTCTTGAAAAGCTTTTCTGACTAGAATGGCTCCCTTTTGTTTGGCAGGTGTTGCAAGACCTATTGGGTCATACAAGCTAGCTACTTGGCTAAGCAGTTGTCTCCTAGTCAGTGGGTTTGGAGGGTTTTTTTTTCACCTCTTCTCCAAGGAGATTTTGGCTAACTCGTCTTTTTTCTCTTTGAGAAGTTGATTGAGGTCATGAGGTACAATTTGTCTGATTCGACCTGGTAGCCAACTCCAAGGGCTTTGTTGTTTCCTTCTCTCATTTGGTTGGGAAGAATGAAGACTTGATCTGAAGGTGCTGGATCTTGTGCTGCATCCTTCTGCTTCCCACTTTGGCCTGACTGGACCCATGGCTTGAGGAAGAATCCACCTGCCTTTAGGATTTCTTCAACCGTTTTGGTGGTTCCGTCTAGCTTCTCCAGGTCATTGTGGGATGTCAGGATGTCATCTACATAACAATCCTCTTCAAGTATCCTACGCTCCTCCTCCAGGTGAGTGAACATGGGCAGTTTTGCTGTCTCTCTCATGGCCAGTTGTGTAATGCACCCTGCTGGTCGATTGCCAATGTTGACTCTGGTGATGGCATATTCCTCAATTTCTCCATCTTCACTGTCTCTCCAGAGAAATCTGTGGAGGTGCATCTCCAGGTCTTCAAGCCACACAGAATTATACATTTTCTTGATATCGCCTAGGGCAGCATGGACTCTTCTTCTGAACCTTAGTAGCACTGCTCAGATGGGATTGAGGACATCAGGCCCTTTCAGAAGGAGGTCATTCATGCTAAGCCCTTTAAACTTCTGGCTGCTGTTCCATACCAGTCGCACAGATGTTGTAATGGAGTGTGGGTTTGGCGCCAACAAGTGGCTGACGTACCATACTGGGCCTTTCCAGTTGGCGATGGTCTCCTTAGTGAGTTTCTTTGCTGCTTTCCTCTCCACCATCTCATGGACTTGAGTTGTGTATGCCACATGCCACTCGTTCTTTCTTGAGCTGTCTCTCTGTCCTCAGAAAGGTGGCCTCCACTGCATTTCTGTTGTTGGGCAGGGAACTTGGATCTTCAACCCAGGGATATTTTGTGTCCCAGTGAGGCTTCTGAATGTGAGCATCCGCTTTCACATAGGTGAGGCCTTGCCTGATAATCTCCAGCTCTCTTTCCTCACACAGAGTCATGTCTTTGCCTCCCGGCTGACAGTTACCGCACCGGCATCCTCCACACATGGGTTCACAGGCTGCTCCAATGCTGTCCCATTTCCACCAGTCTAAGAACTCTCTGCCAGCAACTGTGCCTTTGGTTTCAGCTTTGAATTCTTGCATCTCAGCAATTTCTTGATACTTCACTGCTGTGGTTCTCATTGATCATGCAAAGCGAGTCTCAGAATTGTGCAGAGCCATGTCCACTACTTCACAGAGGTCTGGATGCGCTCTGCCAACAGTTTTTCCTAAAGGGCCGCCCCAAAGGACGAGGTCTCCTACTACCTTTACTCTTTGTGGAGCAAGTCTTCCTTCACGGTGGCTGATGAGAAGCTCAACATGCTCTGGTCTGTGAAGGTCTTCCAGGTTGGTGTCAGGGAAAAACTTCTTGAGCTGATGTGGTTTGATTACTCTCTGCACTTTTGCAATTTCATTCAAGCCATAGCAGATAAGCTCATGAGCGCTCTCCGTGCCTCTAGGTGTCTTGACCCTCACCTTGAGTAAGTATCTTTTGGTCGTTACCTTCATGGCCATGCCTCTGACTCCATGGACAAGCGTGATCTTTTCACTCCATAGCTTCAGTCTCCTGGCAGCTCTGTGAGTGATGTAGTTGGTATCTGATGCCAAGTCAATGAGAGTTCCAATTTTCTGTCCTGCATTGGCAGTTACTTCCAGAAGCATAAGAATAACTGGTAACTCACATGTATTTGAGTCCATCACTCCAGGTAGGTTCTTTTCAATGCAGTGTGATTTTGCAGCCATGTTGGTGAAAGCTCTCCTGAATTTTTCTGCCATGCCTGGGGTGAGTCCAGATATTAATCTCTCTTGTTCCTTTGTGAGTGCTTGCCTTCTGGTGCTGGGTGTTTGCACTTTTTCAGATTCTTTCCCTTTGAATCCTCCTTTCATGCAAAGGAAGAAATGGTGGTCTGAGGAGCTCCCTTTCTTGCAGTCCCCGTTCCTGCACAGGTAAGTGTCCATACATTCCTCATCCTCTGCATGACATATGAGGCATCTTCTGCATGCTCCCAGCTTTTCAACAGCATTTAGCTTCTCGCTAGGCTTTAGTTCTTTGAACCTCTTGCAAAAGAAGATCGTCTCACGATGCTTTTCATCTCCACAGACAACACATCCTCCTTTCCTTGTGGACTTTGTGGAAGCATACTACTTCTCCTGGTAAGTAGGCTTTTTTCAGATCTTTCACTTACACCCAGTTGGTCTAGTTTCTCTAGCACTAGAAGTCCCAGACAGGGGCCATTTGGCCTTTTTACCTAGAAAACCCACAAGAGGGCCAATTGGCCCCAAGTCCTCCCTGTAGACATTCATTTTGTTATGGAAATGTGGCTGTTAGTTACCTTACAGCTTAGGCCCTGTCCACATGGCAACGGATTCAGGTGACTCCGATACAATTGCTTATCATTTAGGCCTGGCGTCCACACGGCACCGGCGTTTTGGGTGCCCAAAACGCAATCTTTTTGAGAACGGGTTCCAGAGTGGAAAGATCTGGCAACGTTGCCGTTGTGAAGTCGTCTGGATGAGTAGAACGGATTTGTTTACGATGACATCACAACCACATGACTGAGTGCTTCACGCCGGGTAGAAGTGTAACGAACTCGATGCAAGTTGTCAACAAATCCTATAACTTGGTTCATGAAACGCGCTTACAAAATATTTTCACTGTGAATATTTATTGTGTAATGGTGCAAAGTGAGCGAGAGAGAGACTCTGCCCTTAGGGCAGAGTCAATCCCGCCAGCAAAAATAGGGAAAAAAAGGAGCGATCTCACCTCTTCAGATGTGGGTTTAAGTCCTACAATACATTCCTCAAAAAGGGCGTAGAAGAGCAAATTAATCCATCAACGTGTAGCATTCAATTTATTCCGGACCATTAAATACGCCGCCTTCCGCGTAGAATCATACGTCTTCCTCGTCGCCATATTGGATAGGTCAAAGCGGAGAATAAAGATTCATGTGCTGCGTTTAACTGTACCAACAGGTTTACCGTCCAAACGAGATCATATGGGATTACCTTTCACAGGTGAGAAACAACAAATTAATCCATCAACGTGTATCATTCAATTTATTCCGGACCATTAAAGACGCCGCCTTCCGCGTAGAATCATACGTCATCCTCGCCGCCATTTTGGATAGGTCAAAGTGGAGAATAAAGATTAGCTGCGTTTAACTGTACCAACAGGTTTGCTGTCCAAACGAGATCACATGGGATTACCTTTCACAGGTGAGACTGGAAAAATACTTTTCATTGTATTTGGTCATTATAATGTAATTTTACAAACAGATTTTCCTGACTTTGTGGCTAATATGAAGTCTCGCGCATAATAGTTTATGCGCATGCGTCCTTACTTCTTCTATTGTTCTGGTGTCTCCAAAGGGACCGTCTTACAGCGCCCCTAGAGGTGTGGCATGTGTATTGCATCGTTTTCAGCAAGCGTTGCGTTGCCATATGGACCTGATATTTTACTGATTGTTGCCCATTTGGACGCGATATATTTTTAAATAACATCTCGTTGCCGTTGTCGTGTGGATGTAGCCTTAGAAATGAAATCTTACATTGCCTGTTGAATGTTGAATCTCTGCATCTTCGTTCCTTGGAGAGGAGCTTCTTTCACCACAAAATTCTTGAGGGAACTGAAGCGATAGTCCATGTGCACTGAGGTATTTATCCATCAAACAATTGTCTGGTTGCAGTCACATGAGTCGTTATGGTCACATGGGACATTCACATGTTCACATTTTAGAATAGAATGTGTTTTTATTCCTCATTCTCACATTCACACAGAGGTAGCCAACATGACTTCACCACTGAAGTGTGAAGTGTGTGAAATGTGACCTCCTCACCCCACAAACTGCCACTAACAGCCTCATTACCATAACAAAATGAGTGATTAGTGTATTGGGGAAAAGCGGTCGGGCCAAATGGCCCCTATGTGGGTCTTCTAGGTAGACAGAAAAATGCTGGGACTTCTGGTGCTAGAATGTCCTTCTGAGTTTTTAAGAATGTGAGAAGGCTGTCAAAGTGGTTGTCTGGTGTGACTCCACTTCTTGGATTGACCATGAATGTGAGCCAGTCTCTCTTTATATTGTCTGGCAGTTTGCTCTCTATAGATCTGAATCACCAGGGGATTCTTGATGGCTCCAGTGCTCTCAAGCTCGATGAGGTCATTCAGGGCCTTTTCTACAGCTTGAATTAGGTCAATCACCTTCCTTGGCTGGTGTGACTTTACAGGGGCCATCCTCTCCAGGTCCTCAATTATTTCCAAGGTAATTGCTGGCTTGTTTCCATACCTGTTTTGAAGTACTCTAAATATGTCTTCAGCACTGTTGTATGTTGACAAGCGCAGGTCTCTGCATTTCCTCTCGTCCACACTATCAAGGAGTTGGAACTTCACCTCCACTGAGCCAGTCGGTTCTCCCTGCCTTTGCAGGCTTTCCTAGTCTCTCCTCCATCTGTGGAAATTCCTCTTGAACCCAGTGAATTTAGGTAGGCTGATTGGATTTATCCTCATCACTGGTTGTGGAACTGCCATAAGTTGAGGCTCTCTTTCTCTTCTTTCCTCCTCTGTGATTCTTTGTGCGGTGAGGAATTCTGCCCTTCTGGCTTCGAGGTTGTTGCCAAATGCTCTCAGATCCTTTACTCTGCCCTCCAAGTGTGCTGTCTGATCAGGTGGGATCCATCTTTCCCAGTCTTTCAGGCTTGCAATTGCATCATGGACAAGTCTTCTCACTCCTTCCAGCTGTAATTCATAGCTCTCTCTATTGATGGCAGTGATAGGGATAGCCTGTGAAATAGCTCAAGCAAGGCCCGCTTCTTGGATTGCAGATATTGCTTCCTTTTCACCGTACCTTTGCCAGAGGTTGGATTGGACTGCTTTCCGGACTTCATCCAGTTTCGCGTCACTCTTCCATTGTCTTTTCAAGCTCATCCTGCTGGTGCTTGCCAAGCTTGACTTCTTCACCCTCTCCGGTTCCAGCTTCATTGTCTGCCAGTAAGCCAGCCCTGTATTCCTCATTTGCATTGCTGACATGCCTTGCCAGGAAACAGAGCTTGTTGAACTCCTCTTGTAGCTTATGCTTGATCATGCCATTTGCAGCTCTGCTCAGGTAGTTTGCTTGCTTGGTGAAGGCAGTTTTAGCTATGGTCCTCTCTTGCTTCAGTTGCTTGACTGTTTTCCCAAGAGTTTCCTTCGCCATGCTGAAGATTTTCCAGTCAATTCTTCCTTCCTTTGCATTGACAGCTTGTCTTCAGGTCTTTGATTCTAGTCATCACTGCCACACTGGTTATCAACTGTCAAGTTCTGTGCTTTTTATGACCACAACTCTGCCCAAACTTGAAAACTGCCTGATCAACCATTGAAGGATGCAATGGACAACTCAATTATTCTTATTCCTTGTTTTTTATTTTCTTGAAGAGGGTTTTGGTTTCAGTGGACATAATCAAATGATGAAATTGGATAGTATTGAATAGGTTGATAACCTTCAAGGTAAACAAAAAAAAGTATTTGTCTCAAAATAAATAAAATAATAAACATTTTCCCTCAAACAAAGTCATTCAAATTAGGCCCTCAAGTCAGTTAATGGTTAAAGTAACAATAGACGAACTTAAAGTATCATACTACTATTAAATTCAGATACATTTTCAACAATTCAGATACATTTTCAACAAAGTAAATTTTCAACAATAATTTTAAATTAGCATAACCAAAATTATCCAATTTAAACCACATTTACTTAATAATTAACAAACAGTCATGATGAAGCGTGACCTCATCGCATCTTCCACATTTTAAGTTGTTGTTTTTTTTTTCCTACCAGTTGCATTTTGAGGTTGATCTGGAGTTGTGGTCATTCCATATTTCCAGGAGCAGGTGAAAGGCTAACTAGGCTTTGTCCAAACATTTCCTACCATGCTTTCCCAGTGGGTGTGCAGGTGAATATGGTCCCTCTAAAACACTTGCTGAGGGTTTGGGTCCCACCACTATCTTGTGCGTCGTCCCCCCCATTGGTTTGGAGTGCCTTGTGAGTGCTCATGAGAAATGAATTGAAATCTGACACAACATTTAGCTTAAATTCAGCTCTAAATCTGATTAACCTTTTGTCAGTTATATAAATTAAGCAGCCACCAGCAGTCTGAAAACAAAGACAAGTGTCTTCAGAAATTAACATCAAACTTTAATTATCCCACAACAATACTGAAGTCTGAATTCTGATTGTTCAATAGGTGTTGATTAATTTTCTCTGACAGTAGTGCCATCTGTTATTCAAATCACAGGATTTGATTCATGTGCTTTCTTGTTCTAATGCATTATTGTTTCTGTAGTAATTGTTAGTTCATTATTTATTTATATTAAGGGATGTGTCACATCATTTAAATCTAATAATAAATGGATGAAAAAAATGTATTAAATAATGAACAATGTATAATCATTGATGTGATGAATCATTCAATCAGGAGATGTTTATTTAACATTCATGGAAGAATGTAAGTCTTTTGTTTGAAGTCTTCCACCTCAGGGAAGATGTAATGACAGGGAATTCCTCAGCAATACACAACATATTTAATATTATTAACAAAAAAGGAATAATAGTTGCTGTAATATGAGTGATATCAGGGACTATCATGCTTCGTGGATATTACACAACATTGCATGTAAGTATAAATTGTTAAAAGTATGACATTCTTAAATAAACTTTAAAAAATGCTATTATTGGCAAATTGTGGAATAAAATACTTCAGGATGTGCTGTTATTGGAAAATAATCATCTTAAGGGTAGTAACTGCATGAAATCACTTTGCTGTTGATTACTTTCCATGTTTTAAGTCTAGGCTGAAAACATATGTTTAGTCAAGCTTTTTGTTAATAATTTTCATTCAGTAAAGGAGTAGATCTGGAGAGTCCTCAGGCATAGAGTGTTTTTGGTAAACTGGGATGTATGGATGCTGTGTCCCCCACTCACTCGCTCGCTCACTCACTCACTCAGGTTTGTTGACGGTGTAGTGGCTGGCTGTTTTATGTTCCAGGGTGCCCTCATGACTGTGTTACCTTCTGGCTCTCCTCCTTTAGTTATGCTGTCGTAGTTAGTCTTGCCAGAGTTCCTGCTTGCACTCAGTGCAAAATTTATCCTGTTCTTACTCATTAGGTGGTGCTGGGCAAACCTAACAACCTGTGTTCTCTCTCTCTCTCTCTCTCTCTCTCCCTCTCTCTGTGTTGAGTTACATGTAGATCCTGAGACACCAGTAAGATCCCGACCTCTTCTGCTCCTCAGACTTGCCTGATCCATCCTGATGCCCTACATCTGGCTGGAGTCTCATCACATTGCCCCTGTGGAGGATGGCCCCATATGGACAGTCGAAAGTTGCACTTGGAAGATGCTCTGGACACTTACAGTTTTGCTATTATGGCTGAGGACTATAATTGCCATGATAACTTTCGGACTGCAGTTATCATGAACAATTTTTCACTTAAGTCTCCATCATTGAATGGTTGATAACTTCAACAAAACAGACTTCATGTTAAAACTATAATGAATTTCCTGGTTTCACAGTTATACTTTATGACTCTATAGGACACAGTTATAGAAGCAACTCATGTGTTATCACCCAGATAAGAATGGGTTCCCTTTTGAGTCTGGTTCCTCTTGAGGTTTCTTCCTTGTATCATCTGAGGGAGTTTTTCCTCACCACCATCTCCAGAGGCTTGTTCATCTGGGATAAATTAGGGATAAAATCAGCTCATGTTTAAAGTCTTTAATTCTCTGTAAAGCTGCTTTGTGACAATGCCTGTTGTTAAAAGGACTATACAAATAAACTTGACTTGACTTTTATTACTTACCAAATAGCATTTTTTTTGCCTTACTGAATAACATTTTTAAAATACCGATTGATAGATGATTAAATAAATGGCTGTGAATAAGCATCAAACAGCACACACAAAAAAACCCTCATATAACTATTTAAATTAAAAAAAAGGTAATGTTTTATAGGTCAGTGCTCATACGTCATTGTGATTAATATAAGTTTACAACATGCATGTCGCTACCACTGGCAATAACCAGGACTTTTCAGGGTTAAACTCTATTCTGTTATGTTTTCTTTTTTTTCTCGTATATTGTAATGGTCTGGACTTAATACATTCTCCACACATATGCCATGTTCCATCTCTGTCACATTCTTTCTTTCCATCTACACTCATTCCCTCCATCTATTGCCTTTACATTTTGTTTCTTGTCTGTCTATTAGGGTGAGTTATGATATTTCTAGTCTGGTATCAAACAATTCACAGGGCTTGTTCTGCACTCAGAGCAGAAGTTTAGCTCGGAAAGGGCTCCCGTCGGCAAGGTGACAAACGACACCATCTGATTAATGACATTAATGTCTCCCTTGCCACAGCACCTCAATCAGAAACACACACACACACACACACACACACACACACACATGCAAATGCTCACACGAATACACATGCAGCTGTAAAGCTATGTCCTATTCATTGCAAGAGCCTGAAAGGTTTTGCCTTAATGTAGTGCCTCTCTTCAGCATCTCGTATCACTCTTTAGGTGGCATTTCAGTTGTATGAATTACTAATGTGAAGAGATTATCAATATACTGTACCCCTCTCTTTTATAATGAAATACCTTGGCATAAATTATACATTAGATTTTAGGCCACATTCTTTGCCACTTTAAAATAGAAGCCGTTTGTCTTTTGTCAGTGGAAGGTAATAAAACAGAATGTATTAGATAGCGGTTCGATGGGAAAGTTCTCAGGTGATAACCGCTCAGCTTTGATGCACGGAATGAAAGCCAAGCCACCATCAAGCCCTCTAAGTTATTCCTTCAATTGGGGTCTGTGAAGTCTGGTGACTCCAATACCTCCTGAGAGAGGATCTTTTTAAGAGAAGCCATAAAGCATTTCGTGCCTGCAATGTGAATTCCCAAGGACTCTCCCATAACTGCTCCCAGATATCATCTTTAGCAAGAATCTTAGCGGGATCTACGGTGTTTGATTGCAGCAGTATTCTTAGTTGATTGAGTCAGTATCTGTGGCATCTACATACAGGCACTATGTGTGCTCAGAGTGTAAATCTGTCTACTCCTATACATTTTCCTTATACAACACACCAAACATATACAGTGACATATTTTCTGCACAAAATCAGATAAAATCTGATGAAAAATTTTGCCAGTGATATGAACTGCATATCCAATAGGAGTCAGGAAATAAAGCTACCCACATAAGGCACTATGAGCGCTTGATGCAATACATGTTTAAAGGTCTCCTTGCATCGTTTTTTCATTAATTGTGCGGTGGTCTCTAGTATGAATGAATGCCCTGTGAGCCGGTTTTGGTGAAAAAAATGCTGTGGTTCTCCTGTTTAAGGCTGTTCTAGTTTGCTGGAGGAGTGGGTGGTGGGAGAACGACAGGATTTCAGCTCTTACTCATTAATATTCATGACATGTAAACGTGTTACCTCTGATTGGCTAACAGCACTGTGACGCTACCTCCAGTGAGTCAGAACAAGCGGATGTGGGTGTCTTACTATGGCGAGAGAGAAGGAACAAACCGCGAAGGGAAAAATACCGCGCGCTGACATCATTGAGGTGCGATGTGAAGAAATAAGAAAAATTCAACAAATGTTTGGGCTTTTACTGAACAAACAAATGAATAAAATGAACGAGTGACTTAAAAAAACAATGTGGGTGTCTTTGTAAAAACTGTTTTGATTGGCTATTATGGTCTCGACGTTGATGTTTTGACCAATAACAATGTAGATAACACGAATTTTACATCACATTCAACGAGATTTAAATGAGACTAAAGATGGTGACTTACAAATAATGTGTAAACATCATTGGAGTTAATAAAGTTTGAACAGCATGAAGGAACATACCCCAACCCCCAAAAATTAATAAAAAAAATTCTCAACGGATTTGGCATAATATAAAAAGGTCGTTTTTTACTCAGAAAAAGCAGGAAACTCTCATCCCTACCTAGCTTGTGACCATGTCATGCATGCTAATGTGGAGAATATGAACATGCTATTTTGTAACAAAAACCTTCGAACAAAAAGTTCATGTTTTACTTACAGCTTGTGAGCTGGTGGTTGATCGTCTTGACGGCACAGATCCAGGGATTAAATGCAACCTCGAAGTAAAACCACTACTGAAGACACTGAAGTTTGAAAAGTCACTGTGGTTGAAATGATCAGAACACAGTACTAACGCTGCATTATACTTCGCTGATGGTGTTCCAAAGATAAATTCCAACAATTTATTCTTCACCTCTTCTATCTTGGACAAGAAATGCAACGTTGATGTCTTACTGCCACAAATAACACAGGCACGAACTTGTTCAGACATGTTTTCAACTTGCTGTTAGGTCCTCTTCGTTAGCTACTGACGAGATGGGCTCTGCTCAGTGCTGCCAGATACTGCTGACATTTTCCAGCCCAAAATATGTTCAAATCCGCCAACATGCACTTACAGTAAAACCGCCCAATCTGGCAACACTGGCTCTGCTATCTCTCCTCGCGCTTAAATCCGAACTTCCTTCCCGTGGGCGATCGCAAGCCAAGGTGGGCGAGGCCATGAATATTAATTTACGAAGTGATGTAAGATCGTATGTCTTTTTCAGAGCCGCTCGTTTTTCCGACTATTTTCTTTCATAAGCTAATACAGGGAATGGGGGTAGAATTACATTTTCACATGCAGCATGCATATGCAACTTGGACTGAACTATGGTATTTCAAAAAGAGCCAGTATTAAACGTTTTTGGTGGAAGGGCACATTTAATGTAACCCTAACTCTTCTTCTTTCGGCTGCTCCCATTAGGGGTAACCACAGGGGATCTGTTCTTCATATTTGATTTAGCATAGGTTTTTACACCAGACGTATTAATGAACAAAAATAAAAACACAAAGCGTACATGAGACTGAGAGCACTTGCAACCTGAAAGTGTTTTCATCAATGTTAAATAAATGTCTTCTTAAAAAGAAAAAATCACATGAGCAGTTACAAAAATGCCCTTTTTTTTACACAACAGCCCATTTTTTCTTATTTTATTATTATTTTTAGATTTTGTGGGGCATTCATTGTACAAGTCCTTTGTAGTCAAGGGACTACAAGGGACTGAGCCAGGCTTGTAGTACTCTAGTCCGACTCATGCCCTAATTTTAAGGACTCGTGACTTGACTTGGACTTGAGCACTGATGACTCGGACTTGTGCATTAACTGCATTTGGACTTGTAAATTGGAGACGAGGACTCCGATTTTTTCTTTATTTTTTGTAACATGCCATAATAATTTAGCATAAGATATTTACCCTTTCATTCATTCATTCATTCATTCATTCATTTTCTACCACTTATCCAGATCTGGGTTGTGGGGGTAGCAGCCTAAGCAGAGCAGCCCAAACTTCCCTCTCCCCAGCCACCTCCACCAACTCTTCCAGGGGAATACCAAGGTGTTCCCAGACCAGCCAAGAGATGTAATCTCTCCAGCGTGTTCTGGGTCTGCCCTGGGGTCTCCTCCCAGTGGGGCATGCCCAGAGAACTTCCCTTGGAAGGTGTCCAAGGGGCATCCTAACAATGTGCCCAAACCACCTCAACTGACTCCTTTCGATGTGGAGGAGCAGCAATTCTACTCTGAGTCTCTCCCGAATGACCAAGCTTCTCACCCTGTCTCTAAGGGAGAGTCCAGCCACCCTGCAGAGAAAACTCATTTCAACCGCTTGTATCCGCGATCTCATTCTTTCGGTCACTACCCACAGCTCGTGACCATAGGTGAGAGTGGGAACGTAGATGGACCAGTAAATTGAGAACTTTGCCTTTTGGCTCAGCTCTCTCTTTACCACAACAGACTGGTTTAGTGTCTGCATCACTGCTGATGCTGCCCTGATCCGTCTGTCCAACTCCCACTCCCCCCTACCCTCATTTGTGAACAAAACCCTGAGATACTTAAACTCCTCCACTTTAGGTAGCAACTCCCCCCTGACCCGAAGTAGGCACTCCACCCATTTCCGGCTGAGCGCCATGACCATGGACTTGGAGGTGCTGATTCTCATCCCAGCTG
The DNA here is from genome assembly GCF_027579695.1 of Neoarius graeffei. Lineage (NCBI taxonomy): Eukaryota > Metazoa > Chordata > Actinopteri > Siluriformes > Ariidae > Neoarius > Neoarius graeffei. Next base: position 37,532,417 of record NC_083574.1, on the reverse strand, counting down.
CTTCGCACTTGGCTGCAAACCATCCCAGCACATGCTGTAAGTCATAGATTGATGAAGCCAACAGGACCACATCATCCACAAAAAGCAGAGACATGATCCTGATGCCACCAAACCAGACACCCTCCGCCCCTAAGATATTTATATCTACATTAATTTTTATACTAATTTTGTGCAAGAGAATGGACATTCACCTGTTTATACATCATGTTCAGGAACAACCTAACATTAATAGTGCTAAAATGCCTGGAGAGAAGCCCCTAGGCTTGTCCGCTTTGCTTATACAGACTTCTTGTGCAGTAGGAAAAAATACACTGCTATGTGTTCCATATGTAGAAGAACTATCGAGGAGATGACAGGGACAACCTCAAACTTCAGTTGTCATTTGACAAGACTCCACCCAGAGAAGGAAGTGACATGCTATGTTCATTGCTCTGTTGATAGTGGGGGTTGCTTGCTGACTGATGAACTAGCTAGTGTTAACCCTCTCTCATGTTATTTGCCCTGTTGATAGTGGGCAGGGCTTGCTAAGCGATGAACAAGCTTTTTTATCTATAGCCTATTAACTAAAATGGGGCAGTCAAGCAGTAACATTAGTCCAACACAGTAGCAGAGATGGTTTCACATAAAGGTAGCAACAGCCACCGTCAAATGGTGCAGTTGGAGTCTTGTTCTCAGGCCAAGTTTACATTAGACCGTATCTGTCTCATTTTCTTCACGGATGCACTGTCCGTTTACATTAAAACGCCTGGAAACGCCGGGAAACGGGAATCCGCTACGGTCCACATATTCAATCCAGATCGTGTCTGGTCCGGTGCTGTGTAAACATTGAGAATACGCGGATACGCTGTGCTGAGCTCTAGCTGGCGTCGTCATTGGACAACGTCACTGTGACATCCACCTTCCTGATTCGCTGGTGTTGGTCATGTGACGCGACTGCTGAAAAACGGTGCAGACTTCCGCCTTGTATCACCTTTCATTAAAGAGTATAAAAGTATGAAAATACTGCAAATACTGATGCAAATACTGCCCATTGTGTAGTTATGATTGTCTTTAGGCTTGCCATCCTTCCACTTGCAAGTGGTGAGTGACTTGCGCACAGCGGCTCAGTCCCGAATCACTGCTAGTGCGCTTCACTTGCGCGCTCTGTGAGCTGCGCAGGGCCGGAGTGTGCACCCTCCAGAGGGCACTCGCTGTTCAGGGCGGAGTGATTTGGAGCGCAGCCGCTGAGGAGGAAGCGATGAGCCGCACTGACACATTTCAACTTACGTGCCGAATTAGTCATGTGATTAGCGTATCCGTGTATTGGCGTTGCTGTGTGCATGCGAATCGTGTATTGGCGTTGCTGTGTGCACGCTAATCGTTTTTAAAAACGTTAATCTGATGATCCGCTGATAAGGTCTAATGTAAACCCCACCTCAGACTTGACTCAGGTGGGGTTTACATTAGACCGTATCAGCGGATCATCAGATTAACGTTTTTAAAACGTTTAGTGTGCACACAGCAACACCAATACACGATTCGCGTGCACACAGCAACACCAATACACGGATACGCTCGGCTCCACAGGCATCCTGCGCTCCAAATCACTCCACCCTGAACAGCGAGTGCCCTCTGGAGGGTGCGCACTCCGGCCCTGCGCAGCTCACAGAGCACGCGAGTGAAGTGCACAAGCAATGATTCGGGACTGAGCCGCTGTGTGTGTGATCCCAGCGCATATCACTTACCACTTGCAAGTGGAAGGATGGCAAGCCTAAAGACAATCATAACTACACAATGGGCAGTATTTGCATCAGTATTTGCAGTATTTTCATACTTTTATACTCTTTAATGAAAGGTGATACAAGGCGGAAGTCCGCACCGTTTTTCAGCAGTCGCGTCACATGACCAACGCCAGCGAATCAGGAAGGTAGATGTCACAGTGACGTTGTCCAATGACGATCCCAGCTAGAGCTCAGCACAGCGTATCTGCATATCCGTGTATTCTCAATGTTTACACAGCACCGGACCAGACACGATCTAGATTGAATACGTGGACCCTGGCGGATTCCCGTTTCCCGGCGTTTCCAGGCGTTTTAATGTAAACGGACAGTGCATCCGCGAAGAAAACAAGACAGATACGGTCTAATGTAAACTTGGCCTCAGACTTGGCTTGAAATTTTCTTTAATGACTTGGACTTGACTTGGACTTGAACACTGGGGGCTCGAGACTGGACTCAAACTCGAGGTTTAGGCTACATCCACACGACAACGGCAACGAGATGTTATTTAAAAAAATATCGCGTCCACATGGGCAACGATCAGTAAAATATCAGGTCCATATGGCAACGCAACGCTTGCTGAAAACGATGCAATACACATGCCACACCTCCAGGGGCACTGTAAGACGGTCCCTTCGGAGACACCAGAACAATAGAAGAAGTAAGGATGCATGCGCATAAACTATTATGCACGAGACTTCATATTAGCCACAAAGTCAGAAAAATCTGTTCGTAAAATTACATTATAATGACCAAATACAATGAAAAGTATTTTTCCAGTCTCACCTGTGAAAGGTAATCCCATGTGATCTCGTTTGGACGGTAAACCTGTTGGTACAGTTAAACGCAGCACATGAATGAGGCATCTTTATTCTCCGCTTTGACCCATCCAATATGGCGGCGAGGATGACGTATGATTCTACGCGGAAGGCGGCGTCTTTAATGGTCCGGAATAAATTGAATGCTACACGTTGATGGATTAATTTGTTCTTCTATGCCCTTTTTGAGGAATGTATTGTAGGACTTAAACCAACATCTGAAGAGGTGAGATTGCTCCTTTTTTTCCCTATTTTTGCTGGTGGGATTGACTCTGCCCTAAGGGCTATTCTCTCTCTCTCTCTCTCTCTCTCTCTCTCTCTCTCTCACTTTGCACCATTACACAATAAATATTCACAGTGAAAATATTTTGTAAGCGCGTTTCATGAACCAAGTTATAGGATTTGTTGACAACTCGCATCGAGTTCGTTACACTTCTACCCAGCGTGAAGCACTCACAGTCATGTGGTTGTGACGTCATCGTAAACAAATCCGTTCTACTCATCCAGATGACTTCGCAACGGCAACGTTGCCAGATCTTTCCACTCTGGAACCCGTTCTCAAAAGATTTCGTTTTGGGGCACCCAAAACGCCAGTGCCGTGTGGACGCCAGGCCGAAACGATAAACAATTGTATCGGATTCACCTGAATACATTGCCGTATGGACAGGGCCTTAGTGACTCGACTGCAACACTGGTATGAGCTGCTACTATAAAAACAATAACATTAGAATGAGCGCATTAACATAGTATTAACATTAATGTTCATATTACAGTCAGAACTCCCTGTGTGTTAGGACTGGGACTGTTTTGGCCTCTAGAGGCCGCTGTTATGTTTATCTTGTCATGTTTGTTTTGGCCTCTAGAGGCCGCCACTGTGTTTTGTGTTTGTCTTGATTGCCTGTTTCCTGCCCCGCCCTGTTCCTTAATTAGTTTGTGTATAAATACCCCTCTGTTTGTTCCCTTTTCACGGAGTCTTTATGCTATGCTGTCTAGTGCTAGTTTCCTCTGTCCCACGTATCTTGCCTGTGCCCTTGTGGTTTTGATATTTTTGCTTTCTTTGGACTTTGTACCTTTTTGATCTTCTGAGCGTTCAGCATTTTGCCTTTCCTTTTGTTTTTGGACATTTTACCTTTGGATATTTTTATTTTGGTTTATCTTCTGAGCTTTTGGATTTTCTTTTTGTTTTTTCCATTGGATTGTAAATAGTGTAAATAATTTTTTTTTTGTTACTCTACTTTCGCCTCACGCCTCTGCACTTGAGTCATCCCCCTGGTGGCCTAGTGGGTGTTTGCTAGATTATCACACCAATGACCTGGGTTCGAATCCCAGCAAAACCCTAACAGAAAGACTCCGTCATGACTGACTCAGCAGAGGTGTCTTCAAGGGTCTACCCGGCTAACCTTCAGGGAATTATGGCTTCTTTAACACACTTCGGAGCTACCATGGACACTCATGGACGAACACTTACGAGCCAACGTGAGGCCCTTGCTCACCATGAGGTACTGCTTCAGCAAATTGGGAAAACCCTGGCACAGCTGACTCCTCTGCCTGCATCTCCTGCTCCACCATCCGCTCCAGTGCCTCCTGCCATGCTGTCTCCTTCACCTCGTGAACCTAGCCTTCCTGCACCACAGAGGTATGACGGTGAGTGCCGGGAGTTCCTTACCCAGTGCCAACTCACCTTTGAGCTTCAGCCTACCACCTACACTACGGATCGCCGCAAGATTGCCTTTGTGATAACCTTGTTAGCTGGTAAGGCACGAGCTTGGGCAATGGCCATGAGACAGGGACCCGAGTGCTCTGATTTCAAGTTGTTTATGGAGGAGATGCTTCGTGTCTTCGATCAGGCAGACACCAGTAAAGACGCAGCCAGGAAGCTCATGTCCATCCGGCAAGAAGGAAGCGTCGCGGACTACGCCATCTCGTTCCGGATGCTCGCAGCAGTAAGTGGATGGAACGAGACTGCCTTGGTGTCAGCCTTCCACCATGGTCTGTCTGACCCCATCAAAGACGGTCTGGCTTCTATCGGATGCCCAAGTGACCTCAAAACTCTGATCTCACATTCTACTCGTCTTGACAACAGGATTAGAGAGCGCCGCCGAGTCCTGAGCTTCCCCGGCCTCACTGCCTCGACCTGGAGCCCGTCTACCTCCTCCAGTGATTGTCCAGAGCCCATGCAAGTTGGCCGTACTCGTCTCTCCGCAGCTGAGAGGGAGAGCAGAAGGAGGGACAAGTGCTGCATCTACTGTGGCAAGCCTGGCCATTTCTGAGCATCATGTCCCGAGCTCTCGGGGAAAGGACCGCCCCATCCAGCCAAGGGAGGGTTGTGATGGGGCCTACCCTCTCTCCTGAACTCCCTGGCCAAGGAGTCTACATCCCGGTCTCCATCTTCTGGGGTGAGTCCGTCCACTCTTGTCAAGCCTTGTTAGACTCCGGGGCAGCTGGAAACTTTATGGATGTTCACTTCGCCCAAAGTATCAATGTCCCGACTGCTCCTCTTGAAGTCCCACTGTCTGTGTCTGCCCTGGATGGCCAAGCCTTAGGTGACGGAAGAGTCACCCAAGTAACTTCTCCAGTCTTCCTCCAGTCTCAAGGTCACAAGGAAGAAATATCCCTGCACCTGATTCCTTCACCAGAGTTCCCAGTTATTCTAGGTCTTCCTTGGCTCACCCGCCACAACCCTCGTATAGACTGGGTCACTAGCCAGGTTGTGGAGTGGGGTCCTGCTTGCTATGCCTCTTGTCTGCTCTCTAGCTCTCCTGTGTCTCCTGCCGAGCCTCCTGATCTCACCGAGTTATCTCAAGTTCTCACAGAGTACTGGGATCTCAAGGATGTTTTCAGCAAGAGCAGGGCCACCGTTCTTCCTCCGCACTGTGCCTATGACTGTGCCATCGACTTGCTCCCTGGGACTACCCCTCCTCGTGGCAGACTGTTTTCCCTCTCTCAGCCAGAACGCAAGGCCATGGAGGAGTACATCAAGGACGCCTTGGCCTCTGGGTTCATTCGACCCTCCACCTCACCCGCTGGTGCCGGCTTCTTCTTTGTCAGCAAGAAGGATGGGGGGCTCCGGCCATGTATTGATTACAGGGGTCTGAACAAGATCACTGTACGCAACTGCTATCCCCTTCCGCTGATGTCCACAGCATTCGATCTGCTCCAAGGCGCCACTGTCTTCACCAAATTGGACTTACGGAATGCATACCACCTCATCCGTATCCGACAGGGAGACGAGTGGAAGACTGCCTTTAACACCCCGTCTGGGCACTACGAGTACCAGGTGATGCCCTTTGGACTCACCAATGCACCAGCTGTTTTTCATGCCCTTATCAACGCCATCTTGAGGGACATGATTAACCAATACGTTTTTGTCTACCTCGACGACATCCTAATCTTTTCCAAGACCATGCAGGAGCACTGCCACCATGTCCGCCAGGTTCTCCAGAGGCTGCTACAGAACAATCTGTTTGCTAAGGCCCAGAAATGCGAATTTCATGTTCCTGAGGTCTCCTTTCTGGGTTTTATTGTACGGACAGGCCAACTCCAGATGGATCCAGCCAAGACCCTGGCCGTCCGGGACTGGCCCACCCCCAAGTCCGTCAAAGAGGTTCAGCAGTTCTTAAGATTTGCGAACTTCTACCGCAAGTTTATCAGGAACTTTAGTTCTGTAGCAGCGTCCATATCGGACCTCACCAAAGGGACAGGTGGATCGTATGTCTGGTCTCCTCAGGCGGAAAAGGCGTTCAAAGACCTCAAGCTCCGCTTCTGCGCGGCACCCATTCTGATCCTCCCGGACCCTTCACAACCCTTCATCATCGAGGTAGATGCCTCGGACAGCGGCATTGGCGCAGTCCTCTCTCAACGCTTGGAAGGAAGGTTGCACCCCTGTGCATACTTCTCCCACCACCTGAGTTCTGTGGAGTCCCGGTATGATGTGGGGGATCGAGAACTGCTAGCAGTTAAACTGGCCCTTGAAGAGTGGAGGCACTGGCAGGAGGGAGCGCAACATCCATTTTTGGTCTGGACGGACCACAAGAACCTGGAGTACCTCTAGCAAGCAAAGAGACTCAATCCATGACAGACTAGGTGGGCCTTGTTTTTCAGTCGGTTCGACTTTACCCTATCATACCGCCCCGGATCCAAAAACACCAAACCTGACGCGCTTTCCAGGCTGTTTGCTGCCACCAACAGGGAAAGCGAAGTTGGGCCTATTATCCCTGTGTCCTGGATTGTGGCCCCTGTCCGCTGGGGTATTAAGGAGGCCGTCCGACGAGCCCAACGCCAGGACCCCGGTCCTGGGATGGGGCCACCGGGCCTCTTGTATGTCCCACATCAAGCTCGGGCCAAGGTTCTCCAGTGGGGTCAGTTGTCCCCTCTCACCACCCACCCGGGAGCTCGAAGGACCCTGGACTTTTTGAGAAGACGCTTCTGGTGGCCAAGCATGGAGAAGGAAGTAAGGTCATTCGTCCTTTCCTACAAGGTGTGCACCAGAAGCAAGAACCCACGACAGCATCCCCAGGGCCTCCTGCATCCTCTGACCATTCCCCGGCATCCCTGGTCCCACGTGGCAGTCGACTTCATCACGGGTCTCCCTGAGTCACAAGGTAACACTGTCATTTTGGTCATAGTTGACAGATTCTCCAAGGCCTGCCGCTTTATACCACTGTGCAAGCTCCCTTCTGCCCTTGAAACAGCTAAACTAATGTTCAATCACATCTTCCGAGTCTTTGGTCTCCCACAGGATATCGTCTCTGACCGGGGGCCCCAGTTCTCCTCCCGAGTGTGGCACGTATTTTGCAAGCTCATCGGAGCCACTGCCAGCCTCTCCTCTGGGTTCCACCCACAGTCCAATGGCCAGACGGAAAGGCTCAAACAGGACCTGGAAACCACCCTGCAAGGCCTGGCCATGGATAACCCGACATCGTGGAGCACCTGGCTACCATGGGCAGAGTATGCCCACAACACCCTGCAGTCATCAGCCACCAAGCTGTCACCATTCCAGTGCCAATTCGGGTTCCAGCCACCTCTATTCCCGGACCAGGAGGAGGATGCGGGGGTGCCCTCGGTCAACCAATATGTGAGACGGTGTCGCAAGACCTGGAGCAAGGTCAGGAGGACCCTCATCCAGACCTCCAGAACCAACCAGACTCAGGCCAACCGCCATAGAAGACCTGCCCACGCTTTCCGCCCTGGGCAGCGGGTTTGGCTGTCCACCAAGGACCTTCCGCTGTGGGTGGAGAACCGCAAGCTTGCTCCTCGCTACATTGGCCCCTTCAAGGTGGTGCGCAGGGTGAACCCTGTCGTCTACCGGCTCCAGTTGCCCCGGACTCTGAGGATCAACTCCACATTCCATGTTTCCCTGTTGCGGCCCATACTGACGTCCACATATGCCCCTGCCCCTAGGAATCCCCCACCCCCCCCGCATCTTCCAGGGTCAGACTGTGTTCACCGTGCATCGCCTGCTTGACTCCCACCGGGTCCGCAGTGGGCTTCAATATCTGGTAGACTGGGAGGGCTATGGCCCTGAGGAGCGCTGTTGGGTCCCCGCCCGGGACATTTTAGATAAAGGACTTTGTCGGGACTTCCATTCGGCCCATTCGGATCGCCCTGGGAATGTCAGGAGACGCTCCTAGAGGGGGGGGTCCTGTTAGGACTGGGACTGTTTTGGCCTCTAGAGGCCGCTGTTATGTTTATCTTGTCATGTTTGTTTTGGCCTCTAGAGGCCACCACTGTGTTTTGCGTTTGTCTTGATTGCCTGTTTCCTGCCCCACCCTGTTCCTTAATTAGTTTGTGTATAAATACCCCTCTGTTTGTTCCCTTTTCACGGAGTCTTTATGCTATGCTGTCTAGTGCTAGTTTCCTCTGTCCCACGTATCTTGCCTGTGCCCTTGTGTTTTTGATATTTTTGCTTTCTTTGGACTTTGTACCTTTTTGATCTTCTGAGTGTTCAGCATTTTGCCTTTCCTTTTGTTTTTGGACATTTTACCTTTGGATATTTTTATTTTGGTTTATCTTCTAAGCTTTTGGATTTTCTTTTTGTTTTTTCCATTGGACTGTAAATAGTGTAAATAAACTTTTTTTTTTTTTGTTACTCTACTTTCGCCTCACGCCTCTGCACTTGAGTCATCCCCCTGGTGGCCTAGTGGGGGTTTGCTGGATTATCACACCAATGACCCGGGTTCGAATTCCAGCAAAACACTGTGCTGTTTCTGACCAATTAGATTCGAGCATTCAGCTGTACTGTGTTATGATTTTCTATAATAGCTGCTCTGATAATCATGTCAGCTGTAATTCAAATCATGGACGGATATCAATGCACTTGTTATAATATCATTTTTATAGCCGCAACTCATTCACAAGGACTTGTGTGGCAGACATCCACATAATCAAAGTTGATTAATCAACGGATTTGCAACATTTTGCTATTTAACAAATAAAATAATATAATTATTCATATGGTAAAGCTTTCTCAAAGAAAACTTTATGTATTTGTTTGTTTGCTTACTGATTTACTTATTTAACATTTATAGACATTGTCATGACAGCTGTTTTTAGTATTCCACCATAGGAAATTGTTTATGAGAGATAACATTGCAATTTCTTGGTAACAAGCTGCATTTTTATGCCTCTGCCACTTGGTGGTGGAAACATTACCTTTCCGTGTCATCCATCTGTCCATGAGTCTCGTTCACATGATATCTCAAGTCATTGAATCTTTGTAGGATTTATATGGAACTATCATTGTAACCAGCAGATGGACTAAATAGATTCTGGAATTGATCCAAACAAGGAGAAGGTCACAGCAAGGTCAAACTTCTAAAAGGGCTACACTTATTAATAATGCAGGCATCCTCATCAACACCATTGGATTTTTGTCTTAATAACTTCAAGAGAACACAATTTCAGTAAGTTTTGTTGCTGTTTGTTTTTTGTTTGTCTGTAACATCACAAACTGCATTTTTTTTGTCTTTAAATAGAGGCTGGTGTGGGAACAACTGTCTATAACTGCTGTAACATCATGGAGAGAGAACAGGAACTAATTTGAGTCACGAATGTTTCATAAGATTCAATGGAACTATCAAAGCTTAAAAAGAGCAAAGTGTCATTCAGTAATAAAAACTGCTCTGGTATCAGATGTATAACACACATCACGTCATGCTGTTATAAGAAAATAATCTACTTCGGCATTGATTCGGCATCAACCCAGCATAGATTATTTTTATATAACAGCATGTGTTATTTCTTATGTACAAAGAAGATATTACATGTTGGTGTGAAGATATGAAGTTTATCTTTGAGTGGTGAATATATTCATGAGTGAACGAAGCAAATGAGTGAAAATATTTCCAACACGAGAAGATAAACTTCATATCTTTGCACCACCGTGTAATATCTTCTTTGTACATAAGAAATGACACATTATATAAAAATAATTAAGTTAATCAAAAGAATTTTAATTTTGAACCAGTTCACCATTTTGACAATGCAACATCGAGTCAGCAGGAAAACACTGGAGTGACATCATCAGAGATAAATATCAGGAAATATTATACATACAGGACTTTTTTTCGATGGAATAAAAACATGTTCTATTCCCTTCTAGCAGGTTCCATTCATTTGGTTCGATAGCATGCAATATTGTTATCATATCGCCTATTCTACATGTATTATATCACTCGATCCAATGGAGTATGAGCGTTCAATATGGTTTACGATATTGCATGGTTGTCAAGACAACATGATGTCACACATCAGAGACATAAAACTTCTGCACTAGCTAGCAACTGTGACAATTTTTAAATAATCATGGCCGCCAGGTTTGCTTCGTAAAATATGGAAGATTTTGAGAAAATTTCGAAAGACAAAGACATGTTAAACACTTGAAAGGAATGTCTATGTATAATCGTAATAATAATATTGGCTGGCTTTTTTTGTGGTATATGAGATATATTCCATTCAGCTACTTGTCTTCGACTTGCTCAATATCATGCTAGCTGAATGAAATATATCTGATATACCACTCAATGCCAGCCAATATTATTTAAATATTTCACTCAGATTCGTGATGTATGAAAACTAGAAGTTTTTCAACACAGGAAGATAAACTTAATTTCTTCAAGCCCACATTTGATTTTCTTTTTATTATATAGACCAGCGTTTCTCAACCTTTTTTCAGTCACGGCACCCTTCAGAAGTATGCAAATTCTCAAGGCACCACCATATAAAATACAACCCTGATTCCAAAATAGTTGGGACAAAGTACAAATTGTAAATAAAAATGGAATGCAATAATTTACAAATCTCAAAAACTGATATTGTATTCACAGTTGAACATAGACAACATATCAAATGTCGAAAGTGAGACATTTTGAAATTTCATGCCAAATATTGGCTCATTTGAAATTTCATGGCAGCAACACATCTCAAAAAAGTTGGGGCAGGGGCAATAAGAGGCTGGAAAAGTTAAAGGTACAAAAAAGGAACAGCTGGAGGACCAAATTGCAACTCATTAGGTCAATTGGCAATAGGTCATTAACATGACTGGGTATAAAAAGAGCATCTTGGAGTGGCAGCGGCTCTCAAAAGTAAAGATGGGAAGAGGATCACCAATCCCCCTAATTCTACACCGACAAATAGTGGAGCAATATCAGAAAGGAGTTCGACAGTGTAAAATTGCAAAGAGTTTGAACATATCATCATCTACAGTGCATAATATCATCAAAAGATTCAGAGAATCTGGAAGAATTTCTGTGCGTAAGGGTCAAGGCCGGAAAACCATACTGGGTGCCCGTGATCTTCGGGCCCTTAGACGGCACTGCATCACATACAGGCATGCTTCTGTATTGGAAATCACAAAATGGGCTCAGGAATATTTCCAGAGAACATTATCTGTGAACACAATTCACCGTGCCATCCGTCGTTGCTAGCCAAAACTCTATAGTTCAAAGAAGAAGCCGTATCTAAGCATGATCCAGAAGCGCAGATGTCTTCTCTGGGCCAAGGCTCATTTAAAATGGACTGTGGCAAAGTGGAAAACTGTTCTGTGGTCAGACGAATCAAAATTTGAAGTTCTTTATGGAAATCAGGGACGCCGTGTCATTCGGACTAAAGAGAAGAAGGACGACCCAAGTTGTTATCAGCGCTCAGTTCAGAAGCCTGCATCTCTGATGGTATGGGGTTGCATTAGTGCGTGTGGCATGGGCAGCTTACACATCTGGAAAGACACCATCAATGCTGAAAGGTATATCCAGGTTCTAGAGCAACATATGCTCCCATCCAGACGACGTCTCTTTCAGGGAAGACCTTGCATTTTCCAACATGACAATGCCAAACCACATACTGCATCAATTACAGCATCATGGCTGCATAGAAGAAGGGTCCGGGTACTGAACTGGCCAGCCTGCAGTCCAGATCTTTCACCCATAGAAAACATTTGGTGCATCATAAAGCGTAAGATACAACAAAAAAGACCTAAGACAGTTGAGCAACTAGAATCCTACATTAGACAAGAATGGGTTAACATTCCTATCCCTAAACTTGAGCAACTTGTCTCCTCAGTCCCCAGACGTTTACAGACTGTTGTAAAGAGAAAAGGGGATGTCTCACAGTGGTAAACATGGCCTTGTCCCAACTTTTTTGAGATGTGTTGTTGTCATGAAATTTAAAATCACCTAATTTTTCTCTTTAAATGATACATTTTCTCAGTTTAAACATTTGATATGTCATCTATGTTCTATTCTGAATAAAATATGGAATATTGAAACTTCCACATCATTGCATTCCGTTTTTATTTACAATTTGTACTTTGTCCCAACTTTTTTGGAATCGGGGTTGTATATGCAGTCACGCTGACCATACGCTGACCCTGGCAGTGACGCTGTGACATGGGAAAGGGGGCTGTGAGACAAATTTTGATGATGCATGAGGCGGCGATGATCTGCATTAGTGTAACTATCGTTTTTTGGAATTTTAATTAATTTTATTTATTTCAATGTTAGAATATATAATTTTTTGATGGCACCCCTAACGAAGCCAGACGGCACCCCAGGGTGCCGTGGCACCCCGGTTGAGAAAGGCTGATATAGACACATTCACAAACAAAAACTATGCTCGTTAATCAAAACAATTTATTGATTTCCTTACTAGTGAGAACATTGGAAAATATGTGACTCAGTGTCCCGGATGTAGTTCATATGAAAAATATGAGTGGCATATTTCCCAGCAAAACACTTGTGTCCATATAATAAAGCACAATAAAAGAGGATTTATCTGACTGGAGGCTGAGATAACTTTTCCGGAGTATGACCAAACAATATTGTGTTCAGTCATGAGTTAGATTAATAAATTATCTGTCAAAATGACATTGATAAAATTCTGTGGGTAGTTTTACACATTTCCATTTCCACTAGACACATTCATCTTGAATGACCATGATCTAAACCACTTAGATTATAAAAAGAGATGTGGCTCGGAAAATGATTGTTTTATATTCCTTTCTTTGTTTCTGTGGAATGCTCAATCAGTCTGAAATGTCTGTGATGAATGAGGGACACTGAGAGCCTGAATCTCACCGTTAGATCAGCACTATTCATCCACAGACACATGCCAGTGAAGTCCACTTAAAATAATTACATACACCATTTTTCAGGTTGAACGTGAATTGTAAAATGAAACTATATTTGTCGATGACAAGGCCTGAAGCAATGTTGATTACTGAAAATAGATGTTGGAATGAAGAAAATCTATGGATGAATTTGTGAAGGAGTGTAGTGATGGAGGAGTACTTGGATAGGCATAAGACTGCTTCCCTGTCAAAGTAAATGTGTTAAAGACTTTGCCTTAATATGTTTGACCTTCAGCTCAGTAATGATATGCAAGATGCATGGTGTGTGTGCTGTATGTACACAGCTCGACTGTCATACTTGCCCAATTACAGTCATTTTCTCAGATACATAGTGTGCTTAGGTGAAGGGCAAAGCAAACACAAAGCACCTGGACAGGAGGGATCAAAGCCAATCAACTGAATACTAATCAGTTGTGTGAATGAGTGTTATTCTCAGCCTCTCCCTTCACACACACACAAAAAAAGTTTGTTTTTATGATGTTTCAGGAGATTGGATTGTATTTATGCCTGTATGTATGCAACCAACTATAGGATATGTTTGTTTTGGAGGTTTTTTCTCCCTAATCCTAAATCTAATAACTAACTCTAAATTTAACCTTCATAACTACAGATTAATTGTACTTATCACTGTTGACCTTCCTGGTCATGACAAGGTACAATACATTACTCTTACTTTGTTGTTGTTGTTGTTGTTGTTTTAGTGGTGAACCTATATTGCAAAACTTTACTTGACACACAGTGACTGATATTGCATCATTTCTTGAGAAATCTTTACACCTACCTGACTTCAATGCTTCGAATAAACCTTTTTTCCACACCTCCATGTTACAAAACAGGAAGCATAAGTTGTAGTGTTTCTAAACATTCAGTTAGCTCACAAACAATGGCAGCAAATGCAGATCGTAATCATTGGTGCATCTCTAATTGCACAGATGATTCAAACAAACATCTGTACTTGAGCTTTCACTCATTTCCCACAGATGTGCTTGTGAGAAAGAAATAACTTCATGCTATTCAGTGAGATGATGATGAGCAAATTGAATGGCATTACATACATCTGTTTCAGGCTTTTCAAAGAATCTGGCGAATCAAAAAGTACCAGTTGTAAATGACTCAAATAATTCTAATCCTGATTAGAATGGACAGATCAAACATCTGTTGTCCAGCAAAATATTTGTCTCAGCCAGTAGTGTGTGTGTAATATTTACATATATACACATTTATCCATCCATATGTAAAAGAAACACTTATTTCAATTTAGATTCTGGTAACACATTCAAAAAAAGTTGGAACAGTAAAGCATTTACCACTTTATAATGCTGCCATTCCTTTTCACAACACTGAAAAGATGTTTAGGGACTGAAGGCACCATGTGATGAAGTGTTTCAGGTGATATTTTGTCCCAGTCTTCCTGCAAACAGGTCTTAAGGTGTGCAACAGTATGGGGTTGTCATTGTCATGTTTTTCGTTTCAAAATTCACCACACATTCTCTATTGGGGACAGGCACCCTCTTCTTCCACAGCCATGCCTTTGTAATGTGTGCAGAATGTGGTTTTGCATTGTCTTGCTGAAATATCCCTGGAAAAGATGCCATGTTGAAGACAGAATGTGCTGCTCCAAAATTTCAGTGTACTTTTCTGCATTAATGCTGCCATCACAGAAGTATAAATTACTTTTTCCAAGGGCACTGACACAACCCCATACCAGTTAACATAAGGCTTCCTTTTTGCACAGTAAAGTTTTAACTGGCATTTGTGGATGTAACTCCGTATTGTCGTGCTTGACAAAGGTTTGCCAAAGCAATCCTGAGCCCATGTGGTTATATCAGCTATAGATGAATGACAGTTCCTGATGCAGTGCTGTCTGATGGATCAGAGATCGCAGGTGTTCAGCTTAGGCTTGTGCCCTTGCCCTTTACACACCAAAATTCCTCCAGAGTCCTTGAATCATTTCATGATATTATGCACCGTAGAGGGTGAAATATCCAAATCCCTTCCTATCTTTCTTTGAGGAACATTGTTTTCAAAGATTTCAATAATTACTGTATTTCATGCATTTGTTGACCAACCAGAGATCCTCTGCCTATCTTTGCTCCTCAAAGATGAGGCTTTTCCTGGATACTGAGTTTGTACCAAATCATAATGTTGACATCACCTGCTTCAAATCACATCATTATTTAATTGTTGTACTTCATTACTAGCCCTAAATTGCCCCTGTCTCAACTTTTTTTGGAAAGTGTTACAGGCCTGAAACACAGGAATGGATGTATGTTAACAAATGAAATGAAGTTGCTGGAAAAGGAAATCGGCATCTCCATAAAGCTCATCAGCAGATGGAAGCATGAAGTGCTCTAAAATCTCCTGGTTGATGGCTGTGTTACCTTTGGACTTGATAAAGCACGGTGGACCAACACCAGCAGATGATGTGGCACCCCAAATCATCACAGACTGTGGAAACTTCACACTGGACTTCAAACACCTTGGATTCTGTGCCATCCACAGTGTCACCTTGGTGATAAAGGAACATACACTGGTGAGAAACTTTTGTTGTGTTTCAGAATGAATGGCACATCATATTTGAAATATTCTTCCCTTTAACTGTGATCAAAATATCCTTTTCTTCTTCTCACTAATGTTTGTGCCAGATGATACTTAAATTTCAGCTTAATTGTTTGTTTGTTTCATTCTATCCTGGCACCTCTCTGCCATACTATGTGCCTTGGGTGCTACTTCCCTATGTCACTGACCCAGACATAGTCTCACACACACACACACACACACACACACACACATATATATGGGCTTGTTTTTTTCCTGGTCAAAGCAAGGTCATCCTGACAGAAATTTTGCTTGAACATAATAGGTTGCTATTTTTGTAACATTTGGAATGATTGTTTTTCTTCACTCTGCCCAAGTTCTTTAGTTAAATTTGCTCGTTGTCTATTTAGATTGCCAATCTTGTCCAGCTTGTTCTAGAGACACAGCTGATTAAACTAATCAGCAAATAATAATGCAGGTTGTATTGTCAGCTTGTTAGAGAATTCTAAAAATGCCACCTTGTTAGGGAATGAATAACAGTCACAGTGCAACTTATCACAATATCTATGTTGTTTTCTGTTGTTGTCATTTTTCATATACTTGTTTGTCCATGGTGGGCGGTACAGTGGTGTAGTGGTTAGCGCTGTCACCTCACAGCAAGAAGGTTCTGGGTTTGAACCCAGTGGCCAACGGGACCTTTCTGTTTGGAGTTTGCATGTTCTCCCCGTGTCGGCGTAGGTTTCCTCTGGGTGCTCCGGTTTCCCCCACAGTCCAAAGACATGCAGGCTAGGCTAATTGGAGGCTCTAAATTGACCGTAGGTGTGAGTGTGAATGGTTGTTTGTCTCTATGTGTCAGCCCTGCGATGACCTGGCGACTTGTCTAGGGTGTACCCTACCTCTCGCCCATAGTCAACTGGGATAGGCTCCAGCTTACCTGCGACCCTGTACAGGATAAGAAGTGACAGAAAATGAATGGATGGATGTTTGTCCATCTTATGGCTGCAGTTGAAGGAGTCAACCTTCTCACCAGTACCTTAATCAGGATGTATACCTTGTACTCCTGTCTCTCTCTGAGTTAAGTACAATGTGGGAGTTTCTCATATTTATGCAGGCAACTAATTATCTCATTAATTAGTCCTTTGTGGCCAGATGCTCCATTTTATGTCCGCATAATTGTTGCATTAGTTGACTAACCATAACATGGTATCATGTGTTGAGGTAATATTATTAATATTCACATTTGCTGTTTCACTTAGTACCTGGCGACTTGTCCAGGGTGTACCCCGCCTCTCGCCTATAGTCAGCTGGGATAGGCTCCAGCTTGCCTGCGACCCTGTAGGACAGGATAAGCGGCTACAGATAATGGATGGATGTTTCACTTAGTGTCAGTTGGAATAAACACAATCAGGCAACTAGACTTCATTAGATATCTCCATGCTGTTCTTTCACATCATTGTCCTTCAGACATCTTCAGTTAGATCCATAAATATGAGTGAGGTAGTTCAATATAAGTAATTTGACCAAATATGGATTTTTAAAAATAATTCAACAGATGCATTTTCCACATTAACCCTGACAAGGGAAGCAAAGTCAAGAAAATCATTAACAAGAAGCAATCTGCTGTGAAGCGAAAAGATCTTTCTCGTCGCATATTTGTCAGACTTGGATGGAGAAGAAAGTAACCTGAGCAGTATTATCTAGAGGTGTGCATTGGGATGCAACAAAAAAGGTTGTGGAAGTGGGTGTCTGATAAGAAGTTTATGAGAGGAAGTCTGTATTCTTTGTATCATCTTTCATTAAATTGCTTTATCTGAGTCAAATTCCAAATTACTTTATATTCTGGGAAACTGAAGCAAATCCATTCATTGGAAAATATCACAGGTGGCTTCATACACTGCAGAACCAGGCATTATACATTCATATATAAAAAATAGAGGATATAACATGGTTGCACGAAGATCTGAAGGTTATCTTCAAGTGGTGAATGTATACTTCATGAGTGAGTGATGCAAATGAGTGAAAATATTTTCAACATGAGAAGATAAACTTCATATCTTCACGCGACAGTGTAATGTTCTTTATATTATATGGGCACATCCACAAAAAACATGCAAGTGAATCAAAAGAATCTTAATTTTGAACCGGTTTGCCATTTTGACAAAGCATGTCATGTCAGCGGGAAAACACTGGGAGTGTTGTCATTGGAGTGAAATATCGGGAAATATGTCTCTCAGATCCGTGATGTATTTTGGATGAAAAATGCAATTTTTTTAACATGAGAAGATAGACTTCATATCTTTAAGCCAACATGTGATGTTATTTTTATTATATAGATACATTCACAAACAAAAAGTACCCACATTTATTTAAAAAAAAATCAATATCCTCATGAGAGAGGATATTGAAAATTATTATACATACAAGACACTTTTTCGATGGAATAAAAACATGTGTTCTATTCCCTCCACACGGGTTTCATTCATTTGGTTTGATAGCATGCAATATTGTTAGCATATTGCTTATCCTACATGTATTATGTCACTCTACCCAATGGAGAATGAGCGTTGAATATGGTTTACGATATTTCATGGTTGTCAAGACAACATGATGTCACATGTCGGAGACATAAAACTTCTGCACTAGTGAATGATTGTGATAATTTGTAAACAACCACGGCCGCCAGGTTTGCTTCATTAAATATGGAAGATTTTGAGAGAATTTTGAAAGAGAAAGATGCGTTGAACACCTGAAAGGAATGTGTATGTATAATCATAATAATAATGTTGGCTGGCTTTTTTTCATGGTATATCAGATACATTCCATTCAGCTACTCATCTTCAACTTATTCAATATCATGTTAGCTGAATGGAATACATCTGATTTACCACTCAATGCCAGCCAATATTATTTAAATATGTCACGGTTGTAGTTCTCAATGTCCTGGATGTACCTCATCTACGGTAAAACACTTGTGTCTATGTAATTTTATATATTTACAAGAAATAAGGATAACTGGTGAAAAAACAATAGATATAAAATGGTGAAGGAAATGAACTAAAACAAAACAAGTTCCTCCCAGTATTCTCACCAGTCCTGTTTTGTTCTTTGTCTCAGTGTGTTCCATCTGTTAAACACTGACACAAGAGTACTGCCTGTTTTTTTCCTCTTATGATGCTTTAAAAAAAACACCTCTATTTACCTCTTTCAACTTTGTTGGAGGTTATGTGTTTGCCTCTGTTTGTTTGTTTGCTTGTCTGTTCCCAACGTAACTCAAAAAATAATGAATGGATTTTGATTAAATTTTGAGGAAAGATGAACCATGGGCCAGTGAACAATTGATTAGATATTGATGCAAATCCAAATATGTGGCTTGGCGGAGATATGCACTCTACTGAGTGCCCTTCTAGTTATGAGATGTTTTATTGCTTTAAGATGTTTTTTTTTACTCTGTTATATTTTTACAATATTATTAGAAGTAACTACAAGCATGTAGTGCTCAAACACTGCAGTGGTATAGTGTTGTGGCAGTGGTAGATCACAAGTTAAGGCTATGGGTTACTGATCAGAAGGTCAGGGTTCAAGCCCTAACCCTGCCAAGCTTCCACTGTTGGGCCCTTGAGCAAGGTCTTTAACCTTCTCTGCTCCAAGGGCACTATACAGCATTGTGCAAAAGTCTTAGACACCCTTTTTTTCATACAAACTTTGTTATAGATTTCTCTTTTATGACTTATCCATTATTGAGCCAGTACAAAAATATTTTAGAGTTCCAAACATTCGTTTTCCAGCACAAAATTAAATGTTACAGAAAAAAAAAATTGTATCTGAGCAGCATATTATATAAGAGCCCACTTTTCAGATTAAAAAAGAAAACATAATGAAGGCTACTGGGTTTTGATGCACAATCAAGAATCAAGTGTGACAGTCAAAGTGTCCAGAAGAACTGTGGCTAGTTCTGCAAGATGCTCAGTAAAATCTACAGCTCATTTTCTTATAAAACTGCACTCATTGCACCTGAGACTACTTTTTTTTTTAAAGCAAAGAGTCAACTCGTCTCACACCAAATATTGACTTTGCTTCATTTATTATAGCTTACTGCTGTTTCCAGTATTTTTTTAAAAGTAGACTGCCTTTCAGATTTTTCAAGTGTAGGTCATTAAAAATAATTTTCCCTGACACCCAGTTATTTTTGTTTAGTGGACCAAAAGCTACTGAATTAAAATCACAGACTTCCAATTTATTTATTATTTTTTTAAATAAAACAATTAATGAATTTAGGGTCATGTGGCCTTAAATTCTCCACTATTTTTTCCTGCTTCACCATGACCCAATTTGAGGTACTACATCATTCATCATGTGGTGGGCTTTCCCTATTCACGCAAGGCATTGTGGGATACAAATTTTAAACAGGAGAGGAAAATGGAAGATGTGAGTGTGCAAACGAAACATGAAAGACTGACTACAGCAATGGAAAGCAAGAAGAAAAGATGTTATGTTGCAAAGAAAAGGAAACGCAGGACCAAACTAATAAATATTGGCGGTCAGCGAGCACCTCGGTGTGATCAGCTGTTCATTTAGCGACAGAATGATGTAACTGTCAGTGCATGGTCAAAGGTAAACCTGTAGATGGCAGTAGTGCAACAATGTGGATGCCAGCTGCTGTAAAACCCAAAAGAAGTAGAAGATAAACCTGCGCATGTGCACACAGACTTCCTCTGTCTGCTTGACTGTATGATTTTGTACACATTATTTGCTTGAGAATCCCCTCAAATTAAATAACTTCCCAGCCACAGAATGGCTTGTTGTTTTTATTTTTTTTTATTTTTTTGAGATATTGCAGAAATAAACGTCACAATGACCAAATTTCAGAGGGAACTAAATTTCACCGATTTTATGAAATCGAAAGGCCATCTAGCCTTAATGTTGATACATTTCATTTCATTATTTTTTAAGCCATTTTGGTCTACAGCATTTCTTTACATGTGCCTTAGACTATTGCACAGCACTCTGTATATATAATTATTATTATTAGAGTTTAATTACTGTAACAAAGGGTTTTGCTCTTTTATTATAATAATATAAATAATAAAAATAGCATAGGAAATATTATGGAAAATGTAAATTACTGTGAAATAAACCCCCTGTGAATCAAGATATCACAGTCAACTTATAATGCCAACAATGACAATAGTAGAATAGTCGATAGTCCTCGTGAAAGGCAAGCCTGTGGTCAGTCAATCAGCCTGTGGTCAGTCAATCAGTCAAGTCAGAGATCAAAGAAGTAAGTCTAATGACACACTGTCCCATGGAGATTGGCAAACGATCCTAATGCTTTGCATATATCTTTGTCTTGCAACATAGAATCTGACAGATTCACACCAGATCAGCTAGAGTCAGCGCCAAAACCTTGGCTCTGAAGGTAATGCTCAAAGCTCCACGTACTGTGGATGGAAATCCAATGTACCATTAAAAAAAATGTATTTGAGCTGCTCAGGATTTATACTGCTGAGTGATAAGAAGTGTCAGTTTCTCTGCCTTTACCTGTTCAGAAGTCGCTGAGTGGCCAGTTTCACACAGGGGTGTTCTGAGTTGCAGTTCCACTTCAATCGACCACATGTGATTATTCCTTTAATATAACCTAAACTGTGTAATAAGATATTCAGATCTTTCACTCTAAAAATAGGTATCCCATAGGTATATTCTGTTTTCTTTTTTCTTTGTGTTATATTTTCCAAGTTGGTCCAACTCCATAAAACAAAAGGGCATAAACAAATAGTGTTAAGAAGGTTTTCTTTTGTAATGAACACAAGAAACAGATTGACTGATTTCAATTACACTTAGGCATTGCAGTTGGGCCATAGCCTGAATGCAAATAAAATTCATCAGGCCAAAAAGCCAGTGTATGTGAACTGAAATATAAAACAAAATACAGAATTCAGTTCCAGTATCACACAGTTCTTATAGTCATTTTTAATGCTAATCTATGCTTGTAATTGTGAACCTATCAAAGGCAGATGAGGGATGGTTGATGAGGCAAGACATAAATACATAAACTCATCATGTTTTTCATTAATGAATCCAGTGATCATAATTATAGTCCATAGTGTGGATTAATAAAGAAGAAGGTATCAAGAAACAACAAGAAACCTCCCTCTTTGAGGGGCAAAATCAGGAAATAGGGTACAAGATACAAGGATAAGAAATGCACAATACTCTCAGCCAGTGTCGTAGTCGAGTCACTAAACCTCAAGTCTGAGTCCAGTCTCAAGTCCCCAGTGTTCAAGTCCAAGTCAAGTCCAAGTCATTAAAGAAAATTTCGAGTCAATTCCACTATTGATCTGAGTCGAGTCTGAGAGCAAGACTCCAACTGCACCATTTGATGGTGTCTGTTGCTGCCTTTATATGAAACCATCTCTGCTACTGTGTTGGACCAATGTTACTACTTGACTGCTCCATTTTAGTTAATAGGCTCCAGATAAAAAGCTTGTTCATTGCTCAGCAAGCCCCGCCCACTATCAACAGGGTAAATAACATGAGAGAGGGTTAACACAAGCTTGTTCATCAGTCAGCAAGCAAACCCCACTATCAACAGGGCAATGAACATAGCATGTCATTTACTTCTCTGGGTGGAGTCTTGCCAAATGACGATTGAAGTTCGAGGTTGTCCCCATCGTCTCCTTGATAGTTCTTCTACATATGGAAAACAGCAGTGCATTTTTTCCCACTGCATAAGAAGTCTGAATAAGCAAAGCAGACAATCCTAGGGGTGTTCTCTCCAGGAATTTTAGTGCCATTAATGTTAGTTTGTTTCCTGAACATGATGTATGAACAGGTGAATGTGCATTCTCTTGCACAAAATTAGTATAAAAACCAATGTAGATATAAATATTTTATGCCAAATTATTTTGGCATGTTACAAAAAATAAAGACAAAATAAAGAAATAAATCTGAGTCCTCATCTCCATTTTCCAAGTTCTAATGCAGTTAATGCACCAGTCCAAGTCCGAGTCATCAGTGCTCAAGTCCAAGTCAAGTCACGAGTCCTTAAAATTAGGGCATGAGTCAGACTCAAGTCTGAGTCCTGGACTCGAGTACTACAAGCTTGTTCTCAGCAAAGCTTTGCAATGACACATGGACAAACTAATGAAGAGCTAATGCAAAACAGGTGAATACAATCTGGAAAAAGAAACCAGTGACAAAACAGAGGAAGGGCCAGGACCAAAAACATAATAAAATCATATGTAGATAGAAACAAGCACAAGCATCACTCACAGTACTACCAGGAACTATTTTGTGACAGCTTGCTTCTTTGTATAAAAAAGGGGGAATTTTATTTTTAAGTACTGACTACATGTGAGTCTTTGCTGACTCTAGATAATTTAGGTCCAGCTGCATGCCTCTATAGCTGTGATGCCTCACTCGAATGCCTGCCCATCAACTTTCAATGGTAATACACGTAGCTATGATGGTGGCCATGGATAAAGGGGAATCAGGATTTGATTCCAGAAAGGAAACCTGAGAAATGGCTACCACCTCCAAGGAATCCCTCTTTGTCCAGTGATGTTAAATTTCGACCGCCTAGTATTATCCTCTTTGGGTCCTGTGGGACCCCAAGCACACCATGATGGGGTGATTATTACATCCTGCATCTGATAGCAAATATGAAGCATTGCATATAAATAGCAGAGTATATGAGAGAATGCTATCAGTAGCCATGGTGGAATTGAAGGAAAAAGTCTTTTGGGTGTTCTTGTATTCCACAAAATTGTCTTCTGAAAAAAAAAACAGTTTTGTTCTGGCATCTGGATTTCCTGGAGCGATTGAAGCACATTTGATGTGCCCTTTAAGATTTCGATAGCAAGTATATGAAAAGCATGTCTAATAAAGTCGTAAAAACACTTTTGGCAGTCCCTGCCAACCATAAGGGTGAACCTGATGATTTTTACATGGAGGAACTACAGAAGATCTTCAGTGAACTGGCATGTTAGTGTTGCAGATGGTTTGAAAATCAAAGGCCTCTCTCAGCAAAGGGGTGACGGCACCTTTGGCATCCCCTGATGTTCTGAAAACTGTAGGGGGTTTACTTCTAAGCACTGCTGTAGTGCTGAATCCCAACATTACAATTTCTTATTCCCACTTCATCTCCAAGCAATTACAATATTTATAAGTGCAGGCTAAAAAAGCATTAACTCTAGCTCTTTATTGCCTTCTTTTCTTAAGAGGTTTATTTTAATGAAAGTGTGAGAGTACTTGTGCAATACAATGACATGAATAAATATGAGGTGTCAGGGTTTGTTTAAGGATGTCCACAGAAGTTGGGATTATTGTCCTTTGCAAAGAACACTGGCCTTTACAATAAATTACCAAAACACAGAAAAGTGTCTAGGATGATTATCAGGGATGTGTGGACTACCACATACCTAATTCTGGGATTTTATGTCCAACAGTGCATTACAACTCAATCTCGCCTTAAACCATTAATCACAATTACCTCAGCATGCCTTGACTGGTGTCTGACTAAAATGCTGAGGGTGGCCAGAGCATCTCAAACTGCCACGTTAGCAAACTCTCATTGGTAAGGAAATCTTTTCAAGTGCTAAGAAAAGGTTTGGCAACCACAAATCATTCTTACCTTTCAAACAAACATGTTTTAATAATAATAATAATAATAATAATAATAATAATAATAATAAGTTAAATTTATATAGCGCCTTTCTCATACCCAAGGTCACTTTACAATTACAGGAAGGAAAAAAAAAAGTCTACCAAAAGAAGGTCAGGATGTCATTCCAATGGTGTAGCAGCCACAGTTCCACCAAAAGGCGCACGAAAATAAGTCCCATACCACCTGCACAGCCGCCAGGACGCCAACGGGCAACATCACTCGGAACACCACGCCATGGATCCACAAAATGAGCACAAAAGCACTGCTACACAGAGCAATGGGCAACCCCAATGTTAAAGAGCAATGAGCTCACTGCAGTCCACTGCAAGGAGCACAGGCATCACCCATGGTGAACCAAGGCCTGGAGGGAACCAACGCCCAAAACTGGGTCCGGAGCTACACCACAACCAGCGGACAAAACACTCAAACAAAAACAAAAAACAAACATCAAACTACACAAACAAAAAAGACAAGCAAAAGGGAAAATAAAATAAAATAAAAAGCTCCAGTGGGTGGCACGGTGGTGTAGTGGTTAGCGCTGTCGCCTCACAGCAAGAAGGTCCTGGGTTTGAGCCCCGGGGCCGGCGAGGGCTTTTCTGTGTGGAGTTTGCATGTTCTCCCTGTGTCCGCGTGGGTTTCCTCTGGGTGCTCTGGTTTCCCCCACAGTCCAAAGACATGCAGGTTAGGTTAACTGGTGACTCTAAATTGACCGTAGGTGTGAATGTGAGTGTGAATGGTTGTCTGTGTCTATGTGTCAGCCCTGTGATGACCTGGCGACTTGTCCAGGGTGTACCCCGCCTTTCGCCTGTAGTCAGCTGGGATAGGCTCCAGCTTGCCTGCGACCCTGTAGAAGGATAAAGCGGCTAGAGGAGATGAGATGAGAAAAAGCTCCAGTGAGAAGCGGCAGCCAGAATATGCACGGTGTATTCTCAACCGGAAATGGAAACTTATAATGTCCATACCATGGTTAGGAGAAGCAATTTCTCTATGATATTTTGCTTTGTTTTACACTCCCTATCACCATTGAAGCATGGACTCCACAAAAGCTTTGAAGATGTGCTGTAGTATCTGGCATCAAGATGTTAGCAGCAGATCCTTTAAGTACCTTAATTTGCAAGGCAGGGAATCCATGGGCCTTTTGTCCATGTATATCCCATAGATGCTCTATCAGATTGAGAGGATTGGCAGGGTGCATTACCCTTCTGAAAGAGGCCACTGCAAGGTGGCCATGAAGAGGTGTACTTGGTCTGCAACAATGGTTCGGTAAGTGGTACATGTCAAAATGGGGTGGTACAGTGGTGCAGTGGTTAGCACTGTCACCTCACAGTAAGAAGGTTCTGGGTTTGAGCCCAGTGGCTAATGGGGGCCTTTCTGTGGGATGTTCTCCCTATGTCTGCATGGATTTCCTCTGGGTGCTCCAGTTTCCCCCACCATCCAAAGTCATGCAGTTTGGTAAACTGGCTATTCTAAATTACCCATAGGTATAAATATGTGAATGCAGAAAGGAACCGGCCACCCCACCAACATGTCAAAATAATGTCCACATAAATGCCAGAACCCAAGGTTTCCAACAGCAGAACATTCCCCAGGGCATCACACTGCCTCTGCCGACTTGTCTTCTTCCCATGGTGCACAGTGCATCTTCACCAGGTAAACAATGCACATGCACCTGACTGTCCACATGATGTAAAAGAAAGCATGATTCATCAGACCTTCTTCCATTGTTCCATGATCCAGTTCTGATGCTCACATGCCCATTGTAGGCACTTTCTGCAGTGGACAGGAGTCAGCATGGGCACTCTGACTGGTCTGCAGCTGTGCAGCCACACAGTAAACTGCGATGTAGTATGTGTTCTGAAACCTTTCTATCATATCCAGTATTAACTTTTTATCAGTACGTTGTGCTGCAGTAGCTCTTCTGTGGAATGAGACCAGACAGGCTAGCTTTCGCTCCCCATGTACATCAGTAAGTCTTGGGTGCCCATGACCCTGTCGCCAGTTCACCGGTTGTCCTTCCTTGGATCACTTTTGGTAGGTACTAACCACTGCATACTGGGAACACCCCACAAGATGTGCTATTTTGGAAATGCTTAGACCCAGTCATCTAGCCATCACAATTTGGCCCTTGTCAAAGTCGCTTAGATCCTTACGCTTGCCCATTTTTTCCTGCTACCAACACATCAACTTTGAGAACTGAGTGTTCAATTGCCCCCTCCTAGAACTGCCACCTTATTGTGGTGGAGGGGTTTGTGTGCTTGAATGACCCTAGGAGCTATGTTGTTGGGGGCATTACGCCCCTGTTAGGGTTCCCCAAGGCAGACAGGTCCTAGGTGACAGGCCAGACCAAGAGCAGTTCACCAAACCCCCTTATGGAAATGAAAAAAAATCAAGGACCGTGACGTCACTCGATATGGTGCAGCCGGGGCCCCACCCTGGAGCCAGGCCTGGGGTTGGGGCTTGTATGCGAGCATCTGGTGGCCGGGCCTTTGCCCACGGGGCCCAGCCGGGCTCAGCCCGAAGTGGTGACGTGGGCCTGACCTCCTGTGGGTTCACCACCCACAGAGGTAGCTGTAGGGGGCCGGTGCAGTGTGGATTGGATGGCAGTCGAAGGCAGGGGCCTCAACGACCTGATCTCCAAACACAGCGGCTAGCTGTTGGGACATGGAATGTCACTTCGCTGGGGGGGAAAGAGCCTGAGCTTGTGCGGGAGGTTGAGAGGTACCGGCTAGAGATAGTCGGGCTCACCTCCATGCACAGCTTGGGCTCCAGAACCCAGCTCCTCGAGAGGGGCTGGACTCTCCACTTCTCTGGAGTCGCCCACGGTGAGCGGCGGCGGGCTGGTCTGGGCTTGCTTATAGCTCCCCAGCTCAGCCGCCATGTGTTGGAGTTTACCCCAGTGAATGAGAGGGTCACCTCTCTGCGCCTTCGGGTCGGGGAGAGGGCTCTTGCTGTTGTTTGTGCCTACAGGCCGAATAGCAGTATAGATTATCCAGCCTTCTTGGAGTCCCTGGGAGAGGTACTGAGAGGTGCTCAGACTGGGGACTCCATTGTTCTATGGGGGACTTTAACGCTTACGTGGGCGATGACAGTGACACCTGGAGGGGCGTGGTTGGGAGGAACGGCCTCCCTGATCTGAACCTGAGTGGTGCTTTGTTATTGGACTTCTGTGCTTGTCACGGTTTGTCCATAACGAACACCATGTTCAAGCATAGGGGTGTCCATAAGTCCACGTGGCACCAGGACACCTTAGGTCGGAGGTCAATGATTGACTTTGTTGTCATTTCATCTGATCTCCGGCCCTATGTCTTGGACACTCGGGTGAAGAGAGGGGCTGAGCTGTCAACTGATCACCACCTGGTGGTGTGTTGGATCCACTGGCGGAGGAGGAAGCCGGACAGACCTGGCAGGCCCAAATGTATGGTGAGGGTCTGCTGGGAACGTCTGGTCGAGCACTCTGTCGGAGTGGTCTTTAACTCCCACCTCCGGGAGAGCTTCTCCCAGCTTCTGAGGGAGGCAGGGGACATTGAGTCTGAGTGGACCATGTTCTCTGCCTCCATTGTGGATGCGGCTGTTCGGAGCTGTGGCCGCAAGGTCTCCGGTGCCTGTTGTGGCAGCAATCCCCAAACCCAGTGGTGGACACCGGAAGTAAGGGATGCCGTCAAGCTGAAGAAGGAATCCTATCAGGCCATGTTGGCCTCCGGGACTCCTGAGGCAGCTGACGGGTATCAGCAGGCCAGGCGTGCCGCAGCTCGGGCAGTTGCAAAGGCAAAAACTCAGAACTGGGAGTTCAGTGAGGCCATGGAGGAGGACTGTCAGTCAGCCTCGAGGAAATTCTAGCAAACCGTCCGGCACCTCAGGAGGGGGAAGCAGTACCCTGCCAACACTGTTTACAGTGCGGGTGGGGAGCTGTTGACCTCGACTGGGGATATTGTCGGGTGGTGGACGGAATACTTCGAGGATCTCCTCAATCCCACAGTCACGTCTTCCATTGAGGAAGCGGAGGCTGATGACTCAGAGGTGGACTTGTTCATTACACAAGCTGAAGTCACTAAGGTGGTTTACAAGCTCCTCGGTGGCAAGGCACCGGGGGTGGATGAGATCCACCCTGAGTATCTCAAGTCTTTGGATGTTGTGGGGCTGTCTTGGCTGACATGCCTCTGCAACATCGTGTGGTGGTTGGGGACAGTGCCTCTGGAGTGGCAGACCGGGGTGGTGGTCCCTCTTTTTAAGAAAGGGGACCGGAGAGTGTGCTCCAATTATAGGGGAATCACACTTCTCAGCCTCCCCAGGAAGGTTTACTCCAGGGTATTGGAGAGGAGAATTCGGCCAATAGTCGAACCTTGGATCCAGGAGGAACAATGCAGTTTTCGTCCTGGTCGTGGAACACTGGACCAGCTCTATACCCTTCATAGGGTGCTTGAGGGTTCATGGGAGTTTGCCCAACCAGTCCACATGTGCTTTGTGGATCTGGAGAAGGCATTCGACCGTGTCCCTCGTGGTATCCTGTGGGGGGTGCTTTGGGAGTATGGGGTTTGGGGCTAAGGGCTGTCCAGTCCCTGTATGAATGGAGTAGGAGTCTGGTTCGCATTGCCAGCAGTAAGTCAGACCTGTTCCCAGTGCATGTTGGACTCTGTCAGGGCTGCCCTTAGTAACCGGTTCTGTTCATAATTTTTATGGACAGAATTTTTAGTTGCAGCCAGGGGCCAGAGGGAATCCTGTTTGGGAACCACAGGATTTCATCTCTGCTTTTTGCGGATGATGTTGTCCTGTGGGCTTCTTCAAACCAGGACCTTCAGCATGCTCTGGGGTGGTTTGCAGTCGAGTGTGAAGCGGCTGGGATGAGAATCAGCACCTCCAAGTCCGAGGCCATGGTTCTCGACCGGAAAAAGGTGGCTTGCCCTCTTCAGGTTGGTGGAGAAGTCCTGCCTCAAGTGGAGGAGTTTAAGTATCTCGGGATCTTGTTCACGAGTGAGGGAAGGATGGAGCATGAGATCGACAGGCAGATCAGTGCAGCCTCCGCAGTGATGCGGTCGCTTTACTGGTCCATCGTGGTGAAGGAGGAGCTGAGCCAAAAGGCAAAGCTCTCGATTTACCGGTTGATCTACGTTCCGACTCTCACCTATGGTCATGAGCTTTGGGTAATGACTGAAAGAACAAGATCGCGGATACAAGCGGCTGAAATGAGTTTCCTTCACAGGGTGGCTGGGCGCTCCCTTAGAGATAGGGTGAGAAGCACAGTCACTCGGGAGGAGCTCGGAGTAGAGCCGCTGCTCCTCCACATCGAGAGGAATCAGCTGAGGTGGCTCAGGCATCTCTTTCGGATGCCTCCTGGATGCCTCCCTGGGGAGGTGTTCCAGGCATGTCCCCCCCAGGAGGAGGCCCCGGGGAAGACCCAGGACATGCTGGAGGGACTGTGTCTCTCGGCTGGCCTGGGAACGCCTTGATGTTCTTCCCGAGGAGCTGGCCAAGGTGTCTGGGGAGAGGGAAGTTTGGGCTTCCATGCTCAGACTGCTGCCTCCGCGACCCAGCCCCGGATAAGCGGAAGAAAATGAGATGAGATGAGATATGAGATGAGTGTTCACTTGCTGCCTAATGCTAATATACCGTCGGGGGCAGGCCAATGTGCCCGCATTGACGCGGCAAGCACGCGGTATCGACGCGGTACGTACCGCATCTGTTTTGAACTGAGCTGCAATGTACCCAAACGACCACCAGGTAGCACTTGGGAGCACTCGCCCCAGATAGCAAAATCCTCCGGCCCCCCTCTACTCACGGGGTAGCCTATTTGCATATGAATAGCAGCGAAACTGCTGCATCAATGGGTAGCCTATTTGCATATGAATAGCAGCGAAACCGCGCGTGGTCCGAGAATTGCCTGGCTTGCCTCGAATTTCCTCACTCAGTATTAGATGAAAACACTACTTTTAAACCAAAGAAATCACTCGTGATTGGTTGGCAGATGCCACTAGGCCTAGGCTATTGGTTACCCTGGGTCATCATAACCACAACCTATATATATATATATATATATATATATATATATATATATATATATATATACAGTATATATATATCTGTTGTGGTTATGATTAGCTATGATGCTGTATATTCATGTCATTGTTATCCTATCAATGACACACATTTATTGAGGAAGGAAAATTTGCAAGGAACGTTGTATCAAACAAGAGCTTTATTTTCAAAATCAGAGTAAGTACAAGACGTTAAAAAATAAACAAAATGGCAGCATTCAGTCAAAGACAAACAGTAGTTGCCTATACATTCTCTAGTGCAAGAGAGATGTGCAGGATACAAAACTAAACAAAAGCAAATAAGCACCGTATTTTAGTCCTACAGCTCCATGAAGTGCATGCTTGCGGTCTCTGAGCTGTGGGGAGCAGGCGGCATCGGACCGACATGCAGTCGTCTGTGGTGGGTTGCCCTGTACTTTGGATCTGCCTCAAGCCTTGATTGCAGCGTACCGGTAGCACATATGGCCCTTTTCCACTACCCTTTTTCAGCTCACTTCAGCTCGCTTCAGCTCACTTCAGCCCGACACGGCTCGCGTCTCGACTACCTTTAAACAGCACGACTCAGCTCGCTTCAGCCCTGCTTAGCCCCCAAAACTCGCATGGTTTTGGAGTGGGGCTGAAGCGAGCCAAACCGAGCTGAGTGAGGCTGGGGGCGTGAGCAGACACTCCCCTGTGCACTGATTGGTGAGGAGGAGTGTCCTCACACGCCCCGCGAGCACGCTGAGATCTGTAAACCCGGAAGAAGGAGAATTACGAATTACGAGAATTTCTGAAGCCTTATGCGCCTCGTCTCATCTATACGCTCTTGCCAGTATCTGTTGGCGTTGTCGGTGACAACAAGCCACAGCACCAAGACCAGCAACACTAACGACACCATGTCCTCCATGTTTATTGTTTACTATCCGGGCTGTGAGACTACCGCTTAAAAGATCACTGATGTCACTGTTTGCGCCGCTTAACGACATCACGTGACGTCCACCCACTTTCGCTAACTCCACCCAATGTGTCCACCCACTTCCAGCCAGCACGGTTCAGCACGGTTGTAGTTGAAATGCAACTCCAACAGCCCCGCTCAGCTCGACTCAGCCCAACTCAGCACGGCATGGCTCAGCCGCGTTTGTAGTGGAAAAGCGGCAATAGTTCGCTGAGCTCCGGGTTACGGGACGGCGGAGGCTTAACGATCCACCCAGACACCCCATCCACCACCCCATTTTCCTCATCCGACATCAGGTCTACGGTAGCACACTGCCATACATCCATCTCGTCCATAGCAAGGACACCTCGTCTCGCGTCAAACAGCTGTAAAAACGATCGATAAAGAGAATAAGTACTGAGCAATGCACTGCGTATGGACACAACACATGAAAAACACTGAAAAAAAAAGTCACATTGACCAAAACTGAAAAATCTTACCCTCTTTCTTCTGGAGCGACTATGAGCCGGCTACTTCATTGCTTCCGCCTGCAACGAAAGATCAGGCTGCTGGTATCTGTAGCTCCTGCGTAAGGTTTCGTAATACGTCTTGCAGGCAGCTAGAAAAACAAATGAGAGTACGATTAACAACATAGCAGTAGGCTAAGCTTAATAAGGGAAAGGAAGAAGGGAAGTGTAGACAGCAGAGAAAGGACAGTATAGGCTACCATAATATTTAGTGAAATAGTTGTTACTTACACACAATGTTGTCTTTGTCAGCATCATGAAGATTGATGACCGTTGAACGTTTTTAAGTCACTTGTCCCTCATAGCTAGCTACTGGCTACTTTTAGCTTGGGCTAGCTGCTATGCTTACTTTTAGGCTATTTAGCTTAGCTAGCAGACACCGGACAAATTCTTACCGCAATCATGGGACTCTGCACCCGTCTTTTCTTCCTGGAGTTTGCGTTTTCCCCAAAGTTACATCCCTCCAAAGCAGTCAATCTGTCTTCCACGGTGTTGAATCTGTCGTCCATAGAGTTGAATCTGTCGGTTACGAACGTAGTCAGCTCTGCAATCTGACGAGACAACCCACTGAGAGCAGACAGCAGTTTTCTCTCATCGATCTGCGGACTTCCCGACACAGGTCCATCGCGTCCAGACACAGGAGTCGACGGAGAGTAGAACGCGAGGCGCCGTCCAGCCATTGAAGATCACCAAGCAGCAAAAATCCCAGAAACCAAGAGAAAGTTCCGGAGCACATGAAAACTACGGTACCTGGTAAGCTACGGTACACCTGTTTATACTGTATGAGCCACGCCCATGACCGCCTGGTCCTGGTCCAATCACATGCGAGGTTATTGTTATACGGTACATGCTCGCATGTTTGTGATATAAACCATTTTGGATATTTTTGAATATAGAAGTATGAAGTTCCTGCTTACTGACTGAATTAAATAATTAAATTATAAGTAATTTCAAGATTCCCCTGAAATAAACACAGAGGCCACAGATTAGGCTTCTTTTAACAGCAGTTTGAGATGCATATGATTTTTTTAAACTATACTTTCACAATCTTTTCATACTCAAATGGTCATGTTAACGATGGCCTATTCACAGTGTTCAAACTATGCCGATATTTTCGGGGGGGTCCCTTTTTTTCCCTGGGGGGGGGGGGGGGGGGGGGTGCTTGTGCTTGCGCTTGTCTCAGAGTGCGGCTCTCCAAACACATGAGAAGCCTATCTTACGCACATATCACGCGGACTCCACACCTCCACACACGCATCGCGTCTGAAGTCATAACTCATCAGGGGAAATCATGTCCGCATTGGCATGTTCAAAAAACAACCTCGCATCAACAATGATATCAACGGGAACATTACCAATGGTAACAATGGGAAAATTCTGGGGACACAAACTAGTAGAAAGGAAGTGTGTTGGCACTGTTGGCACACTTCCTTTCTACTAGTTTGTGTCCCCAACCTGGCAGCAGCAGTCGTTGTCATATCGGTTTATTTTATCTTTGATGTGAACACAACACTTCGGATATGCAAATGCTTCCCGTTACACATGATTGCTATGTCAATAAACATCATTTTGCCAATATTTTAGAGACCCCCCCAACATTTCCCAAATCATGTTTTCAAAGGATCTCATGTCTGTTTCAGGGGATCTCGGATCCCCCGAGTACCCCCGTAGTTCGAACGGTGCCTATTCACTCTGCCATGGACATATTCATGCACTGACTGTGGTCATTTGACTGGTCTCATACTAAAATGGCCATGCTAATGATGGCCTATTCACTCTGACATGGACATATTCATGCACTGAGTATGGTCGTTTGAGGTGTCGAATGTGGGCATTTGCATGCATTGTAATTTATTGCATGGATATGAATTTAAATGTGTGTTTTACATTTGCATAGGATGAGTATGTGACTGAAGAGGGGGAAAGCCTTGCTGAGGAGCAGAGTGAAGCCTGTCCAGACATACAAGATGGAGAGGGGCATGGAAGTGATCAGTCCAGAAGTGAAAAACCAGAAGACTTTATGAAATTTCTGGCCATGATGCTTTTGTCATGGCAATCAGCCTTCAAGATTTCTGATAACGCCATCACATCGCTTCTTCTGTGCATCAAACAGTTTGTGTGGATACTTCGAAATGTTCTCTGTGTTAATTCCCTCACTGCCTTTTCCATCAATATTCCAGCAATATACAGGTTTTGTACTGTTGCTATTATTGATAGACATATACCCTTGGCTGCTACTTTCACAGTACACTGTTGAAACACATTATTGTTGCATTCATGTCTTTGTTATTTTTAGTACTAGTAAAAGTTTTTCATCTCACTGTGTACTATGTATGGCTTAAATGACAATAAACCTTCTTGACTTGACTTGTGTGCAGCAACTCAGTTTTAAAAAGCTTACAATCCTACAATTCTTACAATTAAGTTAATACCTTTTAGTAAAATGTTACCTGGGAACTCCCCCTGCTATCCTGATTTGCATTTGTATAGCCTTCCCTAGGCTTAGGGGAAGGGGGGTCATGGGGGACAACTGCCAAAGCAAGTTACACGTCCATTTCCGACAATTCACGGCAGTTTTCAGTGTTGCCTGCAAATTGCTGTAAATTGTCATAAACCTGAAATTCCACAGAAATCTACAGTCCCGTTTGCTCCCGTAAATCCCACTTTTCATGCAGTGTCATTTCTGCCGCGCATTAAGCTGGAATGCTGAGAAATTAAATGAAACGTCACTGCATGATAACTAGGCTATGTGTTTAAATTCCACTTGTGCAAAAATGCTCAGCCTTCGTCCCAACAGTTTAGTAGCCTATCTTAACTTTTGTCATTAGATGCGTAAAATAGAGTAAACTATAAACCAAGTTTCACTTGAAATTTCCTTGAGTGCTTGGTGTACAGTAAGCATGTTTGGCATGTCAGCTGGCCTCGGTACCTGGATGCTTTCAGCGGAGATCATACGGGATGAGATCCGCTTCACACAACCCCTATAGAGGAATTGCAGCTGGGTCCTCTAGTGAAATGGAGGAGAAGGGGGAGGTGGTGGGACAATTCGAGAAGCCTTCGCGCATGACAGGTGAAAGGAGCAGGAGGGATTAAATCTCCGGGAAGGCGGGAGCAGGTAATGACAGCTGTCAATCACTCCGCAGGCTTCCTCCCGAACTACGTTTATACAAACAACATTTATTTTAAATACCAAAATCACGCACAGCCACTTCACCTCTCTAACTTAAATCCTGGAAGTGTGCTAGAGAATACTGTGCAGTTTAATGATCTCGTTATCAGCTGAATCGGCATGCGCTAGAATATTAATGTTATAAATTACACACACATCACACATCACATTATCTCTAGCCGCTTTATCCTTCTACAGGGTCGCAGGCAAGCTGGAGCCTATCCCAGCTGACTACGGGCGAAAGGCGGGGTACACCCTGGACAAGTCGCCAGGTCATCACAGGGCTGACACATAGACACAGACAACCATTCACACTCACATTCACACCTACGGTCAATTTAGAGTCACCAGTTAACCTAACCTGCATGTCTTTGGACTGTGGGGGAAACCGGAGCACCCGGAGGAAACCCACGCGGACACGGGGAGAACATGCAAACTCCGCACAGAAAGGCCCTCGCCGGCCCCGGGGCTCGAACCCAGGACCTTCTTGCTGTGAGGCGACAGCACTAACCACTACACCACCGTGCCGCCTGTTATAAATTAAGTTGGGATATTTAACTAACATAACCAGACGAACTGTCTTCACCTACAAAACAACAGCAGTGTCTGTACAAAAAATTAAGTGACGGGGCATGCCAAACAAACTGTGCAATTGCAATTTTTTTTTTTTTAACAGCTGCATGGAGGAAAGGAGGTGAGAGGAGAAATTGGCGCATCTGCTCAAGTTTGTGGCGTGCAATTATCAACTCGTATGCGTTCAATTGTCTCTGTTATTAGTTAGCAATAGAGGTAATTTGCTATCACCAAATCGCCGATTATCAACGAAAGGAGAGGGAGAGATGGCGGGCGCACATGTTTTGGCGGCCACTGACAAAGCCTACTTCAGTGTTATGCTGCCCCCATGGCTGCAAGTTGTAACTGCACCCTTACCGCAGCTTACCGCGAGGGCCCCTACCGTTCTGCGGCAGACAGGCGAGCATTCTGAGTATGTCACTACCGTATTCCACCCCTTGATAGGTGCCACTGTGATGATGATGATCATGATGATGATAATGGTCATGGTCATCTTTCAGGGTCGAAGATGACCATGACTTCAATTTGATGGGTAACAGTTGTGGGTCCAGAGGTGATTGATGAGGCCAATCCAGGCTTTGAAGATACGCCCATATGTTGGATTCATTTGGAGTTATTTAGAGCAAATATCATCTTTCATGCTTCTTTAATTTAATAGAATTCATTCTAATAATATGGATTTATTTACATTGTTTTCCAACATCTGAGACTGTGTGAATGGAGCCATTGTAATGATATAATCAATTATTCCATGAAATTGAGTTGTATATGAGCTGATAGCTAATGAGGCGCATATAAATATACATTATATATACATATGAGTCGGCTAAAAGCCATATATGATGAGATTGAGCGGAATAACTTTTATTCTATCCACATTCACTGGATTTTGAGAAACAGAGCATTTTTATTTTTTGCAAATATGATAAATAAGAACTTTATACAAAACGTCTGACAAAATCATTTCTGCTTAGAATGGAAACAAACCGGCA
The DNA here is from genome assembly GCF_027579695.1 of Neoarius graeffei. NCBI lineage: Eukaryota > Metazoa > Chordata > Actinopteri > Siluriformes > Ariidae > Neoarius > Neoarius graeffei. The sequence continues at coordinate 37,495,818 of NC_083574.1, read as the reverse complement.
TTTTGTTTTCAAGTAGAGTTTTTATTTAATCCTCGGTTGGTTCAGTAACATGGTCCGCCATTTTCTTTTCTTCTTTAGGGTTTTTTTGGCAGTTGAAACCAACTTAAACCTTCATTACCGCCACCAATTGGGCTGGAGTGTGGAACAAGCGATACGGGGGGGGACTATTTTCTTTTAGCTATTTCTGTTTCTTTTAAATACTTGATAACAAAGTGATATATCTGACTTGATGCACTCAGCCATTTTGTTTTTCTCTACTCACGGTATATGAGCTGATATCCTAGTAGTAGAGTAGCCAATCAGATTGTGTGATTGCTCATATCCAGTGAATGTGGATAGAATAAAATCAGTTATTCATGTCATCTGTCAGTGGTTTTAATATTGATCGGCTAAATATACACACATGTGCACGCACACGCACACAGCTGTATTGCATTGCCTTAAAATAATTATGATTATATGCAAAATTGGAGTGATGTCACCTGCAACAACCCACTTACTTCATTTGGTGTGAAATCAGATTGCTGTAAGGTCTCAATAAGCAGAAAAAAAACCCTTTGCCAATTACATGGAATGAGTCAACCGCTTCTGCAGTCATGAATCCATGGATGAAACCACATTAAAGTGTTGGCTGAAGCACATGTGCTCTGCATGTTGTCATAACTAATTGATAATTCATGATGCCTTCTTTGTATTACATTCATGAGCTTGAAGTTCAAGAGTAGGATACAGAGGCAAGGCTGTGTACTGTATGCCTCTCTCACAGTTCTTTCACCTCTTCTCTGGTCTGTATTTTGGAAGGTTTAATTATCTGCCCACTCGTGTTATCACCACATAACACATAGTTACATATGCTTTCATTTGTTCAGCATGAATTTTGAGCTTGGAAGGTTTTTGGAAGGTTTTTTTAAAGAAAATGGTTAATTTTTTATGGAGTTTGATATTTTATGTGCATTGTATTGTCAACACAAATCTAACCTCCAGTGTGGTTATTATATTTGATGTAGACTCCAGAAGGTTTGATTTAAGATCAAAAAATGGATATTACACAGAATTACAGAATGCTGTCTTGTTTTTGTGTTTCTCTGAATATGATTTTAATCAATCTGGAATAACAGTCCTTTTTTATGTGCTTTCTCTGAAGTCAGAAATCCCTCACTATAGCCAAAGTGCAAAGATAATAATATCAATAGGATGTAAGTTCATTTGGATTTATTTTGACCAAATATCATCTTTCATACTTCTTTAATTAAATACAATTCATTCTAACAAGAAGGATTTAGTCACATTGTTTTCTAACATCTGAGACTCTGTGAATGGAGTCAGATCACATTGCTGGACAAAGCACATATACAGCACAACTTTGTATGTGATTTAGCCTTACACTGTGGCTCACAATACTAAAACAGTCCAGATGTGTTCTCAGGCCCTGAAGACAGCCTTTGTTCTTGTCATTCTGTTTTTATTTGGTTTGTACAGTGATGTTATGTCAAGGATCTGACTGCAGTGACAGGTAGAGGAAATGGATTTCTTTGTTATGTATGGGTAAGCTGAAGTTTCTGATTGATTTTCAGTATCGATGTCAAAACTCCATCTTGTCCATCATGCCAGCCTTGTGATTGTCAGGTTTATAACACAGCGCTGTTAAATTCTCAAATCTGATTGGTCGGAAAGTGATGATGAATTCTCCATAACAGCAGCTGTGACAGTAGCACTGGCTGTAATTCAAGCTAGAGGTTTATATGAAGCCACTCATCCTAATATGTGATCATTTTTATAGTAAGCTGACAAACTGTATTTTCAAGAAGAAGCCTTTATTTATCACACGTACACTCAAGCGCAGATTTAAGCATAGTGAAATGTCTCCTCTGCATTTAACCCACCTGAAGCAGTGAACACACACAAGTGAGCAATGAGCACACACATATACCCAGACCAGTGGGCAGCTATGCTACAGGGAGCAGTTGGGGGTTAGGTGCCTTGCTCAAGGGCACATCAGCCCAACCTTCAGGCCATGGCTGTCCCATGTTAACCTAACCACATGTCTTTGGACTGTGGGGGAAACCAGAGCACCAGGGGAAAACCAACACAGACACAGGAGAACATGCAAACTCCACACAGAAAGGCCCCCCATCAGCCAGTGGGCTTGAACCCAGAACCTTCATGCTGTGAAGCAACAATGTAACTGATAACAGAAACAAACTTGTTCATGGATTTTCCAAATTATTATATGTAACTATAAACAGTATTATATGCAGACAAGTATGATGTTCTTTAATAGATCAAAATTATAATCATTGTCAAATTGCTGCTGTATAAGAGGAGGGAAACAGTTGATAGCAAATTATTATTTGCAAAATTGTTCATGACAACTGCAGTCCTAAAGTTAGCAAGTCAACTGTAGTCCTCAGCCATAAAAGCATTACTGTAAGTGTCCACAGCATCTTCCAAGTGTGACTTTCAACTGTCCATATGGGGCCGTCCTCCACATGAACGATGTGATGAGACTCCAACTAGACATAGGGCAACGGGATGGATCAGGCAGGTCCGAGGAGCAGAAGAGGTCAGGATCTCGATCTCAGGATTGACATGTAACTCAGAGGGAGAGACGGGGGGGGGGGGGGGGAGACACAGGTTGTTAGGTATGCCCAATGTCACCTGATAAGTAGGAACAGTATACATTTTGCCCTGAGTGCAAGCAGGGACTCCGGCAAAACTAACTATGACAGCATAACTAAAAGGGGAGAGCCAGAAGGTAACACAGGCATGAAGGAGCCCTGGGACATAAAGCAGCAGCCACTACACTGTCAACAAACTCAAGTGAGCAAGTGAGTGGGGGATTGACAGCATCCATACATCCCAGCTTACCAAAATACTCTGTGTCTGAGGACCCTCCAGATCTACTCCTTTCCCTCATAAACACTATTAACAAAAGGCTTGACTCAACAGATATGTTTGCAGCCGAGACTTAAACGCTGAGACTGTCTGAGTCCCGAACACTACTTGGAAGGCTGTTCCATAGCTGTGGGGCTTTGTAAGAAAAGGCTCTGCCCCCTGATGTAGCCTTCACTGTACCAGCAGATAGTCCACACCTTTTGATCTAAGTAGGCGTGGTGGGTCATAAAGGACCAGAAGTTCGCTCAGGTACTGTGGCGCAAGACCATTCAGTGCTTTAAAGGTCAATAGTAGTGTTTTATAAACAATATGAATTTTGATTGGGAGCCAATGCAGTGTGGATAATACAGGGATGATGTGGTCATATTTTCTAGTTCTAGTAAAGACACTTGTTGCTGCATTTTGAACTAACTGGAGCTTGTTTATGCACTTATTGGAACATCCAGACAGTAAGGCATTACAGTAATCCAACCTGGAGGTAACAAAAGCATGAACTAGTTTTTCTGCGTTGTGTAGTGACATTTCTTATCATAGCAATATTTCTGAGATGAAAGAAAGCTATCCAGGTAATGTTATTAATGTGAGTTTCGAATGAGAGACTGGGGTCAATAATCACTCCGAGGTCTTTTACTGCTGCACGTGAAGAAACAGAAAGGCCATCCAGAGTTACTGTGTAATCAGAAAACTTACTTCTGGCTGCATGTGGTCCTAGTACAAGTGCTTCTGTCTTGTCAGAGTTAAGCAGAAGGAAGTTAATAAGCATCCAGTGTCTAATGTCCTTTACACATTCCTCAATTCTATTAAGCTGGTGTCTCTCATCTGGTTTTGCAGAAACATACAACTGTGTGTCATCAGCATAACAGTGGAAACTAATACCATGCTTATGAATAATATCACCCAGAGATAACATATATAAAGAAAAAAGCAGTGGACCTAAGACACAACCTTGTGGAACACCCAACTTTACCTCAGTATGTCTAGAAAAATCGCCATTTACATCAACATGCTGATCGCGATCAGTTAAATAAGAGCTGAGCCAGGAGACAGCCGTTCCCTTAACTCCCACATTTTCTAGTCTATCCAGAAGAATGGAATGATCAATGGTATTAAATGCTGTACTAAGGTCAAGCAACACAAGCAGCGAGACACAGCCCTGATCAGATGCCAACAGTAGGTTATTTACTACTTTCACCAGTGCTGTCTCTATGCTATGATGAGGTCCAAATCTTGACTGATACATTTCATGGATGTTACTCCTATGTAAATATGAGCATAACTGCTGTGCCACAGCTTTTTGTAGGATCTTGGAGATAAAAGATCCATACATATAACAGTACACCCACAAGTTTTTGTTCCAAATTTAATTCAGGCCAAAGTGGCTATAACTCCACCATGATGGAGCATCTCCATAAGAAAAAAAGAAGAAGAAGAAGAAAATATGAAAAGAATTGAAAATAATATGCAATGTTTTTCTATGTTTATCTTCCAGAGGCAATGCTAAAGTCAATCATTTGGGGCTTGAGCCTTGAAAGTTGCAATTAAGCACAAATCCAGGCTCCCTGAACCCAGCAGTTATGCTTTATTCGATGCTTTTGAGATGTGAATTTCTGGTATGCAAATGATTGAAAGCACAAGGGTATAGAAATGAACGTTTGGGCAAAATGCCAAGTTGAGTCAACACGCAAACCCATATTTGTGTTCTTTAAAAGATGATTAGAAAGATGATTAATACTATTGCTAATTTCGAACTATTACCTCAATGGCACATCTGCACACTGTATTCTGAAGGGAATCATTAGCTTTAATCTTGTTAAAAGATATCAGCTCCTCTACTGCTTTTATATGCATTGATGCTTCAATCTGTTTTTGCTCTTGTTTAATCAGGACCAGTCAGAAGGTCAGTGTGTGCGTGTGTGTGTGTGTGTGTGGGGGGGGGGGGGGGGGGGGGGGGCATGTCAAAGACATAGACAAAGCCTTAATTTAATATACGGTACCAATCAAAAGTTTGGACACACCTTCCAATTCAATGTTTTTTCTTTATTTTTATTAATTAAAAGACACTTCATGTTGTAAAGTAATGATGGATGTAATTTCTCTTTACTTAGTTGTTCGGTTCTTGACATAATATGCATTATGTGGAATAGGGCTATTTACTGTATTTTTATTATTTACTCTTTACTGTTTGATTTCAAATGCATTAAGAAAGCAAGAAATCGCACTAATTAACTTTTGACGAGGCACGTGTTAATTGAAAAGCATTCCAGGTGACGACCTCATGAAGCTGGTTAAGATAAAGCTAATAGTGTGTAAAGCGTCATCAAGGTTAACAGTGACTACTTTGAAGAATCTAAAATATGAAACATATTTTGTTTTTAACACTTTTTGTTGACCACATAATTCCATATACATACCATATAAGTATATATTCCGAATATGTAAGATTAGTAAAAAAGGGTTTGAAAAAAAATCCACGTTTTGGTGAAGCTGCTTCATCTCAGACTGAATAAAATGAGAAAAAAATGCAACCTTTGATTGAAAGTAATGTATTCAGAGATAAACAAGTCCCTCATCAAGAAATAATTATTTTCAACAAAAACACATATGCCACTATTATTGGCACTCCTGGAAATTATAGTGAACACAATGTAACTGAAGCATGTTTCCCATTTAAATTGTACATGTTTGAGTTGATTGGAGTGTGTAGGAGGTTTCAAGCTGTAATCCATGACTTCCTGATTAACTGGGGAACAAATATGAGGTGACACAGAGGCCAAACTCCCTCAGTCATCCATCAACATGGGAAAGATAAGAGAACATGCAAACCAAATGAGGGAGAAGTGTGTTGACCTTCATAAGTCAAGGAATGGTTATTAAAAAAAAAAAACTAGCTACTCACGTGAAAATGTCACTCTCTACTGGTAAGGCAATACTAATAAAAAAAAAGTGGACGCCAACTGGAACTGTTACAAACTTGCCTGGAAGAGGGGACAAGTTTATTTTGCCCCCATGTACAGTGAGTAGGAGGGTAAGAAAGGCAAAAAAAACCCCTCAAAGGATCACTGTTGGTGAATTACAACAATAAGTTAAATCTTAGGGTTACAAAGTCTCCAAAACCACCACCACCTCGATGCCAACAGATTATTTGGAAGGTCTGCCAGCAAAAAAGCCTTTTCTGTCAGTTAATCACAAATGTAAGAGCCTGAAGTTCGTGAGATACTACAACAACTATGACTGGAACCGTTTTTGATGGTCTGATGTAACAAAAATGGTGCTTTTTGGCAATAAACACTCAAGGTGGGTTTGATGTAAAAAAAAATAAGGATGGCTATAATGAAAATAACCCGATCCTAGCTGTAAAATATGGTGGACATTCTGTTATGTTTTGGGTCTGTTTTCCCTCCAAAGACCCTGGAAACCTTGTTAGGGTACATGGCATCATGGACTCCATGAAATAACAGGGCATTTTAAATTAAAATCTTGCTGCCTCTGCCAGGAAACTAAAACTGGGTCGTAATCAGATCTTCCAGCAGGACAATGATTTGAAGCATATGTCCAAATCAACAAAATAATGGTTATCTGACCACAGAATCAAGCTTCTGCCTTGGCCATCTCAGTCCCCTGACCTGAACCCCAGTAAAAACCTGTGGGGTGAGCTGAAGAGTAAAGAGCACAAGAGAGGGCCGAGGACTCTGGATGATATGGAGAGACTGTATAAAGAGGAATGGTCTCAGACACCATGCTCTGTATCTCCAACCTTATAAAATGTTACAGGAAATACTCAGTGCTGTTTTACTAGGAAAGGGAGGTTGTACAATATATAATTATTAATTATAATAATTATTATAATTATTTATTGATGAGGGATTTGTTTTTCTCTGAATAAATTTATTTCAATTAAAGGTTGGGTTTTTCTCATTTTTTCAGTATAAGATAAAGCGAATTCACTAAATAGTGGATTTTTTTTCTAACCCTATTTACTCATCTTTACGGGGGAGAATTAATAGTGGAGGACACTGTACATTGTCTTATTGTAGTTTTTATGGGGGCAGTTGCATTTTATAACTTCTCATTTGCTGGAATTTTACACTTTTTTTTCTTCTTTTCATTTCTGTACCTATTTTTCTTCTTTACTTGTTTCTTTTTTTGGCCGACTTCTCTTCTGGCTCTGCCCTGAAAACTCACCCTGATCATTATCATCACTTCAGCATAGTTAGTTATTCTCTGTCTTGTTCTGCTCTCATCCCAAGCTGTTATTATATATATATATATATATATATATATATATATATATATATATATATATATATATACACACACACACATGTACATACATACATACATACATACATACATACAGTGGTGCTTGAAAGTTTGTGAACCCTTTAGAATTTTCTATATTTCTGCATAAATATGACCTAAAACATCATCAGATTTTCACACAAGTCCTAAAAGTAGATAAAGAGAACCCAGTTAAACAAATGAGACAAAAATATTATACTTGGTCATTTATTTATTGAGGAAAATGATCCAATATTACATATCTGTGAGCGGCAAAAGTATGTGAACCTCTAGGATTAGCAGTTCATTTGAAGGTGAAATTCGAGTCAGGTGTTTTCAATCAATGGGATGACAATCAGGTGTGAGTGGGCACCCTGTTTTATATCAAGAACAGGGATCTATCAAAGTCTGATCCTCACAACACATGTTTGTGGAAGTGTATCATGGCACAAACAAAGGAGATTTCTGAGGACCTCAGAAAAAGTATTGTTGATGCTCATCAGGCTGGAAAAGGTTACAAAACCATCTCTAAAGAGTTTGGACTCCACCAATCCACAGTCAGGCAGATTGTGTACAAATGGAGGAAATTCAAGACCATTGTTATCCTCCCCAGGAGTGGTCGACCAACAAAGATCACTCCAAGAGCAAGGCGTGTAATAGTCGGCAAGGTCACAAAGGACCCCAGGGTAACTTCTAAGCAACTGAAGGCCTCTCTCACATTGGCTAATGTTAATGTTCATGAGTCCACCATCAGGAGAACACTGAACAACAATGGTTTGCATGGCAGGGTTGCAAGGAGAAAGCCACTGCTCCTCAAAAGAACATTGCTGCTCATCTGCAATTTGCTAAAGATCACGTGGACAAGCCAGAAGGCTATTGGAAAAATGTCTTGTGGACGGATGAGACCAAAATAGAACTTTTTGGTTTAAATGAGAAGTGTTATGTTTGGAGAAAGGAAAACACTGCATTCCAGCATAAAAACCCTATCCCATCTGTGAAACATGGTGGTGGTAGTATCATGGTTTGGGCCTGTTTTGCTGCATCTGGGCCAGGACGGCTTGTCATCATTGATGGAACAATGAATTCTGAATTATACCAGCGAATTCTAAAGGAAAATGTCAGGACATCTGTCCATGAACTGAATCTCAAGAGAAGGTGGGTCATGCAGCAAGACAACTACCCTAAGCACACAAGTTGTTCTACCAAAGAATGGTTAAAGAAGAATAAAGTTAATGTTTTGGAATGGCCAAGTCGAAGTCCTGACCTTAATCCAATCGAAATATTGTGGAATGACCTGAAGCGAGCAGTTCATGTGAGGAAACCCACCAACATCCCAGAGTTGAAACTGTTCTGTACAGAGGAATGGGCTAAAATTCCTCCAAGCCGGTGTGCAGGACTGATCAACAGTTACCGGAAACGTTTAGTTGCAGTTATTGCTGCACAAGGGAGTCACACCAGATACTGAAAGCAAAGGTTCACATACTTTTGCCACTCACAGATATGTAATATTGGATCATTTTCCTTAATAAATAAATGACCAAGTATAATATTTTTGTCTCATTTATTTAACTGGGTTCTCTTTATCTACTTTTAGGACTTGTGTGAAAATCTGATGATGTTTTAGGTCATATTTATGCCGAAATATAGAAAATTCTAAAGGGTTCACAAACTTTCAAGCACCACTGTACATACAGGGGTGCTTGAAAGTTTGTGAATCCTTTAGAATTTTCTATATTTCTGCATAAATATGACCTAAAATATCATCAGATTTTCACACAAGTCATAAAAGTAGATAAAGAGAACCTAGTTAAACAAATGAGACAAAAATATTATACTTGGTCATTTATTTATTGAGGAAAATGATCCAATATTACATATCTGTGAGTGGCAAAAGTATGTGAACCTTTGCTTTCAGTATTTGGTGTGACCCCCTTGTGCAGCAATAACTGCAACTAAACATTTCCGGTAACTGTTGATCAGTCCTGCACACCAGCTTGGAGGAATTTTAGCCCATTCCTCTGTTTAGAACAGCTTCAACTCTGGGATGTTGGTGGGTTTCCTCACATGAACTACTCACTTCAGGTCCTTCCACAACATTTCGATTGGATTAAGGTCAGGACTTTGACTTGGCCATTCCAAAACATTAACTTTATTCTTCTTTAACCATTCTTTGGTAGAACGACTTGTGTGCTTAGGGTCACTGACTTGCTGCATGACCTACCTTCTCTTGAAATTCAGTTCATGGACAGATGTCCTGACATTTTCCTTCAGAATTCACTGTTCCATCAATGATGGCAAGCTGGCAGGCCCACATGCAGCAAAACAGGCCCAAACCATGATAATACCACCACCATGTTTCACAGATGGGATAAGGTTCTTATGCCCGAATGCAGTGTTTTACTTTCTCCAAACATAACGCTCCTCATTTAAACAAAAAGTTCTATTATGGTCTCATCTGTCCACAAAACATTTTTTCCAATAGCCTTCTGGCTTGTCCGTGTGATCTTTAGCAAACTGCAGATGAGCAGCAATGTTCTTTTTGGCGAGCAGTGGCTTTCTCCTTGGAACCCTGCCATGCACACCATTGTTGTTCAGTGTTCTCCTGATGATGGATTCATGAACATTAACATTAACAAATGTGAGAGGGGCCTTCAGTTGCTTAGAAGTTACCCTGGGATCCTTTGTGACCTCACCGACTATTACATGCCTTGCTCTTGGAGTGATCTTTGTTGGTCGACCACTCCTGGGGAGGGTAACAATGGTCTTGAATGTCCTCCATTTGTACACAATCTGTCTGACTGTGGATTGGTGGAGTCCAAACTCTTTAGACATGGTTTTGTAAACTTTTCCAGCCTGATGAGCTTCAACAATGCTTTTTCTGAGGTCCTCAGAAATCTCCTTTGTTCGTGCCATGATACACTTCCACAAACATGTGTTGTGAAGATCAGACTTTGATAGATCCCTGTTCTTTAAATAAAACAGGGTGCCCACTCACACCTGATTGTCATCCCATTGATTGAAAACACCTGACTCTAATTTCACCTTCAAATTAACTGCTAATCCTAGAGGTTCACATACTTTTGCCACTCACAGATATGTAATATTTGATCATTTTCCTCAATAAATAAATGAGCAAGTGTAATATTTTTGTCTCATTTGTTTAACTGGGTTCTCTTTATCTACTTTTAGGACTTGTGTGAAAATCTGATGATGTTTTAGGTCATATTTATGCAGAAATATAGAAAATTATAAAGGGTTCACAAACTTTCAAGCACCACTGTGTATATAACACACCCTGGTGTCTAGCATGGCATTGTAAAGTCATGCATGTGTCCTGGTTTAACATTACTCTTAATTCCATGTATGGTTTATAGTGTTTTTCTAATGTACCTTTTTGTTGTTGTTGTTGTTGTTGTTGTTGTTGTTTCTTTTAAGACACTGGGTATTTTTTTTCTTAAACTATCATTTTTGGTTATGAAATATCATTCTCAAATACGCCATAAGATTGTAAAGAAAATGTTAAGAAATGTTTCATTTTCTTAATAATAGTAGCTATCCTGTTTCTTTTTCTGAATGAGCAAATCAAATATCATTAGACCCAAAATTCAGGTATAAAAGAAGTCAGATTACTTGAAAACTGCCAGGAGCCACAGCAAGTCAGGAGAGTGTGTGTGTGTGTGTGTGTGTGTGTGTGAGAGAGAGAGAGAGAGAGCGAGCAAGCAAAGGAAACAGCAGTGACAAACTGGCTGGAGGAAAAACTACACAGGTCTGATAAAGATTTTGCTTTTTTCCCCCCAAGGATCTCTAATTTGGTGATAAGCTACTGAATGATAGCTCATATTTAGCCAATTTATCCTTGTTATGAAGTTGTTTAGCTAGAGAACTTCTTTATGATAGTCAGATAGTGCTTATCAGGAGGTTTTGGTGAGTTTCTCCACATTTTTGCTCATCGAACTTGGTTCTGTCAGGAGAAAGTGGATGATTCAAGCTCTCTATTTCCCTTATCTGTGGTTTTGTTGTTGTTGTTGTTGTTGTACTCTGGTGTAATTTTTAGCTTGCATGCCAACATTGTCTGTCTTGTTGACAGACAATAGAATAAAATTCATATAATAGATAATAAAATACATGAAGAACACATGTCAAAACAAACAAACATTATAAACAACTAGGAGTTAGAAGCCCCTTTTATACAGCCTGTTCAAGGCTGGACTCTTATGCCTTTATTCCACCACATTTTCTGTATAAAATATCCGAATGCGGAACGGGGGTCTGTGTTGTTCCGCCTCTGAGCTGGAATGATTGGTATTAATGGAGGCGAGATGTAAAAGGGACAGCTGGCATGGCGAGACAGGGGTATGACTTTTTTGTCATTGACATTCATTGTTTTTTTTGTTTGTTTGTTTGTTTGTTTTACATTCTTCTTTCTGAAGTCAGCACAAATTCAAATGTCTCTATCTGCAGTGCACCTTTCTACCTCAAGTCACTTCCTACTTGTTTTCACTTTCTCCTCCAACATATTTCTGATCACACAGCATCTTTGCTTGTGTTTGAAGAGTGGTTTCAATGTGCACAGCTAATTAAAGCACCTCAACACTCAGTTCATCAGCTGTTATTGTTTTGAAAACAACACTGGTATACTTGTGGTATTCGTATTTCCGACACATAGTATGTGATACATCACCCTAGATACCAACACTCCACTGAGACACGTCATGCCTCTGGTTGCTGTTACACTGTTGAAAAACACACACTCACGTGGCTTTAAGCCAGTTTTATTTGGTTCAGTGTAAACAGCCAAAGCTGGATGTGGTAGCGGGTGCATGGTCAAGCACTGGTTTGTGAATGGAGGGTGAGTCCGGGGAAGGTGAGTGCCAAAGCGGATGCACCTGTGTCTAATTAATGTTGTGGGTGGGTTTTTTGCAGTGCTTGGTGTGGGCTGATAAAGAGAGGAGGGGGTCTTCTAACTGGAGTGTCATGCAGAGGTGAACCGTCAGGGCCTTCTATGCCTTCAGAGAGGGTCCAAACATATCAGCATTTCAAATGTTATATTTAATTTATTTCATTCTTTAATTGCTTTATTCTTTTATAATTTCATTATAATTCTTCTCTTCTAATTTGGCCTCATTTTCTATCAAATTTGTTTCAGAAATGAAAGGGTTGCTGTCCTGAAAACAATAAAATCGAGTTATCCAATGAGATTTTTTTGTTTGTTGCCTCTAGGCTGAGAAGAGTTTAGAGCCTCTCACTCATTGTTTAGGACTTCATTGTCGGGACAGAAGGCCATGGCAGTGTATGTTTATGTAGGAAGTGACAGATGAATTAACCAATTAGATTTTGATTTATAGTGAAAGGGACCAAAAATGTATCACCTTAGGCCTTCATGAAGGCCAACACTAGCTTAACTGTGACTCGGCGCCATTAGCGCAGCAATGACGTCACCTTCCAGCTGGTGTAGCGTTCATCAGTAGTGTTAGCAAATGCTAATAAAGTGGCCAAGCCAGTGCTATCGAGAGCAAGTAGCACAGGCTAACAACCAAGAAACTAAGATTTCTGTCTCCAGATAATTCTTCTTCACACACAGTATTTTTCACTCAGACTTAAGTACTCATTTCCCTGTGTAATTTACTTAGTTACTTTTAAAATCAGCATTGACAACTACACACAACGGAGCTACCTGGCAGCCTGCCACTAATCCCTTGCAAATTCCTTTGCCCTGTTGCTTTTTTGGTGTCTGGCTAAGTCTTGGTTGAGCTCAAGTCCCAGGTCTAATAGTAATAGTAATAGTTTGGTGTCATGTGTGGGTGGGTGTGGGTGCATATGTCATTGTTGAAAGCTGAAAAGCTACATGTACTAATAATAAACATGGGGAATTTGTACCACTATCCACCTGTTTCTGTGCTTCAGTGTCCAACCCAATGAAGGAACCGCCACACCAGAATATTGCGGGATCTTCTTTATGGCAATATTGCATAATATCTGTGTAAAAAGGGCAATAGATTTGTTCTCTACATTAGATTTTACCTAACTAGATAGCTTCAGGTAGCCAGCTTTGGTGTTTAACAGCCCAGATGTACAGAGCCTTGGGGAAAGACCCTGCATTCAATCTGTGGTCTGGCCACAGTGATGTACATCATAAAGTTGTTTTATTCTCCTAACACTTCTGCAATACTATGAAAATATTTGGATTGTATACTTCTGTATGAAAGAGTATGTCACTACACCAATTGGTGTTAATACTATTTAGGCATACAATTAGTTGGTATTATACTGTTTGGCACACTTGAATTGAGTTCTCTCCTCCATGAGATGAAAGACAGCATACAAATTTCCTAAACCAAGCTCTTACATCTGTAGTTAATTCTGTATTCATAGCACATTTAACTTATACAGTATAACCCAAAAGGTTCAGCTGTGAAATGTTTCCAGTTTGATGAATTTAATTATCAAGTTGGCATGGTGGCCATCTAAAAGATCACATCTAAAATAAGTAGCCTATAAAATCTTGGGCTCCCAAATCACGTGTGCAACTGGCTAATTTCAAAAGCCCCCTGTTTAATTTCTGTTTAATGGAATACACTCCACTTCATTTTATTACTGCGTAAATTAGACTCTGTTAGCAGCACAGTCCTTGGAGAGTAAAGGTAACCTGAAGCTATTTGCTCTTGCGCTCCAGAGTGAAACACCTTAAAGCATATTAAAAGCAGGCAGGCACTGAGGCAGCTCACCCTGCAGGACCCCCTATCCGGTTTATTAAAATGCAAGAGGAGCTGCATATCAATGGACCTCGGAGATACATAAATCATCTATTAAACCAACAAGCTCAATAGTAGCTTGCTGTCTGCATCTCTCTCTCTCTCTCTCTCTCTCTCTCTTTCTCTCTCTCTCATACACATACATTTATATTCTGGTCCAAATATACCAACCTTGACACTTACATAGCTTATTCCACTTGAAAAATATAGATGCATTACAAGAGAGATCACATGCATATGCAATACCAAGGAGTCCTGCAGACAGGCAGACAGTATCCTCTTTCTTTCTCTCATTCTTTCAATCTATTTCTCTCTTGCTCTCTCACACAGAGCGAATGGACCAGGACAAATGATATGACTCCCTATAAGCTGGACCCCAGCAGCAGTTGGACGTGCCTTTGAAGTGGAGAGCTTGTGGAGTCCTGCTGCTTCAGCTCTGCCCACATCCTGGAGAAACCATCAGGGAACTTTACGGTGTGGGCAGACATGAAAACATTTTTCAGCAGCCTGGCCGAGCTCAGCAGAAATGAACCCCTACTGAGGAGATTTTCTCTGGGAAAGTGGCTGATCTAGGCTACATTAGCCACAGAGAGCTTTGTCAGTTCTAGATGACACAATATAAGAAACAGAAATGGTGCTTCTTGCTCTTGGTGTGAGGTGAGGATTGGTGTGTTGTTTACTAAAATGGAAGTATAAAACCTGACAGTGAAGAACATGTAGAAGAGAAATCATGCTGACGTTCAACTTTCATTGTAACACCTTGCTTAGGTGAGGCAATTTGTATATTTACAATGATCTATTTTAGAGGAAATACTGAGGCAGCTGTGAGGATGCTAGAATCAGAATCAGAACTGAGTTTATTGCCAAGTCCATCCATCCATCCTTAACTGTTCAAGCACCAACCACCAAAGCAAATTCCTTGTATGTGAGAAGTCCACACGTTCTCACATACAAGGAATTTGCTTTGGTGGTTGGTGCTTGAACAGTTAAGATAAAAGAATTTTAAAACTTGATAGAGACTGAGGGCAGCACAGTGGTGTAGTGGTTAGCGCTGTCGCCTCACAGCAAGAAGGTCCTGAGTTCAAGCCCAGCATCCGGGAAGGGCCTTTCTGCGTGGAGTTTGCATGTTCTCTCTGTGTCTGCGTGGGTTTCCTCCAGGTGCTCCGGTTTCCCTTACAGTCCAAAGACATGCAGGTTAGGCTAAATGGTGACTCTAAATTGACCGTAGGTGTGAGTGTGAATGGTTGTGTCTTTATGTGTCAGCCCTGCGATGACCTGGCGACTTATCCAGGGTGTACCTCACCTCTCGCCCATAATCAGCTGGGATAGGTTCCAGCTTGCCTGTGACCCTGTAGAACAGGATAAGTGGCTACAGATAATGGATGGATGACCTTTGCCAGTTGAACGTCAAGAAAAAGTTGCACCCTGCTGTCTTGAACAAAATGTTAAACTGATTGTAAATCATGAAAATTGACAGAGTTATAAGTGATTGAAAAAAAAGCCTGTTTTTCATGGGTCATTCCGGTTTGGTGATCCGGATCAGCACCAAAAGTCATAGCAACGTAAGTCAGCCCAGAGGTATTCTTCATCTGAAATTTGGTGATAATTGGTTGAAAAAACTAAGGGAGAAATACAACCCTGATTCCATAAAAGTTGGGACAAAGTACAAATTGTAAATAAAAATGGAATGCAATAATTTACAAATCTCAAAAACTGATATTGTATTCACAATAGAATATAGACAACATATCAAATTTCGAAAGTGAGACATTTTGAAATTTCATGCCAAATATTGGCTCATTTGAAATTTCATGACACCAACACATCTCAAAAAAGTTGGGACGGGGCAAAAAGAGGCTGGAAAAGTTAAAGGTACAAAAAAGGAACAGCTGGAGGACCAAATTGCAACTCATTAGGTCAATTGGCAATAGGTCATTAACATGACTGGGTATAAAAAGAGCATCTTGGAGTGGCAGCGGCCAGGGGCGTATCAAGCTTTCCAAAAGTGGGGGTGTTCTGGAATGAGGAAGCCATATCATTAGAAATCGGTTTATGGCTATATACACGCCCGGCGTGTACACTGTGATGTACTGTCAATGACCGATATGGAACTTTTTCATACCCATGGTCCATGGATGCAAATGAAAGGGAGGACAGCAGAAAGCCTATAAATCCAGTTGACTCCAGCCAAGTTCTGCATTTCATGCAGAGATCTATCATGTTGGGTTTTGGTGTTGTTACTGCCAGGGCTATGTAATTATTCAGTAAGTGAAGGCAAAAAGTATTGGGTGATAATTCTAGGTAACAGGACACTGTTCTATAACAGAGATGTCAGTATTGCTGCCTACACTGGTATACACTGATATAAACAAAACCAAAAACTTCACATAGCCCAAGAAGTCATACACAGTGTATAGATCATACACCATCATGCATAACAGTTAGGACTGGGATCGCTTTGTGTGAGCAGGAGGCATGGCTAATCAGTTCATGTTGGAGAAGCGCAGCATCCTGGAAGGACCTCTTTAGTATAGCATTCAAATAAGATGGGGCAGTTCCTGCTTGTAATGTCTTTAATTATTCAAACTCGTGTACAAAACTTGTTTGCATCATGCATTACATCAGGTTTAATGCATAAAATTTGAAAATGATGTAATAGATTACACATACAACAAACACTTAATGGCCAAATAACATTACTGTACAACAATTATTGAACATTCATTCGATTTGAAATGCCTTTAAATCTCAATTGAAAAACTCTTCTAAAAAGTGATAAGCAGTTAATAATGCATGAAAAGTAGACCTGGTACAAACACACACACACTCGTAATAAAAAACTTGCCTCAACTGACTTTACAACTAGTAACTACTACTATTTAACATCACTGTCAACAAATCCTGACAACCTTACTTTACCCTGACACACTATTTGTGTTTGAATCAACCAAATGTGTTTTTTCTTTGCTCCTTATAAGAAACAAATTGTTGAGCAATCATTTGTCTGTCCACCAGGTCAAGTTTGTTCTTCTGAACATGACACACAGCTACACTATGTGTTAATGTCCTATGGAAATTAACACAATCTTTTAGGGCATGGCACCTGGGACAACTGTTTGAACGACGGCATCGTAAGCGCTTTGAGAAGGGTCTGTCTGCAGAGCCGCAGAGCCAGGCACAGTAAGCACCGCATGCGACGTCAAACCTGGAACGGTGAATCAAGAGCGGTAAAACTGGTGTTAGCTCTGCAGCTCTGCAGACAGATACTGTAACTGTATTATTGAGCGCTTTCGGCACGCTGCGCAAACTGGCTATTATATTCACGCAACTGCTGATTGATCGGGTGAGAAAAACTGCTTTGAGTCCGTTGCATGGCCGTTTTTTGTCTAACGTTATGGCAATAGTTTACTTCCTTGTTACACATTTTATAGTAGCTGTATAATTTTCATAATGATGTCATTTTAATCTGACAAAAGTGCGGGGGATGAAATTGTGTTTCAACAAAAGTGGGGGGGATGAAACGTATGCATCCCCCGCGGGTGATACACCCCTGGCAGCGGCTCTCAGAAGTAAAGATGGGAAGAGGATCACCAATCCCCCTAATTCTGCGCCGACAAATAGTGGAGCAATATCAGAAAGGAGTTTGACAGTGTAAAATTGCAAAAAGTTTGAACATATCATCATCTACAGTGCATAATATCATCAAAAGATTCAGAGAATCTGGAAGGATCTCTGTGCATAAGGGTCAAGGTCGGAAAACCATACTGGGTGCCCGTGATCTTCGGGCCCTTAGACGGCACTGCATCACATACAGGCATGCTTCTGTATTGGAAATCACAAAATGGGCTCAGGAATATTTCCAGAGAACATTATCTGTGAACACAATTCACCGTGCCATCCACCGTTGCCAGCTAAAACTCTATAGTTCAAAGAAAAAGCCATATCTAAACATGATCCAGAAGCGCAGACATCTTCTCTGGGCCAAGGCTCATTTAAAATGGACTGTGGCAAAGTGGAAAACTGTTCTGTGATCAGACGAATCAAAATTTGAAGTTCTTGATGGAAATCAGGGATGCAGTGTCATTCGGACTAAAGAGGAGAAGGACGACCCAAGTTGTTATCAGCGCTCAGTTCAGAAGCCTGCATTTCTGATGGCATGGGGTTGCATTAGTGCGTGTGGCATGGGCAGCTTACACATCTGGAAAGACACCATCAATGCTGAAAAGTATATCCAGGTTCTAGAGCAACATATGCTCCCATCCAGACGACGTCTCTTTCAGGGAAGACCTTGCATTTTCCAACATGACAATGCCAAACCACATACTGCATCAATTACAGCATCATGGCTGCGTAGAAGGAGGGTCCGGGTACTGAACTGGCCAGCCTGCAGTCCAGATCTTTCACCCATAGAAAACATTTGGCGCATCATAAAATGTAAGATACGCCAAAAAAGACCTAAGACAGTTGAGCAACTAGAATCTTACATTAGACAAGAATGGGTTAACATTCCTATCCCTAAACTTGAGCAACTCGTCTCCTCAGTCCCCAGACGTTTACAGACTGTTGTAAAGAGAAAAGGGGATGTCTCACAGTGGTAAACATGGCCTTGTCCCAACTTTTTTGACATGTGTTGTTGTCATGAAATTTAAAATCACCTAATTTTTCTCTTTAAATGATGATACATTTTCTCAGTTTAAATATTTGATAAGTCATCTATGTTCTATTCTGAATAAAATATGGAATTTTGAAACTTCCACATCCTTGCATTCCGTTTTTATTTACAATTTGTACTTTGTCCCAACTTTTTTGGAATCGGGGTTGTAGCATCCTAAAAAAAACTTTCGGAGAATAATAATAATAATAATAATAATAATAATAATAAAGTAGAAACATCCTGAGTGAGAGTAACAACTTGTGCTACCATATGGTGACTGGGAAGTGCAAGACAAAATTACATTAGCAAAACACTTTTACCAAGGACAAAACAAATTTACAACTTAGAAAACAAATTGACAAGATGCAAAACACTTTTACTAGTGCTGAGACAAATTTACAAGTGGCGGAACACTTTTACCAGTCCTGAAACAAATTTACAAATGAAAATCTTCACAGAAGGTGAATGTACCAAATGCTGCAAGAGACCCAGAAGTGATAGAGTGAGCAGTCAATTCATGTTGTCTTCTATGGAGTTTATGGTGATGGAACGTCAACTGTGACTGAATTATATTTTGCCCTTTTTGTGGAAAACACTTAAACTGCTTAACATGGTTCGTGTGGACGGTCTCTAGAATTTTTAAAGGACATGGACCAGACAGAAGGACCAAGCGCATTCCGTTGTCTGTGTCCGAAATCACTCACTGATTCACTACTCCTACTCACTATATACGGCATTCTATATAGAGGACTATATAGTGAGTAGTGAGTGATTTCAGACACAGGGAACATGAATTGACTGCTCACTCTATCGCTTCCCAGCCACTGTACTTCCGAGATGTGGTACGTTCCCCTTGCATGAAGATTTTCATTTGTAAATTTGCTTTGGGACTAGTAAAAGTGTTCCACCACTTGTAAATTTGTCTCAGTACTCGTAAGTGTTTTGTGTCTTGTCACTTTGTTTTCCAAGTTGTAAATTTGTTTTGTCCTTGGTAAAAGTGTTATGCTAATGTAATTAAATCTAAAATAGGGCGGCACAGTGGTACAGTGGTTAGCACTGTTGCCTCACAGCAAGAAGGTTCTGGGTTCAAGCCCAGTGGCCGACAGGGGCCTCTCTGTGTGGAGTTTGCATGTTCTCCCCATGTCTGCTTGGGTTTCTTCTGGGTGTTCCGGTTTCCCCCACAGTCCAAAGACATGCAGGTTAGGTTAATTGGTGACTCTAAATTGACCGTAGGTGTGAACATGAGTGTGAATGGTTGTTTGTCTCTATGTGTCAGCCCTACAATGATCTGGTGACTTGTCCAGGGTGTACCCCGCCTCTCACCCATAGTAAGCTGGGATAGGCTCCAGCTTGCCCACGACCCTGTACAGGATAAGTGGTCATGGATGGATGGATGGATCTAAAATGTACAAATTTGAAAAGTGGACATATTTAAGTGGTATGTACATGGGTTGTTTAGAAGTCCAAGCTGAACGGTATGTCCCAGAATGTGCAAAAACAGGTCACAGGATGAAGATGAACAAGAGTCGACATGAATGTATGAGAAGAGTAGTATATGTGCAATGGGTTAAATAAATAGCCAAGCTGTACAGTGTGTGCTGGAATGTACAATAAAAGTTCACAGAATGAAGATGCATGACATGACCATGAAATGTACAAAATGGCAGTTCAGATAGATTAGATCAGATTAGATCAGATAAAACTTTATTGATCTCTTCGGGCGGGTTCCCTCAGGGAAATTAAGATTCCGGTAGCATCATTACAGATAAACAGAGAAAAGATGTAATGACTCGATGCAAGTTGTCAACAAATTCTATAACTTGGTTCATGAAACGAGCTTACAAAATACTTTCAATGTGAATATTTATTGTGTGATGGTGCAAAGTGAGAGAGAGAGAGAGAGAGAGAGAGAGAGAGAGAGAGAGAGAATAGCCCTTAGGGCAGAGTCTTTAGTCCAAACACTGCATAAGCAGTATAACCAAAACCGCGCACCGCCTGTGCGCTTTCCAAAAAACAAAAACAATCCTGCCAGCAAAAATAGGGGGAAAAAAAAGGAGCGATCTCACCTCTTCAGATGTTGGTTTAAGTCCGACAGTACATTCTTCAAAAAGGGCGTAGAAGAAAAAAGTAATCCATCAACATGTAGCATTCAATTTATTTCGGACCATTAAAGAATTCTGGAGGATATCAGAATGTTGGCTCACCAGCTTCCATCTACCCCCATTCATTCCTCTTTCCGCCTCTCCATTCAAAAAACGAGCACGTGATTTAAAGGGACTGTATCCATAGGATAGGGAGTGAGAAGGTGTGTGTGTGTGACAGTGACAGGGTGAGTGACAGGGAAGAACCTTATAGACTTCCTAGGCTCATGCTCACCCTGAATTTCTCTTAAAGTGAAGGCAGAAGAACGTTCAGCGCCTGGCCAGGCTTTCTATGTATTAATTTACATAGACGTTTTAATATGAAATATAAATAAGTGTCTTAGACAATAGATACTATTTTATGCTACTGATTAATAATCAAAACTTTATGTGGCTGATGCTACAAAGAAATAGAGAAAACTTCTAGATAAATTAAAATAAATTAAGTAAACTGGAACTGAAAGTGTGAGGTGAGAGTCAGTGGTTGTGGTTGTCTCTGACCTTACTGATGGGGCCAGCTGCAGTAGGGAAAAAGCAGGCCTTATGGCATGAGGTTTTGGTTCTAATGGACCGCAACCTCTTACCAGAGGGGAGTGATTCAAAAAGTTTGTGTCCGGGATATGAGGGGTCACCCACAATCCTTTCTGTTCTCCTCAGGGTCCTGCACTCATACAGGTCCAGCAATATCTTTTAGAGTTGTGTAAATAACAAATCACAAAAAAAGATTTGTTTTAGAGTTAAAATGTCTTCCCAGCCCTTAACCAGAAAAATGTATAGTATGTCATTCAGTGCTGTTGGAATTGGGCTCGCACAAAGTAGCATGCTTTTCCTCTGTCCTGAATATAAGCACTGATTTCAGTGACTGAGCAACTCTTCATGACAGTAATACTCAAGCTACTTATTGTATAGCTCATGAGCTGTGAGAAACTAAAAGGTCATCTCTATCAGACTTTTGGCTTGCACTTTATTTAACACTGCTGTAAGTAGCTAGTGTATTATGAGGTAATTGGAAGTTATTTCTGGCACATATTGGATTTTAATATACATATAATAACTTTTGTGAAAATGACCAGGTCTGTACTGCAGCATTTAGGGCCACAACGTAAAATTAATAAAGGGAAAGGTAATAAGGTAGTCGCTACAAATAATATTTGCTGAACACACTGCAAAATGAATGTATCAATGCAAGGTAATGAAGGTAGAAAAACATGCACTATAATTAAGAACTAACCATAATTACTGAGTAAACATAGTTACAAACTGTGCAGCTCCTCCCATTTCTACAGGAAAAACTGAAACGTTGCCTTACTGTTTAATCAGTATTTTTCTCATTCTTTTTTTTTCTTTTTTCTTTGTTTTTTTGCACATGGCAAATTACAATGAATATTTACATTTGTACTGTCCATTAAAGGTTTCTATTGTGTGTGTGTGTGTGTGTGTGTGTGTGTATATATATATATATATCTCAGCTGGATAGTACAGTGGTAAGGCTCACTGACTACAACGCAGGAGATCGGGGTTCGAATCCCAGTCGGGGCAAAACATCATCCAGTAAGGGTCCTTAGGCAAAAACCCTTCATGATATATCAGCCTACCTCAGGAATGAGTGAAAACATAACTGATAGAGTCATACCGGCTCAGACGTCGCCCGGGTCAACAAGGTCTGCGTCAGTTGCTAGGGAACCAGGGCAAACTGATGAGAAATGGGCTACTGGAACAAGACATCGATGGACGAGGACAGAAAATACGGATTTGCTGGAATGCTACTATACAAGCAATCCCAGAGAGAGGGGATACATGCAGAGAATGTGGGACCATTGGATACTTCGAAACCCACAATCAAGGCTAACAAAGAAACAGCTATTAGCCCAGTGTTCCAACATCCATAATCGAAATCTGCTATCACAACTAGAGATTAATGAAATACAAC
Source organism: Neoarius graeffei (assembly GCF_027579695.1). Lineage (NCBI taxonomy): Eukaryota > Metazoa > Chordata > Actinopteri > Siluriformes > Ariidae > Neoarius > Neoarius graeffei. The sequence goes on along the minus strand of NC_083574.1, from coordinate 37,473,168 downwards.
AACGATGCTACGGCAAGGGGGAGCCAGGAAGACAGGTCAGCGGGGAGATGTCATCATCCCCACAACCAGAGATTGGGTACCAAGCCCCAACAGCTAACAGCCTCAACACAAGAGCTGCTGACCTGAGAAGGAAGATCGTGACCCAACTGGAAACCTGGAGCTCCCGACGAATACCGAAGCTGAGTTGCCAAGTACCTTCAGAAGATCTACTAGTAGATGTGAATGCTGCTCTGAAGACAATCTCCACAAGAACCATCACTGAGACCAACAAGCTGATACACAGTACAGCAACAGTAATCATGGAGATGCTTGGACACAAGGTGGGCTCGGGACAGAACAAACAGTATCCACCATGGAAGAGACGATTAGAGGCCAAGATAAAGGCAGCAAGGAGAGAAGTTAGCCAGCTAGCTGAACTACAGAAAGGGAACATGGTGAATAAAGGGGCGCCCAGGAAGTACAACTCACTCTCCATACCAGAGGCACTCGAAACTGCCAAACAGCGACTAACAGCTCTGGCCACCCGGTTGAGGAGATACACCAAGGAAGGAGAGGCCAGGAGAATAAACAAGCTGTTCTCCACTGAACCAGCCAAGGTGTACTCTCAATGGCAGGGGAACAACAACCGGTCAGACCCACCAAGAGCTGAGGTGGAAAAATACTGGAAAGACATATGGGAAAGAAAGGCATCACACAACACCGATGCCCAATGGTTAGTGGACCTAAGAGCTGACCACAGCAACCTCCCAGAACAAGAACCAGTAACCATCTCAATGGCAGACGTCCAAGAAAGAGTGTCAAAGATGAAGAGCTGGACAGCACCAGGCCCCGATATGATCCATACGTACTGGCTGAAGAAGCTAACTGCACTCCATGAACGCCTAGCAGCACAGATGAACCAGCTGCTGAGGGATGGAACACACCCAGAATGGCTAACCCAAGGCAGGACAGTCCTAATCATGAAGGACCCCCAGAAGGGACCCATCCCATCCAACTACCGGCCAATTACCTGTCTCTGCACAACATGGAAGGCCCTGTCAGGCATCATTGCGGCAAAAATGAGTAAGCATGTGGCTCAATACATGAGCGAGGCACAGAAAGGAATTGGCAGTAACACCAGAGGAGCCAAGCACCAGCTACTGGCCGATAGAACAGTCGCCCGAGACTGTAAGAAGAGACAGACCAACCTGTGCACTGCCTGGATTGACTACAAGAAAGCCTACGACTCAATGCCACACACATGGATACTGGAATGTCTGGAACTGTATAAGATCAACAGGAACCTAAGGACCTTCATACAGAACTCAATGGAAATGTGGAAGACAACCCTAGAGGCCAACTCAAAACCCATTGCCCAAGTCAACATCAAGTGCGGCATATACCAAGGAGATGCGCTATCACCACTGCTGTTCTGCATAGGCCTGAACCCCCTCAGTCAGATCATCACGAAGAGCGGCTACGGGTACCGATTCCGTAGTGGGGCAACAATCAGCCACCTGCTCTACATGGATGACATCAAGCTGTATGCCAGGAACGAGCGAGAAATAGACTCGCTGATCCACACCACCCGGATCTACAGCGATGACATAGGGATGTCATTCGGATTGGACAAGTGTGGCCGGATGGTCTCAAAGAGAGGCAAGATGATCCGGACTGAAGGGATTGACCTACCAGAGGGCAACATAGGTGATATCCAAGACAGCTACAAGTACCTTGGCATCCCACAGGCTAATGGAAACCATGAAGAGGCCACAAGGAAGTCAACCACAGCCAAATACCTCCAGAGAGTAAGGCAGGTCCTGAAAAGTCAGCTGAATGGTAAAAACAAGGTCCGAGCCATCAACATGTACGCACTACCAGTCATCAGATACCCCGCTGGTATCATAAACTGGCCAAAGGAGGAGATAGAAGCCACAGATATCAAGACTAGAAAGCTCCTCACCATGCATGGAGGGTTCCACCCCAAGTCCAGCACCCTGAGACTATACACTAAGCGGAAAGAGGGAGGCCGAGGGCTAGTGAGCATCAAGACCACGGTCCAGGATGAAACATCGAAAATCCGAGAATACATCAGAAAGATGGCCCCAAAGGATGAACTGCTAAGTGAATGTCTCAGGCAGCAGAACCCTGATGAGAGTGCAGAGGAGGAGGAGGAACAGACAACCTGGAGAGACAAACCCCTACATGGCATGTACCACCGTCAGATAGAGGAAGTGGCTGATATCAAGAAATCCTACCAGTGGCTGGATAATGCAGGACTGACAGACAGCACAGAGGCACTAATCATGGCAGCACAAGAACAGGCCATAAGCACAAGAGCCATAGAGGCCAGGATCTACCAGAGTAGATCAGACCCAAGATGCAGACTGTGCAAAGAAGCCCCTGAAACAGTCCAGCACATAGTAGCAGGGTGTAAGATGCTAGCTGGATCAGCGTACATGGAGAGGCACAACCAAGTGGCTGGGATAGTATACAGGAACATCTGCAACCAGTATGGAATAGAAGTACCCAAGTCCCAATGGGCCATACCAAAGAAGGTGGCTGAGAACAACAGGGCCAAGATTCTGTGGGACTTCAGCTTCCAGACTGACAAACAGATCCTGGCTAAACAACCGGACATAGTGGTGGTGGACAAAGAGCAGAAGAGAGTGGTGGTGATAGATGTGGCGATCCCAGCTGATGCCAACATCAGGAAGAAGGAACATGAGAAACTTGAGAAGTATCAAGGGTTGAAAGAGCAGCTGGAACGGATGTGGAAGGTCAAGGGTTGCGTGGTCCCCGTGGTAGTGGGGGCACTTGGGGCAGTAACCCCCAAACTGGGAGAGTGGCTCCAGCAAATCCCAGGAACAACATCTGAAGCCTCAGTCCAGAAGAGCGCAGTCCTAGGAACATCGAAGATACTGCGCAGAACCCTCAAACTCCCAGGCCTCTGGTAGAGGACCCGAGCTTGAGGATGACATGGATACCACCCCCCCGCCGGGGGTGAGAAGGAGATTTTTTTTATATATATATATATATATATATATATATATATATATATGAGTGATTCCACGCTTATGGGTACTGAAATGGGGACATGAATTTATTTTTAAAAATTCACCTAAAACCATTTCTTTTTTTACCATCAGGTCACAAAACATGTGTTAGGACTAGGACTGTTTTGGCCTCTAGAGGCCGCTGTTATTTCCTTTTCATGTCGTGTTTATTTTGGCCTCTAGAGGCCGCCACTGTTCCTGTGTCTTGTGTTTGTGTTAATTGCCTAATTATCTTCACCTGTGTCCTTAATTAGTTTGTCTATTTATACCCCTGAGTTCAGTCCTCTTGTCACGGAGTCTTTGTGCTGTTATGTTTATCTCCAGTTTCCTTTGTACTGTGTTTTTTGATCTTCTTAGCTTTTGTATTTTTGCACTTTGCTTTTCTTTTGGATTATACTCTTTGGTTTTTTTTTTGTCTTTTGTTTTGCCCTGTATATAGTGTATATAGTTTAAATAAACCTTTTGATTCTTTTTCTACTTCCGCCTCACGCCTCTGCATTTGAGTCATCCCCCTGGTGGCCTAGTGGGGGTTTGCTGGATTATCACACCAACGAACCAGGTTCGAATCCCAGCAAAACCCTAACAGAAAGACTCCGTCATGACCGACTCAGCAGAGGCTGCTTCAACTGTCTACCCGGCCAACCTTCAGGGAATTATGGCAGCTTTGACACGCTTCGGAGCGACCATGGACGCTCATGGACGTACGCTCACCAGCCAACGTGAGGCCCTCGCTCGCCACGAGGAACTGCTTCAGCAAATTGGGAAAACCCTGGCACAGCTGACATCTCTGCCTGCATCTCCTGATCCAGTTCCTGCTCCTGATCCAGCTCCCACTCCTGCTCCAGTGCCTCCTGCAATGCTGCCTTCTTCACCTCGCGAACCCAGCCTTCCTGCACCACAGAGGTATGACGGCAAGCACAGTGAGTGCCGAGAGTTCCTTACCCAGTGTCAACTCACCTTTGAGCTTCAGCCTACCACCTACACTACGGATCGCCGCAAGATTGCCTTTGTGATCACCTTATTAGCTGGTAAGGCGCGAGCCTGGGCTACTGCTATCTGGCAAAGACAGGGACCTGAGTGCTTTGATTTCCAGCTGTTTTCTGAAGAGATGCTTCGGGTCTTCGATCAGGCAGACATCAGTACCGACGCAGCCCGAAAGCTCATGTCCATCCGGCAAGGAGGAAGCGTCGCAGATTACGCCATCTCGTTCCGAACACTCGCAGCAGTAAGTGGATGGAACGAGACTGCCCTGGTGTCAGCCTTCCACCATGGTCTGTCTGACCCCATCAAGGACGGTCTGGCCTCTATTGGATGCCCAAGTGACCTCGAAACCCTCATCTCACATGCTATTCGTCTGGACAACAGGATGAGAGAACGCCACCAAGCCTTGAGCCCCCCCAGCCTCCCTACCTCTACCTGGAGACCGTCTACCTCCTTCAGTGACTGTCCAGAACCCATGCAAGTGGGTCGTACTCGCCTCTCCGCATCTGAGAGGGAGCGCAGAAGGAGGGACAAGTGCTGCATCTACTGTGGCAAGCCTGGTCACTTCCGAGCATCATGTCCCGAACTCTTGGGAAAAGGACCGCCCCGTCCAGCCGAGGGAGGGTTGTGACGGGGCCTACCCTCTCTCCCGGACTCCCTGGCCAAGGAATCTACATCCCGGTCTCCATCTCCTGGGGTGAGTCTGTCCACTCTTGTCAAGCTTTGATAGACTCAGGGGCGGCTGGGAACTTTATGGATATTCACTTCGCCCAAAGCATCAATATTCCGACTGCACCTCTTGAAGTCCCACTGTCTGTGTCTGCCCTCGATGGCCAAGCGTTAGGTGATGGAAGAGTCACCCAAGTTACTTCTCCAGTTTTCCTCCAGTCTCAAGGTCACAAGGAAGAAATATCCCTGCACCTGATTCCTTCACCTGAGTTCCCAGTTATTCTAGGCCTTCCTTGGCTTACTCGCCACAACCCTCGCATAGACTGGGTAACAAGCCAGGTTGTGGAATGGGGCCCTGCATGCCATGCCTCTTGTCTGCTCTCTAGCTCTCCTGTGTCTCCTGCCGAGCCCCCTGATCTCACCGAGTTATCTCAAGTTCCCACAGAGTACTGGGATCTCAAGGAGGTATTCAGCAAGAGCAGGGCCGCCGTTCTTCCTCCGCACCGGGCCTACGACTGTGCCATCGACTTGCTCCCTGGGACTACCCCTCCTCGTGGCAGACTGTTTTCACTCTCTCAGCCAGAACGCAAGGCCATGGAGGAATACCTCAAAGATGCCCTGGTCTCTGGGTTTATTCGACCCTCCACTTCACCTGCTGGAGCCGGCTTCTTCTTTGTCGGCAAGAAGGATGGGGGGCTCCGACCATGTATTGATTACAGGGGCCTGAATAAGATCACTGTGCGCAACCGATATCCCCTTCCGCTGATGTCCACAGCTTTCGACCTGCTCCAAGGCGCCACCGTCTTCACCAAGTTGGACCTACGGAACGCATACCACCTCATCCGTATCCGACAGGGAGACGAGTGGAAGACTGCCTTTAACACCCCGTCTGGGCACTACGAATACCAGGTGATGCCCTTCGGACTCACCAACGCACCAGCTGTTTTTCAGGCCCTAATCAACGACGTCTTAAGGGACATGATTAACCTATACGTTTTTGTCTACCTCGACGACATCCTTATCTTTTCCAAGACCGTGCAGGAGCACCGCCACCATGTCCGCCAGGTTCTCCAGAGGCTGCTACAGAACAATCTGTTCGCCAAGGCCCAGAAATGCGAATTTCATGTTCCCGAGGTCTCCTTTCTGGGATTTATTGTACGGACAGGCCAACTCCAAATGGACCCTGCCAAGACCCTGGCCGTCCGGGATTGGCCTACTCCCAAGTCCGTTAAGGAGGTTCAGCGGTTCTTAGGATTCGCTAACTTCTACCGCAAGTTCATCAGGAACTTCAGTTCTGTGGCAGCACCCATGTCAGACCTCACCAAAGGGACAGGTGGATCTTATGGCTGGTCTCCTCAGGCAGAAAAGGCGTTCAAAGACCTCAAGGACCGCTTCTGCACGGCACCCATTCTGGTTCTCCCGGACACCTCCCAACCATTCATCGTGGAGGTGGACGCCTCGGACAGTGGTGTCGGCGCGGTGCTCTCTCAACGTTCGGAAGGAAAGCTGCACCCCTGCGCTTACTTCTCCCACCGCCTGAGTCCTGCTGAGTCCCGGTACGATGTGGGGGATCGAGAACTGCTAGCGGTCAAACTGGCCCTTGAGGAGTGGAGGCACTGGCTGGAGGGAGCACAACATCCATTCCTGGTTTGGACTGACCACAAGAACCTGGAGTACCTCCAGCAAGCCAAGAGACTGAACCCTCGACAGGCTAGGTGGGCCCTGTTTTTCAGTCGGTTTGACTTCACCCTCTCATACCGCCCCGGCTCCAAGAACACCAAACCTGACGCACTGTCCAGACTGTTCTCTGCCACTAACAGGGAGAATGAAGTCGGGCCTATTATCCCTGTGTCCCGGATTGTGGCCCCTGTCCGCTGGGGTATTGAGGAGGCTGTCCGACGAGCCCAACGCCAGGACCCCGGTCCTGGGACGGGGCCACCAGGCCTCTTGTACGTCCCACATCAAGCCCGGGCCAAGGTTCTCCAGTGGGGTCACTCTTCCCCTCTCACCGCCCACCCGGGAGCTCGGAGGACCCTGGACTTCCTGAAAAGACGCTTCTGGTGGCCTAACATGGAGAAGGAAGTAAGGTCATTTGTCCTGTCCTGTGAGGTTTGCACCAGAACCAAGAACCCACGACAGCGTCCCCAGGGTCTCCTGCATCCTCTGACCATTCCCCGGCGTCCCTGGTCCCACGTGGCAGTCGACTTTATCACGGGTCTCCCTGAGTCACAAGGTAACACGGTCATTTTGGTCTTAGTTGACAGATTCTCCAAGGCCTGCCGCTTCATACCACTGTGCAAACTCCCCTCTGCTCTTGAAACTGCGAAACTTTTGTTTAATCATGTCTTCCGAGTCTTTGGTCTTCCACAGGACATCGTCTCAGACCGAGGGCCCCAGTTCTCCTCCCGAGTGTGGCACGGGTTCTGCAAGGTCATCGGAGCCACTGCCAGCCTCTCCTCTGGGTTTCACCCACAGTCCAATGGTCAGACGGAGAGGCTCAACCAGGACCTGGAAACCACCCTGCGAGGCCTGGCTATGGATAACCCGACATCGTGGAGCACCTGGCTGCCATGGGCGGAGTACGCCCACAACACCCTGCAGTCATCGGCCACCAAGCTGTCGCCATTCCAGTGCCAATTCGGGTTCCAGCCACCTCTGTTCCCGGACCAGGAGGAGGACGCGGGGGTGCCCTCGGTCAACCAATATGTGAGACGGTGTCGCAAGACCTGGAGCAAGGTCAGGAAGACCCTCATACAGACCTCCAGAACCAACCAGACTCAGGCCAACCGCCATAGAAGACCTGCACACGCTTTCCGCCCTGGGCAGCGTGTTTGGCTGTCCACTAAGGACCTTCCACTGCGGGTGGAGAACCGCAAGCTTGCTCCTCGCTACATTGGCCCCTTCAAGGTGGTGCGCAGGGTGAACCCTGTCTCCTACCGGCTCCAGTTGCCCCGGACTCTGAGGATCAACCCCACTTTCCATGTTTCCCTGTTACGGCCCGTACTGACGTCTACGTATGCCCCTGCCCCTAGGAACCCCCCACCCCCCCGCATCTTCCAGGGGCAGACTGTGTTCACTGTGAATCGCCTGCTTGACTCCCGCCGGGTCCGCGGCGGGTTGCAATACCTGGTGGACTGGGAGGGCTATGGTCCTGAGGAGCGCTGCTGGGTTCCTGCTCGGGATGTCCTTGATAAAGAACTATGTCGGGACTTCCATTCGGCCCATCCGGATCGCCCTGGGAACGTCAGGAGACGCTCCTAGAGGGGGGGGTCCTGTTAGGACTAGGACTGTTTTGGCCTCTAGAGGCCGCTGTTATTTCCTTTTCATGTCGTGTTTATTTTGGCCTCTAGAGGCCGCCACTGTTCCTGTGTCTTGTGTTTGTGTTAATTGCCTAATTATCTTCACCTGTGTCCTTAATTAGTTTGTCTATTTATACCCCTGAGTTCAGTCCTCTTGTCACGGAGTCTTTGTGCTGTTATGTTTATCTCCAGTTTCCTTTGTACTGTGTTTTTTGATCTTCTTAGCTTTTGTATTTTTGCACTTTGCTTTTCTTTTGGATTATACTCTTTGGTTTTTTTTTTGTCTTTTGTTTTGCCCTGTATATAGTGTATATAGTTTAAATAAACCTTTTGATTCTTTTTCTACTTCCGCCTCACGCCTCTGCATTTGAGTCATCCCCCTGGTGGCCTAGTGGGGGTTTGCTGGATTATCACACCAACGAACCAGGTTCGAATCCCAGCAAAACCCTAACAACATGTAATCTTTAATGAATGATATGTTAAAAGATAACTTTAATTTTCTGAGATGTAATAAAAACATATTTATATGCCAAAGTCAGAACGTAACAGAAGTGTTGTGGACATATATATTCTCAATTTTAACAATGTAGAATTACTTTTTGAAACATAGGAAGGTGATGTTTTAGCAAATATAATTAATAAACATGTGTAGTAGAATAAACATACACATTCTTTCAATAAGATTAACATGGTATATAGCTAGATAGTAATTAATTTGTAACAGACGCGAGATGGACAATCGTAACAGAAGTAATGTAAGAGACATCATTTTGGAACCTATAGGCTTGACTTTGGCATATAAATAAGTTTTTATTACATCTCAGAAAATTAAAGTTATCTTTTAACATATCATTCATTAAAGATTACATGTTTTGTGACCTGATGGTAAAAAAAAGAAATGGTTTTAGGTGAATTTTTAAAAATAAGTTCATGTCCCCATTTCAGTACCCATAAGCGTGGAATCACTCATATATATATAATATATATATCTCAGAGGTGGACAAAGTACCCAACTTCATTACTTAAGTCAAAGTACAGATCCCACTGGTCAAATGTTACTCCGATACAAGTGAAAGTTGTACAGTCAAATTTTTACTTAAGTTAAAGTGCTGAAGTACTTGCTTTTAAAAATACTTAAGTATTAAAAGTACATTTTCTGTCAACGCATTGTTGTATTATTGACACAACTCTTACAAAACCTAATGCCTCTGAAGCAACCTACTGGATTATTTTGTGAATTCACAAAATGAACGCATGCTGTGCCATCATGGTGGTTTAACGTTAAGCTAGGTAGTTAGTGAAACTCCACCTGACATGCTAGCAAACTCTTTTCAAACTCAAAATCATATTGGGTAGCTAACACTACAAGAAAAGAGAGATTTCTGCGTTGTCTATTTGGCAAGATTATGCTAAAACATATTTCTGAAAGGACTTCAGATAAGTTAACGTTATTCATGTTAGTGTAACTCCGTGTTTACATGCTAACTAAAAGTGTCCAAGTTAACTAGCTATGTGTTAACGTTTGTCATGGACAAGGCTACGGCAACTTGGCAGGCGAATCCATAGAAAGTCATTTGATTAACCAAACTGTGCAGTTATTGCAATGTTATCGCTAGCTCTAAAAGCACAGACAACTTCATTGCAAGCTTTCTCTTGGAATAAAATGTTTACATACCTCAATGTGCTTCCGCAGTTTGGACAGCGAGTTTTTGTAGGCCATGATGTGGTTCGTTTTAGGTAAACAAAGCAAACATTTAAAATGAAATGAATCTTTAATCCTTTCAGAAAACTGAAACATGGGTTCAAGGTAAAGCCATGAGTGCGTGCATTCCCCAGAAGAACCATTCTGCCATCAGCTGATCATGTTCAAATAACACAGCTGAGAAATCACTGAACCTGATTTTATTCAGTCTATGGATGTGACGTGACCCTAGTGATTACTGATAGACTGTCTCAGTGTCACCTGTGAAAAAAACAATCGAGTTTTAGAAAAGAAAAGAAAAAACACCCACTTTGAAAGCTGCTTCATAGTAACGAGTAACGAGGACCTTCACAGAAACATAGTGGAGTAAAAAGTACGATATTTGTCTTTGAAATGTAATGAACTTAAAGTCATAAGTTTCCAAAAAAAATAATACTTAAAGTACAGATACTCAAAAAGTGTACTTAAGTACAGTACTCAAGTAAATGTACTTCATTACCGTCCACCTCTGATATATATATATATATATATATATATATATATATATATATATAGAGAGAGAGAGAGAGAGAGAGAGAGAGAGAGAGAGAGAGAGTATTTTCTTGATCAACTTGGTGAAAAAAAAATTCCTTTAGGACCAATATGGAGTAAGTCTAGCACTATAAGTACATGTGAATGGTATCAGATATATGATACCATAATTTGGCGTGTCACCACAAAATTGTTCAAAAAATGAAAAGTTGGGGGGCAGATATTGTAAATCTACAGTTAAGGCCTGGTCCAGTACCGATAACTATATCATGATAACTATAAATAAATTGGTCCCCTGCAGTTTATGTGGTCAGTGGTCACACCAGACCGATATCGATACCTCTAACCCAGGCCTGGGTTTATCAGCATCGGTGAGATTGCTTCTGGAGCTATTTTTCCAGACCTGGACCTGATCCGATAAAACATCTGACCAATCAGGTAATTGTTTATGTGGCAGGACCAACCGATATTATTGTCAGGATTATAGTTGTGGTGTGACTGCTCCAGACTGGAACTAAATTCAGGCATAGGTATAGTCATAGTTGTAGTTATAGGTATAGTTATAGTTATCTGTGTTGTGGGACCAGGCCCTTAATTATATTTAAAATGATGGGTCATTTGTTAAATTTGGTGGTGCCAATCCAGAGAAATTAGCAAAAATATTTAAGGTATTATCAGCTTCACAGAAAATCAAGTTTGGAGAAAATCAGCTGTAAACTTTGTGATGTGGAAACTGAAATTAATGCATAGCCCATGTTTGTTTGGCCTACAAAGTCATATTTATAGGTTGTTTTACAGTATAATATTTTGGTGACAGATAGACTTTAGATTAAGGAATGGTTTTATAACAAAATTAGAAAATGATATTGGGGGGTTATGCACTCTCATTTCAAATCATTATGTTTCACAATCAACTTTTGCTACACTTGACTCATTTTGTGGTGACATGCCCCATTTGATGGATATGAAAATAATTTATAATACATTCTTTGGGAAATTAAATGAACTATTCAATGTGGTCAATCACACTGAAAGACAACCTTTGACACTTATTAATTCCAGTATATCTAAAATATTTCCAGAATATTCTCTCATATAGCTAGTTATCTGACTTTGATTCACCAGCAGAAATTTGTCTTCATTTGCTCGCTAAATCAAACATCTTCATACAATAGTCCTGTTACATCTGAATAGATTTTTATGAAATAAATGTTTTTGAAAGTAGGCTATTGCTAAATACACTTAGGACACATTTGCAGCCTAGCTTATTTGTGAAAGAGTAAAGATGCTAGTCATGTCCGTAATTAAGCAAAGAGTTGAGTTAAATGAAATGGATACGTCAGAAGAAGATCACTGGCTTACGTTGGACCAACAACCTACAATAACATCCCATCAACAGGATCACAACCACCAACCTCAGCAAGTTTAAACAGCTTATATATGAACACTTCCTGCAACAAATATGCTAAACACTGACTAAAAACATCACATATTATGAGGAACGTATTGTGGAAATATTTGAGCTATGTGAATTTTTGTTTGTTTGTTTATGTATGGCAATAGCAGGGAAACTGCGTGTGTCATACTGAATAGAATTTGGCCTGTGGTGGAACAGTACTTGCCAGAAGCTCAATGCGCATTTAGAGAAGGCAAATCAACAAACGACATGATGTTCGCTCTTCATCAGCTTATTAAGAAATGCTGCGAACAACACCAAGAATTGCACATCATATTTGTGGATTTGGTTAAGGCATTTGATACAGTAAATAGGGACATCTTGTGGAGCCTCCTACTGAAAATTGGCATACCCAATAAACTGGTCAACATCATCAAAAGCTTCCACACTGGCATGCATGCTCACGTTTCCATAAGTGGGGAACTAACGGAAGACTTTGAGGTATCCAATGGCCTACGCCAAGGCTGCATCTTGGCCCCGACACTGTTTATCCTATTTTTCACCTATGTCCTGCGACATGCTCACAGATCCTTTCCTGACTTCAGAATCATCATCCGCCATAAAATGGATGGTAAACTCTTCGATCTGCGGCGTCTGAAGTCAAAGTCAGCAACATCAACTAAGCAAGACGACTTCTTGTATGCAGATGATCAGTGTTGGGGAGTAACAAGATACATGTAACGGCATTACGTAATTGAATTACAAAATAAATGTAACAGTAATACATATTATACTGAGTGCATTACAGTTACTGGAGAAAAATGTGTAATTCAATTACAGTTACTTACGAAAATATTCAGAATTAGAATTTGAATTACATCTGAACAGGGCAGGAATTTCACAAGGGCTATGGCCCCTCTCAATTTGGCCTTGTGCCCTTGGAAAAAAATATGTGCCGTAAGGCCACAGTGGCTTTGATGCCCTGCGGTTTTGTAGTCTGCCTCGTGACTGCCAAGAGGCTTTAACATCACCTGCGTCTATTGAGAAAAAAAATACATCTTTTGATGACATTCTGGATTCTTATTGGGCAACTCATCAGTGGTGGATTGGACTCGGGCCTGGCATGAACCGCTCCGACATGCTATAATGACACCAATATATCACCAGCCAATCAGGAGACTTAATCAAACGCATCCCCTGCCCACTTGTGTCCGCTTCTGAAACACTGAATTTTCTCAGAAGGAGGGAAGAAGTTGACTGAGGTAAGACTGTGTGATAAATTAACGAACAAATAAGATAGGAATTTCAACATATAGGGCTTAAGTTTGTTCCCATTAAATAAGCATTGCTTGTACAGTAACGTTATGTCGTTACAACGTTGACCCACTTTTAATGTGCCGAGTACCGACTGTAGTCGGGAACAAATGCTAATTAGCTTGCTGTCAAAAGTGCAAAGACCTTAAATTGCTCTGTGTAAATTAGAAAATGGCGCAACTTCCTCTGTAGCCGTCAACTCAACTTGTCTTGAGTTTTGAGCCAATCACAACAGGGCAGCACTGTGGCCTGAGGTAAAACATGATAGTTTAAGTTTGTTTAAATTACAAAAATGAGTACACCCGGGGCGGCACGGTGGTGTAGTGGTTAGCGCTGTCGCCTCACAGCAAGAAGGTCCGGGTTCGAGCCCCATGGCCAGTAAGGGCCTTTCTGTGCGGAGTTTGCATGTTGTCCATGTGGGTTTCCTCTGGGTGCTCCGGTTTCCCCCACAGTCCAATATAGTCCAAACCTATATGGGAGGATATAGGTTTAATAAGTTTTACAATTTTTGAAGTGAGTGATGGATTGATAAGTTCAGATGTGTTCAATATTTTCTTATCTTCAGACATAATAGTGTAGGAGATGTTTCTTTACCTGCTTGATAGTTTCAACTGGGACTCCAATCTTCCTCAGAAGAGTCATTAGTCCTTAAATTAAATTCATTATAGATGTGAACTTAAAATCATTGTTTTATTTTATGGCCTTGGTGCCCTGGCTTTTGGCCTTCGTGCCCTCAAAAAATTGACAGCACAAAAGGCCAAGTGGCCTTGCCCCTAAAATGACTTTGTATCTGTATGTCAACTCAGATTTATTTTACAGTAAAATTTGGCTTGAAGTCTGACCTTGTGGTGGTTATTATTATTATGTTATCTTTATAAAAGATGTGATGTTAAGTGATGTTAATTCATGTATTAAAAGGGGTTCAGTAGACAGTGTTTAGTATTGTTTTGAGCTTAACACTGCCAGGTTTAAAAATTTGAAAATGGTTAACCGCACAGAATAGTCATTCAAAAATTAGAAAAGTAACTGAAAAGTAATTAGTTACATTACTCAGATATAGTAATTGAAATAGTTACACTACTATTACATTTTAAACAGGGTAACTTGTAACTGTAACGAATTATATTTCTAAAGTAACCTTCCCAACACTGCAGATGATGCAGCCTTAGCGACGCATAAGGCTAGTTTTCTGCAGTATGGAGCTTCTGTCCTCAATCAGTCCTACAAAGAGTGGGGTCTTACCATCAGTAAACCTAAAACTGAGGTGACGCACGTTGGCTGCCCTGATCCGCCACCTATAAGGATTGACAACTACACCCTCAAGCGCGCCAAGAAGTTTACTTATCTCGGTGGAGTTATGTCAGAAGATGCCTCTCTAGACTCAGAAATCAAACACAGAATCTCTCGTGGTGCAGCTACCTTTCACTAAGTTCAAGAGTATGGTATTGTGAAGGACTCACCTTGTCCACTAAGCTTACTGTCTACAAAGCTATTGTACTTCCCTCCTTGCTGTATGGTAGTGAGACATGGCCAACACTTTCACACCACCTCAGAAGCTTGGAAGCATTCCACCAGCAATCTCTACGCCACATTTTGAACATCAGATGGTGGTACAAGGTAACTAATCTGGAAGTCCTTAACAGAGCAAAAACTTCATCCATCGAGACTATGATCCTCCTCAATAGGCTCCGTTGGCTGGGCCATGTTTGCCGCATGGAGGACTGCCGTATCCCAAAGCAGCTTCTCTTCAGTGAATTGGCATTCGGCAAGAGAAACAGAGGCCGCCCGAAGAAGCGCTGGAAGGATTGTATCAAGGAGGACCTGAAAGCATTTGGCTTCGATCTTTCCTCCTGGTTCAATCTCTCTAAAGAGAGGGATGCCTGGTGCAGCAGACTGAGAGGTGGCCGCCAATTATCTGAGGATGCACTAGCGAACCGTTCCAAAAGGTGCCATGTGCAACGTCATATGAGAGCCTCCGTTCGTCACACGTGACGTGGACCATAAGTACAAGGAAGTAAGTTTATGTATTATTTTTACAGGTTGTACTGGAGGGTTTTTTTAAATGAAAATATTTAGAATCAACATTATAATTAAGTAACTAGGTTTCTAGATTGATAGGTATTTGGACTAATCTAGTTAATATAGTTATCTTTGGGAAGTTTTAATAACTGATATATTTTTGCCTAATATCATATTGATTTTAGTTATTTTAATGCTCTAGTTTAGCTTTACTAGAAGGCCCAGTGTGAGATTAATGTGAGCTAAACTGGTTTATTAACTTTCTGAAAATAAAGTCATATTCTGTTGGATTTCAAAAGAAAACATTTATTTTCAAGAAGTCAGAGGTAAGACAACCCTATGGTAGTCAGGCTTGTAGTACTCGAGTCCGACTCATGTCCTAATTTTAAGGACTCATGACTTGATTTGGACTTGAGCACTGATGACTCAGACTCGGACTGCATTCGGACTCATAATTTGGAGAAGAGGGCTCGGATTTTTTCTTCATTTTTGTAACATGCCATAATAATTTGGCATAAGATATCTCTATCTATATTAATTTTTATACTAATTTCGTGCAAGAGAATGCACATTCACCTGTTCATACGTCATGATCAGGAACAAACTAATGTTAATGGCACTAAAATGCCTGGAGAGAAGCCCCTAGGATTGTCTGCTTCACTTATACAGACTTCTTGTGCAGTGGGAAAAAATTCACTGTGATGTGTTTCATATGTAGAAGAAGAGATGAGGAGACAACGGGGACAACCTCGAACTTCAGTCATCATTTGGTAAGGCTCCACCCAGAGAAGGAAGTGACACACTATGCTCATTGCTCTGTTGATAGCGGGGTTTGCTTGCTGACCGATGAACTAGCTAGTGTTAACCCTCTCTCATGTTATTTGCTCTGTTAATAGTGTGCGGGGCTTGCTGAGCAATGAACAAGATTTTTATTTGTAACCTATTAACTAAAATTAGGCAGTCGAGTAGTAACAGTAGTCCAACACAGTAGCAGAGACAATTTCACATAAAGGCATCAACAGCCACCATCAAATGGTGTGGTTGGAGTCTTGTGCTCAACTCAGACTCGACTTGGATCAATAGTGAACTCGACTCGAAATTTTCTTTCATGACTTGGACTTGACTCGGACTTGAACACTGGGGACTTGAGACTGGACTCGGACTCGAGGTTTATGACTTGACTACAACACTGATGGTAGTTAATTAAAATAGACACATTAACACAAACATAAATATCTGAGGATTTTTTTTTGTAGTTGGTTTTGTACAATATCAATGTTAAGAACTCCATATACTAATATTATAGATACATAGATATAC
This sequence comes from Neoarius graeffei, assembly GCF_027579695.1. Lineage (NCBI taxonomy): Eukaryota > Metazoa > Chordata > Actinopteri > Siluriformes > Ariidae > Neoarius > Neoarius graeffei. Next base: position 37,456,902 of record NC_083574.1, on the reverse strand, counting down.
TGTAGTTACATTTGTGCCTCTTTGGTTGAATGGAAAGTTTCGATCTAGTTATATTGTCACAGAGCAGGGTGAAAGGCAGCAGCTGGGATTCGAGCTGTTGAACAAGCCTTAAATGGTTCTGGATAAAGAGAAGTGACCTGTAGCATGCTACATTGCTTTTAAATATGGTGCCCATGTGTCTACGTTTTTTTTTATCCTTTTATTGTTTTTTAGTTTGTGTTTTATCTTAGAATGTATGTGAGTCTTGTCTTCTTGCAGTCTCTTGTCTTTAGTGTTCTTGGCTGTACTGTCAATTGTTTTTGTTATGTTTATGAGATTTGTCTTGTTTTAGTTGTGTTCCTTTGACTTGGTGTATTTAGTGTATGTTACATGTTTAGTTATAGCGCACATTCCACTGTTTTGTGTGCTTTGTAGTCTGATTTAGTCTTTAGTGTTTTGGTAGTGCTGTCCTCTGTCTTTGTGTTTTTTAACTTTTAACTTGCTGCCACTTGGCCAGGACTCCCTGGAAGAAGAGTCTGTGACTCAACGGGACCTTTCCTGGTTAAACAAGGGTTAAATAATAAAAATACTCAGATACAAACTAGTGTCTGATCAGCCTCAGCTGGGTCACTTGAGTAAGAGTACCTGATGTTGAAAGACTTGAAACACCCTCTGATCCCATGAACATCACTGATGATGTGCCTCAGAGCACTGGAAGATGTGTCAAACAATATACAATTTGATCAGATGAGTTTTGTAACAGACATTTATTTATAATTGCTGCAATCTAGAACCTTGCTTTAATAACATGCTGGATAACCGTGATTTTTTTTTCTGTTAAAACTGCAGTAACTATGTGCTACTTCTGAATGACCTTGAAAGGAAGAACAACAACAAAACTATTCATCCACTGATCATTCAAACACATGCCCTGTGTCTGAAATCGCTCCATACTCACTATATAGGGCACTATATAGTGGGGACGCCATTTTGTAGTGCTGTCCGAAACCTTAGTGAGGATTATTTACACCCTATATAGTGCACTCAAAGTATCCCACAATGATGTACAACAATGGTCACTAACCAAAGCAATATATCCCATCATGCATTGCAGTCGCACTGAAAGAAACCAAATTAAAAGTATCAAATTTGATTTAATGAAAGGCAGCAGCAAAGAAGAAAGTATTCAGCCTTGATTTAAAAAAACTGAAAGATGCAGGTACTTTGTACTGATTAATGTGGGAAATACGCTCAGTATAAATATTTATCACAAACATACATGCATGTATTTATTATTTTGAAAACCCACCAGTCGACTGATCTGGCACATTTTAATTGTGCGACAGCAATGACGTAAATACAACCCCAATTCCAAAAAAGTTGGGACAAAGTACAAATTGTACAACCCCGATTCCAAAAAAGTTGGGACAAAGTACAAATTGTAAATAAAAACGGAATGCAATAATTTACAAATCTCAAAAACTAATATTGTATTCACAATAGAACATAGACAACATATCAAATGTCAAAAGTGAGACATTTTGAAATTTCATGCCAAATATTGGTTCATTTGAAATTTCATGACAGCAACACATCTCAAAAAAGTTGGGACGGGGCAATAAGAGGCTGGAAAAGTTAAAGGTACAAAAAAGGAACAGCTGGAGGACTAAATTGCAACTCATTAGGTCAATTGGCAATAGGTCATTAACATGACTGGGTATAAAAAAGTATCTTGGAGTGGCAGCGGCTCTCAGAAGTAAAGATGGGAAGAGGATCACCAATCCCCCTAATTCTGCGCCGACAAATAGTGGAGCAATATCAGAAAGGAGTTCGACAGTTTAAAATTGCAAAGAGTTTGAACATACCATCATCTACAGTGCATAATATCATCAAAAGATTCAGAGAATCTGGAAGAATCTCTGTGCGTAAGGGTCAAGGCCGGAAAACCATACTGGGTGCCCGTGATCTTCAGGCCCTTAGATGGCACTGCATCACATACAGGCATGCTTCTGTATTGGAAATCACAAAATGGGCTCAGGAATATTTCCAGAGAACATTATCTGTGAACACAATTCACCGTGCCATCCGCCGTTGCCAGCTAAAACTCTATAGTTCAAAGAAGAAGCCGTATCTAAACATGATCCAGAAGCACAGACGTCTTCTCTGGGCCAAGGCTCATTTAAAATGGACTGTGGCAAAGTGGAAAACTGTTCTGTGGTCAGACAAATCAAAATTTGAAGTTCTTGATGGAAATCAGGGACGCCGTGTCATTCAGACTAAAGAGGAGAAGGACGGCCCAAGTTGTTATCAGCGCTCAGTTCAGAAGCCTGCATCTCTGATGGTATGGGGTTGCATTAGTGCATGTGGCATGGGCAGCTTACACATCTGGAAAGAAAGACACCATCAATGCTGAAAGGTATATCCAGGTTCTAGAGCAACATATGCTCCCATCCAGACGATGTCTCTTTCAGGGAAGACCTTGCATTTTTCAACATGACAATGCCAAACCACATACTGCATCAATTACAGCATCATGGCTGCGTAGAAGAAGGGTCCGGGTACTGAACTGGCCAGCCTGCAGTCCAGATCTTTCACCCATAGAAAACATTTGGCGCATCATAAAATGGAAGATACGACAAAAAAGACCTAAGACAGTTGAGCAACTAGAAGCCTACCTTAGACAAGAATGGGTTAACATTCCTATCCCTAAACTTGAGCAACTTGTCTCCTCAGTCCCCAGATGTTTACAGACTGTTGTAAAGAGAAAAGGGGATGTCTCACAGTGGTAAACATGGCCTTGTCCCAACTTTTTTGAGATGTGGTGTTGTCATGAAATTTAAAATCACCTAATTTTTCTCTTTAAATGATACATTTTCTCAGTTTAAACATTTGATATGTCATCTATGTTCTATTCTGAATAAAATATGGAATTTTGAAATTTCCACATCATTACATTCCGTTTTTATTTACAATTTGTACTTTGTCCCAACTTTTTTGGAATCAGGGTTGTAAAAAAAAACGGAATGCAATGATGTTTCAAAATTCCATATTTTATTCAGAATAGAACATAGATGACATATCAAATGTTTAAACTGAGAAAATGTATCATTTAAAGAGAAAAATTAGGTGATTTTAAATTTCATGACAACAACACATCTCAAAAAAGTTGGGACAAGGCCATGTTTACCACTGTGAGACATCCCCTTTTCTCTTTACAACAGTCTGTAAATGTCTGGGGACTGAGGAGACAAGTTGCTCAAGTTTAGGGATAGGAATGTTAACCCATTCATGTCTAATGTAGGATTCTAGTTGCTCAACTGTCTTAGGTCTTTTTTGTCGTATCTTCCGTTTTATGATGCGCCAAATGTTTTCTATGGGTGAAAGATCTGGACTGCAGGCTGGCCAGTTCAGTACCCGGACCCTTCTTCTACACAGCCATGATGCTGTAATTGATGCAGTATGTGGTTTGACATTGTCATGTTGGAAAATGCAAGGTCTTCCCTGAAAAAGACGTCGTCTGGATGGGAGCATATGTTGCTCTAGAACCTGGATATGCCTTTCAGCATTGATGGTGTCTTTCCAGATGTGTAAGCTGCCCATGGCACACGCACTAATGCAACCCCATACCATCAGAGATGCTGGCTTCTGAACTAAGCGCTGATAACAACTTGGGTCATCGGCGTCCCTGATTTCCATAAAGAACTTCAAATTTTGATTCGTCTGACCACAGAACAGTTTTCCACTTTGCCACAGTCCATTTTAAATGAGCCTTGGCCCAGAGAAGATGTCTGCACTTCTGGATCATGTTTAGATATGGCTTCTTCTTTGAACTATAGAGTTTTAGCTGGCAACGGCGGATGGCACGGTGAATTGTGTTCACAGATAATGTTCTCTGGAAATATTCCTGAGCCCATTTTGTGATTTCCAATACAGAAGCATGCCTGTATGTGATGCAGTGCCGTCTAAGGGCCCGAAGATCACGGGCACCCAGTATGGTTTTCTGGCCTTGACCCTTACGCACAGAGATTCTTCCAGATTCTCTGAATCTTTTGATGATATTATGCACTGTAGATGATGATATGTTCAAACTCTTTGCAATTTTACACTGTCGAACTCCTTTCTGATATTGCTCCACTATTTGTCGGCGCAGAATTAGGGGGATTGGTGATCCTCTTCCCATCTTTACTTCTGAGAGCCGCTGCCACTCCAAGATGCTCTTTTCATACCCAGTCATGTTAATGACCTATTGCCAATTGACCTAATGAGTTGCAATTTAGTCCTCCAGCTGTTCCTTTTTTGTACCTTTAACTTTTCTAGCCTCTTATTGCCCCTGTCCCAACTTTTTTGAGATGTGTTGCTGTCATGAAATTTCAAATGAGGCAATATTTTGCATGAAATTTCAAAATGTCTCACTTTCAACATTTGATATGTTGTCTATGTTCTATTGTGAATACAATATCAGTTTTTGAGATTTGTAAATTATTGCATTCCGTTTTTATTTACACTTTGTACTTTGTCCCAACTTTTTTGGAATCGGGGTTGTACTAGCGCAACGGACTAGTGTCCAAAAGTGTGGGGTTTTTTTCATTTTACCAATGAGCTCACTATATACTCCTCTATATAGTGATTCCCTATATAGGGAGTAGGGAGTAGCGAACAAGTGAGCGATTTCGGACACAGGGATGGTGAGCTGATCATTCAGAACTTCAATGATATTCTTAATACAGGAAGTACTCAGGAGTCATGTCCACTTATGAAATGAGTTCAGAGGCATCTCGAGCAAAGAAATTAAAAAGGACAGAACAATCCCCAAGACCTTTTCAACAACGCCTTGGTTCCATCTGTCAGCTCCTAAATAATACTCCAGCTGGGATTGAAATAAAACTCTCTCTCTCTCTCTCTCTCTCTCTCTCTCTTCCTCTCTCTCCATCTCACTTGCTCTCCCTCATGCACACTGGGAGAAGTTGAGAGAAAAGAGAACATCAGGCCAATCACCACTTAGCACCTTCCCCCTTGTCTCATGCTGTGGCACCAAATTCTGCAGCCTTCTCATGTTTCCAACAAGCTGCTAAACACAGTCCCAGTCCTCCCACGGAGATCCCACATGAACAAGCCTAGGAATGCTACAGCACAATCAAATCCGCTCAAGGATAATGAGAGAGTTTTAATTAGTAGCTCTGTAGATTGGATTATAACTAATTCTCACTCCATATTCTTTCTCAAACACCCCTCCATTGTTTAATGCTTATGAAGCCATTTGTGTTTGTTTTCTCGTCTTAGAAATCTGTTGTATTAGAAAATAAAGACGAAGGCACAAAAACGGGGAGGTTTTTTTTCAGTATTCTGTGGATGAGTTATGCTGAAATATGATCTGTCAAGCACAAGGAAAGTACACACCATAAAGGTTAAAGTAACTTGCTGGTTTACGTGTTTAATGAGTCCCTTGATGTACTTTTAACATTATTTTCATTCCAACTCATAAAAAAATGTGCAGAAGTACAGTATTTCTAGCTGTTACAATTATTCATTTTTCAAGGGAAAGAAAATCTATATATTTTTGGCCTCGCCTCTCAAAAAAAAAAAACTTACACACTCTCTCCTGGGATGAGTGCATTTCACATTCTCCTGCTTGATAATGATCTTTTCCCTTCCTATTGCAGATAATTTATTCCACTGGGCTGGGCATTAATAACAGTTTCAATGAGTCACCTGCAGCTGAAAGTGAACTGGCCCATAAACACATGGGCCACCAGATTGTCAAAAAAAAACAACAGTTATTCCACGCTAATATATAACCACGGCCCATCTCAGTCAACACATTTTCCTAGCTTATTAATTAGGGCAATTAAGGTAAGGGAAATATTTATATGAATGGCTTCACTGGCACCATGGCATCGGTTGATGTCTCGACCATTAATCAGACTATTGCTCTTTGTGTGGCGTGCAGTACTGAGGGAGCTCGAGCATGGGTTGTGTTAATGAATGAATGCGTCTTGACTGCACTTAATGTAACAAAAGCACCTCTTTACTCATGAGCTGAAACAAGTACCACTAATGGCTGTGCAGACTTCAATCATACCAGATTTGTGCCATGACTTCACAACTAATGACTTATTTGTATTCCTTCACAAACATTTTGACAATTTTTCAAAAACAGATGTTCACTCAGTACAGTACAGTCAACTCCAGAATGATCGGCATCCTTCATGTAAATTAGAAGAACTGAATAAACATTCATTTAGTCATTCATTATTTTTAGTAAGCATTTTATCCTTGCCAGGACTGCAGTGGATTCAGAGCTAGGAATACACCTGAAAATGGATGCCAGTCCATCACTGTGTACCCAGAGGAAACCTCCATGGACATGAGGAGAACATGCACAGAAACACCACGCAGACAGTAACCAGAGCTCAGGATAGAACAAGGAACCTGGAGCTGTGACACAACAACACTACCCACTGCTCCACCCATGAATAAACATATAAATAAAACTATTAGGGCAGCATGGTGGTGTAGTGGTTAGCACTGTCACCTCACAGCAAGAAGGTTCTGGGTTTGAGCCCAGCGGCTGCCTTTCTGTGTGAAGTTTGCATGTTCTCCCCATGTCTGTGTGGGTTTCCTCTGGGTGCTCTGGTTTCCCCAACAGTCCAAAGACATGCAGGTTAGGCTAATTGGTGGCTCTAAATTGACCGTAGGTGTGAATGTGAGTGTGAATGGTTGTTTGTCTCTATGTGTCAGCCCTGCGATAACCTGGCGACTTGTCCAGGGTGTCCCCCGCCTCTCGCCCATAGTCAGCTGGGACAGGCTCCAGCTTGCCTGCAACCCTGTACAGCATAAGTGGTTATGGATGATGGATGGATGGATGGATGGATGGATGGATGGATGGATGGAGACTCTTCCTGTTATATCTAATATTTTTACATTAAACTTACAGAAGAAATGTGGGCTCTCCTGCATACAAAACATTTTAAGATCCTTTATATTCCTAACTTTAAGCCTGTGGATCCCATTTTTAAAATTATTTTCACAACATTTTGTGTATGTGGATGTATTTTGGCGTTCATTATTTTCAGGCTGTAAGACTCAAGTCTGGTCTGTATTGACTTGGACTTGTCTTGGCATTATTAGAATTTGTACTTAGACTTGGGCATTGGTCTCATCTGAAAGTTTGGAACTATAATGTTTATGCTCACTTTTCCTTCTGTACATGCAAAGTTTGAAAAGAAGCAATACCTTCTTCTAGAAAACATAACCTAATCATTAGCATAAAGCTCAAATCAAGCCAAAGTTGTAGAAAAATCTGGGCCTTCAAAGGAGTTTATGATTTTCATTTTCGATCTTGCCTGGGGCAGCATGGTGGTGTAATGGTTAGCACTGTTGCCTCACAGCAAGAAGGTTCTGGGTTTGAACCTCATTGCTGACAGGAGGCCTTTCTGTGTGGAGTTTGTATGCTCTCCCTGTGTCTGCATGGATTTCCCCCAGTTCAAAGACATGCAGGTTAGGTAAAATACCCAGCCACTGGGTTTGTACAAGACAGTGCATACTTAGTTCTGGTCCCAAGCCAGGATAGAATGGGGAGGGTTGTGTCAAGTAGGGCATCTGATGTAAAACCTATGCCAAATCAAATATGCGGAACAGATCTGCTGTGGTGACCCCTAATGGGAGCAGTCAAAAGAAGGAGAGTTTTGATCTTGACTTGAGCTCACTTTCATTTGGATTAGATTTTGATCTGGTCTTGGACTTGACGATGGCAGTCTTGGCTACAGCTCTATATCATCTTATATATCTATGGTCACATCTTAACTTCCTATAAGAGATTACCAGGATTTGGACTAAAATAGCTTATTTTTTTTTTTATGATCCCATCAATCTTACCTTCTACCAAAATATTTTGCACAGCATACAGGGTCTTTTTGATGTATGTCATCCCAAATTTTCACTAAACATGCCACTGGTGTTTACAGGTGAAAATTTCATTTTGGTCTCATCTGACCTCAACATCCATCCATCCATTGTCTGTAGCCACTTATCCTGTACAGGGTCACAGGCAAGCTGGAGCCTATCCCAGCTGATTATGAGCGAGAGGCAGGGTACACCCTGGACAAGTTGCCAGGTCATTGCAGGGCTGACACAGATACAAACAACCATTCACACCTATGGTCAATTTAGAGCCACCTGCATGTCTTTGGGGGAAACCGGAGCACCTGGAGGAAACCCACGCAGACACGGGGAGAACATGCAAACTCCACACAGAAAGGCTCTCATGTAACCATGCCCACATTGACCATACCATTACTGCATCTGAATGAGCTCAAGCAAAAACATTAAAATGAATGCATTACTATCAAATCTGCAGTCAGAACTACTTTCAGAGCTGCTGTTATAAAAAATTAATCAACACCTTCTGACCAACCATAATCAAGCATTTAACAGTGCTGTGGTTTAAGCAGTGGTAATATTTACCTCAAATATATTTTGAATAGAAATCATGTCTTACAACAGAACTTCTTTCACATGAAGCTTTAAAATTCTGCAGCCTGATTTTTTCCCTGGCAAACTCACTTGAGCATTCTATATGAATTTCATGCTGGTGTGTTGGTTCTCATTTCATTTAGAATGAAAAATCAATGTCTCAAACTGAACTTTCATCTGCTACTGGAGGTCAGAATGCTGCAAGTTACACTGTTATGTCTGTTAATTATTCCATTAAAGATTCATTTCTGAGGTTATGTAAGAGACTTGAAGCGTGGAGTCTGCATTTTGAGACAGAAATATTTTGCTCTTGTAATGCAAGATTTACACTGTGGCATGGATGGGAGGCAAAGACAGACGCGAGTGCAGGTCAAGTTTATTTGAAAGCACGAACAATACAGACAATGTAAATCTTAGGGACCAAAACATAAACTCTGATCTCATGGCAAAAACATGCATAAATCAGACGGTAAGACCAACAACAAACAACAATGAAAGACAAAAGTGAGACAATGACTGCTGTACAAGACACAACTTAAACCCATCCATCCATTATCCATAACCGCTTATCCTGTACAGGGTCACAGGCAAGCTGGAGCCTATCCCAGCTGACTATGGGCGAGAGGCAGGGTACACCCTGGACAAGTCACCAGGTCATTGCAGTGCTGACACATAGAGACAAACAACCATTCACACTCACATTCACACCTATGGTCAATTTAGAGCCACCAATTATCCTAACCTGCATGTCTTTGGACTGTGGGGGAAACCGGAGCACCCAGAGGAAACCCACGCAGACACAGGGAGAACATACAAACTCCACACAGAAAGGCCCCTGTCAGCCACTGGGCTCGAACCCAGAACCTTCTTGCTGTGAGGCGACAGTGCTAACCACTGCACCACCATGCCACCGTATGACTTAAATACGAACCAAAATATAAATCAGGTGCAAACAGTCATGTGACATAAGTGTTGTGCTCAGGCTGATGGGAATTGTAGTCCATCCATCCATTATCTGTAACAGCTTTCCCTTACAGGGTCACAGGCAAGCTGGAGCCTATCCCAACTGACTATGGGCGAGAGGCAGGGTACACCCTGGACAAGTTGCCAGGTCATCGCAGGGCTGACACATAAAGATACACAACCATTCACACCTACAGTCAATTTAGAGCCACCAATTAACCTAACCTGCATGTCTTTGGACTGTGGGGGAAACCGGAGCACCCGGAGGAAACCCATGCAGACACGAGCAGAACATGCAAACTCCACACAGAAAGACCCTCATCAGCCACTGGGCTCGAACCCAGGACCTTCTTGCTGTGAGGCGACAGTGCTAGCCACTACACCACTGTGCCACCAGGAATTGTAGTCATGCACCATATTTGGCATAATCATGACACACCGATACATGCTTGCACACACACTTTTATGGGGACACTCACTGACATAATGCATTCCTTAGCCCCTTACACTAACATGAACCATCATTACAAGTATTTAGCAGACGCTCTTATCCAGACCGACGTACAATGAGCACACACACATACCCAGCACCTGGGGAGCATTTGGGGGGTAGGTGCCTTGCTCAAGGGCACATCTTGCTGGTCCAGGGAATTGAACCATAGACCCTTTGGGCCCAAGGCTGCTTCTCAAACCTTTAGGCCATGACTGCCCCCATCACAACTAAATGCTTAACTCTAACCAGAATCGAAACCTAATTATAACCTAAAACTAACCCTTAACCCTCAAACAGCCCTTTGAAGAAGTGAGCACTTCCCAAAATGTCCTAATTCTTTTGGTAAAAAAAACATGTCCCAGTCCTCAATATGTAGCAAGTACACACACACACACACACACACACTTTCTAATAAATGGTTTTTATGAGAAACATCTACCTTGACCTTTTCTTGATCTCTATGAGAATGATCCTGTAGCTCATTAAATATATTAAATCTATTTCTGCAATAAAGTGTGTACATATAGTCACAGTTGTTGAAATTCAAATTTGCTAAGGGCAGGAGCTTCAACTAAATTACCTAAAATATTTGCAGGTCAAATAGGAAAGCAAAAATGAAATGATGCTCCTGACTTGTCAAGTGCCTGGAGAAGAAAAAGAAGAAAGTGAAAGCATGAGCTCCTCTGCTGCCCCTCTCAGGAGACTACTGCTAACTGCAGGTTATTTCCTCTCTCTCTCTCTCTCTCTCTCTCTCTCTCTGTCTCACTTATGCCTTTGTTCCTTTTCCCAAAAAACATTGTAATACAAAGACACTGGGAAATGGACAGTGATTTTAAATGCTTGCACTTGGATGTGAGCTGGTGTTCTCAGATAACAGAAGCTGATACATCACAGTAAGCTACAAATCCTAAGTTTTGTCCTTGTTCTGACCTCATCCTATACACACAAGATCATGTGCATGAATAGGAAATATAGTCATTTACATCAGTGATCTTCTGCACCTACACTACTAGACAAAAGTTTGGACACACCTTCTAATTCAATGTTTTTCTTTATTTTTATTCATCAAAAGTCACTTCATGTCTTAAAGTAATGATGGATGTCATTTCTCTTTACCTAGTTGAGCGGTTCTTGACATAATATGCATTACTACAGTTGTGGAATAGGGCTATTTACTATATTCTTATTATTTACTATTTGATCTCAACCACATTAAGAAGGCAAGAAATTGTACTAATTAACTTTTGACGAGGCACTTGTTAATTGAAAAGCATTCCAGGTGACTACCTCATGAAGCTGGTTAAGATAATGCCTATAGTGTGCAAAGCGTCATCAAGGTAAATGCTGGCTACTTTGAAGAATCTAAAATATGAAATATCCTTTGTGTTTATACATCACCAAGCTCCATTTTGCCTTGTATATTATGAGAAGATACTATAATGGTGATATTTAATGATTATTTGCCAAAGGTGAAGTGAATATTGGTGAATAATACCCAAGATGAAGTTGAGGTTATTTAAATAACATTGGCTGGTGTTGAGTGGTATATCAGATATATTTAATTCAATTAGCATGATGTTGAACGAGTTGAAGACGAGTAGCTGAATGGAATATGTCTGCTATACCATGAAAAAAAGCCAGCCAATATTATTATTATACACACGCACACACAAAATTGTCACTGTTAGGAGTCATGGAGGTGTGGTGGGATAAGGATCCACAAGCAGAATACAGACTGTAGTCAAATAAATAGAGAGAGTTAATCCAGGGAAAAGGGCGTGGCACAAGGGTAAACAAACGGGACAAAAACAAATGGCAAAAATAATCCAGATAACAAAAGACAGAAAACTAGACAAAAACACGAAACAGGCAAGGACAAAAATGCTAGGACAAGAAACCAAAAACAAGAAAAAAAAATAGTGCAAAAAACCATGAACTAGAATAAACCCTTAGTGCAAAAACCATGAAATAGAAAAATGAGCTTGAGCAAACAACCATGAAACATAACAGAGGCACAGAAACGGCTAGAAGCAAAGCGAGACGTTCTGGCAAAGTTCCTGTCTGAGAACGGCGTTTATATAACAGCAGAGAAAACCAGGAAGTGAATGCAGGCATGAAGGAATTCCCGTTCCGGATTCGGATCGGTGCTGGCGTGAGAGATTCGTAATCTCCGGAGTGGATGTCCGGAATAGAGCATGACAGTCACAGTTGCTCACTAGTGCAAAAGTTTTACATCTCTGATGTGTGACGTCATGTTGTCTTGACAACCATGCAATATAGTATACCATATCATGGCTCATTCTCCATTGGGTACATGTAGGATAAGCAATATGCTAACAATATTGCATGCTATCAAACCAAATGAATGAAACCCGCTAGAAGGGAATAGAACACATTTTTATTCCATGGAAAAAGTGTCCTGTATGTATAATTATGTATAATATTCACCGATATTCACTGAAGCTGATAATTGTTTTAGTATAAATACACAGGTGACTATTTTAAAAAATGTTAAAAATCACATTTTAAAAAATCATTTATTTCAAATTTCAAAAGTGGTATGCAAATGTAATAAAGGCGTGTGTCACTTATCTATGCCGAGTCACATAAAATACTTTGTTTTGAAATGGATAAAATAAATCACAATTCCACCTTACCTTTGAATAGTTTTAGACTAAACTTTGTAGCATCTTTAGCGCTTTTAGGAACAGCATTTTCTTTCATCGTTTGTAATTCTTCCTCACTTATGGTGATGAAGTGATTGGTCGACATTTTGCCAAGTCGCTCAAGGTGATTATCGAGAAATAGTCTGCATTTCTCAACCAATCAGCACACACGATTTCTGATAATCACCTCTGTATTTATACTAATGTGTTATAAGTACTACTTACAATGCATTATATTTATAATTTATAAATATATTAGAAACTCTAATGCCTTTTCATAAATAATGATGTCTGATACTTTATGAATATGTTATAACATGTTATGAAGTTAATCATAAGTCATTATACATTCATAGAAATTCTTAACTGCTTACCAAAGAAATGCTCTTTAAACTCCACATGAGGTCTGAACCGTATGTGGTTGACATCACTGCTGTAAAGCACATGACGAAACTCGACACAAGGAAGTCAACACAGAGACTGATTCCTGCTCCAATCTCATCCAGCTGATCTGCAGATGCTAAATGATAAATATTAATGTTTTAAATCTCTTTAAATATTAATGCAATAAGCTCTTTAGTTCTTAAATGAATGTGACAGCTTACTTGATACGGAACAGAAAATGAGCTCTTCATGCTTGTTATGCCATTGCTGTATTCAGCCTACATTGCACTCTTGTTCCAAAATAAAAGGAAAAACAGGTTTTTGAATGACTTAACATATCCTGCTGTCTCTTTATATTACTGAGCACATTTTGGGTCACGGTAAGTGGGAAACTAGTTAATATGTAGAACAATGCGAAGAGAAATTGAGCAGTCTAACAAGTCTGAGGTCCTGCAATGACATCCACAGCTCATTTTGATTGACAAGTAATCACATGATTGTGTGGTATGAAAATTGTCAGTAGATTCCAGTTGACAATAACTTTATGGGACATAATAGTGGGTTATGATTCCTACAATATCACTGTAAGAAAATTACACTAAGAAAACTTTGAGAACCATGGCTGTAAGAAATAGTATTTATCATATCATATAGACAGGGTTCTCACGAGGCCTTTTCAGTGTATTGGGCTGATATGCAATATTTCCTTACCACTACTGTACATCTACAATATTGCCAACACGCGTGGAAAAGTTACTGCTATACTAATAAAAAGACTTATCAAACTTGAAAATGTGGTCTTTTGTTTAATTTTCTCTTGTTATCCCCATGCGGCGGTGATGGCACACCGCCATGTGAGTGTTCTACATTTGGACATATTCCACTCCCCGTTCACATAAGCACCCAGTGCATAGCTGCCCGAGCAGTTCTGTGTGAAGATTGTCACTGATCATACTAGTCTGGTTTACCTCCTTCCTTCTGCTGTGTTTGTGGTAAAGTGCCATCCATGTTAAGAGGCACTTATGCACCATGCATGTAATACATGCCGGTCCCTGAATTAGATCTGGATAGTCGTGTATCCCAGCTGACTATGGGCAAGAGGCAGGGTACACCCTGGACAAGTCACCAGATCATCGCAGGGCTGACACTGAGGCTACGTTTACATTAGACCGTATCTGTCTCGTTTTCTTCGTGGATGCACTGTCCGTTGACATTAAACTGCCTGGAAACACCGGGAAACAGGAATCCGCCAGCGTCCACTTATTCAATCCAGATCGTGTCAGCTCCGGTGCTGTGTAAACATTCAGAATACGCGGATACGCTGTGCTGAGCTCTAGCTGGCGTCTCATTGGACAACGTCACTGTGACATCCACCTTCCTGATTCGCTGGCGTTGGTCATGTGACGCGACTGCTGAAAAACGGCGCGGACTTCCGCCTTGTATCACCTTTCATTAAAGAGTATAAAAGTATGAAAATACTGCAAATACTGATGCAAATACTGCCCATTGTGTAGTTATGATTGTCTTTAGGCTTGCCATCCTTCCACTTGCAAGTAGTAAGTGATATGCGCTGGGATCACACACACAGCGGCTCAGTCCCGAATCGTGGCTTGTGCACTTCACTTGCACGCTGTGTGAGCTGCGCAGGGCCGGAGTGCGCACCCTCCAGAGGGCACTCACTGTTCAGGGTGGAGTGATTTGGAGCGCAGGATGCCTGCGGAGCCGAGCGTATCCGTGTATTGGCGTTGCTGTGTGCACGCAAATCGTGTATTGGTGTTGCTGTGTGCACACTAATCGTTTTAAAAACGTTAATCTGATGATCCGCTGATACGGTCTAATGTAAACATGGGCTGAGACAAACAACCATTCACACTCACATTCACACCTATGGTCAATTTAGAGTCACCAATTAGCCTAACCTGCATGTCTTTGGACTGTGGGGGAAACCGGAGCACCCAGAGGAAACCCACACAGACACGGGGAGAACATGCAAACTCCGCACAGAAAGGCCCTCATCGGCCGCTGGGCTCGAACCCAGAACCTTCTTGCTGTGAGGCAACAGTGCTAACCACTATACCACCATGCCACCCTTATATTAAGTCTCCAATCAAAAACAATCACAGGAACTGTTGGCAAAAAAAAAAGAAAATCTCATTAATATTACCAAAAAAGAGTAATGTTCAGGGAGGTCTGCAAGTGCCAGGAAATGCACTAGCACTCTCTGAGCATGTAGAACCCGTGAGCTTTCGGGGTCTTAAGGCGGCCATTATGGCTGGTGCCACTACACTGATATTTTGGTCTAGTTAGAACCCTGATACATACGGTACTTAAAGGGTTGCTACATTGGGTCTTTATAACACATCTGTAAGTGTTGCATGGCCTTATAGGACTTACCATATGTCAGGCTTATGGCAGGCATAATGACTTTATACAGATTGGTGATTTTTGTCTTTCCATAAAGAGAAACAAACCCTCAGATATCATTCCATATAGACTGTTCAAGACTGATGTAAATCGATTATTACCTCGCCTGGGACGGAGTCCACCAGAGGGCGAGGTATTGTTTTCGGTCAGGTTTGTTTGTTTGTTTGTTTCTTTCTTTGTATTTTTTGTAAATGATGTTATGGGAAAACAGCTGGACCAATCTTCATGAAACTTTCAGGATAGATGGGCATTGGTCTCAAATAGAACCTCCAAAATTTGGGGGGTCATCATCCAGCCAAAGTCAAGGTCTCGGTGACCAAAAAGGTAAATAAAAAAAAAAAAAGCTTTGAGCTCAGATTGCAGGAGCGCTGCCTCGGAAAGACTTCACCCACAAACATGCTGATGGATCACTATCTGTCTCATTTGCATACACTGCTGTCATTGGATGGTTTCTTGGTTCATTTGCATATGCAAAGGAAGGGGTTTTGGCCATGTCCAATTTTCAACCCCACTGATCAAAACTCCCCCACTCTGTTGATTTATTACTATAAATATAAATTACAGTAATCTAGTATGACAGGATCGGAAACTTATTTACTGCATGCTCACTTTTTTCTTGGTTTGTTTACATACGCAAAGGAAGGAGGTTTGGCTACGCCCACTTTTAAACCCCATTGATAAAAAACTTGGCTGAGAGCAGTACTGTGTGTTCTGATTGGCTGAGAGCATCAGAGAATCAGAATCAGAACCATGTTTATTGGCCAAGTATGTTCACACACAAGGTCAAAATCAAGGTCAAGGTCACCAAAAAGGTCAAAATTGTTTTTTTGCAATATCTTCTTTCATATTCATCATAAGTGCTACCGGGCAAGGTTTGTTTTGCCTGGCAACACTTGTTTATCCTTGTTTTGCATGCTACCAGATGGTTTTTCACTAGAAGTGCATTGATGAAGCTTTAAGATCGTCCACTCCGTAATCTTACCTTTACGGAAATGTGTCTACTTTATATAGGAACTTAGAAAGTGATGCTCTTCAACTGAAGCGCCGGTGATCTGTTTGCATTCCAAATATTAAAAGGACCATCCAAAAACTCATCTGAACTCAGCATGTGAATAATCACATATAACAAGTTACATTATGTTTAATGCATTTTTAACATGAAGTGCATTTTCCACGTAATTTTTTTCCACATGATTCTTTTATTTTTAGCTTTTTTCTGCATTTTTTTCATGTGTTTGATGTTGTTTCATTTCTTCGATGTGATTTTCTCACATGAATAATTCGTTTTCTCATATTATTGACATAATGTCACATGAACACTCCCCCGAGTTTTACTGTGTAACTTCAGGCCAGGAAATTACAGGTGCAATTTCAGTGAAATGTCTTTTGACACATTTTGCGCATAATATCTCATGTAAATATGACCAAAATACCTTTAAAATAAAGATTGCTTTTACCACCACTATGATTTATGTTGAATTACTTTTATATTTGTTTAATTTAATTATTTTGCACACTCAATTAAACATTGTTGTTATTATATATCTTATTATTTATCTTTTAATTCATTTCTTTTACCATAGCATCCATGAGAACATGCAAGTAATGAATTTCATTTTATAAACTTGTGTATATGACAAGTTATTGAATTTTGAATGATCTCACATGAAAAATGTATGCTGCATTGGGAATGTAACCTATTTAAAGAGAGCATATTATGAAAAACTCATTTTTTCAGTGCTGGTGCAAATACCTTTGGGAATATGGAGCATACCAACCTACAAACTCTGAAATAAGACACCCTCTCAGTTTCTTTTGTTCTGCCTGTTTCAGAAAGCATGTGCTTCAACAAGTGGTTCAGATTCGGCTCCACTTTCTATGTCACAAGAGGAGCTCATTAGAATTTAATCACCCCCTCATGTGAGTATCTCCACTCATGGCTTGAGAACTGCCTTTGTAAATGAATATTCACGAAGAAAGTGCTACCTGACTGGCCACTGGAAGAGGGAGGTGGGGTGAACAGTGGCTTGTTATTATTTAAAGGAACAGGTGCTCAAATCGGCCGTTTTAAACAGGGCTGTTTAGGGGTCATTCTATAATTGGGAGTACATTTCATGTTAACCAAAAAGAGAAAATATCAGTATTATTTTTTTGATAAATAAACTATGTTTCCATAATATACACCCTCAATATATTAAATTCATTATTTGGCGAGCTTAAACTCAAATGGGTTTTTAATTTTTTTTAATGCAAATAAGCATTTGTTTCATTTTTTTGTCAACTGTGTTATGGACAAATGTTGTCTCATATAAGACTTGTATGAAATACTACATACTTGATAACACATTTATTTTAAAGTGTTTGAGTCTATTCACCAGGGGTTTTGAGATTATCTGTCTAACTGATTTGAAAATATGAATTTTGGGCTTCATAATGACAATTCTGTGAGATGCTATGGTGAAGGATGAAACTTTTTTCAACATAAATTCATATTATACTAAATTTAAAGTCATTCACCATCCTAATATAATACTTCCCTCTTCAGAGATATCCTCCAACTGTTTTTGTTGCAGTTTATCCAACATCTAAAGTCTTTATGGCACAAAAACCACATGTAACACAGTTGACAGACAAAGTAACACGGTTGACAGAAGTAACACAGTTGACAGGACACAACAAGAGTAATCTTTTTTAATATAAAAATTAATTAATTATTAATTGTGAATCAATTTTCAAGTGAACAGACTAAAAATCATTTCGACAATAGATAATTTATGGGAACATAGCAAACTTGAACATTATAGTGTTATAGTTAAGTTGATAAATTCAATTGAACAGATAAAAAACAAATGAACATTTTAATCCACTATGTCTATAATCAATCATGTTCAGATGTCCATCTCTGATGTGTCTCACAGCTCTGGCATTGGGCTCTTCTCCAGTATTTTTGTTTCTTTCTGTTTTCCCTCTCACTTAAATCTTTCACTGTCTTCACCTTCCCTAGCATTTTGTTTTCATGCCACTTCTCTCTGTGTTTCTGTAAATATACAGCCCTTCTCTCGGGATCAGCATCACGCCGAGTCCTGTACTGGCGCTGCTTCTCAGCAGCTGATAATCTCATCTCCCTAAAAGACAAATCCCTGTATTTATCTCAATATGAACAAAAATTGTGACAATACTACTGATACTGTCAACTGTGTTATTCCCTGTCAACTGTGTTACCATTGATGGGTAACATGGTTGACAGGTAACACAGTTGACATTTCAGCCATTTTTAGCACCTTGTGCTAACTACAGACCTCAGACCTGTCACCCGAAGACCTTGATCAACTCATATTTTCATACACTTTATCTTCATATTTGTAAATCTAACATCTAAAACAAGTTCACATGAATATGTTGGTAACACAGTTGACCATCAATTAATCTACTCTATGTGTACACAATAATATTGATAAAATATTGAAAAGAAGTAAAGACTTACCACTCTCTCTTCAAATTTCCCTCCAAAAAGGGGATGACATCACATGGTGTTGGACATGTGACTTAAGAACAAACCATTGCAGATTTATGGGGGGGGGGGGGGGTTCAGTGGGTAACACGGTTGACAGCGATTTCTCGGACATACACATCTCATCTCATTATCTCTAGCCACTTTATCCTGTTCTACAGGGTCGCAGGCAAGCTGGAGCCTATCCCAGCTGACTACGGGCGAAAGGTGGGGTACACCCTGGACAAGTCGCCAGGTCATCACAGGGCTGACACATAGACACAGACAACCATTCACACTCACACCTACGGTCAATTTAGAGTCACCAGTTAACCTAACCTGCATGTCTTTGGACTGTGGGGGAAACCGGAGCACCCGGAGGAAACCCACGCGGACATGGGGAGAACATGCAAACTCCACACAGAAAAGCCCTCGCCGGCCCCGGGGCTCGAACCCAGGACCTTCTTGCTGTGAGGCGACAGCGCTAACCACTACACCACCATGCCGCCAGACACACACAAATTTGTTAATTTAATGTATATGAATGAGAAAAAATAAATTATAAAACACCTTTGTCATATTATTTATATTATTTTTAACAAATATTTATGATTTTCTTATGCAAAAGCATGTAATTTAATATTAATCTAAAGAGCCAAACCTGAAATTTGGCAAATCGGACAGCATAAAAGCAAATTCTAGTATAGTATATGCATTTTTTGCAAAATAAATGATGGGATCTGTTGACTTTTTTGTATTAAATAAAAGAGAACTGTGTCCTGATGTAAAATTGATCGGGGCTTTGAGTGAATAGTTAGTAAAATTGAAATTACAGCCAAAGGATGTGACATGTACCCCTAATTATAGAATGACCCTTAGACAAAGTAAGAAGGGAGCTGTGGTGCTTTATTTTTGTGATATTTTGACCAAAGCATGTCACAGACATTTCTTTAAAACCTCAGGGAACTGTGTCAACTTGGGCAAATCAGGCATATCACCTTTAAGAAGGCCATATGGCGGCTAAATAAATGTCTTTCATACCCTTATACATAAATACTTAATCGTCAAATTTGCATTCATTATACTATTTAAATGCATACATAATGACTACAACCATATGTGAGCTAAATAAACCAAAAAGGAATGGATAGTCCATAGAGCAGGCTTCATGAATTCACTGTTAACAAAATATATATATATGACTGATTTTGAATTTTCAAATCTGATTGGACACAAAGTGTTGATTAATTTTCTATAACTGCAGCTCTGACTTTAGTTCCAGCTGCAATTCAAATGATATGTTTTATTCATGTGCTTGTTCGAATACATTATTGTTTCCATAATAACATCTAATTCACAGGAACTTGCAATAATAAACTAATCTCATCTCATCTCATTATCTGTAGCCGCTTTATCCTGTTCTACAGGGTCGCAGGCAAGCTGGAGCCTATCCCAGCTGACTACGGGCGAAAGGCGGGGTACACCCTGGACAAGTCGCCAGGTCATCACAGGGCTGACACATAGACACAGACAACCATTCACACCTACGGTCAATTTAGAGTAACCAGTTAACCTAACCTGCATGTCTTTGGACTGTGGGGGAAACCGGAGCACCCGGGGGAAACCCACGTGGACACGGGGAGAACATGCAAACTCCACACAGAAAGGCCCTCGCCGGCCACGGGGCTCGAACCCGGACCTTCTTGCTGTGAGGCAACAGCACTAACCACCACACCACCGTGCCGCCCAATAAACTAATCAAGTACTAAAAATAAAAAATAATTTATCAAAAATATGATTATTAATATTGTTAAATTTTATGTAAGGAGACATTTGGGCAACATTCCTGAAAGGAGTCTCCAGTGTCATATATTCATGACATGTCATTCATTAATAGATTACAAATTATAATCATGATCGTTGCTGTAGTATAAGAGAAAAACACTTTAGGACATGCTGTTTGGTGTAACGCGGCAACAACAGACCAGATGCTCGCGGATTAAGAACAAACTCAGGGTTTTAATAGACGCAGTGAGAGAAGGCAATGTACAATAACCAGGCCAGGTCGATACCGGGAAATCCAACTGAGTGATGAGGGCTAGACAAATCGTGATCATGAAACGGGCAAGAGTCCAAGAACAGGAAATCAGGAAAACACAGGCAGAATAAACACAAGGGCTAGGTAAAATCGGAGTCGAGAAACAGGCGGAGATCGAGAAACCGGGAAGCAAGAGAAAAGAGCAAACAAACAGAAGGGCTAGGCGAAAAGGGTCATACACAGAAATGCAATCAGATACAACCGCTCAGTAGGCTCACGAAAAATGTGGAGGCAATATTGTGCAAAGAACTAAACAAACAGAGGGGTATAAATACAGACATAAACAAAAAGGTACAGGTGATAACAATTAGAACTCGGGGGAGCCACTCCTAGGAAGTGGCTCCGGATTGGTGGATTGGGTGCACGTGGTAGTGTCAGGTGTGTGAGTGGGATTGTGGGAAGTGGAGTCCAGAGTGTTAGGTGAGCCCGGGAGCATGACATTTGGAGTGGTACCACCATCACACCACGCCATGGTGGAATATTTTCCTATAATTGCATGCCCTGAAGTGTTTTATTCCTTAAATAATAACTTCCAAATATAAAAGTTTTATTGTGATTTGTTATGAAGGCCCAGTGTACAGTCTAAAGTCCTTCCTGTGCCATGCAATCGGGTAGCACCAATCTCCGTTTCAATAGCCTCTCACCTATACAGCTAGGGTTACAGTGGGGGACTAGTCCTCTGGTAACCATGAGAGTTTGACTCCCCACTCACATCTTTATTGCATCGTGCCTTGCCAGATGGCAATAGGAACCATTTTTATGATGGTCTTTGGTATAACCCAACCACGAGTAGAACTTGCGATCTCCCAATCGAGAGGTGGACACGCTAACCACTAGGCCAACTTGCGGTCTGGTGTACAGTATGCTCCCTTTAAATAAAACATTATTGTTATCATGATACTGTATAAATGTAATTACTTACATTACTTTCAATTATTTATAGAGTCAAAATAGCAATTCATTAAAACAGCAGCTAGAATAGAAATAGTGATAGAAAACTATCACTCTAATGGGGATCAGCACACACACACACAGATACACTGCATGGATCCACTGTGGGATGCGGACGGATAAAGGATGGATGGATGGGTTCCTCTGCATTACTATTTTTACTGCAACACTGCTCTTTCTTAAAGCCATACAAACTCATGCACAAAGATTTATTCACCAAGTCTGAATCCTTGCTGGATAACACTCCCAATCATTCCACACTCATTCATATGCAAAAGTGACTTAGCTAGTGGATAAGATCAAAATACATTGCTGCTGAATATTTAATAGGTTGTCTCTTTGCATAATAAAATCAAGATTGTATTTCTTCCTCTCTGTCTAAAACAGTGTATATTTGTCTGTGTGACTGTGTGACCATGAGTATGTTTGCATACACACACAAATCCCCATGCGATTATAAATCAACCTCATGTCAGACATCTGTGATTCTGATGCAGCAGCAGAAAATGATTCCTTCCCAATCCCCCCATCGCCCCCCACCACCCACTGACAGGGAGTTTGCTACAAGTTATCTGGAATGTCATGGAAATTAGCATTGAAATGATTCTGCTGACAGGCACACGCTATCTACAGTAGCCGCACACAAAACAGACCACATGAATCCTAATGGCCTGCCAAGAGAATCTCCCAGTACCTTCTGAACGGCTGTGGAAATCATATGCACGCACAAAAATACTGGCCGGATTGAATTCACACAATTGAAGGAACACAAGAAGGAAGTTTATAAAAGGAATGATACAAAGACACCCATACCCACCCATCCTGCACACACACACACACACACACACACACAAAGGGGAGTAGACCAGCTGTTACGCAACAGTTCACCTTTGTAGAAATTTATGGAGAAATTTTAAAATGTAAAAGAGATACATGTGAATAGAAGCCTTGAAGGGCAGAGTAAACATTTTCAGATTTTCTACTACAGTGCCTTGCAAAAGTATTCATACCCCTTGAACTTTTTCACATTTTTCCACCTTACAACCATGAACTTAAAAGTTTTTTCTTGAGATTTTATGTGATAGACCAACACAGAGTAGCACATAATTGTGAAGTGAAACGAAAATGATAAATGGTCTTCAAAATTTTGAACAAATAAAAATCTGAAAAATGTGGTGTGCATTAGTATTCAGCCCCCCGCGTCAATACTTTGTAGAGCCACCTTTTGCTGCAATTACAGCTGCAAGTCTTTTGTGGTATGTCTCTACCAGCTTTGCACATCTAGACACTGAAATTTTTGCCCATTCTTCTTTGCAAAATAGCTCAAGCTCAGCCAGATTGGATGGAGAGCATCTGTGAACAGCAATTTTCAAGTCTTCCCACAGATGCTCAATGGGATTTAGGTCTGGACTTTGACTGGGCCATTCTAACACATGAATATTATTTGATCTAAACCATTCCATTGTAGCTCTGGCTGTATGTTTAGGGTCATTGTCTTGCTGGAAGGTGAATCTCCTTCCCAGTCTCAAGTCTTTTACAGTCTCCAACAGGTTTTCTTCCAGGATTGCCCTGTATTTAGCTCCATCCATCTTCCCATCAACTCAGACCAGCTTCCCTGTCCCTGATGAAGAAAAGCATCCCCATAGCATGATGCTGCCACCACCATGTTTCACAGTGGGGATGGTGTGTGCAGGGTGATGAGCAGTGTTAGTTTTCCGCCACACATAGTGCTTTGCATTTAGGCCAAAAAGTTCAACTTTGGTCTCATCTGACCAAAGCACCTTCTTCCACATGTTTGCTGTGTCCCCTACATGGCTTCTGGCAAACTGCAAACGGGACTTCTTATGCATGTCTTTCAACAATGGCTTTCTTCTTGCCACTCTTCCAAAAAGGCCAGATTTGTGGAGTGTACAACTTATAGTTGTCCTGTGCACAGATTCTTCCACCTGAGCTGTGGATTTCTGCAGCTCCTCCAGAGTGATCATGGGCCTCTTGGCTGCTTCTCTGACCAGTGCTCTCCTTGCTCGCTCTGTCAGTTTAGGTGGACGGCCATGTCTTGGTAGGTTTGCAGTTGTGCTATACTTTTTCCATTTTTGAATGATGGATTGAACAGTGCTTCTTGAGATGTTCAGAGCTTGGGATATTTTTTTTATTACCTAACCCTGCTTTAAACTTCTCCAGAACTTTATCCCTGACCTGTCTGGTGAGTTCTTTGGTCTTCATGATGCTGTTTGTTCTTCAGTGTTCTCTAACAAACCACTGAGGCCTTCACAGAACAAGTGTATTTATGCTGAGAGTAAATTACACACAGTAGGACTCTATTAACTAATTAGATGACTTCTGAAGGCAATTGATTGCACTGGATTGTATTTAGAGGTATCAGAGTACAGGGGGCTGAATACTAATGCACACCACATTTTTCAGATTTTTATTTGTTTAAAATGTTGAAGACCATTTATCATTTTCATTTCACTTCACAGGGCGGCACGGTGGTGTAGTGGTTAGCGCTGTCGCCTCACAGCAAGAAGGTCCTGGGTTCGAGCCCCGGGGCCGGCGAGGGCCTTTCTGTGTGGAGTTTGCATGTTCTCCCCGTGTCCGGGTGCTCCGGTTTCCCCCAGGTGCTCCGGTTTCCCCCACAGTCCAAAGACATGCAGGTTAGGCTAATTGGTGACTCTAAAATTGACCGTAGGTGTGAATGGTTGTCTATGTGTCAGCCCTGTGACGACCTGGCGACTTGTCCAGGGTGTACCCCGCCTTTTGCCCGTAGTCAGCTGGGATAGGCTCCAGCTTGCCTGCGACCCTGTAGAAGGATAAAGCGGCTAGAGATAATGAGATGAGAATGAGATTTCACTTCACAATTATGTGCTACTCTGTGTTGGTCTATCATATAAAATCTCAATAAAACACTTTTTAGTTCATGGTTGTAAGGTGGAAAAATGTGAAAAAGTTCAAGGGGTATGAATACTTTTTCAAGGCACTGTATATATGTATACACACACTGGCTACTTTATTAGGAACACCCATCACCTGCTTTTTTATGCAGTTCTCTAATCAGCCAATCCCTTGCCAGCGGCACAATGCATAAAATCATGCAGACACAAATCAAGAGCTTCAGTTAATGTTCACTTCAAACATCAGAATGGTAAAAATTGTGATCTCAAAGTGTGACTTTTACTGTGGCATGGGTGTTGGTTTGAGCCAGATGGACTGGTTTGAGTATTTCAGAAACTGCTGATCTCCTGGGGTTTTCATACACAACAGTCTCTAGAGTTTACACAGAATGGTGCGAAAAACAAAAAAACACTGAGTGACTGACAGTTCTGTGGGTGGAAACAAATGCCTTGTTGATAAGAGAGGTCAGAGGGAAATGGCCAGATTGGTTTGAGCTGCCAGGAAGGATATAGTAACTCATAGCTACTCTTTATAGCTGTGGTGAGCAGAAAAGCATCTCAGCATGCAACAGTAGAAGATCACATTGGGTTCCAGTCCTGCAGCCAAGAACAGGAGTCTTAGAATCAATGACAAGTTCCTATTAAAGTGGCCGGTGAGTGTAGTTCTGAACTACAGACTTTCCTGAACTGAAACATGCTACTTTTTTGCATGTATCTCATTCATTTGTAAAATCTGGTTTTGGCCAAAAGTGAAAAAGGAGAAAATTGTATTTAAGGATTTCACTCCAATTCCACTGAAACTGGATTGGAAAAACATCACCTGAGGTGAGTTGATCCTGTACCCATGGTAGCCTCAGATTCCTGTTCTAGGCTGACAGGAGTGGAACCAGATGTGGTCTTCTGCTGTTGTAGTTCCTCTACTTCAAATTTTGACATGTTTGTTTTGAGATGCTTTTCTGCTCACCATAGTTGTAAAAAGTAGTTATGTGAGTTACTATAGCCTTCCTGTTAGCATCACCCAGTCTGACCATTCTACTTTGACTCTCTGCCATTAAGGTGTTTTTACTGTTGCTCACTGGATGTTTTTTGTACTATTCCCAGGAGATCATCCATCCATTATCCATAATTGCTTATCCTGTGCAGGGTCACAGGCAAGCTGGAGCCTATCCCAGCTGACTATGGGCAAGAGGAGGTGTACACCCTGGACAAATCACCAGATCATTGCAGGGCCGACACATAGAGACAAACAACCATTCACACTCACAGTCAATTTAGAGCCACCAATTAGCCTAACCTGCATGTCTTTGGACTGTGACGGAAACCGGAGCACACAGAAACGGGGAGAACATGCAAACTCCACAGAGAAAGGCTCTTGCTGGCCGCTGGGCTTGAACCCAGAACCTTCTTGCTGTGAGGCGACAGTGCTAACCACTACACTGAGATCAGTACTTTCTAAAATACTCAAACAAGCCCAGCTAGTGCCAGTGACCATACCACAGTTAAAGTCACAGAGTTTTAGCTAGTGGACAAGATCAAAATACATTGCCGCTGAATATTTAATAGGTTGTCTCTTTGCATAATAAAATCAAGATTAGAACTTTTCCCTGTTCTAATGTTTGTGGTAAACATTAACTAAAGCACTTGACCTGTATCTGTGTGATTTGATGTATTGTGCTGCTACATGATTGGCTGATTGGATAATTGGATAAAAGTTACTCCACTTGGAATCATTTGAAATTATTTTCAGCTGTTTTTGTTGTCACACAAAGTGCAGAATACATAAAATAGAAATTTGCCTTTTTTTTCACTTTGTCCTTCAGGATATCCTCAGGCATGAAACGTGAAATGTGTAATGTTCAATGCTAAAAGCATTGAGCATGTAAATAAATAAACCAAGGCCATTTCCTTTCTTCTATCAACAAGTCATTTCTCATTCAATCACTTCGATGAGCCATGTGATGGTGACTAATACATTCTCAAGTCTGTAATCATTGCAAAATTACTACCTTTTCACTACCTCCACATTTTTTGGTTATTGTTGTTGTTGCATTTTTCTTCAAGTCTTGTCCTTTTCTTTGTTAAAATTTTATTAAAAACAAGTGTTTAGCCTTTCCCTTAGCATTTTGCATTTTGTCTTTTTGTAGCAACAGTGAAATAGACAAACACTCGTCAAAGTAAAATTGAATTGAGTCGTATAAAAACCTCATTATGTTGATTTGGACATTCATGTGTATGTATGAATGCCTGGGACTGCACAAACAAACACGTCAAGAAGGATTAATTTAATGTGTTCCATTACTCACACTATCAGTGACAGTTTAGCTGTCATTAACTCAATGAAGTAAAAAAAAGAAAGAAAGAAAGACATAATAATAATAATAATAATAATAATAATAATAATAATAATAATAATAATAATAATAGAAAATATCTCTCTCTCAAAAAAGAACACAGCAAAATTGAAATAATCATTTTCTCTCTGTCTTCACTCTCCATTTCTCCTTCGCTCTATCACTCACTTGCTCCTCTATCTCTCTGTATATCTTGTGCTGTCTTTCTCAACAATGCAAAACTGAAATTTAATAATTAGTTCTGTCTCTCGTTCTCTCCCTATCTTTCTCTCTTTTTATCTCCCTGTCTCTCTTTCTCTCATGCTTTCTTTCCATTTTTCTCTCTGC
This sequence comes from Neoarius graeffei, assembly GCF_027579695.1. Classification (NCBI taxonomy): domain Eukaryota; kingdom Metazoa; phylum Chordata; class Actinopteri; order Siluriformes; family Ariidae; genus Neoarius; species Neoarius graeffei. The sequence goes on along the minus strand of NC_083574.1, from coordinate 37,429,413 downwards.
CTCTTTATTTCTTGCTCTCTTTCTTCTCTATCTCTTTTTCTCTTGCTTTTTTCTATTCTATCTAGCTTTCTTTTTCTGAAATAATAATTTTCTCTGTGTCCTTTTCTCTTTCTCTCTGTCTTTCTTTTTCTTTCTTCAGAACAATTTTGAATAATTATAGTTCCTCTGTCTCATTCTGGTGTTATCTCTCATTGTACTCTTTCTTCTCTTTCTCTCAACAAAAGAAAAACTGAAATGAATTTCTCTCCGTATCCTCCTCGTTCTTTCTCTAGCTCTCTAATTTTCTTTCATAACAAAGCAAAATTAAATTAATCATTTTCTCTTTGTATCATTTCTCCCTCTCTCCCTCCACCCTTCTCTCTCCCTCTCTCTTTCCTCCTAAAAAGCAATCTAATTCTAAATGCATTATTTACTGGGGTTTTTTATCTATTTTACCTAATTAGCTCACCTAAACACTGTGGAAAAGGTAATTGGGATGATCTTAGACTTTGGTTTTAGATTTTATTTCCCCCAGAGTAATGCAAGGAACAATGAAATTACTAACCTTGCAAAAGCTAAATGAGTTCAAATCAGAAAATACTAAGCTATCGCTTTAAGTTTTTGTGATCGCTCATCAGGGAGTATGTTTTCGCGGGTCAGCTGTAGTTGGATTTTGCTGTTTCTGCAACTCTGCTTTCACAGGCAGTTAGTGATGGGAACGCAATTACAGCTTCTTAATTCCTTCACTTAATGTAAGGCAAGTGGCTAAATGAAAATGAAACATCATTCCTACACCCCATGGTGCAGTTACCCCAAGATGGAAGAACCACAAATGTAGGCCATGTTGACGAATGATCTTCTCCATGCATGTGCAATCCAGGATGCACATTCCTGTCCACGTTTAGGGACTCTTCAAGGATCTTAGCATGATTATCACAAGCCTGGAATTGACAATACAGCCTGGAAATTTACCCTAAATTTATTCTATCAAGCATATGTTGTGTTTAACATATAAAAAAGAAAGAACCATATTTCTATAACGTATGAGAAAATCCTGCACAGATTTATCTCTCAGCTATGACAGAGATATAACTGAGAATAATTTGCTTATAAGGAAGGATATAGTAACTCATAGCAACTCTTTACAACCATGGTGAGCAGAAAAGCATCTCAGCAAGCAACAGCAGAAGACCACATTGGGTTCCACTCCTGCAGCCAAGAACAGGAGTCTTAGAATCAAGAACAAGTTCCTATTAAAGTGGCCAGTGTGTGTAGATGTTAAATAAGGCATAATATATGACCAGGTTAGTTTGAGGATATGAAAATCAATAATGCAGGTAATATCTGGTCTTCTTTTAGGGAACTGAATTTGGACTGTAAATGTTTCTAATCACAAATATCCCTCCAATTTAGTTAAGGAGCATTAAATATATATGAAATGCAGTACCAGTAAGTTTGCACACACCTTCTAATTCAATTATTTTTCTTTATTTTTATTAATTAAAATACATCATCATTTTCATGTCTTAAAGTAATGGTGGATGTCATTTCTCTTTACTTAGTTGAGCAGTTTCTTGACATAATATGGATTACTACAGTTGTGGAATAGGGCTATTTACTGTATTTTTATTATTTACTATTTACTGTTTGATCTCAAACACATTAAGAAGGCAAGAAATTGCATGAATTAACTTTTGACAAGGCACAACTCTTAATTGAAAAGCATTCCAGGTGACGACCTCATGAAGCTGGTTAAGATAATGCCAGTAGTACGCAAAGCGTCATCAAGGTAAATGCTGGATACGTTGAAGAATCTAAAATATCAAACATGTTGTTTTTTTAACAGTTTTTTTTGTTTTGTTTACTACATAATTCCATATATGTTCCATGTGTTATTTCATAGTTGTGATGTCTTCAGTATTGTTCTACAATGTAGAAAATAGTCACAATACAGAAAAACCTATGAATGAGTCGAGTAGGGGTGTACAAACTTTTGACTGCTACTCTATATGTAGTAATTACATGTTACTTCACAAAATATAATATGTAATGTTCGAAAGACAAATTAATAACATGGGCTTAAAAAACTTATTGATTATACAGATGTTTTACAGTCAAATCATAACAATATTCATTCATTTATCTTCACTGAGCACTTTATCGTTATCAGGGTCCCAGTGGATCCCAGGAACACTGGGCACGAGTCACACATGCACCATAATTAATCATTTAACTCTATTCTCCCTTCTCTTACTTCATGAAAAGAAAAATGACATATAAAAGATCAATCAGTTCCCTTTGTGCAGAACAAATATTTTTCTATCCTTGTATTCCAACATTAACAGAGCATAGTGTTCCTACACATGACAGAACAAAACGAATAAAAGAAGTCCATTCAAATCTTTTTTAAATAGACTATACACTTAATATAATCAAATTGTTTGGAAAGTTGTTAGACCCAGCAGCTGTGCTTCTACTGATAAGGATATGTTACACACACACACACACACACACACACACACACACACAAATGAAATTGGCTGTGGAATTCTACTGCTTGATCTCCAACATATAGCTAGGAAATAATACATAATAATTTACTGAAGGGGGTGGCACGGTGGTGTAGCGGTTAGCACTGTCACCTCACAGCAAGAAGGTTCTGGGTTTGCGGCCGACAGCGGCCTTTCTGTGTGGAGTTTGCATGTTCTCCCCGTGTCTGTGTGGGTTTCCTGGTGCTCTGGTTTCCCCCACAGTCCAAAGACATGCAGGTTAGGCTAATTGGTGGCTCTAAATTGACTGTAGGTGTGAATGTGAGTGTGAATGGTTGTTTGTCTCTATCTGTCAGCCCTGTGATGATCTCGCGACTTGTCCAGGGTGTACCCCTCCTCTCGCCCATAGTCAGCTGGGATAAGCTCCAGTTTGCCCATGACCCTGTACAGGATAAGAGGTTATGGATGGATGGAATTTACTGAAGGTTTTTATTACATTTAAAAATGACCAAATTGCATGTTGTTTCACAGTTTTTCTTCATTCATGAACTGAAGCTATGTAATGCTTCTGAAAAAAACAATGCACTGAATATAGTCATGTGAGTTAAAACTTTCTAGAGTATGAAAATAAAACAAATTATAATCTACTGTCTGACATGAAATGAAAACATAATTCACTTGCATTAACTGGTAACAGACTTACAAACTAATAAGAGGTCTGTCATGGTCCTACCTGTGGGCTTCTCTCTTCAGGTAACATCTCCACTCAGCATTACCGGCCACGCCCGCACTCACTTCCTCTTATTAATTTTCAGTGACTGTCATTGGCTGTTGCCGATCACCTGCTTTCCCCTGGGTGTATTTAAGCTGCAGTTCTCCCTAGCCTCAGTGTCAGATCATCTGCAACTCTCAGCCTGATAACCTGCTCTGTGTTCCTACTACTCTGACTCCTGAAATTGTTCTGTTCTGTTTGACTCTGTCTGCTCTCCAGCCCCGGTACCCTGACCTGCCTTCTGTTTCATTTGACTCTGTCTGCTCTCCAGCCCCGGTAACCTGATCTGCCTTCTGTCCCCTATCTTGCTACCTGATTTGTGACTCTGTGTTCCAGTTTGCTCTCTAACTCCTGCTTGCTGAGGGACTGCACGCTTGGAGACTGCCTGAAACCCAAGTTCTGTCAGCCCACAGCTCTCTGACTATGCCCGATCCTGTCAGATTTCAGAAGCTAAGCAAGGCTGGGCCTGGTCAATATTTGGATGGGAGACCTCAGATGCCATCCCTGCCTCTCAGTTCTCCCACCTCTGGACTTCATCCACACACATTCTCCCAACTCCCTTTTCCCCTATTATTAATAAACTGTGATTTGAGCGCATTTGATCTCCTCTCCTGTCTGTTCCGTGACAGAACGATCTGACCACACATGGAGTTAGCACCCAAACCCTCTGCCCTAGACCGGCTGCAGCGCACCGAGGGAGATGTCAGTCGGATGTCTGCTGACATTGCAGCCCTGATCCAGCTTGGTCAACAACGACTGGACCAAGCACTCCAGCTGCTCGCCGCTCAAGCACCCACTGCTCCTCCGAGTCAACCACTGCCGCCCCTCATTGCATCAGCCCCTGTCATACCGCCACTGACGTGCCAGCTCCGGGAGGTGCTCCTGCTGCACTTGGCACCCTGGAACCCAAGGTCGGCAGTCTGGAGCGTTTTGATGGTGACCCATCCCAAGTCCGTGCTTTCCTGACCAGCTGCTGTTCGACCTGCGGCCCAGAACCTTCGCGTCAGAGGCAGCAAAGGTGGCCTTCGTCATCACTCATCTGACTGGTCGAGCCCGCCTGTGGGGAACGGCAGAGTATGAACGCCGGACACTGGCGTGTGCCTCCTTCTCCTTGTTTTCAGCAGAAATGACTAAGGTCTTCGACCTGGGCTCATCGTCAGCAGAGGCATCCGGAGGACTGTTGCGTATTTGCCAAGGCAGACGAACAGTGGCTGACTACTCGGTTGACTTCTGGACCGTGGCCTGGCACAGCAAGTGGAACATGCAGGCGCTGGTGGACACCTTTCTGCACAGCCTGGCCGACTACATGAAGGACGAACTAGTCTCGTATGAACAACCATCGACACTCGATGAGGCTGTTGCCCTGGCCGTCCGCATAGACCGCTGGGTCCAGACCCGTCGACGAGAGAGGGCCTGCCAGGCTCAGTCAGTCACCAGTGCACGGAGTGACCCAGCCCCTGCTACATCTCCTGCTGTTTCTCTGCCGAACCTTCCGGACCAGTCAGAGCCCATGGAGATCGGCCGTGCTCCCCTCAGCCCGGCAGAGCGCCAGCGTCGGATCATCTCCAATCTGTGCCTGTACTGTGGGGGTGACGGTCACCGTGCTGCCTCTTGCCCAGTAAAAGCGACGAGCTCACTGGACATAGGAGGGGCCCGGCTGGGCTCAATGACCATCCAGTCCTCCACCAGCCAGAAACCTATGCTCCAAGTCTGCCTTCATCTGTTGGATTCCACCCACACCCTGGCCGCCCTGGTGGACTCCGGGGCCAAGGCTAACATCATGAACACTGAGCTTGCACGCCAGTTGGACCTGCGAAGCCACCTCCTATCCTCTCCTGTTCCAGCCAGGGCGCTGAATGGCCATCTCCTTCGCACCGTCACCCGCCTCACTGCCCCTGTTCCGATGACCCTGTCAGGCAACCACCACGAAACCATCCAATTTCACCTGCTCCATTCCCCCGGCCAACCTCTCATCCTGGGCTATCCATGGCTCCGCCAGCACAGTCCTCACCTCAACTGGGCCACTGGAGAGATAAAAGAATGGGGCAAGGACTGCCATTGGACCTGCTTATAAGCCGCCATCCTAAACACCCATACTCCACCTGCCAGCTCTGCCCCCGACCTCACTAATGTCCCAGTGTGTTATCACAGCCTTCGGGAGGTATTCAGTAAAACCAAGGCCACTTCCTTGCCTCCTCATCGGCCCTACGACTGCGCCATTGATCTCCTCCCAGGCACTGCGCCACCCAAGGGTCGTCTCTACTCTCTGTCCGCCCCGGAAAGGAAGGTGATGGAGACCTACATCAGTGACTCTCTGGCTGCCGGCCTCATCCGTCCATCCTCTTCGCCCGCCGGTGCTGGGTTCTTCTTCGTGGGAAAGAAGGATGGGTCCCTGCGCCCCTGCATCGATTACAGGGGTCTCAACGACATCACCGTCAAGAACCGATACCCTCTCCCACTGCTTACCCCCGCCTTTGAGCTGCTCCAGGGAGCCACGGTCTTCACGAAACTCGATCTCCGGAATGCCTACCACCTGGTTCAGATAAGGGAGGGAGACGAGTGGAAGACCGTGTTCAACACCCCCACCGGTCACTATGAATACTGGGTGATGCCGTTTGGCCTTACCAACGCACCAGTGGTATTCCAGGCTCTGGTGAATGATGTCCTGCGAGATATGTTGAACAAGTTCGTGTTCGTTTACCTCGACAACATCCTGATCTTCTCTAAAACCCTGTCCGAACACACCCGGAATGTCCAGCAAGTGCTCCATCGTCTCCTGGAAAACTCCCTCTTTGTCAAGGCAGAGAAGTGTGAGTTTCATGCCAAGTCTGTTTGCTTCCTGGGGTACATCATGGCAGAAGGGAGCATCCAGATGGACCCTGCCAAAATCTCTGCAGTTACTTCATGGCCAGTACCAGAGAGCAGGAAGCAGCTTCAGCAGTTCCTGGGCTTCGCAAATTTCAACAGGAAATTCATTCATAATTACAGCACCATTGCGTCATCCCTCACCGCCTTGACCAGTACCAAACAGCCCTTCACCTGGACTCCGGCCACCAACGAAGCCTTTGCCACCCTCAAGGCTTGGTTCACCACTGCTCCCGTCCTCCAGCTGCCTGATGAGGAGTGGCAATTCATCATTGAGGTGGACGCCTCAGATGTAGGAGTCAGGGCAGTGCTCTCACAGAGGTCTGCGGATGACAACAAGCTCCACCCCTGTGCGTTCTTCTCCCGCCGGCTGTCGCCGGCCGAAAGCAATTACAACGTCGGCAATCGGGAACTGCTGGCGGTCAAGCTCGCCCTGAAGGAATGGTGCCACTGGCTGGAGGGGTGCGTAGTCCCATTCCTGGTCTGGACAGACCATAAGAATCTAGAATACGTCTGCACCGCCAAACGACTCAACCCCAGACAGGCCCGCTGGGCTCTCTTTTTCACCCGCTTCAATTTCACCCTTTCGTACCGGCCCGGATCTCGCAACACCAAGCCTGACGCACTCTCCCGCCAGTTCCAGAAGGGTGATGCCCCCTCCAAGGGCCCGGCTCCCATCCTACCTGACCCCTGTATCGTTGCTATGCTGACCTGGGACATCGAAGAATGAGTGTGGGAAGCCCTCCGTGACCAACCCAGCCCCAGTGCATGCCCTGCAAGTCGCCTCTTTGTTCCTGAAGACCTGCGTCCCAGGTTATACAATGGGGACACGACTCCCGTCTACTCTGCCACCCTGGTTCCACTCGCACCTACCACCTGCTCACCCAACGGTTCTGGTGGCCTACTATGAGCAGGGATGTGTGAGACTTCGTCCGAGCCTGCCCTACCTGTAACCAAAATAAGTCCTCCAGCCGACCTCCTGCCAGTTTGCTCCAGCCTCTGCCTGTGCCTATGCGACCCTGGTCCCACATCTCCCTGGATTTTGTTACAGGTCTACCCCCTTCTAACGGGATGATGGTCATACTCACCATCGTGGACCGCTTTAGCAAGATGGCACACTTTGTTCCCCTCCCTAAACTACCATCAGCCAAGGAGACTGCCCAGATCGTCTTGCACCATGTCTTCCACATCCATGGGCTGCCCAAGGACATTGTTTCGGACCGGGGGCCACAATTCGCCTCCTCTTTTTGGAAGGAGTTCTGTCACCTACTCGGGGCCACCGCCAGCCTCACCTCCGGATTCCGACCCCAGTCTAATGGCCAGTCTGAGCGGACTAACCAGGAGTTGGACAAGGCACTTCGGTGCATGGTGTCACGCAACCCTAGGGCCTGGTGCGAGCACCTGCTGTGGGTGGAATACTCTCACAACTCCCTCACCAGCTCAGCCACCGGGCTGTCCCCATTCCATTGCGTGTATGGCTACCAACCACCCCTGTTCCCCAGCCAGGAGGGAGAGGTCACCTGCCCGGCTGCCCTCACCTATGCACGCCGATGCCGCTGCACCTGGTCTCAAGCCCGCGCTGCACTCCTCAAGTCAGTCACCAGCTACTCCACTGGCGCCAACCGGTGGAGGACGCCTGCGCCCACCTACCGGGTGGGCCAGAAGGTGTGGCTATCTGCCAAGGACCTGCCCCTCCAGGTGGAGTCTCATAAGCTACCACCTCGGGTTTGTCGGACCATTCCCTATCCAGAGGATAATCAGCCAGTCTGCTGTCCGGCTCCAACTGCCCAAATCCATGAGAGTGCACCCCACCTTCCACGTCTCTAAGATCAAGTCAGTGCACGAGAGCCCGCTGGTCCCAGCTGCACCTCCTCCTCCTCGTCTCATCGACGGTGGCCCGGTCTACTCCGTCCGGTGACTGCTGAAGTCACGACACAAGGGCAGGGGTCTCCAATACCTGGTGGATTGGGAGGGCTATGGTCCTGAGGAGAGGATGTGGGTTCCTGCTGGAAGGATTCTGGATCCGGCCCTCATCGCCGACTTCCATCGGCTACACCCTGACCAGCCTTCCATCCGATGGGGCCGACATAGGGGTTCTCACCAGGTGGATCCACTTCCGGACCCTGCCCCAGCTCCAGCACCTGAGCCTGACACTGAACCGAATCCTGGGCGGGGGCCCTTGGATGACGATTCTTCTGACGGTGAAGAGGGTGCGGAGGCTATGGACACTGACCGGTCAGAGGAATTCTGACCCTCCACCGGTATTCCCCCTCCTCCCGCCCGTCTTGGTGGATCTGTGGCTAGGGACTTCTGGAGCCGTCCCTTGAGGGGGGGGTTCTGTCATGGTCCTACCTGTGGGCTTCTCTCTTCAGGTAACATCTCCACTCAGCATTACTGGCTACGCCCGCACTCACTTCCTCTTATTAATTTTCAGTGACTGTCATTGGCTGTTGCCGATCACCTGCTTTTCCCTGGGTGTATTTAAGCTGCAGTTCTCCCTAGCCTCAGTGTCAGATCGTCTGCAACTCTCAGCCTGATAACCTGCTCTGTGTTCCTACTACTCTGACTCCTGAAATTGTTCTGTTCCGTTTGACTCTGTCTGCTCTCCAGCCCTGTTACCCTGACCTGCCTTCTGTTCCGTTTGACTCTGTCTGGTCTCCAGCCCCAGTAACCTGATCTGCCTTCTGTCCCCTATCTTGCTACCTGATTTGTGACTGAGGGACTGCATGCTTGGAGACTGCCTGAAACCCAAGTTCTGTCAGCCTACAGCCACAACTCTCTGACTATGCCAAATCCTGTCAGCTCTCAGCTGCTAAGCAGGGTCAGGCCTGGTCAGTACTTGGATGGGAGACCTCAGATGTCACCACCAGCCATCCCTGCCTCTAGACTTCACCCACACATGTTCTCCCTTTTCCCCTATTATTAATAAACTGTGGTTTGAGCGCATTTGATCTCCTCTCCTGTCTGTTCCGTGACAAGGTCATTAACCAGCAACTGATTTTAAATTAAAAGTTCTGTTCTGGAGGGTGGCACAGTGGTGTAGTGGTTAGCACTGTCGCCTCACAGCAAGAAGGTCCTGGGTTTGAGCCCAGTGGCTGACGGGGACCTTTCTGTGTGGAATTTGCATGTTCTCCCCGTATCTGCATGGGTTTCCTCCATGTGCTCCGGTTTCCCCCAAAGACATGCAGGTTAGGCTAATTGGTGGTTCTGAATTGACTGTAGGTGTGAGTATGAATGGTTGTTTGTCTCTATGTGTCAGCCTTGTGCTGATCTCTCGACTTGTCCAGGGTGTACCTCGCCTCTCACCCATAGTCAGCTGGGATAGGCTCCAGTTTACCCATGACCCTGTACAGGATAAGAGGTTACAGATAATGGGTGGATGGACTCTGTTCTGGAAATGTTAAGGATGAGTTCTCTGTTATGTTTTGTTTTTTATTAAATGCTTAGCAAATGTTCATTGTTAAAAACATTGTAACCTCTTCAGTTTTTAAACACACCTCATAAATCCTACAGTATTACTTTGTACAACCCCAAACCACCATCCAGCTTGTTATCAGTGCACAGTTCCAGTGCACAGTTCAAAAGCCAGCATCTGTGATGGTATGATGGTGCATTAGTGCACATAACTAGTGCACATAACACTAAACTGGCCTGCCTGCTGTCCAGACCTGTCTCCCATTTAAAACATTTGGCGCATTATGAAACACAAAATACGACAAAGGAGACCCCGAACTGTTGAGCAACTGAAATTGTATATCAGGTAAGAATGGGACAACATTTCTCTTTCAAAACTACAGCAATTGGTCCCAAATGTTTACAGAGTGTTGTTAAAAGTAAAGGTGATGCGACACAGTGGTAAATATGCCCCATCCCAACTTTTTTGAAATGTGTTCCTGGCATCAAATTCAAAATGAGCATATATTTTTCAAAAAACAATAAAATTTCTCAGTTTCAACATTTGATTTGTTGTCTTTGTACTATTTTCAATGAAATATAGGGTTTCCATGATTTGCAAATTATCACATTCTGTTTTTATTTACATTTTACATAGCGTCCCAACTTTTTTGGAATTGTGGCTATAAAAGTTTAAAGCAAACATTACAAATACATTGAGAAAATACAATGTAACCAGTTTGAGCTAACATGTTAGGATTGGATCATTTTAAAGGTCTTTGTATAAATAGTGCAAATAATTTTCTCTTTTGTATTCATTTATTTATGACCCTTTTTTATCAATCCATAACTTTGGGTTTTGGGGGGGGGGGTTCCTTGGGGGGAGGGACTGTGCATTTAATGCTGCAAAGCTGCAATAAAAGTTTATTACACAGTGATGAATTATCTCTTTAAACTCCACTGACATTAACTTGATCTCTGAAGTAAAATAACTGTTAGCCTGAGGACCCAGTTTTGATTGTGGAAATGATTCTCATATTTCTGAGCAGAGAGGCTAACACATTCTGATTAGGAGAGGTGGAGACAGGGTGTGCAGGCTAACTGAGAGGGGAAGGTTCTCTCTGCCTGGCTAAACAGCAGATTTATGAAATGTCCGTTCAGAGATCTCTGTGCAGGTGGGCAGAGGCCGCTACACTAGCACTCCTCCATTACACACCCATTAGAGGCTGTCTCGCACCTAATGAATAACTCAGTATGCTGCTCTCATACAGAATCACAGCTCTCTATAAAACAGCAGATTGGTGTTGGACAGCTCTATAACTCTATGTTTATTTACTTCTTCAATGTTTCCTTTTCAAATGTGTCCAGAGGCATTCTGTGTTAAAAAGTTGACTCATGAAAAGATCAAAATCTAGCTCTCAAATGATGCAAAAGAAAAGGGCCAAGAGATCATGAATTTGAATCCTGATGATGCCACAACTATCCATGGCTGGAAGTCCAAGAGAGCAACATTGGCTGTGCTCTCTGAGTGAGAGAAATGGCACTCTCTCTCTCTCTCTCTCTCTCTCTCTCTCTCTCGAAAATAACTCCCTCTCAACACTAGCTGACTGTGGGCATCTGTGAGCTCATGTATACAGAACAGGTCAGATAGCCCTTTCCTCTGGGTGTGTTATTCTGCTTTGTGATGCAGCATGAGCAGCAAATAAAAAAAAAAAGACACGGAGAAAATCTAGACCAGGGCTACTCAATTTGGACATGAATGTCATGGCAATGTTGGGCTTTCAACAATTTGATGATACAGCTTGAATAAGAAAACAAACTCCAAGACTTTAGTGCATAGGTTTAAATTATTTGGGGTTTTCTGAAATCAAAACAGGGTCAAAATTACACATAAAGCATAAAAAATTTAGACACCAACTTAGATTAACTTGAATTAATCAACTTAGATTAATTCAATTCATTGGTGCTGAAAGTTCCAAAATGTCTTTTAACTTGCTAAGGCCAAAGTCTCAAAACTTCCTATTCATGATCATGATTGACTACAGCTGGTAGCTTCTCTGTGCCAACATAAAAAGGGATTGTTTGACAGCACTCATTAGATTGAACAACACACAGTACAATGGGAAAGTCCAAGGAGCTCAGTGCAGCTCTGAGAAAGAGGATCATAGAGTTACACATACTCAGGAATATCTCATGGAGCCATTTCTAAACAACTGGAGATTCTAAGATCACCCATTCTTACACAACTGCACAGAAGTACAAGTTATTGGGAGGTGTTGCGACTTTGCCCAGCCACTTTGCTGGAAGAAGACCCAAACTATCCCCCTTAGCTGAGAGAAAATTGGTTTGGATGGTCAGGAACAGAACAACCCAGGAACAGCCAAGGTACATGCCTACCATGAACCAGTAGGTGCTGGAACAACATTGACAGTCAAGCAGGTTTGACATCACTATGGACTGAGAGGCTGCTGTCCAAGGAAGAAGTCCCTGCTCCAAAATAGACACCTTCAAGTTTGATGAAAGTTTGCAACTGACCACATGGACAAAGAGAAATCCTTCTGGGGGAAAGTTTTATGGTCGGATGAGGCAAAGATTTAGTTGTTTGGCTCCAATGACCAGAGGTACAGAGGAGCACTGTACTGACTGTTCAGCATGGTGGTGGTAACATCATGCTCTGGGGCTGTTTTGTTGCCAGTGGTGCATTACCTAAAGTGGATGAAATAATGAAGAAGGAGGACTACCTAAGAATTCTTCAGCATAACCTCAAAACATGAGAAACTTGGACACAATTGGGTGTTCCAACAGGACAAGGAGCCCAAACACACATCAAATCTGGTTGTGGAATGGATAAAGCAGAGTGCATAGGTATTCACCCCCTTTTGTATGAAACCCCTAAATAAGAGCTGATCCAACAAATTCACTTCATATGTCACATAATTAATTGATTAAGATCCACCTGTGTGCAATCAAAGTGTCATATGATCTGTCACATGATGTCTGTATAAATCAACCTGTTCTGGAAGGACACTGACTCTCTGCAACACTACTAAGCAAGCAACATGAAAACCAAGGAGCACTCCAAACAGGTCAGAGACAAAGTTGTGGAGAAGTATAGATCAGGGTTGGGTTATAAGAAAAATCCCAAACTTTGAATATCCCACAGAGCACAATTAAATCCAATATAGCACAATGGAAAGAATATGGCACCACTACAAACCTGACAAGAGAAGGCTACCCACCAAAACACAGACCAGGCAAGGAGGGCATTAATCATAGATGCAACAAAGACACCAAAGATAACATTGAAGGAGCTGCAAAGATCCACAGCGGAGATGGGAGTATCTGTCCATAGGACCACTTTAAGCCATACACTCCACAGAGTGGGGCTTTATGGAAGAGTAGCCAGAAAAAAGTAATTGCTGAATAAAACAAGTTTGGAATTTGCCCAACAGCATGTGGCAGACTCCCCAAACAAATGGAAGAAGATTATCTGGTCAAATGATATTAAAATTGATCTTTTTGGGCCATTATGAGAAACACCATGTGTGATGCAAACCCAACACCCTAAGAACACCATTCCTACAGTGAAGCATGGTGGTGGCAGCATCATGCTGTGGGGATGCTTTTCATCTGCAGGGACAGGAAAGCTGGTCAGGACTGAAGGGAAGATGGATGGTACAGGGCAATTCTGGAGGAAACCCTCTTTGAGTCAGCCAGAGGTTTGAGACCAGGATGAAGGTTCACGTTCTAGCAGGACAATGACCCTAAACATACTGCTAAAGTGACATTTAAATGTCTTGGAATGGCCTAGTCAAAGCCCAGACCTCAATCCAATTGAGAATCTGTGGCATAACTTGAAGATTGCTGTACACCAACGCAATCCATCTAACTTGAAGGAGTTGGAGCAGTTTTGCCTTGAGGAATGGGCAACAATCCCAGTGGCTAGATGTTGTAGGTACAATCCCTTTTAGAAACTACATTTCCCATCAGCCAACTTCCGCGTTGACCTACGTCACGCCTGGGCAGGATCACTTTCATCACATCTTCCATGATTCCGTAAAGGACCTGGAAATCCGCCATATCTCTCTCTCTCGTGTCCGGATTCCAAGCGGTCTGGACGCACAAAGAGATACGCTCCACCAGGCAAACCAGATAAAGACGTCTTTTCTTTTTCTTTCTTGCAAGATCCACGAGTTAGCGCGATTTCTTTGTTTACCACTGGCCACGGTAAAATCCAGAATAGTGCGATTTTAAACTCAGTGAGTTACAACCGGTTTTCATTCATTAAGTACGTACGACTGCAGCTCAAAGCAGTTAATTTATAATTAGGAGCGACCAGAATTCCTCCTGATTGAAGCGCTGTGCACATTAATTTAATCAGAGACTTTCTTTTCATCACGAGCGATGCGTCGGATCAAAAGAAGTTCTCTGTCCACGGAATCGACTCACGGAATTGACTCACGTGCTCCACAACGGCGAACCTCCGAAGTCTCGGAAAATCTTTTCATAATCTCTCGTAGAAGCGGGATATTAAGTAAGATTGGCATTTTTGGGCATAATTAAGCTAGTCTTTATGAATTTGCTTTTATTGAAATAGTGTGAATTTAAACCCAGGTTTATTTGTTACACTGTTAAACACGCAGCGTGTTGATTTATTTTGTTCTATGTTCTCTCAATTGTTTAATAGATAGGCTGTGCATGCTTCTCTTTATTCTGTACTAACATACTTAATTTCCTTATACATCGTGACCGCATCAAGATTTCAGTGGATTCAATATTGTTATAAGCTAGTGAAATTAGCCTACGGCTAATTCTTTGTTCCATTAGCCTCCAGGGCTAATTGTATTTGTCTCAAGGGCCTTTCACAGGCCACACACAAGCACACATTAGCTAGCCACACGGCTAATTCCTTTGTCTCGTTAGCAAGCTAGGCTAACCTTTGCTCAAGCCACAAGGCCTACACCACACACACACAAACACACGTGGAGTTAGCTACACAAAGCTAATTCTCTTTTAAGCCACACCCACACAAGGCCTCTCACACCCACACACACACACGCGCACACACACACACATCTACACACACACACACACCTCACTGTTTGTATATATTTCAATCTGCTATTATCCATTTTTATTTTTGTTATAATAAATTCATTTATTATTGAAACTGTGTGTATTTATTTGTCGTGCATAATATTTCCGAAGTCACACAATCTCCCAAAGAATTCAGAAAGGTGCATATAAGTTATGTAATACGGTAAGTGATCATAATAATTTAAGTGATTCACTTGAATGATTTACTTGAATGATTCACTTTGAGTGATTCAATTTAGACGATTCAAATGAGACTGATTCAATTTAATTATTAACCTTCAAATTTAATATGAGACTGATTTAATGAGATTGATCACTCAATTACCCAAATGCACCCACAATGTGCTAAGCTAATAGAAACATATCCCAAGAGATTTGCAGTTATAATTGCAGCAAAAGGTGGCTATACAAAGTATTCACTTTTGGGGGTTGAATACCTATGCACACTCCAGATTCCTGTTTTTTCATCTTAATTTGAAAACAGTTACAGTTTTTTTCCGGTTGCGTGTTTCCGGTTGAGAGTACGTAGTGCGCGAGTTTGCTGCCTCTTCTCCCCGGTGTTTTTCTTCTTTTTTTTCCTCTTTAATCTGTGCTTCTGATTTTTTGGCAACGTATTATCCATTTTTTTCTCTTTTTGGTTAATTTTGGACTCTTCTTGCTTGGTTTTGACACCAGCTTTTTGCAATCACCTGTTGCTAACTCGCCTGCGAGCCCCCGTTTTCTTTCCACCCGCTTGACTTCAGCTGTGGTGAGTGAGTTTCCACCTTTCACCACGCTGTTGTCTGTTTTATGTGCTGGTTAGTCAAATTGCTTCCCTACACTGTACTCTGGGTGTGAAACTGCTGGTGTTTTGGCTACATTT
This sequence comes from Neoarius graeffei, assembly GCF_027579695.1. Lineage (NCBI taxonomy): Eukaryota > Metazoa > Chordata > Actinopteri > Siluriformes > Ariidae > Neoarius > Neoarius graeffei. The sequence continues at coordinate 37,413,956 of NC_083574.1, read as the reverse complement.
ATGAGCGGTGTTAGGCTAAGGTGGCTTTGCACCTTACATTGGACTGTGTCTGTCCATCTGTTTTTGGATCGTGATTGTGGGTCTGGGTATTTGGTTTTGTGGCCTGGCTTTTACCCATGTTTTACACCTACTCGCCGGAGGAATTAAAAAGCCTTAGTGCGCGGCACCGCTTGGATTCCACGGTATTTAAACTGTGCCGCTCTATTGGAATCGCGCGCCGCCCTCGGTATATTCACCGCTCTCTGCGCTCTCCGACTGCTCATTATGCTTCGGAGTCTTCCATACCCATCATATGGACTCACAATCGGATTGCCAAGGTCAACAAGAACGCTCATGGAGTTAATCACGGTGTTCTTCGCTCACTTGGGAAACTGCAAGGTTCTGCTGTCTCTGGATTGTCACCTGTGTTTCCTGCGAAGATTGGCCTTTTAAACTCCCACTCCATCACCAACAAAGCGTCACTCATTAATGACCTGATTATCCAAAAGACCCTGGACATACTTCAGCTGGTGGAAACATGGCAACAGGCTGAGGACTATTTACATTTAAATATGTCTTCTCCATCTGGATACACATATTTTTCAAAGCCCTGTCTCACAGGGAAGGGTGGAGGTCTAGCTGCAGTTTTCCGATGTGGTTTGAAACTTAAAGAGATTGTTTTTCATGATGTTACATCCTGTGAATATCTGGCTTTGAAAACCTCCACTCCCACACCGATGTTGCTGATCTTAATCTATCAACCTCCCAAATCATCGCCATCTCTCTTTCTGTCTGAACTGAATGAACTGCTAACTGTAGCCTCATCTGTCTGTCCTGCCGTCATTCTTCTGGGTGACTTTAACATTCATGTTGACATTAGTTGCTCCCTTACTGAGGAGCTCTTGACTGTCTTTGAATGTTTTGGTTTAACTCAGCATGTTGACTCATGGTCATATACTTGACTTGCTTTGCTCTACTGGTACAAAAATTGTATCTGTATCGGGTTCTGATGCAGGTTTTACTGACCACAGGTTGATTGAGTGTTGTCTCAGTGTGCCACCTTCTAAACTTCCTCTGCGTTCTACTGTCTCTTTCCGTAATCTTTCTTCTATTGATGTGCATTCTTTCTCTGCCTCTCTCCTTTCTTCTTTTTGTAAATTTGCTGAGGTTTCCTCTCCTGATGATACAGTTGCTATTTACAATAATACTATATCTAACACACTTAACACTTTCGCTCCCCTTAAAACTAGACAGGTCTCTGCAAATCGCGCATCTCCTTGGTTCACCTCTGAGCTTAGGGTCATGAAGGCCAAGGGAAGGCGGCTAGAGAGCCTTTATAAGAAAACTGGCCTTACTATTCATCTTTCACTTTTCTCTGAACACATCACAAAGTATAAGGATGCTCTTAATGCTGCTCGATCCTCCTACTATGCTAACATCATTAAGAGTGGCAATCATAGACCCAAAATTTTGTTTAATACAATAAATAAACTTCTTCAGCCTCCTTCCTCAACCACTGCCAGTTCTCCTGCTCAGTGTCAGGCTTTTTTGGATTTTTTCAATGATAAAATTGCCAGTATTTACCAACACTTTCATTCTGAAGTTCATTCCTCTGTCCCGCTAGTAGCTCTTTCTCATAAAGCTGACTGCTGTCTCTCTGCTTTCTCTCCTGTTGATTCTTTTAAAGTATCGGAAATTATAACTAAGTCCTCCTCCTCCTCATGTTTGTTGGACCCTGCACCCACTGCACTTCTTAAATCTTGTGTATCTGCTATCTCCCCTTATATTGCTCATTTGATTAATCAGTGTTTTGCTTTAGGCACTGTTCCCATCTCCCTCAAAATTGCTTCAGTTATACCAATACTAAAGAAACCTGGTCTAGATTCTCTTTCACTGTCCAATTACAGACCCATTTCAAATCTCCCTTTTCTAGCTAAAGTAATGGAGAGAGTTGTAGCCTCTCAGCTTCATACTTTCCTTGCTCAAAATGATCTCTATGAACCCTTTCAGTCTGGCTTTCGTAATATGCATAGCACTGAATCTGCTCTCTTGAGAGTTGTTAATGACCTCCTGCTCTCAACTGATGCTGGTCATCTCAATGTCCTTGTTCTCTTGGACCTCACAGCCGCCTTTGACGCCGTACATCATGAGAGACTCATTTCCAGACTATCTTCTTTTGGTATTACTGGCTTAGCTTTATCCTGGTTTCAGTCATATCTAGCAAACAGGCAACAGTTTATTTCTATTGGTGTTCATAAATCATCCACTGCTACTGTTGCTCAAGGTGTGCCTCAGGGTTCTGTCCTTGGTCCCCTTCTTTTTATATTATATGTTTCTCCTATAGGCCAGATTATTCGTAACCATGGCCTTAACTTTCATTGTTATGCTGATGATATTCAAATCTACATCACTATCACCCCTTCCATAGCCTCTGTTCAGCTGCTAAGGTCTTGCATCACTGACCTTAAGCAATGACTGTATAAGAACTGCCTTAAACTTAATGCTGGCAAAACGGAGGTTCTATTAGTAGGTACCAAAAGACAGGTTCAGAATTTCTCCAGTTTTACTATTGATGTAGATGGTGTGTCTATTCATCCTTCCCAAGTTATAAAAAACTTTGGAGTTATCTTTGACTCCACCCTTACGTTTGAACCCCATCTTAAACTAATTACTAAGAATGCTTTCTTTCACCTCCGCAATATTGCTCGTCTCCGCCCTTTTCTTTTGGAAACTGATATGTTGGTCAATGCATTTATTTTTTCTCGTCTTGACTATTGCAATTCTCTCTTTTATGGTCTCCCTGCCACATTGCTCAATCGCCTGCAGTACATTCAAAACTCAGCAGCAAGAATCCTCACACTCACCAAGTGCACTGCTCACATCACTCCTGTTTTACAGCAACTGCATTGGTTGCCAGTTATCTCTCAGATCAAATACAAAATCTTGCTGTTAACCTATAAAGCTCTTCATGGTTTTGCTCCTTCCTATCTCTGTGAGCTAATTCATTTGTACTGTCCCTCCTGCTCCCTCAGATCTTCTGTCTGTGGACTTCTGACTGTTCCTCATTTTAAATTGGCATCTATGGGTGGCAGATCATTTAGTGTTGCTGCTCCTAAACTTCGGAATTTGTTACCACAATCGCTTCGTGACTGTTCCACACTCTCTTCCTTCAAAGCCAACTTGAAAACTTTTCTCTTTACCTCACACTATTCTTCCTAATTTTAATTTATTATTATTTTTTTTTTTGGTGGTAACTCTTTTGTAAAGCATCCTTGGGTTTGTGAAAGGCGCTATATAAATTGAACTTATTATTATTATTATTATTGTTGTTGTTGTTGTTGTTGTTGTTTGTTGCACAATAAAACAACAATTTTCACCTTTAAAGTTGTAGGCATGTTGTGTAAATCAAATGGTGCTAACCCCCCAAAAATCCATTTTAATTCCAGCTTGTAATGCGACAAAACAGGACAAACACCAATGAGGATGAATACTTTTGCAAGCCACTGTACATGGATGACTTGGGTGAACTCCAGTATACTCAGTTAGCACATTATAGCAAAACATATTTCTATATTCACTAAGACTTTTTACTTATGTGGCTAAATAAACCCCACATAAGACTTCCCTGACGATTAAGATAAACCTCCATATATATTTTTTAGAAAGCATTTATAGATATTATCAGTGATAAATACTACTTTGAGGTGCATCAGTGACAGAATGTTTCATGTCAACTTGTCAAAATGTGAGTGACATGAGATTTTAAACATATTGCTGTGTTTGGACTTCACCACCATAACAGCTGATTGTGCATCTCAGTGTACAAATGTCAGAGTCACATAATAGTAATGGTATGATAAGATAATCACCAGTCAACAGGAGGTTTTTTTTTTAAGTGGATCAGTGTTAAAAAGGCAAAGTAAGAAATAGAATGATTTCAGCATTTCCACCAAAAATCTACTGTATGATTACATTCCATGAATACACTTTGAAGGAAGACAGGAAGTGAGACTAAGTTCAAATTTCATTCACACAAGTAGGAGGAGTGTCCATTAAAGTGAAACTATAATAATGAGTAATACAATTTTCTGAAAGTTGGGGCAGCCATAGCCTGAAGGTTAGAGAAGCAGCCTTGGGCCCAAGAGGTCACTGGTTTGATTCCCAGAACTAGCAGGAAAATTGTGAGGGGAGTTGAGTGAACAAACAGCACTTTCCCCTTCCTGTGTATCATGGCTGAAGTGCCCTTGAGCACGGCACCTAACCCCTTACTGCTCCCCAGGTGCTGTAGCATTGCTGCCCACTGCTCTGGGTATGTGTGTGTGTTCACTGCTTCAGATGGGTTAAATACAAATGAAGAATTTCACTGTGCTTAAGTGTACAAGTGATAAATAAAGGCTTCTTCTTCGTCGTCTTGAAAGTTGTATTCCACAAAGAATACAGAAATAATAAGAGTCTGAATTATATCTGTGTTCATAAAACTGTTAACCTTCAGTGTCTGTTCAAGAACTGGTAAGTCTTGCACTTGTATCTAACTGGTGCATCTAAATGTTTTGTCTTCATGTTTTTGGAAATTTTAAAAAGGTAATGTCACTTGATAGGACAACAAGCTGGTGAGGCTGGTATGTTACTGCATCTCTAATCCTGGGTTCCATGATTGCAGTTCTGGAAACTTTTTTTTTTCAGAAACAAATGGAAAGCTAATTGAATTCCATATTTCACTATTAAAGTAAGATATTAAACTCCTAATTTTACTAATCCTGAAATGTTGCTATTTAGTAATGGTACCAGCAGATGGCAGCAATAGCAAAAAGGCAGAGTGTGTGTGTGTGTGTGTGTGTGTGTGTGTGTGTGTGTGTGTGTGTGTGTGTGTGTGTCACAAGCTTACAACAAAAAAAGGGTATTTCACAAACCGCTCTTATCTTTTGAAGGCATAGAAATAACTAGAAGGACACTTGACGGAGTGCACACCTCCACCTAGCCACATATTAGAATATCTAGATGTTTACTATATTTACATACGTATCCTGATTTGCATCAAAATCCAATCAATTGTTTTTTGACCCATGGTCCACCTTTCCTCAAAATTTCATCAAAATCCATTCACTACTTTTTGAGTTATGTTGGAAAAAGACAAACAAACAAACAAACAGAGATGAAAATATAATCTCCTCCAACAAAGTTGATGGAAGTAATAAATTAGCTTTGTTTGAGCACTTTATAAACAGAAACACTTTTTGATTATAAGTCTACTGCAATGACTTATAATCAAAAAGTAGTAAGTCTATGTGCTTACATCACAAAGTCTAATGTGCCTATATCACATTCTTTTCTGCTGGTTTCCTAATATTGTTTATTTTGTTATGACTCTTTTTCAGGCCTGCCACTCTGTAACTCATTGGACTCAGAAAAAGGTTGAGGCTCTACATGCAGGAAGGCTTTATACAGAGTATGAATGCACAGTCCAAAATCCAACATAAGATCAGAAAGTATCCAAGTATGATCAGTCAGCACTTTTCCATTAGGGTCATGGGGGAAGCTGGAGCCAATCCCAGCTGACTTCAGGCAAGAGGCAGGGTACATCCTGGGCAGGTCGCCAATCTAACACAAAAACAAAACAAGCAATCATTCGCACTCATATTCACCCCTGTGGGTAATGTAGAGTAGCTACTTAACCTAATCTGCATGTCTTTGGACTGTAGGAGGAAACCAGAAAACCTGGAGACACAGATGCCCCTTTTCCACCAAAGCAGTTTCAGGGCTGGTTCGGGGCCAGTGCTTAGTTTGGAACCGGGTTTTCTGTTTCCACTGACAAAGAACTGGCTCTGGGGCCAGCAAAACCAGTTCCAGGCTAGCACCAGCTCTTTGCTGGGCCAGAGGAAAGAACCACTTACGTCAGCGGGGGGGCGGAGTTGTTAAGACCAACAACAATAGCAAGACCGTGAAAGGTCACCATTTTTAAGCGACGAGAAGCAGCAGCTGTACAAATGCGAAGTCATCCATTATTGTTGTTGTTGTTGTTGCTGCTTCTTCTTCTCCATGTTGCTGTTGCTTCGATGTTCACGCCAAGGTTTATGTAAACGCAGCGACGTAACTGACGTATACAGCGGCGTAATGACGTGGCTCCCCTTAGCACCCCGAGCTATGGAAAAGCAAACTGGTTCTCAGCTGGCTCGCAAGTTGAACAAGTTGATTCAAACTGATTTGGTGGAAAAGGGGTAAGAGAGAACATACAAACTCCATACAGGAAGGCCCCAGTCAACTGCAAGGTTTCAAACCCAGAACATTCTTGCTGTGAGGCAACAGTGCTAACCACTGCACCACCATGCCACCCCTATTTGTTTGTTTATTGAAATTTTATTTTTAATTAATTTTAGTTTTTACTTGTGACTGTGTTGCATCAACCACTGAGGGTTTTTGAAAGCCATGGTTGAAAGCCTAATGGTTAGAGAAGTAGTTTTGGGACCAAAAGGTTGCCATTTTGATTCCCTGGATCAGCAGGAATGGCTTAAGTGCCCTTGAGCAAGGAACTTAACCCCCAACTGCTCCCCAGGCTGCTCTGGGCGTGCTGTCTGTTGCTCTGGATACAAGCGTCTGCTAAATGCCAGTAATGTAATGTTTTTTGTTTGTTTGTTTGTTTGTTTGTTTTGTTGTTATTGTTGTTTTGCATACTGTAAACATTTGTTTTGTTCATATTATAGTGTGGACACTATAGTGTATTTGGATGGAGTTTAATATAAGTAGTATGAATAATATGCCTATATAAACACTGCCAAAGAGCTGAAGCTAAACAAGAACCAATAACCCAAGACAGTGTCAACAGTACCAGGAAGAAAGTGAAAACCAAATAAAGCATGTAAAATATCAACAGAGAGAAAACTGCAAAGTTCAAACCCAGAACCTTCTTGCTGTGAAGGGACAGTGCTAACCACTGCACCACCATGTCACCAGCCAGTGTAGATACTGGCACAAATTTTCTAATGCTTTGTATTACTTTGTATATGAGATGTGAATTGGACTCCTGTGTCAGAATCTGTATCTTCAAGGATTATTTCGACTGTTTCCATGGGAGTGGGAATTTTTGAGAAGTTATAGATGACATGCTTTAGAAAATTGGTTAGTGATTACTAAAATGGAAGTATAACATTGGGAGATAAGTAATTCTGTGCTAAAAATCCAAGCATGGCTAATGTACCTGTTCTAGCAGATTCTAGCATACCTGTAGGTAATGATGGGGGGTTCTGACTGTGTATGAGTTGAGATTTCATGTTACATTTAGTTAAGAGAGTGCCACCAGAATCTGTTATTCACCAAGGAGATGATTCATTGTATACCTGGATGTCCTGAGCTGAGTGATGAGTGAAGGTTTTGTTTGGTAAGCATTCAGGTGGTGTAGGTGCTTCTCCCTCTGCCCGAGTGATATCCTCCATGATTTTCCAACAAATGGTCACCATTATACAGGAGGTAGGAATGATTGTTGATCAGGTAGTGGTGCAAGGGTCTCAGTAAACAAGACATCCCATCCAGGCTGCATTTCTGCATTTCAGTGTTCCCAGGAAAGGCTCCCGATCCACTGCAACCCTGACCAGGATAAAGCAGTTATTGAAGGGAAGCTATTGGGGCAAGCCATGTCTTAATGGTTAGAGAAGCAGCTTTGGGACCAAAAGGTTGCCGGTTCGATTCCCTGGACCAGCAGGAAAGGTTGAAGTGCCCTTGAGCAAGGCACCTAACTTCCAACTGCTCCCCAGGCCACTCTGGGTATATTGTACATTACTCTGGATAAGAGGGTCTGATAAATGGCAGTAATCTCTAATGAAGATGATTGAATGAATGATTCTTGTCTATAAGTGAGTGTAAATCAGAACATCATCAAAATAGTGCTTCTTGTCAGGCTTGGGGGGACAAATTCATTGCTTCAACTTGATCCATCCATGGACATCTAGAATTTAAATAACAATGGAGATGGCATGGGCATTGACCAGACCATAGGAATGACTAAGTAATTGCAATAAGCCATTTTTGACATATTGGCCTCTCAACAAAAAGGTTAAGGTATATTGTATTTCACTATTACATCATTTAACCATTAATTGTTTTGCCTTTAATCAGTGCAGGGTCACTTTTTTTTTGGCAAATCAAAAAACAACTTTAACAGGTGAGCTGGAGGGATAAATTTCACCCAGATTCACCTTCAAAAACTCTTCCATTGTTTGGTTCTTGACCCACATGGAGGTGAGGACCATATATAGCTCTATTGCATAGATGCAAAGTTAATGAGGGAGTAATTCAGAGGCCTAGCCATTATGGGGCCAAAATACAGAGTGGAAAATTGCACTGCTTGATTCTTTTCTGGGCTATCTATTTGTGTGACAAAGCACAGAAGAAAAAGACTTACAATGAGAACTTTTCCATGAGACTTATTTTTCCATGAGACAGGGATTGTACATGGCAAGTCAGAGAATGCTCAGAATGACTGGCTTGTTTGGAAACTTGGTGACAAAGAGGATATGGACTTGATATGAAGCAGTTATGTATTTCGGAGTATGGTCCTTGTTACTATTCAATTTCCAATGTATTCACCATCTACAGTATGAATGCTGAGGGTGCTAAGGGTTCATTGCACAGGGATGAGAAGGAATTTGAGCTGTTGTGCTATCTCTTCATCCACAATATGACTGCCTTTCCCCACCCCAGAATCTCCATCCATCTATTATCCGGAACCGCCTACCCTGTGCAGGGTTGCAGGCAAGCTGGAGCCTATTCCAGCTGACTATGGGTGAGAGGTGGGGTACACCCTGGACAACTTGCCAGATCATTGCAGGGCTGACACAGAGACAAACAACCATTCACACTCGCATTCACGCCTACGGTCAATTTAGACCCACCAATTAGCCTAACCTGCATGTCTTTGGACTGTGGGGGAAACTGGAACACCCAGAGGAAACCCACACAGACACGGGGAGAACATGCAAACTCCACACAGAAAGGCCCCCGTCAGCCACTAGGCTCTAACCCAGAACCTTCTTGCTATAAGGCAACAGTGATTACTGCTACACCACCCTGCCACCCACCCCAGAATCTGAGCCCTGGAATATAATAGGACTTTGAAGACTACAACAGACAAACCAGTAAAGTACATTTTCAGATTTCTGGTGGCAGAGAGGTGTAATGTCCTGAGCTCATGTTATACACTGATAGGTTTTGCCCCTTTAACTTTGGACCATTTAATTGCTCCTTTTGAATATTGCTCTGTAGTCCACTGAGGGTGTTTTAATTGCAGTGCCACTCTGATAAACACTGCTCCAAGTTAAACATACCTGAATTTACAAGATATTGCTCTGCTGGAAGAAATTTCCATATCAAAGATTGGATAGATTTTTCAGATGACTGACAGTGCTATAAAGCAGGAGAAAGTCTAAGCTGTAAATTACAGAACAACACTGCAACTGCTTTGAACTGCTGATCAAATTTACCAGTCATGTTATTTATCGTCGCAATTTGATTTTCTTTCTCTGATAAAGACTCACATTTTGCGAATGCATCATCGTGTTATTTTTCTGCTCACGTCTTGGTGATTGTGTCAGCAGTGATATCATTGTATCAGTGTTTTGTTGGGCTCTAATGCACTTGTAATAGACATACATAAGCTCTACAATGTGCTGAATATATCTGTATGTACTGTACACTTACCAACCACTTTATTAGGAACATGTATACACCTACTGCTTTATGCAGTTCTCTATCTCTAACCCAATCCCTTGAGAGCAGCACAATGCATAAAATCATGCAGATACAAATCAAGAGCTTCAGTTAATATTCACTTCAAACATCAAAATGGGAAAATTGTGATCTCAAAGTGTGACTTTTACTGTGGCATGGGTGTTGGGTTGAGCCAGATGGACTGGTTTGAGTATTTCAGAAATTGCTGATCTCCTGGGGTTTTCACACACAACAGTCTCTAGAGTTTACACAGAATGGTGTGAAAAACAAAAAAACATTGAATGAGTGACAGTTCTGTGGATGGAAATGCCTTGTTGAGAAGAGAGGTCAGAGGAAAATTGAGATTGGTTCGAGCTGCCATGAAGGATATAGTAACTCATAGCAACTCTTTACAGCAGTGGTGATCAGAAAAGCATCTCAGCATCCAACAGCAGAAGATCACATTGGGTTGCACTCCTGCCAGCCAAGAACAGGAGTCTGAGAATCAAGAACATGTTCCTATTAAAGAAGTGGCCAGTGTGTGTGTGTGTGTGTGTTAGTACACAGCATAATTCCCACTGTAGAATTCATTCTTACAATGTTTCTGAATTAGCACATAGGGCAATGTGTGGTGAATGTATCCTGTTGGATTGTGTGTTAATTCAACATTTCACTTGTTGATTCAGCACAGGATATTTCACTGTGGCTCCATCCTATATGTCCCTGAATGGACTATTGACTTAAGTACTAAATAAAATTTGTGTTATTGTGTAAATGAATTTGTAGAATGAAACAAGAAGTGGGTTGTCCCCACAAAACCTGAATGAACTTGTTCAGGGTTGATTTAGAGTCTTTATTTATATCCAAATGAACATATACAGTGGTTCTTGAAAGTTTGTGAACCCTTTAGAATTTTCTATATTTCTGCATAAATATGACCTAAAACATCATCAGATTTTCACACAAGTTCTAAAAGTAGATAAAGAGAACCCAGTTAAATAAATGAGACAAAAATATTATACTTGGTCATTTATTTATTGAGGAAAATGATCCAATATTACATATCTGTGAGTGGCAAAAGTATGTGAACCTTTGCTTTCAGTATCTGTTGTGACCCCCTTGTGGAGCAATAACTGCAACTAAACGTTTCCAGTAACTGTTGATCAGTCCTGCACACCAGCTTGGAGGAATTTTAGCCCATTCCTCTGTACAGAATAGCTTCAACTCTGGGATGTTGGTGGGTTTCCTCACATGAACTGCTCGCTTCAGGTCCTTCCACAATATTTCCATTGGATTAAGGTCAGGACTTTGACTTGGCTATTCCAAAATATTAACTTTAGTCTCCTTTAACCATTATTTGGTAGAATGACTTGTGCGCTTAGGGTCATTTGTCTTGCTGCATGGCCCACCTTCTCTTGAGATTCAGTTCATGGACAGATGCCCCGATATTTTCCTTTTGAATTCGCTGGTATAATTCAGAATTCATTGTTCCATCAATGATGGCAAGCTGTCCTGGCCCAGATGCAGCAAAACAGGCCCAAACCATGATACTACCACCACCATGTTTCACAGATGGGATAAGGTTCTTATGCTGGAATGCAGTGTTTTCCTTTCTCCAAACTTAACACTTCTCATTTAAACCAAAAAGTTCTATTTTGGTCTCATCTGTCCACAAAGCATTTTTCCAATAGCCTTCTGGCTTGTCCACATGATCTTTAGCAAACTGCAGTTGAGCAGCAATGCTCTTTTTGGAGAGCAGTGGCTTTCTCCTTGCAATCCTGCCATGCACACCATTGTTGTTCAGTGTTCTCCTGATGGTGGAATCATGAACATTAACCAATATGAGAGAGGCCTTCAGTTGCTTAGAAGTTACCCTGGGGTCCTTTGTGACCTCGCCGACTATTACACGCCTTGCTCTTAGAGTGATCTTTGTTGGTCGACCACTCCTGCGGAGGGTAACAATGGTCTTGAATGTCCTCCATTTGTACATAATCTGTCTGACTGTGGATTGGTGGAGTCCAAACTCTTTAGAGATGGTTTTGTAACCTTTTCCAGCCTGATGAGCATCAACACTTTTTCTGAGGTCCTCAGAAATCTCCATTGTTCATGCCATGATCCACTTCCACAAACATGTGTTGTGAAGATCAGACTTTGATAGATCCCTGTTCTTTAAATAAAACAGGGTGCCCACTCACACCTGATTGTCATCCCATTGATTGAAAACACCTGACTCTAATTTCACCTTCAAATTAGCTGCTAACCCTAAAGGTTCACATACTTTTGCCACTCACAGATATGTAATATTGGATCATTTTCCTCAATAAATAAATGACCAAGTATAATATTTTTGTCTCATTTGTTTAACTGGGTTCTCTTTATCTACTTTTAGGACTTGTGTGAAAATCTGATGATGTTTTAGGTCATATTTATGCAGAAATATAGAAAATACTAAAGGGTTCACAAACTTTCAAGCATCACTGTAGGAGCACTGTAAGAGTTAATTAAACACTGTGTAATAATACACACACACACACACACATACACACACACAAAGACAATGCTATTTCAAGTCTGGCTCCAAAGCTCCAAAATGTATTTAGCTTTATGCCATGTGCCAGGGGCAGGCTGGCCATCAGGAAGTTCAGGAATTTCCCTATGGGCCATTTTATGATGCTACAACCCAGAAACTCAAAGTTCACTCAAAGTTCAAATTATTAAATTGCTCTGGTTGTGTATGCATGTAAACTAGACAATTCTGGAGAAAAAAACACAGAGTGACAAAAGAGCAAGAAAAGGAAAGGAAATTGTTACTAGCTATATAAGTCTATGGAATGATGCACACTCTTATGACTAGGAGGAAGGAAATAACACAAAAAATCTTTTCAAATAGATTACTTTGGTGCAGAAGTGGTGTCTTATACAACGTTACAGAATAACTGATTTATATTTTCACTCAAAATCTTGTTTGTGGCTCTAATATATATTTTTTTTCCACTATATATACACAGTACTATGCAAAAGGCACAATTTAATCTTTTTTTGCCCTAATGTTTTTCTACAAATTTTGTATTAGATGTCTATTTTTTTACTGAAGCATTATTGAGTAGGTAAAAAACATTTTAGATGTCCAAACATTATCAAAAAAAAATGTCACAGGAAACTGTTTGTATGGTAGTAAAGAAAGTAACATATTACATATTATGATACATACAGGACATTTTTTCGATGGAATAAAAATGTGTTCTTGTCAGGAGTGGCGAGCTGAGGTGAAGTGAGGACTCAAGAGCAGACTCAGAAAACAGGCAGTGTAAACAGAAAACTTCTTTAATGAAGTAGATGGCAGAAAGGCAAAGGTACAGTTGGGCTCAGGCAAAAATCAGTAGTCAAAAAAATAGGCCAGGAGGTAAAAAAAACACAGAGGAGCAGGTAGACATGATCAGGGACAAAAAACAGGACAGAAAAATCTTCACAAAAACTGATGAACACAGGGACAAGGGAAATCCAGGCAGAGGTAGCAAAAGACACAATTCAAAAGAACAGGCAGGCAAAAACAGGGACAAAAAAACTGGACAGAAAAACAACAAGGAGAAATTCAGGTGGGGGAAATCAAGAAGACACAATACCAATGCGCTGTAGCGAGGTGAGAAAAGTCTACAAGAGACAGTCTGGCAAATGGAGTAGCTCCAAACAGTTCTTAAAAAGCCCTGGCTGATGGGAGAGGAGTGGTAGCAGGTGTGGGAGTGCCACTTCAGGAAATGGCCTTCAGCAAGGCAGGACTGAATTCCTGTCCTGGATCCAGCCTGGAGCCAGTGTGGAAGTCCCACAATCTAAGGCATGGATGGACTGGACTGTGACAGTACCCCCCCCCCCTTCAGCGGGCACCTCCAGGCACCTTAGAAAGTGCCTCAGGGTGTTGTTGGTGGAAGTCCGTGATGTGGGTGGGATCCATGATGAACCTGACAGGAACCCAGCTCCTCTCCTCAGGACCATACCCCTCCCAATCAACCAGGTACTGTAGTCCTCTGCCTCGGCGTCATACCTTCAGCAACCTCCTGACAGTGAAGACCTCACCACCATCTATGAACCTGAGAGGAGGAGGGGGTTTGGAGGGTGGGGACAGGGAACTGGAGACAAGGCGTTTGACTTGGGAGACATGGAAAGTTGAGTGAATATGGTGCATGGTTACGGGCAGAGACAGTCTTACAGAGCAGGGATTAATTACCTTGGAGACGGGGAAAGGTCCTATGAACCTGAGAGCCAATTTGCGGGAGATTGTCTTGAGGGGCAAGTGGCGAGTGGAGAGCATTACCTGCTGCCCCACCCGATAGATGGGAGCTGCCAAGCGGTGTTTGTCGGCTTGCTCTTTAAACATCTTGACAGAACGTAGGAGATTTTTCCTGGTCAATGCCCATGTTCTCCTGCAGCGGCACACAAACATCTGGGCAGAGGGCATGGTGACTTCTTCCTGGATGGGGAAGAGTGGTGGCTGGTAACCCAGAGAGCACTGGAAGGGGGAAAGACCTGTAGCAGAGGTGGGTAAGGAGTTGTGAGCATACGCTATCCAAGGAAGGGTCTTGCTCCAGGAGGCAGCATCCTTGGACATCATGCACCTGAGAGCCACTTCCAGCTCCTGGTTGGCCCGTTCTGTCTGTCCATTGGTCTGAGGGTGAAAACCTGAAGACAGACTGCGAGAAGCACCAATGAGTTTACAAAAAGCCTTGCAGAATTGGGTAGAGAACTGGGGTCCACGGTCTAATATGATGTCTGAGGGGAGTCCATGTAGATGGAAAACATGGAGTATCAGCAATTCGGCGGTCTTCTTGGTGGTGGGAAGCTTGGGCAGAGGGATAAAATGAACAGCTTTAGAAAAATGGTCGACAATAGTGAGGATACAAGTATTGCTACCTGAATTGGGGAGTCCTGTGATGAAATCTAGGGCTATGTGTGACCAGGGCTGGTGGGGAACAGGAAGGGGTCTCAGCAGGCTGGCAGGGGGTCTGTTGCTAGTCTTGTTCCTGGCACAGATGTTGCAAGCTGCCACAAACCTCTGGACGTCCTCCTTGATGGATGGCCATCAAAAATGTTGTCAGATGAGTGCCAGAGCCTGGACTGCTCCTGGGTGGCATGCCATTCTGGAACCATGACCCCACTGCAACACCTGTGCCCGCACAGAAACAAAAAGATGGTTAGGAGGTGCATTACTGGGCCCTGGGTCCTGCTCATGGGTCTTCTGGACCAGGGTTTCCACCTCTAACAGAGCGGCCCCCAACAGGCACCATGGAGGAAGGATGGTTTCAGGGGAGGTCGATTCCTCCTGGAGGGGAGAAAACATTCTGGACAAGGCATCGGGCTTACCATTCTTAGAGCCTGGGCAGAAGGAAAGTGTGAACTTGAAGTGAGAAAAGAAGAGAGACCATCAGGCCTGACGGGAATTGAGGCACTTGGCAGTCCTGAGGTATTTGAGGTTCTTGTGAGCTGTCCATATGATGAAGGGAAGGTCTGACCCCTCCAAGCAATGTCTCCATTCTTCCAAGGCCAGTTTAATGGCCAGCAGTTCCCTATTGCCAACGTCATAGTTTCTCTCAGAGGGGGAAAGCTGATGAGAGAAGAAGGAGCAAGGATGAAGCTTGTTGTCACTAGCCGATCTTTGGGACAATATGGCCCCCACCCCTGACTCCGAAGCATCGACCTCAACCACAAACTGCCAGGGCAGATCTGGAATGGTGAGTATAGGTGCTGATGTGAACCTTCTTTTGAGCTCGGAGAACACCTTCTCAGCCCCTTCCTCCCAGCTGAAAGGGACCTTGGTGGAAGTTAGAGCCATGAGGGGCCCAGCCACCGTACTAAAGTTCCTGATGAATCGCCTGTAGAAATTCACATTTCTCAGCCTTAACAGGGAGTTTATTTTCCAGGAGTCGCTGAAGGACCTGCCTGACGTGGATGCGGTGTTCATCAAGGGAGCAGGAAAACATTAAGGAAGTCCCTCAGGACATCATTAACAAGGGCCTGGAAAACTGCGGGAGCATTAGTCAGGCCAAACAGAACCACAAGATATTCTTAGTGGCCCGTGGGGGTGTTAAATGCCATCTTCCATTTGTCCCCTTCCCTGATCCTCACGAGGTGGTAAGCATTACACAGGTCTAGCTTGGTGAAAATCTGGGCTCCCTGGAGTAACTCAAACACCATAGACATGAGAGGTAGGGGGTAACGGTTCTTGATGGTGATGCCATTTAGCCCATGGTAATCAATGCAAGGGTGCAAGGATTTGTCCTTCTCCACAAAAAAAGAATTCTGCCCCTGCAGGAGAAGAGGAGGGACAAATAATTCCAGTTGCTAAGGACTCAGTGATGTATTTATCCATGGCTTGCCTTTCAGAAGGAGAGAGAGAGTAAAGTCGCCCCTTAGGGTGTGCAGTCCCAGGGAGAAGGTCAATTCCACAGTCATAGGGCCTATGGGGAGGAAGGGAAACAGCTTGAGACTTGCTGAACACAGGTTTTAAGTCATTATACTCAGGAAGCACGTTAGAGAGGTCAGGATATTCACCAATGGTGGGCTGGAGCAGCTTGGCGTGAGGGAGGGCAGATCTCAGGCATGACGATAAACAGAATTGACTCCATCCTAAAATGGTGTTGTTAGTCCAGTTGACAGGGGGGTTATGTAGAGTTAGCCAGGGCAGACCAAGAACTATGGGCACATGGGGATTACTCATGACAAAAAACTGGATAGATTCAGAGTGGTTGCCAGAAATTCTTAAGGTGACCGGGGCTGTTCTATGGGAGATGGTGGTCAGACCAGTACCATTAAGGGTCAGGACAGTGAGGAAGGGGTTCAGAGCCAGTAATGGAATCCCCAGGCGCTTGGCAGTGGTCGAGCAGATCAGGTTTCTGTCAGCCCCTGAATCAATGAGTGCCTGGAGGTTGTGGGGCTGATTGCCATGGATAATGACCACTGGGAGTAGTGGTCGATCGATAGGGGGCTGATTCTGGACATTGCCCACCAGGGCCCCTAAACTCACTGGTGGGCTCTTCCTTTGAATGGGCAAGATTGGCAGAAAGGCCCCAGCTGTCTGCAATAAAAACATGCCCTCATATCCTGATGGCATAAGGCATGGATGGACTGGACCAGACTGTGACAGTTCTATTCCCTTCTAGCGGGTTTCATTCATTTGGTTTGATAGCATGCAATATTATTCGCATATCGCTTATCCTACATGTATTACGTCACTCTACCCAATGGAGAATGAGCGCTGAATATGGTTTATGATATTGCATGGTTGTCAAGACAACATGACGTCATATGAAGGAGCTGATGTGAATATTCAATGAGAAAGTTTTTTGCTCCGCATGCATAGAATAATTTCTTTGTTCGCCAGGAAAGAGAAAGACGTGTTGAACACTCAAAAGGCTACCAAAACTTCATTAGATATTCTTCACACGTATTTACAAGTAGTGGTGAACTGTTACTGTTAGAGCTGGGACTTCAGCTGAGCCAAACCTTAGCCAGACACCAAAAAAGCAATAGGATAAAGGATTTTGCAAGGGATCAGTGGCAGGGTGCTAGGTCACTCCGTTGTGTGAAGTTGTGGATGTTGATTTTAAAACTAATGAAGTGAGTTATATAAGGAAATGAATACTTAAGTCTGAGTGAAAAATACTGTGGCGAGCGAGTGTGTGTGGAAGAAAAGTCTGGAGACAGAAATCTTAGTCCCTCCCCCAATCTGTCCCTCTGAGTTACATGTCAGTCCTGGGATCGAGATGCTGACCTCTTCTGCTCCTCGGACCTGCCTGATCCATCCTGGTGCCCTGTGTCTGGTTGGAGTCTCATTGCATCGCTCCTGTGGAGGGCGGCCCCATGTGGACAGTTGGGGGTCGTGCCTGGAGGACGCTCTGGAATCTTGCAGTGGTGCTTTTGTGGCTGGGGACTGCAGCTGACTTGCTGAATTTGGGACTGCGGTTGTCATGAACGTTTTTTGCACTCGGATTTCCATCGGTGGGGGGTTTATAGCATCAACGAAGCTGGCTTTATGTTAGGACTGTTAATGTTATAGTCATGTTGTCTGTTGTTGCCCAAATGAGGATGGGTTCCCTTTTGAGTCTGGTTCCTCTCAAGGTTTCTTCCTCATGTCATCTGAGGGAGTTTTTCCTTGCCACCGTCACCACAGGCTTGCTCATTGGGGATAAATTAAAGATTAAATTAGCTCACATTTTAAGTCGTTCAAATTCTGTAAAGCTGCTTTGCGACAATGTTTATTGTTCAAAGCGCTATACATACAAATAAACTTGACTTGACTTGACATAGTTTCTCGGTTGTTAGTCTGTGCTACTTACTCTCTATAGCACTGGATTGACTGCTTTATTAGCATTTCTTAACACTACAGATGAACACTACACCAGTTGGAAGATGACTTCATTGCTGTGCTGATGGTGCTGACTCGCGGGTAAGCTAGCGCTGGCTTTGGAGAATGCTGATATTTTGGGGCCTTCTCTGAAGGTCTAGAAGGCCCTGACAGTTCCCCTCTGTTACAAGAGAAAACAAGTGTTGCCAGGCAAAACAAATTTCGCCCAGTAGCACTTATGATGAATATGAAGGAAGATATCATAAAAAAAATAGGTACCCTATGGGTACATGTGGCTGCTGCTTATGAATAAAATTGTTTTCTGATACCATGTCCATACAGTAAATATAGCGAATATATTTACTCTATGAAGCAGTAGCCATAAAATTGAAGCATAATCCAAAAATGAACAATTTAAAAATCACAGAAGTAAAATATACCAAGTGTCTGTACTTTATATTATTCTACTCTTACCTCTTACAGTTTTCAAAACTGAAACCTCTGAACTGCGGCTGACACACACACGCTGTCGCCGTGACCCAAACTGTTATTTCCTGGAAATGGCCCGGTGCTAGAGCTTTCCCTCTGTAATAAGCATAAACATGCCTGAAAGCGATTTCTTTAGTCTAGTCCATTTATTTCGAATGGTGAACCAAATTGTATACACTCACCGGCCATTTTAATTGGAACACGTGTATCCAGATGTGCAGTGCGCGATTGTTACACTCTTACAGCACAATGACGTAGTGGCTAGCACCTCTATATGAGGCAGTAGCCACAACAAAAATGATTTTGACCTTTTTGGTGACCTTGACCAGATGACCCTCAAAATGTTGGAGGTTCTATTTGAGACCAATGCTCATCTATTCTGAAAGTTTCATGAAGATTGGTCCAGCCATTTTCCCATAATATCATTAACAAACAAACAAAGAAGCAAACAAACAAAGAAACCCGACCAAAAACAATACCTCGCCCCCTAGTGGACTTCACCCTGGGTGAGGTAAACATACCAGCAGAAATCAGAAAACTGGAAAAGAGAGTGTATAATAATAATAATAATAATAATAATAATAATGCCCTGTGATGACCTGGCGACTTGTCCAGGGTGTACCCCGCCTTTCGCCCGTAGTCAGCTGGGATAGGCTCCAGCTTGCCTGCGACCCTGTAGAAGGATAAAGCGGCTAGAGATAATGAGATGAGATGAGATAATAATAATGATAATAATAATAATAATCTAGAAATGTCTAATTTTATTATTTCTGAAGGCATCTTTGCTTTATAGCATTTCTTTGCATGTGCTTATGACTTTTGCACAGTCCTGTATATTGGAGGTAATATAAAATACTATATTGTAATCTTATTTGTTGCACTTTATTTATTATTTTTGTGCAAACGTAGAGGCGAATTTAAAGCAAATTCCTAGACTAAAGTTTCTTACTTGTCTGCCCTTCCTTTGCGCTTTAGTATTGAGCATGCAGCAATATTCAGTCATGTTTCTTTTGCTTGTGAGTTTACTTCTGGTGAATGAAAAGAGAGTATATAATAAACAAACCACAGCAGCTCAATTCTCAGTCCTCCCTGCTCTTTTCTTCCAGGCAAATCATTCACAAAGATCCACAGAAACATTTTTAAAGACCTGAGTAATGGTAAAACAGGACAGAGGAGTTACTGCTCACTGTAACTGCATGACCAGGGAAGCAGTTTCGTGCTGTTAACTCCTGAGCTCTGCTTTTGTGTTTACGTGGATCATCTCAATTATCTTATCTCTCTAGTTCAGTGTAGGAGCCCAATCTACATTATTGTCCTTGTAAAGATTCCGAGGACATCCTGATAAATAAAGTGAAAACATATGCGTTAGTTTACAATATGGTGCCCATGATCAAAGAGTAAACATTACATTACATTACAGGCATTTAGCAGATGCGCTTATCCAGAGCGACATACAATATACCCAGAGCGGCCTGGGGAGCAGTTGAGGGTTAGGTGCCTTTCTCAAGGGCACTTCAGCCTTTTCTGCTGGTCCAGAGAATCAAACCGGCAACCTTTTGGTCCCCTTTTGGTCCCAAAAACACATCTGAGGACTTAAGTGTCTCGTGAACTTCAAAACATAACAAAATAACAGAAAATGGTGAGAAAGGTAATTTGCGAATCCAAACGAAATAAATCAGAGGAATTTACAAACCTTTCATGAAGTGATCACTGCAAACTTGAACATTCTTCGACTCGGCTCCCTGCCATTGCAGCAGCAGAAGAAGAACTTAATTCATCACACATACACTCTCTGCATTTAACCCATCTGAAGCAGTGAACACACAAATGAGCAATGAGCACACACACACATAACCAGAGCAGTGGGTAGTCATGCTAACAGCATCCGGGGAGCAGTTGGGGGGTTAGGTGCCTCACTCAAGGGCATTTCAGCCTAAGGCTGCCCCATGTTAACCTAACCTTCATGTCTTTGAACTGTGGGGGAAACCAGAGCACCCGGAGAAAACCCACACAGACATGGGGAGAAAATGCAAACTCCACACAGAAAGACCTCTGTCAGCCACTGGGCTCAAACTCAGAACCTTCTTGCTGTGAGGTGGTAGTGCTAACCACTACACCATCACCTTTCTTATTGTCTTTTGGTAAAATCCTTTGTGCTTTCATCCTTTATCACTTCATGAGGAACCCGAAGAAACTTTTATCAGTTTCACAGTTTGTTCAATTTGAACAGTCCAAAGCAACACAAGCGTAGGGCATTTTAATGGCTATCAAGGCATCCCAGTGATAGTAACGAACACTGAGCTTAGCTGACCACTCCTTCATGTCTTGTAAATCTAATGAGGCATATATGACATTGGATGCAACCCACCTATACCTCGAACCAAGAAATCAACAAGGAATCACTTCAAAACTCGAACGCCATGCGGATTTTCATTCTAGGATGGGAGTTAAAGTCAAGTTTATTAAAACTGCCAGCTTTGTTTGCAGTTCAGACAACTTATTAGCATTGTTTATCTTATCACACCTTGCTATTGTCCATAATATTTGTTAGTGTATGTGACTTTAAATAAGATTAGGGTGTATTTATATTTGACTGAGTTTGGGACAGTAGTATGCAAGGGTGGACTTGGGCTGTCTGAGGAACATGGTGGATTAACTCATGCTTTTGTCAACTATCGAGGCACCCTAGAGGGCACTTCATCATGTTTTCTTGTACGTTGGGGCGCCATAGAGCACATTTCATCCCATTTTTCAAGCCGTTTGAAGAGGAGCCTTTAGGGCACACCATCAATTTTTTTCCACAGTTAAATTGACCCTAAAGGGCACTTTATTACATTTTATCTACCATACAGGCATCCTAGAGGGCACTTTCACTGCTTTGTTCTTTTTCAGGTATTTACCTAGTTGGTTAAATATATTTTCTTGCAAGCAAACAGAATTAATTAATTAATTCATTCATTCATTCATTCATTCACACACAGTCACAACTAGAGCAGTTTATCCGAGCTAGCGTCTTTAAAATCAGGAGCACCCAGAGGCAACCCACATGGACATGGAGAGAACATGAGCAACTTCACAAGCAGCAACCTGAGCTCAGGATTGTCCTGAGTACTGTGGAGCTGTGAGGCAGCAATGCTCCTGGCAGTGTGTGAAAAGGTTGGCATTGCTTCCATTTGGATATTCTGGTCATAAAAATACTCTGACTCATAAAAAATCATGGATGAGAGACAGCAGCCAAATTTCAGGACTCAGTTGAGACCACTGAAGAATATTAATAAACATCAAGTCTGTGTTTATGAATATTCATGATTAGTGGGCAGTTTCAGAAAAAAATATGGCGATATGTCATAGAAGAAAGCCATCAATTCCTTTTAAATACATCACCATAACAGGCAGCAGGTAGTGACTGTGCCTCACAGCTCTCCTATCCAGGGTTCAAGTTTGAGCTCCATTTACTGCCTGTGTGGAATTTTGTACAGTGGTGCTTTAAAGTTTGTGAACTCTTTAGAATTTTCTATATTTCTGCATAAATATGACCTAAAACATCATCAGATTTTCACACAAGTCCTAAAAGTAGATAGTAGATAAAGAGAACCCAGGTAAACAAATGACACAAAAATATGATACTTGGTCATTCATTTATTGAGGAAAATAATCCAATATTGCATATCTGTGAGTGGCAAGAGTATGTGAACCTTTGCTTTCAGTATCTGGTGTGACCCCCTTGTGCAGCAATAACTGCAACTAAACATTTCTGGTAACTGTTGATCAGTTCGGCATACCAGCTTGGAAGAATTTTAGCCCATTCCTCCGTACAGAACAGCTTTAACGCAGGGATGTTGGTAGGTTTCCTCACATGAACTGCTCACATCAGGTCCTTCCACAACATTTCGATTGAATTAAGGTCAGGACTTTCACTTGGCCATTCCAAAACATTAACTTTATTCTTCTTTCAACATTCTTTGGTAGAATGATTTGTGTGCTTAGGGTCATTGTCTTGCTGCATGGCCCACCTTCTATTGAGATTCAGTTTATGGACAGATGCCCTAATATTTTCCTTTAGAATTCGCTGGTATAATTCAGAATTCACTGTTCCATCAATGATGGCAAGCCGTCCTGGCCCAGATGCAGCAAAACAGGCCCAAACCATGATACTACCACCACCATGTTTCACAGATGGGATAAGGTTCTTATGCTGGAATACAGTGTTTTGCTTTCTCCAAACATAACGCTTCTCATTTAAACCAAAAAGTTCGAATTTGGTCTCATCCGTCCACAGAACATTTTTCCAATAGCCTTCTGGCTTGTCCCATGATCTTTAGCAAACTGCAGATGAGCAGCAATGTTCTTTTTGGAGAGCAGTGGCTTTCTCCTTACAACTCTGCCATGCACACCATTGTTGTTCAGTGTTCTCCTGATGGTGGACTCATGAACATTAACATTAGCCAATATGAGAGAGGCCTTCAGTTGCTTAGAAGTTACCCTGGGGTCCTTTGTGACCTCACTGACTATTGCATGCCTTGCTCTTGGAGTGATCTTTGTTGGTCGACCACTCCTGGGGAGTGTAACCATGGTCTTGAATTTCTTCCATTTGTACACAATCTGTCTGACTGTAGATTGGTGGAGTCCAAACTCTTTCGAGATGGTTTTGTAAGCTTTCCCAGCCTGATGAGCATCAACAATGCTTTTTCTGAGGTCCTCAGAAATCTCCTTTGTTTGTGCCATGATACACTTCCACAAACAAGTGTTGTGAATATCAGACTTTGATAGATCCCTGTTCTTTAAATAAAACAGGGTGCCCACTCACACCTGATTGTCATCACATTGATTGAAAACACCTGACTCTAATTTCACCTTCAAATGAACTGCTAATCCTAGAGGTTCGCATACTTTTGCCACTCACAGATATGTAATATTGAATCATTTTCCTCAATAAATAAATAAGCAAGTATAATATTTTTGTCTCATTTGTTTAACTAGGTTCTCTTTATCTACTTTTGGGACTTGTGTGAAAATCTGATGATGTTTTCGATCATATTTATGCAGAAATATAGAAAATTCTAAAGGGTTCACAAATTTTCAAGCACCAGTACATGTTCTCCCCATGGTTGTATAGTTTTTTTCAGGTTCTTTCCATGCCCCAAATGCAGGGATGGAGCTGGTTTGTCTACTCTCAGTGTGAATGAGTTTGTGCTACCCTGTAAAAGACTGGCATTGCAGTCAAGGTGTGGTCCTACCTTGAATCCAGCATTGGCATCAGCCTCGGATATTCTGTAACCCTAACCAGGATAAATTATCTATTGAATGAGTATGGACAAGATTTACACAATAAAAATCACTTAAAGGCAAACAAAACCCCAAAAATAAACTCTTTTATACTGACAGATAATATCCATATAAAACATGCTTGAGTGTTCACTTGTTCATATTTGTACCTGTATACTGTGTATAGATTTTATTTTTAAAGAAAATCAATGTCCCTGGAGTGCTGACATCTTACTCTCTCCAAGGTTGTTGCACTCTGAGTACAAATTATGCAAGAGGATCCAAGTTTGTCAAGTCAAGTCAAGTTTATTTGTATAGTGCTTTTAACAATAAACATTGTCACAAAGCAGCTTTACAAAATTTGAACAACTTAAAATATGAGCTAATTTTATCCCTAATCTATCCCCAATGAGCACGCCTGTGGCAATGGTGGCAAGGAGAAACTCCCTCAGATGACATGAGGAAGAAACCTCGAGAGGAACCAGACTCAAAAGGGAACCCATCCCCATCCGGGCAACAACAGACAACATGACTATAACATTAACAGTCCTAACATAAGTCAGCTTCTTTGATGCTATAAATCCCCCACTGACGGAAACCTGAGCGCAAAACCATTCACGACAACCATAGTCCCAAAGTCAGCAAGTCAACTACAGTCCTAAAGTCAGCAAGTCAACTGCAGTCCTAAAGTCAGCAAGTCAACTGCAGTCCCCAGCCACAAAAGCACCACTGCAAGAGTCCAGAGCATCCTCCAGGTGCGACCCCCAACTGTCCACATGGGGCTGTCCTCCACAGGAGCGATGCAATGAGACTCCAACCAGACACAGGGCACCAGGCTGGATCAGGCAGGTCCAAGGAGCAGAAGAGGTCAGCATCTCAATCCCAGGACCGACATGTAACTCAGAGGGACAGATGGGGGGGGGGAGAGAAAACACAGGTTGTTAGGTATGCCCAATGTCCCCTGAATAAGTAGGAACAGTATGCATATTGCACTGAGTACAAGCAGGGACTCCGGCAACTAACTATGACAGCATAATTAAAAGGGGAGAGCCAGAAGGTAACACAGGCATGAGGGAGCCCCGGGACATAAAACAGCCAGCCACTGCACCGTCAACAAACTCAAGTGAGCAAGCGAGTGGGGACTGACAGCATCCATACATCCCAGTTTACCAAAACACTCTATGTCTGAGGACCCTCCAGATGTACACCTTTACCTCATAAACACCATTAACAAAAGGCTTGACTAAACAGATATGTTTTCAGCCTAGACTTAAACACTGAAACTTTGTCTGATTCCTGAACACTACTTGGAAGGCTGTTCCATAACTGTGGGGCTTTGTAAGAAGGCTCTGCCCCCTGATGTAGCCTTCACTATACAAGGTATCAGCAGATAGCCTGCACCTTTTGATCTAAGTAGGCGTGGCAGGTCATAGAGGACCAGAAGTTCACTCAGGTACTGTGGTGTGAGACCATTCAGTGCTTTAAAGGTCAATAGTAGTACTTTATAATCAATACGAAATTTGATTGGGACCCAATGCAGTGTGGATAAGACAGGGGTGATGTGGTCATATTTTCTAGTTATAGTAAGGGCTCTTGCTGCTGCATTTTGAATAACTGAAGATTGTTTATGCACTTATTGGAACATCCAGACAGTAAGGCATTACAATAATCTAACCTGGAGGTAACGAAAGCATGAACTTATTTTTCCGCATCATGTAGTAACATTAAATTTCTTATCTTAGCAATATTTCTGAGATGAAAGAAAGCTATCCAGGTAATGTTATCAATGTGAGTTTCGAATGAAAGACTAGGGTCAATAATCACTCCGAGGTCTTTTACTGCTGCATGTGAAGAAACAGAAAAGCCATCCAGTGTTACTACAGTATGTAATCAGAAAACTTACTTCTAGCTGCATGTGGTCCTAGTGCAAGTACTTCAGTTTTGTCAGAGTTAAGCAGAAGGAAATTAATAAGCATCTAGTGTCTAATGTCCTTCACACATACCTCAATTCTATTCAGCTGGTGTCTCTCATCAGGTTTTGCAGAAACATACAACTGTGTGTCGTCAGTATAACAGTGGAAACTAATACAATGTTTACGGATAATATCACCCAGAGGTAACATATATAAAGAAAAAAGCAGTGGACCCAAGACAGAACCTTGTGGAACACCAAACTTTACCTCAGTATGTCTAGAAATATCACCATTTATATCAACATACTGATAGCGATCAGTTAAATAAGACCTGAGCCAGGAGAGGGCCATTCCCTTAACTCCCACAACATTTTCTAGTCTATCCAGAAGAATGGAATGATCAATGGTATCAAATGCTGCACTAAGGTCAAGCAACACAAGCAGCGAGACACAGCCCTGATCAGATGCCAACAGTAGGTCATTTACTAACTTAACCAGAGCTGTCTCTGTGCTATGATGAGGTCTAAATCCTGACTGATACATTTCATGGATGTTATTCCTATGTAAATATAAGCATAACTGCTGTGTCACAGCTTTTTCAAGGATCTTAGAGATAAAGGGGAGGTTTGATATTGGCCGATAATTGGACAGCTGACAGGGATCAAGGTCAGGTTTTTTAATCAGGGGTTTGATAACTGCTAGTTTAAAGGATTTGGGTACATAGCTGATCATAAGAGAAGAATTTATTATTTTTAGAAGCGGTTCAATTACTTCAGGTATTATCTGTTTGAATAGATGTGTAGGTAAGGGATCTAGTACACAAGTTGAGGCTTTTGATGCCGAGATTAATGAAAGTAATTCAGTTTCTTTTAGGGGAGTAAAACATTCTAATTGATGATCTGATATAGTTATATTGTTAACTACAGGGTCACTTACATTGTCTGACCTTAAATTAGTAGTTTGAATTTTTTGTCGGATATTGTCAATTTTGTCATTAATTAAAATTCATGAAATCGTTGCTACTACATACTACAGGTGTGCATGTGTCTATAGTAGACTTATTCCTGGTTAATTTTGCTACAGTATTAAATAGGAATCTAGGATTATTTTTATTATCTTCTATTAGGGAGGAGAGATATGTTGATCTAGCAACACTAAGAGCTTTTCTATACTTCAGGAAGCTCTCCTTCCATGCTAATTTGAAAGCTACCAATTTTGTTTGACACCATTTATGTTCCAATTTTCAAGTGGTCTGTTTTAATGTATGAGTGTCATCATTATACCAGGGTGCTATTTTTTTTGTCTCTGACCATTTTCCTTTTAAGAGGAGCTACATTATCTAAGGTATGGTGGAATGTTGACTCTAAGCATTCAGTTGCCTGATCAAGTTCTGCAGGGGCTGACAGTGACCCAATCAAAGTTGATAACTCTCGGAGATCATTTATAAAGCTCTGTGTAGTGGTTGATGTGAATGTACGTTTAATACAGTAGCATGGTGAGGTGCATATATTATTACTCAGACATATTTTGAATGAGATGAGATAATGATCTGAGATAACTTCAGACTGTGGAAGTATGACTATATTTTCTATGTTTAACCCGAATGTAAGTATTAAATCGAGGGTGTGACCACAATTATGGGTTGGTCCAATGACATTCTGATTAATCCCTACTGAATCTAAAATGGACACAAACGCTGTTTTCAAAGGGTCTTCTGGGTTATCGAAGTGAATATTAAAATCTCCGACAACTAAAGCTTTGTCTAAGGAAATAACCACATCTGAGATAAAATCTGCAAATTCAGAAAGAAACTCATATGGCCCCGGGGGCCTGTAAATAATAAGTAACGGAATTAACTGGGTAGACTTATTTTACGAGGCTACATACATTATATGAGTATGAAGAACTTCAAATGTATTAAATTTATAACCAGGTTTTTGTGTTACACATAGATAATCATTATAAATAACCGCAACGCCTCCTCCTCTGCCAGTTAGACGAGGCTGGTGTTTATAACTGTATCCAGATGGACTCACTTCATTTAATGCTATATATTCATTTGGCTTAATCCATGTTTCAGTTAAACAAAGTACATTAAACTCCTGATCAGTAATGAGTTCATTGACCATTAGCGCTTTAGATGTAAGAGATCTAATATTTAATAGCCCCGCCTTTAGATCAAAGGTGCTGGCAGCAGCTGTACAGTCAGTATGATCTAATTTTAAATTGATTAGGTTACTGAAACAAACTCTCTGACTATTTCTACCTTTTTGTTTAGCTCAGGGAACAGACACAGTCTCGATGTTGTGGACCCTGAGCACGGGCGATTGCTCTAAGACAATGAGAGAGGCTCAGCCTCCTCTAAAAATGACGAACATCGTGTAGGATGAATTGCGCTAAGCTTATGTTATAGCCGACCTTATAACATTGCTATTTCAGATCCAGAATCATAGAAATATATGTGCTCAACCCAACTACAGTGCAAAATCATTCCCTTATAACGTTCCCCAGTTCGCCTAATGTGTGCGTGAGTTTTTCCCCCTCGTGACAGCGTGATGCAGCGCAGCCTCAGTGGACTTCAATGGCATTTGGGAGCTATGCGCTTTCAATATCAAAATGCAAGACAATTATTGGACAAATACTGCGAAAACGCCCGCCCACAGAGTCCCACGGACTCCCAGCCTCAGTGGACTTCAATGGCATTTGGGAGCTATGCGCTTTCAATATCAAAATGCAAGACGGTTATTGGACAAATACTGCGAAAACGCCCGCCCACGGAGTCCCACGGACTCCCAGCCTCAGTGGACTTCAATGGCATTTGGGAGCTATGCGCTTTTCAATATCAAAATGCAAGACGGTTATTGGACAAATACTGCGAAAGCCCCCACCCCACGGACTCCCAGCCTCATAGTGTGAGGGACATGGCAGTTTCCGCGAGGAGACTGGTGATTGGTGAAAGCGGCCGGATATTTTCTTTGATTGACAGCTTGTTTCAACTATAGACAGGCAGCGGTGAATCTCAGTTCAGTCCCATGCGGATTCGCAAGTGCTGTGGTGTATTGTAAGAGATCAGCTTACATTTCGATTTCATTCCTTACATACGGTTTCTACCAGCTTTTTTAGTTTGTATATATTTTCATTGTAAATAAAGTGTAAATATAATGTTGTCAAGTTTGCTATCTTAGTTCCAGAAATTTCGTTTATTTGAGTGACTGAACTTGAACTTGAGGGGGCTAGTCAGCTAGCAAGAAAGCTGCGCACGGATGCCAAGCATTGCTGATTTAATTTTGGCGAAGCCATTTGCCAGTCTTCCTTTCAAGGAAAAAATTAAAATTAAACAGCAGGGTAGACCAACACCTCAAATTGACTTGGTGAAAAAGGTAGGGAATAATACTCGTTCCTTTCAGCTCTCCTGGTACGAGAAAGTGAATTGGCTAACAGCAAGTGACCCACATCAACAACAGTAAATAGGCTACTTTAGTAATATGTCATGGATGGACCAAAATATAGAATCTATTTAAAATGTTTATGCTAAGTATATTATATTGGAATATATATTTTTCTGGATATGAATTAAACACAGCTACAATTTGGAAAACATTTTTAAACAAAAACACAGCCGAGAACATTTCACACTACAGACCTGGATTAAAAGTGAAGGGTTATCAAAATTGTCAATAAAACATTTCTCAGTCAAAATAAGTAAAATATAGGGAAAGTGTCATTGAATGAAATGTGTGGCACCCAGCTCTATGTTTGGCTCCCCAAGGTCAGTGCTTGTGCCTATTCCAGAACACTCTGCTGTTACTGCTGAGGTTCCTGACAAAGAGCTGCTTTCAATAATGATCAATTTTTAAACAACATGCCACAATTTTAAAATATAAAATGTTAAAATATACCCCCCCCCAACACCACCATCATGTATATTGGACAGTAGGCTAATGGGCCAAAAGAACCTGTTATTTCACAGTTTGTGACCCTGCCAACAATCAGCCAGATCAGAGGCAAGAGTATGGGCAAAATTGATGTTTTTTCTTTTTTCTTTTAAAATCTGGAAATATCATAACCGACCAGCCTCCCCTGTTTGAAAGACTACCAGCCGCCACTGACCCTGAGTGATGACTCTGTGCAGCTAGCAGGCAGTCGGTTTAGCCTGTTCATCTGCTCCCTGGCCTTGGCTCTGGATTGTCAGAAATTAACTAGGCCTGTTCTGAGACTATGACCTATGCTGCAGGAAATGAGAGCAGCACCTTCCCGAGTGGGATGGATACCATCCTGCCCTAATAAGCCAGCAGTGCCCTCAAAATTAGCCTAATTATCTATAAAGCCCACACTGTTTTCAGAGCACCACCTGGACAACCAGCAGTTCAGCGACCATAACCTGCTGTAAGCTACATCGCCACACCGCATTGGGATGGGGCCAGAGCATACTACGGCATCGGACATCGCCTTCGCTAATTTAAACAGCTCTACAAAGTTACTCTTAATAACCTTAGACTGACGAAGGCGTATATCATTAGCTCCTGCATGGATAACTATCTTTGAGAACCTGTGCTTGCCTAGGACCCTAAGATTACCTGCTATGTCCGGCACCCTGGCTCCCGGTATACACCTGATTAAAGCTGCTGGTGCCCCTAAAGGCTGAGCTAATTTCACGTGCCGTATGATAGAGTCCCCGATAACCAGAGCTCTTTCAGGTTTCTCAGTGGGTGCATCACTAAGGAGAGCAAACCTGTTTGACACGTGATGCGGAGAGGAGTTTTGCTCCCATGGGTGAGCCTTAGCGGTAGCTTTGGCTCTACGCATATGCCACCAAGTCATAACCCATTCGCCCCGCTGTAAGGGCTCTATTGCCGGAGTTGGGGGATTACTAACTCCACCTAGGGCATCCAGACTTTCCCTTACAGAAACTACACTGTTCTCATTCTCACTGGCCTTCTCTAAAGCCTGGACACATGCTTCTAACACTGTAATCTTCTCCATCAGAGAGCTAACTAATCTGCACTTATCACAAATAAAGCTATCGCTAGCGATGGAGGAAGAATGACTAAAGATCCTGCACTCAGCACACTGAACAGGCTGAAGATGTGCCATGATGAAAAGATTCACGTACCTTAATTGAAGATCTGTTGATATTAAAGCAGATCTGATGTGGATGGCCTCCGCTTACTCTCGAGTTCCGAATAATAGCGCAGTTGGGAATAAGAGTGTAGGGCGGCAAAATGGGCAAAAATTAATAAGAGTGTAGGGTGGAAATAAGCATGCAGGCTGGAAAATTCTTGAGTTTCGAATAATAGTGCAGTTGGGAATAAGAGTATAGGATGGCACATTAGGACAAATATAATAAGCGATAAGCACACTTGTAGTCTAGAAAATTATGCTGAACAGATCTTGGAGACCAAATATCAATTCAGTAAACAGACAAATCATATCATGGCTGTCAAAATTTCTTGTTCGTGTTCTTTTTATCTAAAACAAAAAGAATATCTGGATACTAGTAGAGTACTTTTGCTTGAGAAACTCAAGTATGCAAATTGCTTTAACTTACCTTTATTTAAGGTCTTAAAACATCAAAATTCTAATTTAAAAATGTCAAAATTATATTACAGAGGCAGAGGAAGACTTTATTGCACCATTTGAATCCAGCAGGTGAAAGAGCATGAACCGTTAAGTCTTCATCCGATTCTTCAACAATATCACAATTAGAATATGTCAATTTTCGGTGGATTGAAATTGATCATAGATACTTACCGTTGTTTACCACCGGCAGTGTTGTTGGTGCATCGGCGGTGCTTCGTTGTGTCTGCGCATGTGCGTAGTGAGTCGTCTGTGTTCAGGCGTTATTTTCGCTCATTCGTCACACGTGCTTGTATTGACAAATAGAATAAGCACGTAGGCCCGAATAAGACCGTGCAGGTGGGAATTTTTCGCAAAAATAAATAGCCGTGCATGCACGGTTATTCGGAACTCGAGAGTATGGTCTTTACGCAGGAGGAGAAAGAAAAAGAAAGCTTCCAGTCTCAGCATTCTTCCGAAAAAAGAGAGAGAGAAAAAAGGGGAAAAAGGAAAGCAAAAGTGGAAAGTACAAAAAGGAAAGCGACAGTACAATAAAAATGAAGAGGATACTGGAAAATTATCTGTAGAAAAAAATTTTAAAAGATTAGTAATTAACACCAACACTCGCAGAAAAAAAGACTCATCGCAAACAGCTCAGAAACATTTTGTGACATCACTTACATGCTACATGACTTACCAAGGCTGAGATCTAGTGGATACATCACTTCTAAATTGTTGTAAACAACCCTGAAGATGCTAAAGTGTCAAGTATTTGGGTGCAAAAATAATCCTGATCACTGAAGCTGTGGGCAGCACGGTGATGTAGTGGTTCTTGGTTCGAGTCCAGTGGCCGATGGGAGCTTTTCTGTGTGGAGTTTGCATGTTCTCCCCGTGTCTGCATGGGTTTTCTCTGGGTGCTCTGGTTTCCCCCACAGTCCAAAGACATGCAGGTTGGGTTAATTGATGGCTCTAAATTGACCGTAGGTGTGAATGTGAGTGTGAATGGTTGTTTGTCTCTATGTGTCAGCCCTGCGATGACCTGGCGACTTGTCCAGGGTGTACCCTGCCTCTCACCCATAGTTAGCTGGGATAGGCTCCAGTTTGCCTGCGACCCTGCACAGGATAAGCAGTTACAGATAATCAATGGATGGACGGATGGATGGACTGAAGTTGTGAAAAGACACATGTAAAGAGTGAGCACACTCTTACCCAGGGTTTGGGAGCCTTTAGCTGCCTATAAACACTCCACCACCAGCTACTCATAGTGTTTTGGGTTTTGTTTTGTTTTTTCAAAATATAAAAATTTTCCTTGTATTTTTATGTGACATGCTTTTATTTGTTTTTATTCACTAAGAAAAGCGATCTTTTTAAACAGCAAGAATCGCATTGCTATGACAACGACCATTGTTTACTAGTATCTGTGTCAGTGCCGTGTATGTGTTATCTAGCTGAGTGAGGTATAAACTTTATAAAAGTGAAGTCTGTTGATTCGTGGATTTGTTGCCAGTAAAAATCGTATGATGCCCTGGTGTTCTATGTCTGGCTGGAGTCTCATCACATCGCTCCTGTGGAGGACGGCCCCATATGGACAGTTGAAAGTCGCACTTGGAAGATGCTCTGGACACTTACAGTAATGCATTTATACCTGAGGACTACAGTTGACTTGCTAACTTTAGGACTGCAGTTGTCATGAACAGTTTTGTACTCAAGTCACCATCAATGAACAGTTTATAACTTCAACAAAAGAGACTTCATGTTAAAACTATAATGATGTTCCTGGTTACACAGTTATACTTTGTGACTATATAGGACACCGTTATAGAAGCAACTTATTTATAATCATCTCTCATCTCATCTCATTATCTCTAGCCGCTTTATCCTTCTACAGGGTCGCAGGCAAGCTGGAGCCTATACCAGCTGACTACGGGCGAAAGGCGGGGTACACCCTGGATAAGTCGCCAGGTCATCACAGGGCTGACACATAGACACAGACAACCATTCACACTCACATTCACACCTACGGTCAATTTAGAGTCACCAGTTAACCTAACCTGCATGTCTTTGGACTGTGGGGGAAACTGGAGCATCCGGAGGAAACCCACGCGGACACGGGGAGAACATGCAAACTCCACACAGAATGGCCCTCGCCGGCCACGGGGCTCGAACCCAGACCTTCTTGCTGTGAGGCGACAGCGCTAACCACTACACCACCGTGCCGCCCTATTTATAATCATGATATCTGTTATCACCCAGATGAGGATGGGTTCCCTTTTGAGTCTGGTTCCTCTCGAGGTTTCTTCCTCGTGTCTTCTGAGGGAGTCTTTCCTTGCCACCATCATTGCAGGCTTGCTCATTGGGGATAAATTAGGGAAAAAATTAGCTCATGTTTAAAGCCTTTAATTTTCTTTAAAGCTGCTTTGTGACAATGTCTATTGTTTAAAGCGCTATACAAATAAACTTGACTTGACTTAACTTGACATGGTTACAGAAAATTTCTGATTAGATTTTTAGAATTGGAAGCCTTTATTTGTCACATGATACATTACAGCACAGTGAAATTTATTTTCTGCATCTGAAGCAGTGAACACACACACGCGTGTGTGCGCGTGCAAGAGAGAGAGCAGTGGGGAGTTCCAGCACCCAGGGATTTTTTTTTTTTAGAATTAGAAGCTTTTATTTGATGGCTCTATGTAATGAAGATAAATGGTGTACTTGTGATCTGGTTACATCACATCCAGTTTAAGTGCAAATGTTTGTGTCCAGGTAAGCCTATTTTTAGCAATATCACATCAGGACAGTTGCTGTGATCAGCAAATGGCATTTATTTTTGAGGTTTGTTTGATTTAAGATGTGTTTTTGACGTCCTCGAGAATAACGCAATTGGCTGAAAACACAAACACCTTTGACTGATTTCATATCTCATTTCCATGAGTTACATTAGACCTACCTCTTAGATCACTCGCTCTCTCCCAGTGTGACTAAATTTGAAATGCAAAAATATAGAGAAACACACAAACACCACCAGTTAGTCACTAGACAGCTATTCCGAGTTCGTTAGCTCAACAACTGACTCAGAATACAATCTTCACAATGAGGATAAATCAAGCTGTTAATTATTCACAACCCTCCAACAAATTGGAAAACAAAAATACACAGCAAGAAGAAGCTGTATTAGCCTCGAATTTTTTTATCATAATACAGGATAATATACTGTACTTCAGACATCTCTCTCTCTCTCTCTCTCTCTCTCTCTCTCTCTTTCCTGATTGGCTGCCAAGTCTTGTCTGTCAGTAAGTATTCAGATTTCTTTCATGCCTAAAATTGGGGCAGGGTAACGTTTGATATATCTGACCTAGTGTATACAGTATATTTAAATTTCCTGGCAGTTCTGATGTAACACAACATTGACTGGGACTTATTATTAAAGGACAGGAAACTCAGAAACGTCACATGATAGAGTATTTTTGTCCCACATGGCACAGTGGATAGCTTTGCTGCCTCACAGCTCCAGAATCCCTGGTTGGATTAATACTGTCACATGTTCTCCCTCATGTTTGTGTGCATTTCTTGGGTTCTCTCCCATCTCCCATAAACATGCTGATAGGAAGATTGGTGACTCTACATTGCCCTTAGGTGTGAATAGGCAAGTTTCCATTAACCTGCTTAATATGCAGTTTGAAATTGCAAAGTAAATAACAAATAATTGAAATATGTGAATTTCGAAAAATTTCAAATATTGCAAAAAAATTTAGACACTCACATAAGGTGGTTTTTCAGGCAATTCGACAAAGCAATATTTCGCAAAATTGAAATGCAAACATTTTTTGCACCGATATCACTGCAGCAACACTTATCAGGTCTTGGAGACCTGATGAGCATCACCATGGCCTAATGGTTAGAGAAGCAGTTTTGGGACCAAAAGGTCACCAGTTCGATTCCCTGGACCAGCAGGAATGGCTGACGTGCCCTTGAGCAAGGCACCTTACCCCCAATTTCTCCCCAGGCTGCTCTGGGTGTGTTGTATGTCAATCTGGATAAGAGTGTCTGCTAAATGCCTGTAATGTAATTGGAATGACGTCGATATCACAAGAGGAGAAAATCCAGCTTTAATCAGATCACATCACCCAATGGAAAAACAAACCATTCACAATTGTGTTTTGTCAGCTTCTATTTTGTGCATAACTGTAATGATATTCCTCCTTTGGTTTTGAGATGAGCACGACTATCTATTACAGGACCTCAGATGACTGTAAAGGCCGATCTGGTCTAAGAAGGAATGATGGCAGTGAGGACACTGGTGGGTTTGTGACTTTTCAGACTGTTCAGAAGGGAGGGCAGACAAGCTCTGTTCTTGTGTAGCTGATGTTTTCACATAGCCTCACTGACCCTGTGTTCTTCAAAGGCAGAGGTACTGGAATGAACCTGGCTTCGCTATTCGACACGGTCAAGGGCAGCAGATTTCCATGAAGATAAGTCGATACCACAGCACCTGAGAGAGACTTTTAATGTGTTCTTCTATCGCTTCCTCAGGCCCCCTCCAGAACATTTGCCAGAGCACAGCTCGCTGTAAAGCAGCCTCTTTGGAATTTGGTTTTCTGACATACGAACCATGTTTCCCTGTCCATCTTAAGATCCGGTCCCACAATACCGATAACTATAACTACAGCTATAATGATAACTATAAATAAATTGGTCCCCTGCAGTTTATATGGTTGGTGGTCACACCAGACTGATAACAATACCTATAGCCCAGGCCTGGGTTTATCCGTATCGGTGAGATTGCTTCTGGGGAGATTTTTCCAGGCATTGGCCTGATCCGATAAAACATCTGACTAATCAGGTAATTGTTTAAACCAACAACCACGTATATTAATTTACTTGAGTGGCAGGACCAAGCAATATTATAGTGGGATTATAGTTGTGGTGTGACTGCTCAGACTGGAACTAAATTCAGGCAGAGGTAGAGTCATAGTTGTAGCTATAGATATAATTATAGTTATCGGTGTTGTGGGACTGGGCCCTTAGCTGTGAGTGTGTGCATGATGACCTGCAATGGACAGGTATCCTATCCAGGGTGTATTCCTACCTTGTGCACAGTGTTCCTGCAAGAGGCTCTGGATCCTCCTCCATGACCCTCACCAGGAGGTTGAATAAATGGATGGGGTGGCACGGTGGTGTAGTGGTTAGCACTGTCGCCTCACAGCAAGAAGGTCCTGGGTTCATGCCCAGTGGCCGACGAGGGCCTTTCTGTGTGGAGTTTGCATGTTCTCCCCATGTCTGCATGGGTTTCCTCCGGGTGCTCTGGTTTCCCCCACAGTCCAAGGACATGCAGGTTAGGTTAACTGGTGACTCTAAATTGACCGTGTGAATGTGAGTGTGAATGGTTGTCTGTGTCTATGTGTCAGCCCTGCGATGACCTGGCGACTTGTCCAGGGTGTACCCCGCCTCTCGCCCATAGTCAGCTGGGATAAGCTCCAGCTTGCCTGCGACTCTGTAGGACAGGATAAGTGGCTACAGATAATGGATGGATGAAATAAATGAATTGTCCTTTAGATTTGATTTTGCACAACACAATCTTCAGCACTCAGTTTAATGTGTCATGTTAAAGAAAAAGTGAGGGTCATGTGTGAAAGGCATTGAATGTAGCTACTGAATGTATTCATTC